>NC_135358.1:5038750-6280000 GCF_051622035.1 Arctopsyche grandis
TTTTTATGATTATGTATATAATTATTTATTATCTGTGTGTGTATATATGTATATATACATATGTATTTCTATTTTTATCATCTCTCTGTATTTTTTCGACCATTGTGGTGAATTAGGGACTTCTGTACTGCCTACTAATGTAATGATTAAACCTTTAATGTGATGCCAAATAGTCCAAACTTAAGCTTAAAATAATGCTTTAAAGAAAGTGATCACGGGCTCAAATCCCACTGGTTTCTGCTGACCAGACCTTGAATTTGTGACTCCAGATAGATGGCTTCCTATAAGAGTTTGCCAATATATCTTATTTTCATTGAAACGGTTCCGTTATGTATAAATGTGTTTTTTGTTTGTGTATATATGGGTAATTGGATTATTAGTCACACCACGATCGCCCAAAAGACAACTTTTGCCATGAAAATCGCGAATACGGAATATTTGACACTCGATTTCACATTAGTATGATATTTATCGTTAGTATGATAGACTTTTCGGCCACCAGATGTTCCGTTATAGAGACTTAAGTGACTTTTGGGCGAGCGCTTTTTTAACCAATAATCACCAAACCGTATATATGTACATATGTTTATTTTTTTTATCATCTCTCTGTATTTTTTCGACCATTGTGGAGCATTAAGAGGGCTGGATACCCGAAACCTTAATTTTGTTGCCGTTCCTTTCTTCGATTTATATATTGAGTGAATGCGACAATATATATCAATATATATATATATATATATATACATATATATGTATATTGAGTGAATGCGACAGTTGCGCCTCGACCAGATAATATCTATTTTAAATCGACAAAATCGGGGTTTCGTATTCTCTAGTTTTCTCCTCCTAAACTGGACCAATTGAAAAAAAATTTCATCATCGGTATGAGAAAGATATTTTCTATGTTTGCGTGCTCGTATTTTTTTAAAAATCAACCGTTAAACAAGCACGCTGGACTCTTTTCGTTGGTGTAAAGAATAGGCGATTTTATAGATGTTTTGCGGCTCCTAGCTTCTATAAAAAATAATAAAAACATGCAAATGGTGGATATCCATAGCATATTAAAAAACAATTTCTCTAGTGCCATTATTGAGGAAGAGAGAAGTGTAATACGTTTGTATGGACAAGGCGCTGGTGTACAGCCCTCTTAAAAACTCGTATAACGCCACAATAGTCCAAACTTCAAATCGAATAAATAAATAAAATAAAATCTCACCAATGACCATTATATACAAACCAAACATAAAAATCGTCAGTGAAGATTAATCTTCGCAAAACAATAACTCTGATATTTTTAGAATGCGGTTCTTCGGTTAATTGAAAGCTGAAGTCAAATGTGCGAACAGAGTGTACCAATCGTCATAGCGTCTGAATATGATACAATCATTGAAATGATCAATTTAAGATATCGATAGCAAAGATATTTACGTGTATATTTTGTATGTACACGTGTATATAGATAGATGGAAGATGGAAGTTCTGAAAGTCGACGAAGGCTGTCTCTGTTTTGTAATGCGTAAAATTAACCGACACGGCGACTTTCGCCAGTCACCGCTAGGGAAAAGTAGCGTGACGACGCAGACGCAGATTAGCATAGTGACAGATGGGTGTATCGGACGACACGGACCGGTGTTGTCAGGGCTGTCAGCTGACAGTGACAAAGTGCCAACCCTGCCCCCCCCCCTCCCACTGCCTCCTGCCTATTCGAAACCGCGAAAATAAACCTAATTTTTACGCTTATAAATGGACTACACAAAGCTAAATACAATTAGCTTGCGAAAAGTTGTTCAATTCACTTGACATTCAATATTATATGTACAGTAAGCCGAAGCGACAAACGTGGATTTTTGATTTTTCACGATGGACCTAATGGAAAATTTGCATCATGTAAAAGAAACGCTTAATGATTTTTTTTTTGATATTGAATAATGTCTTGTACTTCCAACCAATCGGTTTATCATGAAAATGTGAGTTTTTTCATATATCTTCTATTTAAATTTTTTATGGTGATTTTCTTCGATACAAATCGTTTGGTTGGAGACAAAGTAGGGGTGGGTTCAGGATCCAATTGAAAGGCCAAAGTCGCTTCACAGCTATTATTCAATGATTCGGGAGGTCCACACGAAATCACCACTCACCCCAGAATACTTAGGCCAAATGAACATGCAACTAGGACAGTCAACTAGAATGAATTCTTAAGTCATCATTTTTATATTAACTTATTGAAAGTTTTTAAACACTATTCAAAACATTGAGTATTATTTACTTTATAATCTAAGGACGCAATACAAATACAAATACATATGTTAGTATCCAAATGAAAGGCCAAAGTCACTTCACAGCATTTATCCAACGATTCAGGAGGTCCACAGGTAACCACCGCCCACGCCAGAATTCGTGATCTACCGTGTGTACCTCATTATAAAGGACAAATTGCCCATCATAGCACCCCCGATCCGTTGGCACGTAGGTCTACCCGCACACGCCCCGTTCTGTGAGAACCCCAGCGTATCCTCTGTTCGGGCACTTACTGAGTCCCGTTAGCCTAATTCGGATCTCTATTGTTCACCATGCACTTAGAAAATGGATACTCTCTCCTCTTCATTCATGCACTTAAACAGTGGATACTCTTCCATGTTCCCACGTTACAGTACCACGTTATAGGCCCATCATTTTAAATTCACCGTTTGCATTTTTTGTTTCGGCCTAATTAAGGTACAGGTTCAATTGACTTGACACTCAATATTATTCAATATGCATATGTACATATATTATATGTAGATATAACAATTTTTTAATCAACCAACTATAGTAAAAAAAACCTTGTTTTGAAAAAACTCTTTTCTACCACAACTTAATACTTTAAAATACTTTAAAACTAATTTCTGGGTTAACGCAGCATGTAAATATACTGGAGCAATCAGAAACTTTAGAAATAGGTCGATTTACAAATTTGAAGTAATGTATGTATTCGCCAAAGACTCAAACGAAATCGATACGGCATACGCTATCTCTTTTTCTCCAAAATTGCTTTGCGTGCCTTTGGTGGTATAAATGAATCTGAGGAAGTAATTTTGTTAATGTAATACTTAAGATTTATACGAGCCCTACTTTGTAGCCTTCCTTGTTTTGTCGCAAAGTCCTCGTTTGCAAGTTTATGCAATCGCATAAGTCTCGTCCTTGCCAAACGTTTTTTACGACTGAAGGCATACTCCATAGACTTAAATACCTCGACGTTGGGGATGACCTAAAATAGCTTATAACTAGTATAATATAAAGATTGTAAAACATCGCAGCTCGGAATAGACGCTCCCAGTCCAAAACACAAATAGGTGAGATATTTGTCTTGGCCATAGAACGAATACAGAGCATCGGCCATCTTTTCAAAATTCAAAATCAATATTTGTATTTAATAAATAGTAGACGATAAAAGGTACTAAATGGGCTGGTGGCACCTAAAAAAAGTATATGTGCGTTATTGATTTTTTTTATTATTTTTAACAAAGCGATTATTGTGAACAAATGTTACTCAGTTTTGTATGTAATAAAACGTGTATTCAATTTTCTGAACTTAGCTATATTATCGAAAATATACAAAACTTTTATCAGACCTAAACTAGAATATGCTTTTAGCATATGAAATCCTCATTTTAAAAAGATATTACATGTATCGAAATGGTACATAGGAGAATTACAAAGATTACTTCTGAACTTAATTCAATTTCTTATAACGAAAGATTGAAAAGAATGAATCTCACCACACTGGAGACGAAAAGAATAAGAGGCGACTTAATCGAAGCGTTTAAAATACTGAATAATCATTATAAATGTCATATGTCCAATCTCATTACATTCAACGAAAACAATCACCTCAGAAGTCACTCGCTTAGACTCCAAAAAGAAAAATCTAATAAATTGATCAGAGATTCCTTCTTTTCAAACAGAGTGGTTTCAGTTTGGAATAGTCTTTCCAATGATATTGTAATTTCTGACAACCTTAATATTTTTAAGAATAAGCTTGATGTATTTCTTAAACTTAAAAGGATTTCTGTAATTCTACTTTCCCAATACCTGATTTCTGTTTCTTATTTAGTCTTTTTTTCTCTCTTATTATTTTTATTTTAATATTGTCATTTTTAATTTATTTTACTTTTTTCTCATTTAATTTACAAATATGTATAAATTGATAAAATATGTACAAGTCAAACCCTTTGGGTCTATCGGCTTTGCCGCATCCAACAAGTATGTTACATAAATTACATTATACATATGTATAATAATTTTCTACAACACTTTTTATTTCATTTATCCATTTTTCATCATTATCATCGACATTTGCAGCCATTCACCATGCACTGCTGAGTATAAATAATTTAAAGCAATTAAAAATTTAAATCGGTCTAATGTGCCAAACGGCCGTTCAGCCAAATGTCGGTTGGACCAAAAGTCCATCGGCCTAATTTCCGTTCGGACAAGCATCCGTCGACCTAACATCCATCAGCCAAGTGTCAATTCGACCAAAATGGATTAAATATTAACATGTGGCTTGTAGATATACATATGTATATACATATGCATATACATACATATGTAGCTTGTTTATTGAAAACATGTTATATCAACGCGTTTTTGACTTGAAGGCAGTGGATCTAATCCACTAAGAATCAATTAGCTTTTACAATATTAAAAGGTAATAGCTTGGGAAAGTTTACGTTTTCGGAAAACGAGCAGTTGTTGAAAACGCGACCAAATCGAAAATTTGCGTGCCGTTAACGCATTAACGTACGACAATGAATTCGTAACGAGACATTCGGAATACTTCCGTTTCGCGACACGTTTCATTCCAGACCATTTCATCGTCTCGTCCTATATTAGGTACATAGTATTATAGTTCGGCTCTAATCGGGAACTGCTATTTCAAACACTATATGTATGTATATTCATAAACCGACTTCGCTTACTAAAAATCCAGTTGGAAGAAAAACTCACCGACCTGGAAAAACCATCATGGAAACCCTCAAGAGATACGAAATAATCATACTATATACAATATCTGGAAGAACGATTTTATGCTTAAATATTATAACTAATAATATTAATTCAGATAAGTACATACATACATACATATGTTCATGCAAGTTGCATCAGATTTAACCATGTATTACTGTTTTGTAAAACATTTTTACTAGAGCTGAGTTGTTAAATAGATGAATTATTTATTTTCAACACTTATTCACTTATTCTATCTATGGTATTTATGTACATACATAAATTAGCAGCATTTTATGCAATTCAGTGAAATTCGAGATCGCTGAAAACCCGAGATTTTACGAGAAAATGGGTAAGGTTGCCAATTTGTTGGAACAGTTTTGGTCAGCAGTAACCAGTGGGATTTGAACCCGGGACCACTTTCTTCAAAGCAGTATTTCATTTATTTTAAGTTTAAGTTTGGACCATTTTGGCATTATGTACATTACAGGATTAGACAAGATTATGTATTACATTACAGGATAAGACATTTCAGGAGTCCCTAATGCACTACAATGGTTGAGATTTTCTCACCACTGAGAGATGAGAAAAATAGAAATATAAACATATATACACAGACAACAAATACATGAATACATAATCATAAAAACACAATACCATTATAATAATAGCAAATTAAGTAAAAATATCAAATAATAAAATACATAGCAGAGAATGTCTTGCATCTATTAGCCAGCACCAATATATGTACATATGATTAAGAACCAGCCGCAAATACAAAACATCCCTGCGAGTTCCTAATGGAAGAGAGAAGATCAAAATTCCACTCATACATCTCATTTAATTATAAAAATAATGATGAGCGCAGGCTACCAGACAAATAGGTTAAAATTATCTCCGATAATCTACGCTCACTGAGGTGTAAAATATCGCACTCAAGCACGGCAGCAACGATTTCATTGAGAAGTCAGATAACTCTTAGAATAGGAGCCATTCGATAAAGAACTCCAGTGAGCAGGAGGTACAACCATCAAAGAATGATGTCAACCACGCACATACATAATTATTAGAAACATAAAGTCCCAACTGTTCCAGCAACGACGGGCATGACGTATTACCAGCAGCATAGCTCGGCTTAGCATAGCTAAGCTTCTGCTTAGCGTCGAGAAGCGCCGGGTTCGATCCCATGAGCTGACCTCGATTGAAAAGATCTAAAAGATATAAAGAAAAGACAGCAGCATAACAGTATATATGTAGTGCTGCTGGTCAGACCTGGATATTTAGCACACTCGTCGCTTTGGAGCAATCTGTTAGACGAGTGTGCTTGATTAATTGATTTTGTAAAATACAAAAAAATAAAAAAATTGTGCTCTAGGTCGATCGTTTCCTATCAGAGTTTGCCAATTTTCTCTGATTTAAATGTTGAAACGGTTCCCGGTAAAATTGGCTAAATATCGTTACTACCTACTATGTCACCACCATTTGAGATTGATTAATGTATAATAAAATGTATGTACAATTCATACATTTCTCGTTAATTTTCGAATTTTCAGTGTCTCATAAAAATAAAAAAAATGCTGCAATGTTTGTAATTGGCCAGGAAGGCGCATTGGAGTTACCTGTAAGGCCTTCCTGGTATATATGTAAAAAATAAAATAAATAAATAAATTACCGCGTAGAATCACGAGAACAAAACGAACTATGTATATGCTAACCACAAGTCTATTCTGCTGGCTATATAATACATATACATCGGTAGTTTCATTATTTTTCGCCCTGCCATCTCGCTGTCAAATTTTTATTATTTAAACGCCTATAACTTTTTGTTTTTTCACTCTATATTATATAATTGTATATATGTACCCGAAAAGGGTAGAATCATCGAAATCCCTGAACCCATTTTCAGATGAAACATTTATCGTTTAACAGTATAGAAATTATATATATACATATATATTAATTTTCCAAAATTTATATACCTACAGGCATATGTCCGATACAATAACGGTTTACAGATTTCGTCTCTTATATTGTATAATATTATTATATACGAGTCCCTCTCGATTCGGCATTGTGGAAACATTCACTTTATATAGCTGTTTGATTTATTAAGCTGAATTCAATATAAATCGAATACGTCCCATCCTGTGCTCGGGGATAGGGATCGACGGCTTCGGAGCGTTGAGCTTTAGTATTAACGGAAATCACCGGGAGTTTAACGTCTCGTCTGGAGTCCCGCGGGATGGAAGAGGTCCCGGCTCTCGAATGCACCGAACTGATAGAACGAAATTTCATTCCCGTCGATGGCTTTCGATATTTGGATATTTCGAGAGAGTATTCCGATATTTCCCGAAGAATGCGTCACATATCTCCGTATCATATTCGATACGCTCAAGGGCTCGACCGGAACCGACTCTCTATCCCCCTATCGTCCCTCTCTCTCTCTCTCCTGCCGATGAATTGGTACGATATATGCATTTCCATAAGTTGCATTTTCCCATTCGGGAAATGTTTCATACTCGATTTGTTTCAAAGAGGAAAAGCGTATATTTGCATTTCAAGGCGGCGGCCGCGTTGAACGGAACGAAATTGCAACGGTAAAAATTGAATGTGTTTTCAAAATGTTTGGATTCAGCCAAAAAAATGACGGGATTTCCGTATATTTAAATGCAAAAAAATATATATTTTTATATCAGCCCAAAGTCCATATTTATTTATTATTACGTACATTTTTTAATATGGAAAAAATTCTAGCTATGTAATTCTAATTATATACATACGAGTCAATAGCGATTGACAATATATTTAATTTTTCTCTAAATATAATAATACATATATTTTATATTTTATATTCTTTATATTTATGTAAACTCTCCATGATTCGAATTATGTCATTAGAATAAAAAAACATTGAACAGAAACATCAACAGAAATAATTAATTTAGCGGAAAGCCTCTTATAAACGTGCCTCGCGAATGCGAGAAAGAGGGAGAATTCAGTACGCCGCGATCAACGGTCAGGTTGAGAATGATATCCGCCTTGGAATAATGGCTCTGCTTCAGTCGTTATTTTTCTCAGTTTTGCACGTATTTTATATTTTTCGACGTTTTAAATATGATAAAATATTTTCATAGATAATTCAACCTCGCAGATTTTGAATTATTTTAACTTAAAATACACATTTTCAACTGGACGCTTGGCTCTCAACACAGTGCCTAGCGGATTTTCAGCACAGTAAGGCAAGTTTTAAATATATGTTTATCCGAAGTTTATATCAATAGAAATATAGTTTTATCTTTTGATTTCAAATTTTCACTTCTTACTCACTTCATTTGTTTCAATTCTTTTTCACTTCATTTGTTTCAATTCTGTGTTTATTTATATTAAAAATACATACATGGAATTGACATAGTGGTGGACGCTTTTTAACGGGTAAGATTATTCTAAATACGAACATTGCTGACAGATTTTTCCGAACAAGATCATTACAGACAGTTATAAGGACACCAATTTTTCCTGACGTACATACATATGTACAATAGATTATTTAGCAAATACATGGACTATTCAAAAATCCAAATGGCACGGGTCTCGTAGCTATGTAGAAGAATTAACGAAAAAAGTGCTCGAATGCTACCCGAAAGAATTTAAAAGGATAAAAAGAAGGCCGGAAGGAAGATCGGTGGATAAAATTTAAAAAAATGTGTGAAATGAGATGAATGAGAGACAAGTGTTGGAGAGGCCCTTTTCCATAAAGAATCATTTCATCCTTCTAGAACAATGGATGAAAAGTAGACAAAAGAAGTAAAGAGATTTAAATGGCAATGGGCAGGCCACTTGGCTACAAAAATGGACGACAGATGGACAAAATAAGTGCTTGAATGGTACCCGAAAGAATTTAAAAGGGTAAACGGTAGACCGCAGGAAGATGGGTAGTCAAAATTAGGAAAATGTGTCTAAGCCCGCTTTAAAGGTCACGGAATTTGACCCTTAAAGCCCTCAACATGAGGCCACCACCCCCCCGACGAATACAGTCCAAGAGACCCTTTCGTCGGAGAACGAGACGGTTGTTCATGAATATCGCACAAGAACAACCGCACATCACTGTTCTAATAAAAAAACCACACTGTACATAACCAAGTACAAAATTAACAACAACGCATGAACAAATAAAGCGCGCATGCGTTAGAAAATGTTAGGAAAATGTGTGGGGTGAGATGGATGAGAGTTGCGCAAAACAGAAACGAGGGGAAGCGTGTTGGAGAAGCCTTCATCCAGCAGTGGATAGTGATTGGCTGTAGATGATAAACCATTCGTATCGTTGAATTTTGCATACACGATTTCAAGTTTTCATATCATTTTATTTTACCGCATTTTCATACATGAATAATTTTAATATCTTTTGTGATTGCTTCCTTATTTTTTTTTAATATTGAAATCTTACAACAATTTATTTTATGTAATTTTAATACTCTATGAGAAGGCGCGTTTAAATGTGAAATTCTTACCGTTTCAAAAGGTTAATAATACGTCTATATTTTTAGAAGAAGAGTCGGATATTGACTCGTCAGTGGGTGGGTACTTACCGTGCAGCTTTCAGACCTATCGATTAATAATACGCGCAAAAAAGGCGCACAAATTGGAAAGCCTCCGGTTTGGAAATCTTCAAAAAAGACGGCGTGCGGCGGGCGAGAGATCTCCGGAGGACTTTCTCGGAGAGGGGACCCAGCTCTTAGATAATGAATATTTCCCTTAATCCCTTTTCCAATTCATAGACGGGTATATAAGGCGAACGAAGACAAAAAGGGGCTCGCTCGCGCTCCCGGGGCCGGTTTGCATATCAATGCCTTATCATTTTATATGAACGAATGTCTGTCGCCCGTCAAAGGCCTTAATTAATATTATATTATACGAGTTTGCCAAGGCGCTAACAAAATTATTATTAAGTCGAGACTGCGAAGGGGCCAGGAGAGGGGTGGTCGGGGGGGGGGTGGAATGAGACTGGGGTACGTACATACATATATGTTGAGAAACTAGGAGCAAAGTTGCCGAGTTAACTTTCGAGCCAAGTGAAAAGCGCGGCCGGATCATCCCCGTCTCGAAAGACTGTGTAAAAAGACCGTCGTTTTATATTTTACACGGGGTGGGTGGAGGGATTATCTCAGGATGCTGCACTCAAAATAAGATGCAGATCCTGCTGACAGTTTAACCGGGAAGTTACACGATGAGACTGCTGCACTAATGAAATACATAGATGGCTGGGTATGATATGACGCGTTTCAATCAACGACATTGTATGTATATGTATGTACATGTATGATAGTTTCAGTCCTAATGCATTCGAGAGATGAATATTTGCAGTACTAGATTATGGTTATTAGTAAGTCAAATCCCTGTGGTTGAATCATTATTGGAAGCCGACGATTCATATGCAAGTAAAACAGGATTCGAGCTAATGACGTAAAATTTGGCGCGAAAATCTTATATTACATACATATATCATATCGATCTAAAAAATATGTATTTATAATTATGTACATATGTATACATATTTAAGTATCAATATCGATGTAGGTACGAACGTGCTACTAGCCAGCAGCATGGCTCGGTGATTTCGTTGATACTAAGCACCGAGAGGTTGCCGGGTTCGATACCATGAGCTGACTACGATTGAAAACAATTTATTCTGAGTATAATCTTTAATGCTCGTGGCCAGACTTGGATATTTGTGACTCCAAATTGATTGTTTCCTATCAGAGTTTGCCAATTTATCTGATTTCATTGTTGTAGCGCTTCCACCATCAAATTGGCAAAAGCCATCCTACCCACTATGTCACCAGTAGGTATATGAATATGATTTCAAAAATATACTATCTATAACATAGATGTCTCGCTAATCTTCTTATATATACATATATAGTATTTGTATTATGCTTGTATATCTGGTCACAGTGACGCGTTAAAGTATTCTGTAATGACACTATGACCAATATGTAAATAAATAAATAATAATCAATAAATTTTATGTAGTGGTTATTAAATAGATCAAATTAGATGTTTGTGCCATTAGAAGTCGTCGTAACACAATGCCTAATAGCATTAATATAAAATAAATAAATAAATTTAAAAAAAAAAAAATATATATATATATATATATATATATATATATATATATATATATATTAAAATGTCGTATAAGTATGAATGAGAAAATAAATTATAAACGAAGATAATAAGTATTCAGATACTTAAATAGTCTGGTGATCAAAAAAGCGAAACTCAAGCTAGACAGCCAAATTAACTATGTATTTTATAAATTTCATAGTCAATTTGCAATTTAAATTACAAATTAACTATTTAAATAAATTTTCAAGACAATATACATATAAACAGAAAGCAAGCTGTAATGTCGTTAATAATAAAAAAATTCTTGGCTAACCTCATCGTGAGTCCCAAATTGAATTAGTTCTAATAAGTTGACTAGATAGATAATATAAATATTGCGAAAATAATAGCCTTTGGAGGATTCCATACATAAAATTTTTAAAGACGAGACAAGATTAACTTTTTAACAAGCGTAAATACATTCTAAAGTGAATATAAAACGTATTCAATTACGTATTATCCACAATTTATAATACGATTTTATGTTTTACATTTAATTGTAATATACGTGTTGTCTTACCCGGCTTCGCTCAGTATTTGTAATATAAACAGCTTAAACATGGCAAATCTAATAGTAAATATTCATTTGTTTTTTTTATTTGAATCGAAAAAAATATATATTCAATCGTCGATTTGGGTTTCGATGTTACCAACCAACATTACATAATTACAGAGTTACAAAGTCTCTATCGAAATTATATATTAGATTACGTATTAATTTCCGTTCTAAATATTTTTACCATACAATAAAGATACACATGTACATATGTATGTATATTATTCATAATAAGTATAATGATAAAACTAAGATAAACGATAATATATTAGATATTTGAAACGTTTATTTTAACGTAAAGCAAAACACAATTATATTACGTCGGCCGTGCTTTCCGGTTTTTAATGAAAAACCCAACCACAAAGGTATTAATTTTAAACAGTTTTTCCTTCGAAGCGAGCTAGTTTTCTCCATACGTACGAGCTGCGGCACATTATTATTATTTCAAATAAGATCAGATGCTGGGAAAGATCCGCGAGGCGTGCGAAAGTAAGCCAAGTCCAAACACGAACGATTCGCTTTTCACATCGCTATATATTATGCAAAACTATTTGAATATCGTCGAATTTAAATCGAGCACTTTCGCTAGCAAATAAAAATGCTATTCAAAAAGTCAAACTACGCATATTCATTTATAAAAAATATAATCGTTCAAATTATTTTCATACTACCTTTCATACATACGAATACAGTTTGATTTACTATTAAAGAAAACTAGTGTTGTCCCCGTTGATTTCAACGGGTGGTTTCGGAAGGAATTTATACACGAATTGAAATGTTATATATAAATATGTTATGTTATATATAAATATAATGTAAAGTAATTTATAGATGCGCGCGCGCACGTATTAATAGGAAAAGTTGAGTTCACGCATTACACGCTCGTCGATCCAACCCGTTCACCCACTTTGAAATGATGAATGAATGTGTGTGTGTGTGTCTTCATGGATGTGTGTATGTGTGCACGCTCCTGCACAGCGCATCTGACGCTGACGTCACCCATCGCTGGGGCTGACGTCACTTGGTAGTCAATATCAGGAGCACATGTCAGAGGCTCCACACCCCCCACTTCCTCGCTACCCCGCTTTCCAGCGTCTCCTCGACACGATCGCACGCCCACATGCCTATAGCGGATGCTTAAAATGCACCCATTGGTCAGAATGATACGTTCCTCTAATAGGTCAAAGGTTTTAGTCCACGTGGACCAATTTACTCTGATTGGCCCTAAAAGTACTGAAAGAGTCAGCAAAAAGGTAGGGGACAATCATCCATACTATCGTAAAGACGGCATATATATATGTACATACGTGCGATTGTACTATTAAATGAAGTGTTGTTATGACAAATTGTTGTATAGAACAGATTTCTACATCTGGTGAATCGGGCATTAACGTTAAAATCAATTTCGTTCAAAACAGGTGTGTTAAGGATATCATTAGCAATCTTGTATAAAAGTAACAAATCAGAAACCCTTCTGCGATGAGACAAACTAGCGATCTTAAAAAAAGAGAGTCTGTAATTATAAGTTGGCAACAATCTTTCAAGACCTTCTTATGGGATAAATAGCGCAGAAAATGCTTCTAAATTGTCCCTAAATGATCTATATGTGTTTGGTAATAAGGAGACCATATGACTGGAGCATACTCCATATTACTACAAACCTAACTGTTACAGAGCAATGTCGGAGTATGCGGATTCTTAAAGGGTTTCGCAACTCGGCAGATAAATTCCAATAGCTTGAATGAATTAGTGACTATATGGTTAAAATGCTCATTAAATGACAGTTTACGATCTATAAGAATACCCAAGTCTCTGGCACAGTTTTTCGTTATAAGGTCTTCGTTATTAATATTGTAAATGAAGTTAATTAGATTATAATTTGTGGAAAGTGTCAATGAGAAGCATTTTGAGATATTGAGACACATAAGGTTTACAATACACCATTCGCATATTGTATCAAACAGAAAACCTTAAGATCATCAGCATTATCAGCATTTTATTAAATATCTCTAGGCACAACATATACTCATGGTATTTGTTTTTCGTAATTTGTTTTTTTTAATCCCCATACTTGTCCACATGTCCGCCACATACATATATACTCACATGCACACATTTTTTGATTTTTAAATGCTTTTTATTATTACGAAATTATGTTCACAATACATCTTATATATATTTTAATAGCTACTGATCTACTGATCATTTTCTATTTTACAATTTAATTTAATTTGGTTAGTAATTGTTCCGACTTTTGTAATGACGTGTGGCAAACAGTCTTATTAACTGATTGTCGATTGGCATTATTGACGAGTTGGCATTAGTGTCGGCCCAAGCGGAAATACGCGTCGGTCGACAGAGTCAGCGATCAGACGGCGTACGGACAACTTGTGTTCTCGTACGCTACGCTGAACCACCACGTGCAAATTTTACATTTCAATAAACTACATCAAACCATTATCGAAGTCTTTTCCATGATGGTCACTTCGAACCGGACACCAGTAACCTAGGCCACAACACCAAACGGACAAACCATTAGGAAAAAACGTGGTCGAGAAAAAATGGATGTCAATTAAGAAATCGGTATCGTTCCTTTGTTACTATCCATACCTTTCCAATACTAATAACATGTTTGCTTCTATTTCAGCAATATATTGATTGATGTACAGAGGTACATGACCGCGTGATTGACGCAGAAAATATATAAATAAAAACATAACCTACAAAGACGCATGGGACACAGAGGTAATCCAAAATTATCGGAACGATCACATAAACATCGTAAAGGATATTCAAGTAAGTGAATGTATTCAATCTCAGGCAATCTGTTCAAAAGGCAATCATGTGGGTAGGTCAGTTTTTAAAATATGTTTTAAAGTATAACAATTAATTAACGCGATTGTATAAAATAATATCGCGCTACGAAGGAATGTTTCATCGGTCGCATCGAATTTCGTATTAAAAGTGTAAAATCAGATGTAGTGTAAAATTAGCAAAGCACGTGGGGAATTATACTTGTAGCCCCAAAGTGGCTTAAACCAAGTACATACCGGTATATTCATATCGGTAGATCTTTGTTTCTTAATGTGTGTAGAAACACCCTCCCCCCCCCCCCCCTTCCACGATAAATGTGGAATTATACTTGTAGCCCCAAAGTGGCTTAAACCAAGTACATACCGGTATATTCATATCGGTAGATCTTTGTTTCTTAATGTGTGTAGAAACACCCTCCCCCCCCCCCCCCTTCCACGATAAATGTGGAATTACACTTGTAGCCCCAAAGTGGATTAAATCAAGTACATACCGGCATATTCATACATCGGTAGATCTCTTTGTTTCATAATGTGTGATGAAACAGTGGTGATTTAAAATAAATCACAAGACTTGTAGCCCCAAAGTGGTTTAAATCAAGCACCCACCAATTTAGGGTTGTTATTTCTTCCAAAATATGTTGGATAGATTCTGGTGATAATAGTTAAAGTAGAATATTAAGATTCACGGTTAATCATTGAATATTATTACCTTATCTCTACGAATAGTTCAATTGACAGCTATAGTAGAGAATAACTGTATTTATGAGACGAAATAGTGCAACTTTCTGAAACAAATGTCAAGTGCTGAAAACGAGGAAATAGAAGCTTCGACTTCCCAGTCGCATAAAGGTCGAAATCCAACTAGGGACGTAGAACCTATTAGAGACAGGTCAAGCTCTAGAATACATCAGACTCGAAGTCAGACTCAATCGATAAAAACATTAGCGAAAGAAAATAAAGTAGAAGTTACAATGACGTCAATAGAATTAAGGTATTCGGGCGCGTTTAAAAGACTACAGGAGAAAATAGACAGAATCTCCGAAATAAATGAAGGACAGTATCAATTTATTGAAAAAGCATACGACTATCTCCAAAAACTCCATTATGAGTATTTAGACAACATCACAGATATAGAGCAGGCGGATCAAATAGACGAAGAGTTCTACATAATCACAATGACAATTCAAAATCTTAAAGCAGCATTAGAGAGACAATCCATTCAAGATGGTAAACTGAAGGTAGAGCAAGCAACAATTAAATTTGCTAGAGATAAGTTACCGACGTTAACCATTCCCACATTTCAGGGAGATCCATCTGAATGGCAATCGTTTCAACAAGCTTTTAAGAATATAATAGGAAACAAAACGGAATATTCGAATGTCACGAAATTGCAATATTTGCATCAATCCTTAATCGGTCCCGCTTTGGCAGCTGTATCAGGTTTAGATATTAGCTCAGACAATTACGAAATAGCTTGGAGTATTTTAGACAAGCAATATAATTTACCAAGACTTAATCTCAAAACTAGGATTAATTCACTTTGTGACTTAAAATTAATCACAAGAGAATCACATATCGAATTGAGAAATCTATTGAATCAGGTAACAGTGTGTATTAAAAACATTGAATCGTTGGGTTACGCGAGAGAAATTTTAGATCCATGGGTAACATGTTTAGTTCTAAGGAAATTACCTTTTAATCTAGTAAGAGACTGGGAAATATCGCTGGTGAGCAGAGAAATGCCACCATATGAAAGTTTAGAGACATTCTTGCAGAATAGATGTAATGTATTACAATCTACTGCATCTGTAACTACGGTGAAGGAATTCCCTCATAGTCGTCAAAGAATCATGAGAACTCATGTCGCGAACAAAAACCCATCAAGTAAGGTAAACGCATGCGCATTCTGTCGAAATAATCATTTCATAGGCAAATGTGATAAATTCAAAGCAAAATCCAGTATGGAAAGAAATGAATTCGTTAAATCTAATAACATGTGTTTTAAATGTTTAAATTCATCGCATAAGATAACAAATTGCAAGTCTAACTATAATTGCTTAAGGTGCAAACAAAACCATCATACTTTGTTGCATCAGGACGATACATTTAGTTCAAATAATACGGGAAGGAAGTCAATTAATGCTCATTCTACTCATTTCTCTCAAAGGGAGATAATTTTACCGACGGTACAAGTAGACATTATAACGTCCAATGGAACGGTCGTGAAGGGTCGCACATTATTAGATTCCGGCTCACAAGTCAACTATGTTACCACATCTTTCGCTAAGAAGAATAACTTCAAATTAGAGAAAATCTCTCAAAAAATTGTAGGTATCGCTAATCAAGAAAGTAGCATTCGTCACATCACCAAGGTGACCATAAGGTCTTCAACCACTAATTACTCAACCAAAGTGTTGTGTTTGGTATTACCAGAAATTACTGGCGAAATTCCAACTGTGAAACTGGATCAACAGTTAATTTCAATACCAGCGGGAATCAAGTTATCAGATCCCCTTTGGAATAAACCGACGCCAATCGATTTATTGCTCGGCGCCGAGATTTGCGTTCATGCTATGAAAGCAGGAACCATCCAGTTAGGAAAAGGTATGCCTATCTTAAAGGATACCGAATTCGGATGGACAATAGTTGGTCCATATCCCGAAGTAAATAATGCTCCAGGGAAGAGCCACATAGGCTTAAGTCAATTAGACAGTCACATTCAAAACTTTTGGATGATAAACCAGGTTCCTATTGTAAAACATCAATCTCTTGAGGAGAAAAGATGTGAGGAACATTTCCAAGCACACACATCACGAGATAAAAACGGTAGATTTTGTGTAGCTTTACCATATAAAAATTCCCCGGTAGTATTAGGAAGTTCATTGCACATTGCGGAGAAAAGACACAAAACTTTGGAAAGACGTTTTTTAGCCAATAATAATTTAAAAATGGAATACAATAAAGTTTTAGAAGAGTATATAAATTCAGGACATATGTCAGAGTGTGAACCTCCGGAGGCACATGAGGTTCATTGTTATTCACCTCATCACGTCGTAGTTAAGGAGTCTAGCCTTACCACTAAATATCGTGTAGTTTTTGATGCGTCCGCAAAGACAACGTCCAATATCTCACTAAATAATATTTTGATGGTGGGACCTAGTGTCCAATCAGATTGGTTAAATTTATTTTTATTAAAACTTATTGAACTCATTCCTCAGACAATCTTCAAAAAATGGAAGGATTGTCAATTATCCAATACAGTCATGAAACTTTATAAAATTCCTAGATTGATAATACTAAATAATGCCATTAATATACAGGCACACGGATTTTGTGACGCATCCGAGAAAGCTTATGGTGCTTGTATTTATGTAAAATGTACTGATCAATTGGGAAATTCCAAATGTCATCTTGTGTGTTCTCGTTCGAGAGTCGCTCCGCTCAGTTTTGTAACTATTCCGCGTTTAGAGCTGTGCTCCGCTATGTTATTATCAAAGTTAATGAAGTCAACAATAGACCAATTAACAATTCATATTAATGAAAAATATTATTGGACGGATTCAACCGTCGCATTGCATTGGATTAGAGGAGAGTCATGTAAATGGACCACCTTCGTTGCCAATCGAGTGGCCGAAATCCAATCAATATCTCAACCCATTGAGTGGTACCATGTCTCCTCTACAGACAATCCAGCAGATTTAATTTCTCGAGGGACTCAACCATCAGAATTAAATCATAATTCGTTATGGTGGGACGGCCCTAGTTGGTTGAAATTAGACGAATCACGATGGCCTCGAAGACCTCCTGAGATCACAATAGATCTTCCAGAGAGAAGGGTAGTCACTAACGCTACCCTTGTGAGGGAAAATAATTGGATAGATAAATATTCTCATCTTCCAAGACTCCTTCGAGTTTTATCATATGTTCGTCGGCCACTAAGGAATAAACAATTAAACGTTAAAGAAAATAACGAACCGTCCGCTTTAGAATTAAATGATGCTTTAAATAATTTGATTAGGTTATCGCAAATGGAATCATTTCCATTGGAATATCGTTTGCTGAGCAAGGGACATCCAATTCCCAGTAGCAGTAAATTAGCTAAATTGTCCCCTCTATTCCACGAGAATTTAATTTGTGTTGGAAGTAGACTTCCTCTGGGAACAACTCTATCAACGTCACCCATTATCTTGTCAAATAAGCATAAACTTACACACATGATTGTCCGAGACGCGCACTTGAAATATATTCACTTGGGTACTCAAGCCTTACTGTCGTTATTGCGGCAGACCTATTGGCCATTGGCCGGACATAATACTGTCAAAGGAGTGGTGCGTTCATGTGTCATTTGTTTCAGAAATAAACCACTGTCACACAATAGATTAATGGGATTACTCCCGCTTGAACGTACCACTGCGAATTTTCCTTTCAGTCATGTGGGGATAGACTTCGCAGGACCTTTTCCTGTGAAGAGTGGTTGCAATAAGAATTCTAAGATAATTAAGGGTTACGTTTGTGTCTTTGTGTGTTTTTCCAGTAAGGCAGTTCACTTGGAACTTGTCGGAGACTTAACGAGTTCAAATTTCTTAAATTGTTTAAGAAGATTCGTAGCCAGACGTGGCAGGCCCAATACGATATATTCCGACAATGCTACTAATTTTGTCGGTGCAAGTCGTGAACTCGTTAATTTAGTAAAATTAATTTACGAACGTCCTCATGAGGAGAAGCTACTACGGTATGTAGCCTCCGAAGGGATTCGTTGGAAGTTTAACCCGCCAAGGGCGCCTCACATGGGAGGGCTGTGGGAAGCAGCGGTTAAATCCATGAAGATTCATTTAAACAAGGTGTTAAAGGCCACCACCTTAAATTTCGAATCATTTTGTACGGTATTGACTCAAATAGAAGCTTGCATGAATTCCCGTCCTCTTAGTCCCTTGTCTTCGGATCCACTAGACCTTTTACCCCTCACACCTGGACATTTCTTAATTGGCTCTTCCAATGGAGGTTAAATATAACACTAATGTCCATGCCAATCTGCTTCAGATACAATTGACCACAGCAGCATTTTGGAAACGTTGGTCGGCGGAATATTTACATTCTTTGCAGTTACGACACAAATGGAAGAAGGACTCGAGCAACAATCTGAGTGTGGGTCAAATGGTCCTGTTAAAGGAGGAACACATGCTGCCAACCCGATGGGTCTTGGGTCGAGTCACTAAATTGTATCCCGGACCAGATGGCAGAGTTCGAGTCGTCGACGTCTTTACTGCCAGCGGAGAGTTTCGTCGGTCCAGTCATCTAGTGGCGCCATTGCCGATTCTACCACAAGGACCACTTGACAGGAAGGAAGATCAGCAAGAGGGAGGAGAAACAGCAGCTTCAATTCCGTCAACTTCGGTAGCTTAGTTTAACCCGAAGACACTACCCCCAACTCATATTATTTATTAGATGTAATCATGAGTTTAAATCATTCAATGTTAATAGTAGTACTCCGTAATTCACTTTAATTGTGTTGTGTGTATAATTTAAGCTATTTTCATTTTAACATTCGGCAGTATATATCTCCGAATTTAATCTAATCATTTTGTCTTTATAATATAAGACTTGTCTCATGTCATCACTCGGAAGGATTATATCCGAGTTTAAAATAAAAATTTAAATTTAAAAATTTAAAATAAACTGTTCAAATTTGACAGTTAAAATTAGATTCATGATTTGTTAATGTTAGTCTCCAAGCCACACTTAATGGAGCATCTTAAATTATTTCATGTCTACTTAATTATAACTTGCCGGGAGTCATCCGCAGGTCTTATGTTTCTTGTTATGAAAACATAAGTTAACTCTTACTGTTTATAGTATTTATGTGAATCATAGAATAAGTAAATATTATAATACTGAACATTTCAATGTTTAACGTAGAGACATCTATAATCATAGTTCACTTTCATTTCCTGCTTGTAGGAATGAATGAATGACTTTCCAATTTACTTTTAATTTAGCAATGTTTGTGTTACTTATTGATGAAATCAAGTTAACTTAGGAGCATTACACTCACTAATCAAGTTAAGTTGATCGGTAATAGCTGATCTGTATTGACTACTGTAATAGTGTCAACATTGTATTGTCTAAGTTAACATCAAGATGAGGAATGCTTAAGTTTTAAACCATATACAGTCCACTCTCTCTTCTTTAAAGTAAACTTATCTTGTAATGCTTATTCACAGCTTCAAAGGAGATGTCAAAAATTTTAATGTAAATAGAAACAACATTCACCAGAGGTATATCTATAAGTTGAAATATTACTGAACCAATAAATTGATTTTATCCTCACACTGGATGAGGCAAAGGTTTCATTATTCACCCTCTATTTAATTATTTGAAGAGCTATGATTTATTGTAAACGACTCGTCAGTAATGCTGTAACTCTGTAGAATAACTGTATTGTTCAACAGTTTTCCTATGTGGGACTATGTTCCGACTTTTGTAATGACGTGTGGCAAACAGTCTTATTAACTGATTGTCGATTGGCATTATTGACGAGTTGGCATTAGTGTCGGCCCAAGCGGAAATACGCGACGGTCGACAGAGTCAGCGATCAGACGGCGTACGGACAACTTGTGTTCTCGTACGCTACGCTGAACCACCACGTGCAAATTTTACATTTCAATAAACTACATCAAACCATTATCGAAGTCTTTTCCAGTAATCATAGTATTATATTATTATAATGTTAATCTATAGCATAATAGGAAAAAGAGCTCAAAAACCTGTTTACAATCCTTATAAATGTTCATAATACATCTAATACATAATATTAATTAAAGACTCTCTAAAGTCGATGACCTAAAGCAGATTGTGTTTAGGTAATCTGTGTTTATACCTGAAGGGTATAGACATTTTATTGTAATCACCGAGACTCTTCACAAGTATGTTAGTATGGTTATTAGTGATTCTGTCATAGAATCTACTTGTTAGTTTGTTAGTAATGTCTGTAACAAACGGAATATTATATATGGCATGCAGTTATTTCAAGTTAGTATATATGGGTGTATTATAAATTATTTTTAGGGATTTATTTTGTATTACTTGGAGCTTGGAATGATTAGTATTCGAGGCGTTATTCCATACAGGTGAAGCATAGGTTAATAATGGTAATATGAGCGCGCGATATAATTTTATTTTATTTTGAGTTGATAAAGAACTATGGCGATTAAATATTGGATATTGGACTGCCATTTCAGACTTTCTCCAGAGGGGATTTTCAGATCTGAACTTGACTTATGCTTTCTAACACTAAAGAATATGGCGTCTGTTTTGGTTTGATTAATTTGAATTTTCCACTTAGTGAAGTGTTCAGTCATTGTTTTAATTGCAAATTCAAGATTTTTAAGAATAGTGTCTGGTTTTTTGCTACTTGTGAAGCAAGCGGTATCATCTGCATATAGGGCTATGTGACAGTTTTCGCATACATTTATATATATGTACATATTTTCATATATTATTCTGGGTAAATTCAAATAGTTATGTCAAACTATTTTTAGGTGCGTTGTATAATAGTATACTGCCACACTAGGGTAGATTAAGCCATCTTTAAACGGCCCATCGTATAAATAAGACCACCGCGGTTTCTCGTTGGTTTAGCAGGGGGGGTTGCGGGTGTGATAGGCCCTAGTTCGGTTTGCCGCCGCAAAATTGATAAGTTCAGAAATAAATAAACTAACTGCATCCGGCAGGGTTGACTAACGTCGCTCGATTTATTGACAAAGTTGGGGTTTATCTAGCCAGGCCATCACTTGCCGGCTTCCTTCGTTAGCTGGCAACCCGCAGACGGGGTGGGGGTCGCCGCGACCCCGACGCCAATCCTTCCACCAGAGATTACCATTTTTGAGCTAATAAATCTTTGGGTCACGCCACCGATTACCGATTTTGACGTTTGGCCGCTTGATTAAAAACCCCATTATGTTCGCTTTGATTCCGTTCAATTACATACTTCCAACTCGCAGCCCGGTCACTGATACTGATTGGATAACTTGTCGACAGTCGCACTTGATGTGCGTACAATGAAAATCAATTCACTATTCATTATGTCTTAATAGGGTAGAAAATCTGTATGTACCTATAGCCAATTCTAAATTACTGCTAAAGCCCCAAAAAACGTTTTAACTAAAGTTTTTACTTTATCTATGTATGAATGAACATATGTACGTAATAACAATAGATGAGGTTTTGTGATGATGCGAAAATTCGAACTCGGTATTTTCACTGATTCGAACTCAGAATCGATCACTTATCACATTTTCATGTTCTAGAAAAAAATGTGTGTGTGTTCGTATGTGTATCTCTATATTTTGGTTTTTTTTAACACCATTAGTCCATTCGAACTGAAACTTGGTATCAATTACTAAAATGCTTATCGATACGACATAAAGTTTTTTCAAATTTTTGAGTTATGACCAGCTATGGCCAGAAATGGTATCTCCCCATTATATGTGTCCTCTTTTTTAAAGATTTTATATTCAATTTCTCACATGCAATAGAAATTATAAATTTTAAACAGTTATATTTTCTTAATATTTTTACCTCAACCGGAAGTAGTGCTTTTCTCAGTTGCCTCGGGGTGTATTGAACTTAAATTTTATACATATCTGGAAGTATAAGTCTAATACCATGTTATATATAAAATTCGATGAAAACCCGTCAACCGGAAGTTCAATTTATCATTATTCAATTTTATTCCACTATTATTTTGGACCCATTAAAGGTGTGTGCTCTTCACGAGAAAATTCAAGTGTAATTCTTGTATCAGTGATGAAAATGAAAAAAAATCATTAAATTTAATTAACCGGAAATGGTATTTTTTCCTCTTGGAAAAGTAAAAAATGTTGTGACCACACGATTTTACTACTAACTGAGAGTTGATAAGGTTTTGAATAGAATTTTAGTTTTGAATAGAACCGGAAGTAGTAATTTATTTCATTATTTTTTTTTACTTTTTAAAGTATTTCCATCTTTTTGATATTTTATGATTATAATATTTAAAGGGATTTTGTGTAATAAAATAATTTTAAACAAAATCCGACAACCGAAAATAGAACTTTTTTCTTGTGAAGTTTCCCTACATTTGCGCTCAATTTGTATCAAAAATGCTGTCATAGCTGGTATATGTATGTATGTTTCACTATCGAATTTTGTTTTTAATACTTTTTTTATTCCTCAAACACATACAAAATTTGTGGTTTGGTCACATCCATTTTTTTATATTGGCATTAATCCAAACACAATTCTAGAAAATAACAAAACTTTTGAGTACACATGGTGGTTAAATTCTGTACAGCATATATGTATGTGCATACATATTTCTTTGATATATGTACATATGTATGTACGTTGGAGAATTAAAAGGGTTTAAAACTATGTGCAGTTGACGCCATCGCTTCTGACTTACTTCCGCCGGAAGAAGGCTTTCAAGAGAGGGGGGAGGGGTAGGTCAGTGCTTCTCAGCGGATATGACTAGATACAAACTAAGCTGGTAGTTACTTCGCGTAAAAGTGAACAAATCCACCAACACTCATTAAACGCACGCAAATGTTTCTTTTTTCAAATTTTGAAATAGCTGATTTTCCCCAGACTGGAAGCGCTTCGCGGCTTATTACACTTTTCCTCGGAGATGTCTGGAAAAACACAAACAAACCTCTGAAAACATCCATCGAAGGTTTGAAACTTCTTCGTCCATGCAATAACATTTACAGTTTCGCTCCGTGACTAAGGGGTTTTTCTCGAAATCATAACAAACGGTTAAATCCCACACGTTTGTAAGTATTATACATACAATGTATACCCGTGTGCTAAGTAGATCTCAAAAACTAACTGACTTGTTAATTATTCATAACTTATATATGTATATATATATATATATATATATATATATATATATATATATATATATATATACACATACAATGTATACCCGTGTGCTAAGTAGATCTCAAAAACTAACTGACTTGTTAATTATTCATAACTTATATATGTATATATATATATATATATATATATATATATATATATATATATATATATATATATATATATATATATATTATATATATATATATATATATATATATATATATATATATATATATATATATATATATATATATATACATATATAGTATATTCGGAAAGACCCACTAGATTGGTGCTATAATTAAGAAATGGACTTTGAATACGTCGAATTAGACTCGAAGTATTGCACCTAATAAAATTTTCATTTTCAAAAGCTCAAATTGGCGTTTTCTCGCAGGCTCTTCGGATGGAAATTTAAAAGGAATATTTCTCGGCGATGCACTTTTGCGCAATTGAAAGTTAATTTGTAGTAATTGTTGTAATACTATATCAAAAAGAAATTTTATTCACTACCTTTTCAAAGCATCAATGTTTCAATTATAAGAGCTTCAATTAACAAATCACAAAATGACACAAAATTACTATCGTCACACACACAGTCATTATTATTCCGAACTTGGAACCACCAAAACTCTCATCGCATAAAAGCCTCACGCTTCAACCCGTGACAGAACACAACACATTTTGACATACCACACTCGATGATGATTAGGTCCACATAGGACATTGGTTTACCCCGGTCTCCATTTCGCGAACAGTCAATGGCGAGGTCGCTTTGAATGCAACGCGGTCGCAGATCACACACACGAGATTGGCCGCGGCCGTGCACATGCACACGGAATACGGTGCATCGTGTGTTTGTGCATGTTTGATGCATCCACTCCGTGCAATCTTTCACACTGATCCGTATCACGAGACCCCATCCCCTATCCAGTGCATTGAGCCGTTTTCAATGAGTGACCCACCCCACTTGTTCGGGACTGGGATGCACTGGAGTGCATGTACAATATACTAGAATGTGAGGGGATTACAGTACAACCGTATATTCAATAGAAAATAGACTTGTTGGAATCGATTTAATGAGTGTTTGAAAAAACAAAGCATTTTATCATATGGGGGGGGGGAATATTCATGATAATTTTTATATGAAATCATCAGTAACAAGATAGGGTTCCATATGATTCCATTTTTAGCGACACGGACATGTTGCATTTCAAGTCAGTATAGCATATCATCAAATGTAGGATACCACTTTACACTCTCCACTTTTTTATAGATACAATACATTTCGGTCATCTGCAGAACGTCTTGTATAAATCCGCTTGAGTGCCGTTTTAACTTAGGAATATTTCTCCTTCTTCAATATTAAAATCCAAGATAGGATCGGAGGCCCAAAATCATAAACAGATTATATTATATATTCGGTTACTAAATTGATCTCCAATATTTCACAGATTGAGCTCATGTGTTTCATTTGGGTCCTTCTGGATCCATTAAACAACGTTACCTCAGACATCCCAGCTAGCTTAGCAACTCATCTCTCAAAACGCCTTCAAGGGAATTATGTATACCCAAACATGCCCAAAAGGAAAGGAGTATGGTAGAGATTTGGATAATACCCATACTCTTTTCTATATAGAAAACGAAGAAATGCTTTTTGCACTTTCCCAATCATCAGAGAGTAATTTTCTTCGTGCAGATTCCACACAATTGCATTTTACTCTAGCTTGATTCTCACACGTGAATTGAAAAGTAAGCGAGAAGACAAAAGGTTGGAAAATAACCTAACATATCATATAGCAATTCTAGTCGACGAAAAGAAACATCAGCGAATGTCTTGATGTGGCTGTGAAAGGTGAGTTGAGGATCAAATTAATATCCAAATCGACCATAGATTCCAAACACTTCAACAAGACGGATCCAATATTATAATAGGGCGAATGTGCAATATCCATGGCAATATTGCGAATGTGCACGACCATAGCTCATAATTTCACATTTATTAATTTTAAGTTCTAGGCCTAAAACAGAACTGAACTCCAAGACAGCGTTAATATCAGTTTGAAGGAGAGAGGCTTGCCTCTCATCATTGACAGAAAATAATAATTTTACGTCGTCAGCAAACAACAGACGCAAGAAATACATTGGATAAAACTCTTCTAATAAGTTCTCCAACATTACGGATAGCAATCAAAAGAAAAAAAACTACATCGTCATTTCTTTATCCTCTGTAATTATATGAGCTGATACAGCTATTTCTTTTTTCCAGGAAAATTAACTTAAAAAAAGGATTAGGTAGAAAAAAATCTTCTAAAGCTGTTCATTCAAGTGATCGCCAATTTTCACAAAGACGAGACATCCAATGAAAAAGTTAAATTTCCACTTTTTCTATTTCCAATGTAATATTGAAGTGTTCCAAATAATGTATTGAGCATCGACAAAATAGCGGAAGGACACTTTTGATCGAGTAGAAATACAATATTGCTATTTCGCATTCACAATGGTTTCAAGCACCGAATCAATGTTGTTTTCGCACAATCGTAACGGTGGATTTTCCCCCCTCACAATGGTTGCGTTTTAAAAGATGGCCGCGAGGAAACAATGGACGATTTGACAAACCGCAACGCAGACCAAAATCCAAAAGCACCGAGACAAGAGAGCGTTTCGATATAATCGTCTCGAAGACGGCTTGTTTTGTTTTCTTCTTACGGCGTGTCCCTGGAACCGGGAGGAAAACGAAGGACGAGGATTTAATCCTTTTATGCAAAGCATCCAATTTGCTGAGTTCATGTTCGGAGCTAAGCTCACGTAAGTATCAAAATTTACGTTCCCTTTGCCTCTGCCTACACGGAGCATACTTGTCTTAACATAATATCAACAAGATTTAAGTTCATTATATGCGAGAACGTACATTCGTACAGGGCTGGGTGCGGGCGGGCGAGGAAATCCCGGGAAATTGATGAGAATTCAATTTCCCCGGCGACGATAGGCGAAAGAATTTCCACGAAATCTACGATTTGACTAGTTTCGCGCGAATCTCCATCACGCAGTGGGGCTACATATGTACACACACAATCTTGAATCCAAAACAAGTCCTATCCCAAACTAAAAAAATAGCCCAGAAAAAATAGACGAACTTCAACGTCATGTACATACATATATGTTACAGTCAACGTGTATTTTCAGTTGTAATATAATCCAACTGACGTTTTAGGTCATTCAAATTCGAATATAATTCAACTAGTATATTATATCTCCACAAGCGCAATTACACATTCAACAATGTACGCCAGTTGTAATATAACAGTTGAGCTTTGACAGCCCTGATTTTTTTACGAATGCTTTAGAAATCAATAATGCTTTAATATTTGCTAGGTATTACGATTAAAGATACTAAGATAACTCTAAGAATGTGTTCAAAATAAAAATGTGACTTTCCAACTCAATTTATTAGTCGAGTGAAGGTACCAACTTATAGTTGAACTGTATTTTCAATTCTAATATATTTTGACCAGTTGGAATGTAATTCGCCATATGAATCAATTTACGTGGGTTAGGCGGAATATATTCCAAATAGTCGGTAACTGTAAGATACACTTCAACTGTAACATATACATCATAAGCTAACAGCATGGTTTGGTGGTTGCGTTGATACTAAGAACCGAGAGGCGTTTCTCTGTTTGTCTGTTTTGCTGTTTGTCTGTCATGTATGCGTTCCTATACCATTCAACCGATTGCGATGAAATTTGCATGAGTTATTGTGTGCAACGAGAAAGGGAACGGAAATTGCTTGTAGCATTATTGTAGCATTGCAACACATGCCGGGTTCAGCTATTAAATAAATAAATACAGCCTCAATGTATTCCAAAACTACCACAACATCAATCCAAAGATATTTATTTAATTTATTATTTATAATAATAATAACAATAAAATGACCAGTGGGACCTGACAGGTTGCCCCAAAGCGTCACACCAGTTTTAAAAAACAAAAGAAAGAAAATAACAAAATAAAAAATCCAATCATTCATCTCTTTCAAATAGTCTCGTGTTCGTCATAACAGATCGCTCCAATGCGAAGAGTGAACGAGAACAGTCAGACAACGTATACAATACGTTCAATAAACATCGAATACAATACTAATAATTAATCAAGTACATAAATAATAATCATAGAGACATCTATGGATTATTTTTAGATTTTGTACACAATTATTATTACAATTATTGTACACATAATAAACACGAAATTATAGAGACAACTATAGATTTCAGATTTCTACAAATTATACACAAAGATTTTTTATGACAACAGGAAAGGATGTATTACCAATTTTCAGGAACCGTTTCAACAATGATCAGATAAAATTGGCAAACTCTGATCGATTTGGAGTCACAAAACCCCCAAATCAGCTCAAATGAATCTCAAGAAACTAACCAACTCATCAACATGACAATTGAGCAGTTCCAAATGCTCATCAATCACATTAAGGCACCGGATAGCCTTTACAAGAGACGAGTTATTGAAAGCAGACGTTTTCGCAGGAATAGGTTGGAAAAGTAAATGATGACGCTAAGGTCTACCGCATTCAGGCGCCGAAAATTTTAATTACAATAAAATCGAAGGGTTGTCGTTCTTCCCTTTAATAATCCAAAGAAATATTTGGAAATGGCAATAATTCTTCTCGAAGATAGTGAGTCAAAGCCTAGCGTACCTTGTAAAAAGGCAGTGGGAAATAAATAGGGGTAATATTTATATTTCTTCATATAAATACATATAAGAAATTTTTTTGAACTCTTTCTATCAAGAGAAAGTATTTAATTTCAGTGGGACTCCAAATTACAGACCCAAACTCCAATATGCTCCGGACAAGCGAACAATAAAGTAACACCATTATTTTTGGATCTTGGAAGTAGTGATAATTGCGCATAACAAATCCGAGTATTTTGGTAGCCCAACAGCACATATGAGTCACTCCTAAGAAATATGAGTCACTCCTAAACAGTATACCAAGATCAACAGTTGAGTCAGTTCGCATATATTATGTATGTATCCTTTCTGCCAGTAATACATGATCAAGAAATTCATGAATTTATTTCACACACTGCTTATGTCGCTCCGCTACAAATGGTTGCAAACTACGTGGCCGCATGCTCATTTCATACTTTTGTCTCGGTTTTTGCCATTTTAAACTTGCCAGAAAGATCCAACTCATTTTTAAGAATTGCCAATAATCAATGTACATCGAAATTTCATCTGCGCAACCCCATGAATATCTCGTCTTTCGTACATGCTGAAATTCAAACAGTCAAAATTCAATCGAAATGAGCATGCAGCCGCGTGGTTTGCAACCATTTGTAGCAAACCCCGCTTATGTAAGTCATTTATACCTAATAATCCTCATTGGCCTTTCATCGAATCAGAACCCAATACAATGTGCGTTTTAACCTACATATACACATGATATGATACGCCAATGGAATCTAGTCCCCAACGCCGACACGCCTCAATAATCCCTATATAGGGCATTTCGATCGTTTGTTACGCACATTGAATACACAGGCGTGAACAAACCCATGCACGCATTGGGAATTAATTGAAAATCCGGCGAGAGTGAGTCGCAGCGGGACTTTGGCTCGTCAAAGTTCAAAAGTCCAGGTTATGAATCTCTGGAGGTGCGAGAGTCAAAAGCCTCCCGTATTACCATTGTTGGGCTCATCGGTAAGTCTAACAAAGGCAGGCGTATTGTTTCCACACTTCGTCTACGTATTTAATTCAAAGCCTCGCCCTTCGCTTCCGCCCTTCGCTCTTCGACGAAAGAGAGTGTGAAGTGCACAAAAGACGTCGCCCCACTTACCTACTCGGAAGCTACATAATTAATCAAAGATCTCAAATCGGCACGTGCCCATTACCTGTACCCGCTCTGAGGAAGAGTGAGCGAAGACCCACCCTAAACACTAGCTGGCACAGTGCTTTCATCTCACGGCTCTCGTTGATATTTCTTCCACTTGAAAAAAGTCTTTAACGATCTATATCCAACAAGTGAGATATTCTTTTGAAAATATTGGTCACTAATACAGTTTAAAATATTTTTTTTGATGCATTAAAAAAGTACCCAATAGAATTTGTAAACCACATGTTTGCGAGACATAAAATTCGGATGAGACCAAAACATGACTTTATCTATTTATTTGAGAAATATAAGAAGTATAAAAAACAAAATTCTATAATGAAACATACGTACATAGATTTTGTTGAAAACTTTTTAACATTACTATAAATATTATACTATTATAAATATCAAGAGGATAGAAATAATTTCAAAGTCAACATAAAATAAGTAATTATTGATTTAAAAAAATATTACTGCTTTCAATTTACGAATTCAAGCCAAAACCTTAACAACTTTTTGTACATTTAATAGAAATTATATTTCTACCTCAACCGGAAATAATACTTTCACTCTAGAGCAGCGGTTTCCAAACTGGGAGGCGCGGACTATTGCCAGGGGAGGCGCCAAAACTTTTTAATAAAAAAATAATTTTCATACCATAATATCTACAAATAAATAAAACTTCATATCGTAGCTTAACAGTAAAAATTCAATGCATGAATGTTTATTTTTATTTTTCTTTCATTTTTATATATACATTTAATTCCTATAAAAAATTATCCAGAGAAGAAGATTTTAAAAATTGCGCCTTTGCAAACGCTCTGTTTTAGCTAAAGATGCCCATTTAATTGCATATGTTCGATATGTCGCGGATAATAATATATTAGAAGATATATTATTTTGCAAACACATTCTTAGGAAGACCACATCCATTGAAATTTTTAATATAATAGACAGTTTTGTTGAAGAAAACGACATAAAGTGAAATAATTGCGTTGTGAACGACATAAAATAATAATTGGACTGTGTACCGACGGAGCTCACTCAATGTCCGGACACAAAGCAGGTCTTAAAGCATTGATCAAAAAGAAAGCACCACATGCTATCTGGACACACTGTATGATTCTCAGAGCAGCTCTATTGTCAAAAAATATGAGCGACGAACTGAACAGCATTTTTACAAACGTTATAAAAATTATAAACTACATTAAGAATAGTCCTTTGAGATCAAGGCTGTTTGCAAAGCTGTGTGCTGATATGGAAGCTAATTATACCTCACTTATGTATGACGAACGATAATTTTATTGTTAAACTTGCCTATTTGGTTGAAATTTTTGGAAAATTGAGCGGTTTAAATAAATCAATGCAGGGATCACAAATACACCCACTTGTTCAAAAAGACAAAGTAAAAGCTTTCATTAAAAAATTAAAGTTATGGAAATCAAATTTACAAAAGAATGGGTTGGATAGGTTTTCACTTTCCAAAGATTTTTGGGCCACAGCCAATATTGAAGCAAGTAAAAATATTTTTACCGACCACTTGGGTGTTTTAGTGCTGCATTTTTCCAATTATTTCAAAGACCTTGATTTTTGTGGATACAGAATCCATTTAACTACAATGAAGAAGACGAATTTGAGCTGACAACCATCGAAAAATAAAAATTGATAGAATTATCATGCGATAGCTCACTAAAACAAAAGTTTCAAAATGAAACCATAATTAAATTTTGGATGAATCCTAGTGGAGAGTATGAATCTTTGTATTGCAAAGAAATGCAAGTGCTGCTGCCGTTCGTAACGTCTTATTTATGCGAAACGGGCTTTTCGGCACTAGCTGCAATGAAAACTAAATATCGAGCCAGGTTAATAGTCGAAAAGGAGTTACAAGTGGCACTCTCCATATTGCCCCCAAGATTTGATAAACTTTGTGCCAATAAACAACAACATCCTTCGCATTCAATTTTGATGTGTTAGATGTAGTTTAATTAGTAATTTAATATAAAAATAAATATATGTAAGTGTTCGTATAAATTTATGAAAATAAAAAAAGAATTATTAAATTTAATAAAACATGGAGTAGGATTTTTTTCATCTTATAAAAGTCAAAAATGTTGTGACCACACGATTTTTTTAACACTACTAAACGTATCGAGCTGAAAATTTATATTTGTACTATTTATGTACTATTTATGTACTATTTATGTACTATTTATGTACTATTTATGTACTATTTATGTACTATTATGTAAGATTTTGGTTAGAATTCATAAACTGAAAGTAGTTATTTTTTTTAAACAATATTTCATTATTTTATTTTGACCCTGTAAATTATTTTTATCTTCTTGATATTTTATGCTTATAATATTTATGGCAATATTAAATAATGAAAAAATTTTGAACTAAATCCAACTACCGGAAGTAGAACTTTTGTCTTGTTTCTGTGAATATTTATATTTTTATACCGAATTATTCGAGTCTATGCTGTGGTTTTTACTTGTAAAAATATTAAAAATATATTTATTTTGAACAAAAAATCACACAAATTGAAACATCAACTGAACTAAACGTTGAAAATATCCCAATCAGCAACCAAAAATGATATTCTTAAATATTATAAAATGTGCCGCAAACAAAAGTCCAATTTTCACTATTTCTGTTTGATTTAATTCACAAATTGTTATCACTTTTTTAAATTCGATATGCCCAAAATTTGGGAAAAGCAGAATAAACGTATCAGTATTTTTAAATATTGTTAAACGCAAATCATTATAATCATTTAATGTTCTACGAGACTTTCCTCGAAATGAAGATAAGTGGACTCAAACTTTTTCAAATATAACGGTTCATACATACAATGATGAGTCAACTTAATTTTACAACACACATTCAATCGAAATGTAAAGTTAGATCACTAAAACCAAAAATCCTGCATTATAAAGAACACATTCGACCACTGGGAGGGTTAAATCCACGTTTGCGAAAAAAAAGTCCTCTTCACTAGTGTGAATTTCTCTGGAAATGATCTACGCTCCCTCGCAACGACCCACATAAATAACCCATATTTATTCTCAAATATTCAACAAGTCTTGTTTGTTGTTGTTTTTTTTTTTTTGGTCCTTCATCCCAAAGTCCCGAGCACGCACAAAGATCTCGCACTCCCTCAAGGTGGACCGAGGCAAATATAAATGCGTTATTTACGAGCGCAAACTCGTGCAGTTTTAGTGGGTTACTAGTGGTGCTAGTACGCCTCACGATGATATACGATCGCGTCGAGGCAGGCGACACCTGCTATCCCGGATTTATTCCCAGACAAAGAAAGTCCACCGTTGGCGGTCTAATGACACGCCTGAATTATTCATGAACGTGGGTGGGGTGCTCCAGGAGCCTTCGTCTGTTTCTTAGCGGCGAGCTTTTATTGCTAAACAACGATTAGCCCGCGAGGAGAACGCTTCCGACTCCAATTGCACAAAAACGACGGGGGAATGCATAAAACGTGGAACTTGAGCTAACATCTTTTGGGCTATGTACCTACGTATCTATAGGTAAATTAAGCACACTTGCTAAATGCTTTCATTCGTTTCATTTATAGCCACAGCGTAGTGCACTGGTAGAGCTATTGCATACCAGTAGAGAGGTCGTGGGTTCAAGTCCCAGCCCAATAAGCTACGTGCGATTTTTTGGTTATTAAAAAATACAGATCGAACGTCTCCTGTAAGGATTAGCTTAATTATTTTGACGAATCAAGTAAATCAGTACCTTCTCACTTAATTTCTCACAAATTCGAGTTATTAACTATATCTAGTCTAATATATAATTTGGAAAGAGACTTTGTATGTGTTTATTAAATAATTGTATGTGACTGTTTTTACCTAAATAAATATGTAACATTCGTTGGTGTGTTCGACATTTGATTTTTTTTTTTTCGATTCAAAAGATTCCCCGGGGGCGAAGCCTCTGGGGGCGCAGCCGACGAGGGCAAACGCCTAGGGCGCGAAGCCTCCAGGGGTGCAACCGCCGAAGACGAAGCCTTAGGGGGCGAAGCCTCCTGGGGCGCAGCCATCGAGGGCAAAGCCCTAGGGGATGAAGCCTCCAGGGGCACAGTCACCGAAGGCAAAGCCCTAGGGGGCGAAGCCTCCGGATGTGCAGCCGCCGGGGGCGCAGCCGCCGAGGGCAAAGCCTCTGGGGGCGCAGCCGCCGAGGGCAATGCCTTCGGGGGCGAAGCCTCCGGGGGTGCAACCACCGAGGGCGAATCCTCCGGGGGCGAAAGCTCCGGGGGCGCAGGCGTCGGATTCTGGTATACATGTAATTTCGTTGTTCGTGACAGACAATTTAATAAAAAAAACAAATGAGTATTCAAATAAAATTAATAAAATGTTTACTATTATATAAGTCGTGTTTAAACGGTTTATATTACAAATACCGAGCGAAGCCGGGTAAAACCACTAATATACCTAGTGGTTTTAAAACCACTAGTATATAAAAATCAATGATTGTCTGTCTGTCACGTATGCGTTCCTATACCATTCAACCGATTGCGATGAAACATATGAGTTATTGTGTGCATGCCCGTGATGGTTTCTATAAAAAAAAATCTCCCAAAAACGGGAACGGGAACAGAAAAAACGCAAATGAGTGGCATTGCAACGCAGTTTCAAATGTTTTTGCGTCGCCACCTGCGTTGTTAGGGTAAAATAAAGAAACAATTGAATAATTTCAAATGTGTTCGCCGCCTGCGTTTATCCGACAAATTATCATTAATGTAATTTAATTTCATTATTAAGTATTAATTTGAAACTGAAACATTCACTTATCGAAACACATCGAGAAACGGGAACGAGAATGGGAATTTCATACGTTATGTTTAATAAAATTGATAGTACCTTGTACTTAAATAATCTAACCATGTGTCTAACTAACCTGTTGTGCAACATATTATGTATGTACATATGTATGTTTGTATGTAAGAAAATAAATAAAAAATAAGAAAAGCGTTTTGTCTGACATTAATTACTATAATTATATGTAAATAAATAAAAATAAAATAGCGAAATTGAAGTAGATTTATGTAGGTGTAAAAATAAATAAACACGCTTACATGTAAATGATCTCTGCAAGGTAAAGAAATCTCTTACCTTCATTGCAACCTAAAAAGAAAAAAACAGTATTCAAAATGAACATACAGGCATTATTAAAAATAAATTGCACGACGATATTAAAACAAAACAAAAATTCACCAGCTGTGTGTAGTCTCCATAGCAATAATAATTTAAGCGCCTTTGCCAATCATCTTCTTCAATATTCATTTAAAAACATTGCACACAATTTAACAAACACTGATATTTATTTTTAATTAGAATTGAACCGATTACTATTTTAATTTAAATTCACTTCATACAAAAACAAATGAATTTATTTTTCACACGCGAAGAAAAATTTCAACAACTAATTAATTATTAAAGAAAAAAGACAATGAAACGACTTTTTATCAACAATACGTAGCCAATAGTTTTTAGCTTTTCATATTGATATTGCAAACGATATCATTGTATTGATTTATATTAAATTAAAACGTGAATTATTCGCGTACGACTTTTGCCTATTGTGAGACTCGTTCGTTATTTGTCGACTGAAATTAAATAAAAATTAACAAATGAATTGATTTCGATTTTTAAATGCTTTTTATTATTACGAAATTATTTTCACAATACATCTTATATATATTTTAATAGCTATTGATCTACTGCTCATTTACTATTTTACAATTTTAATTTAATTTGGTTAGTAATCATAGTATTATACTATTCTAATATTAATGTATAGCTTAAGAAAAGGTAAAGAGGGCTCAAAAACCTATTTACAATTCTTATAAACGCTCATAATACATCTAATACATAATATTAATTAAAGACTCTCTAAAGTCGATGACCTAAAGCAGATTGTATTTAGGTAATGTGTGTTATACCTGAAGGGTAGACATTTTGTTGTAATCACAGAGACTCTTCACAAGTGTGTTAGTATGGTTATTAGTGATTCTGTCATAGAATCTACTGGTTAGTTTGTTAGTAATGTCTGCAACAAACGGAATATTATATATATGGCATGCAGTTTAACAAATGAATTAAATGTATTTGAATGTTTAAGAAAACTACAAATTCAACGATTTTTCTTCTTATAATTCCCATCGAGCAATATGAACGGTAAAAAATATTGATTATTTAAATCCAAAGGCATCATTATAGTGCTTGGGTATACATTTCCAAGTGTACGAGTAGGTAACATACAACTAATATATTTTCAGTTAAGCTACCCATCGTCAATAGTGTACATTGTTTCAAACGTTTGAATTGAAGTTGACGTTTCGGCAACCGCCACTGTATCCAAAACTCGAAGCTAACTCTCAAGAGAAACTCCGACGACTCGAATATTGTATATACGAGCATACAATCTAAGGCTTTCACGCTGGAAAACAATGTGGACCGCTAATTTTGTGCACAGTTCTCACGCTTAATCTTAGGGAGCGCGGCGCTTGTGCTCATAAGCCTCATATCACATTCGGAGGAATGGATCAAAACTAATCAATGGTTTTAATTCAAACTAATTCTCATCTTATTGGTTTATATAGAAAAACATATTTCCTTTAAAGAGACCACTCAAATATGTCACCTTCTACATATTGTTATGTACCTCGCTTATCAATGTAGTCGACTAACCAGTAGAGATAAGACACACCATTGATTTGTGGCACTCTTAATTTAATAAAACACACTATTGATTTGTAGCACTCCTAATTTAATAAGACACACCATTGATTTGTGGAACACCTAATTTAATAAATAGCACCATTGATTTGTGGCACACCTTAAACACTGACTAACCAAAATTGTACGACACGTGTCTTGAACACTTCATTGTCTTAAAGAAGCGTATATAAACTCATTATTGTTAGAATTTAAGTTAGTCATCACCATTGACTCCGAGAGTGGTAGTCATCACCATTGAGACTCTGAGGGTGGTAGTCGATAACATCGAGACTCCGAGAGTAGCAGTCAACACATCAGCAGCAGAACAAAGTTAAATAGTGAAGCTAAGTTAAAGTGAAACAGTTCTACGTATCTCATTTAAATTCTCCGTTCCATAATTAAATTCTACCAATAAGATAAATGTATCGTAATAATAATAATAAAGAAATCTTGGTTATTTAACGTAGTAGTTTTAAAAAGAAAAATTATTTAATCCTTCATTGGAACCTGACAATATGGACATACATATAATAAATTGAAGACAATTTAAATGCGGAATTTATAAAACAACTAGTGTTGGGCCTGCTGATTCAACGGTTGGCTTTGGAAAGGAATTGATTCACGAATTAAAATAAAGTTATATCATCATATATATGTATAATATCGCTATTCTGTGTGTGCGTGTGTGTGTGTGCGATAACGCTCGCCGTATTATAATAGTAATTTCGATTCGTGATATGTACATACGTCACAGTTAAAGCACTGCCAACAAAACGTACGAATATAATACGAACATAACAGATCAACAAAAAAATTCTATATTCATATATATATACTGTTTGCTACCAATGTTTCCTTTAGGACAAGTAAATTGGGACATTTGGTAAGGGTGAAAAAATGAGACTCGTACCTGATACGACCTGCCAATTATTCCAAATATGACAGGCTAACCTAAACACGTTCTCAAACACACTTCACAAGTTGATAATCTTACATTCGGAAATTAAAATTAAATCACAATCATTATTTTAATAAAATTGCATGCAAACTCAAATACATGATCGAAAATAGTACAGGCATGTTTCAATCGGCATTCAATCGAAAACTTGTAGCTCTTTTAAATGCGTTCTTCTTTAATTTTGACGTTTGAACCAATTTTCAATCGAATCAATTTTTACGACAGCATAACTTCAAAATAAGACCATTAACACGTGACAATAATCATTATCGTTGAAATGCGAACTCGCATTCAATCAGTCGGCGATGTTCTATCTGGAATAAGATCATAAAAGACATTCACTTGCCAAATTGGGACTTTCGCGGATTGCTCGAGTCATGAGCGTTAATTGCTGATGAGCTTTCGAGAAAACGGGGGGGGGGGGTGGTTTCTTTAAAATAAAGTTTTAATCAAAAGTTTTCCGCGAGAAGCGCCACATCGCGAAATTCTTCAACCTTTGCTTGCGAACGAAGCGTTTTTTTTCCGCAAATAAACTCCGAAAGGTTAAAACGGCGAGAGGGAATCATTTTATATTGTGTAATATTATATTATATTATACAGTGGCTTTAAATTAAACCGTACACACTCGCGAAATTTCACATAAATAAATAAATCAGGCGTAAAGTTGCGATTAAGACATACATACGTACGCACGTTTGAATTTATCATGTTTATTATGCAAAGTGGCGCGTAAAATATACTTAAATACTTTTCTAATTTATTTCTGCGCTTTATCGCCGGTCGCTTTCGTATCTCGAAGCGGTACAGTTTTCGCATTAAATACACGAATATAACCTAATTTTTGAACGATCGGTGGAAACGCAAAATTGCGATCGAATCGCCGATTACGCCGCGACGATAAATCGCTCAACCCCGTTTTAAAATTTAAGTATTAGACCAATCATTGCTGTTAATTGAACTGAAATCCACATACAACCGAAACGAAATTTGAATATAATATAGTATAGTGGCGTAACTACTGTGACGCGGGGGTATGCGGTACATGCGAGCCCTTGGGCCCTGGGTGATGTCCAAATATGAATACATACATTAAAAATAAAGAAAATCAATTCGCACTAACTGAAAACAGTCAAGAGTATACATATATACAGCCAGCAGTAAAATTATATTTCAAGTGAAAATATATTTTCACTGAAGTTTCATTGAAATCATAACCAGTTACATTTTCAGGGTTGGTTTTATTCATTTTTAAGATTAGATTTTTAGGGTTGGTATTGTTGCGTAGGGGTAGGTGGAGGATCCAAATAAAAGGCCAATGTCGCTTCACAGCATTTGATGGGTGATTAAGGAAATCCACGCACAGCCAATGCTCCGTCCATAATGCCTTCATATGTATGACCTAAGTACCTGCTTATAAAGGGCAGGTCACTCACTGCATCTTCCTCGACGCGTTTGTTTACCTATTGTTATAGTCACGTATCAGATACGCAGTCCCACCGTATCGGCATGCAGTCCCACGCTTTCGCGCTGTCAGTTCTGAGAATTCTAGCGGAAGTGACGTAACCGACCACTAAGTCAATTCGGGCGTCTCCATTGTTAGCCGACTGCACTTCAGCCTAGAGATAATCCTCGAAAACGAATTAAAACGGCGGCTCCTTTTAACATATGCTACACTATCATTCAACTATTGAATATTTTTAATATAAAATAAATCCAAATGCATTCTTCTAAGTAGAAAACTAAAATCGGTTTATTCATTTTGTTTTAAAATAACTTATAAAAAATAACGTATAAAAAATAAATTTCGTTATATTTTTAATTTGATAGTAGAACTCAAAATTGAATCATATTATTCAGTTTAATTTCTAATTAACTAAATGTAATATCTCACACAATTTAAACAAACTATCTTGAGTTATCACTCGAGCTAACAGCTTTCTATTTTGTATACATAACATTAGGATATAATAACCATTTTTAAATCTAACAAATTAAAGCAGTTGAGCAACCTAGTGCTGCTGTCCAGACTGATCTCTTGTGCAATTCGAGGGTCATATGTAAGATAAGTCAATTTTTCAACACAATCGTACGAAAGTTTTGATTATGTCACATTCCACTGTTTCGATGCACTTCTAAATATGTAATTAGTGACATTTTTTAGTTGAATTACATTTATCATAGGCCATTGTCCGTAGTTGGTTTAGTATTGAAATGAACACGTAGTTTGTAGACCAGTTTGGCATACATAATTACTTCAAGGAGGCACTTCAGGAAGGTATATTTGGCACATGCTTACTTGTAGTCAGATTTTCAATGTCTTTTCAATAGCACTCGTTCATGGTTTCCGTCCAGAATGCCTTGGTATGGCCTAAGGGCCGGGCCGCACCGCTCAACTCGCGAACAACTTGGTTGAGGGCGACCAGACCAATGCATGCAGGCAGATGGGACATGCCACACTCGTCAACTTGTTTGTCGCACACATTTCCATACATTTTTTCGTGTCACGCAACAAGTCGGCCGACAAAGTTGCACGGTGCGGCCCGGCCCTAAGTAGGTCGTACAATCTTCCGTCGAAAATTCCATCCGACAGGCATTGCTATTTGTTCCAGATGTACGTCAGCTTTTTATACCGTTCATTTGTTATTTATACTGACATTTTATAATATAATACTGACCATTTTGTTAATAAAATACTAGCCGAAAACTAATTTATACTTAAACTGAAAACTGAATTTAAATTGTTGCCATTTAAAATTTGCGAATTTATTTATTTCAACGAAACAAAATTGGGGGCCCTTTGATAACTTTTGCATGCGAGCCAATTTTTTCTGATAGTAGCGCATATCAAGTAACGGTACCATTCACCACCGTGACCTAATCCTTGTTAGTTTTCTCGTTTCGTTTCAAATATCAAAGCTTTGGAGTTTCTGCGGTTCATTTAAAAATTACCCTCAAAGCTCGCAAGCTGAAGCTTTGATGTTTTAAATAAAAATTAAAAACAAATAACTGCACCTACTCATATGCATATCTTAGTACAAGAAAAACCACTGAGGATTGGGTCATAATAGTGAATGGTACCATTACCGTATGTACTCGTGTGCATAAGTACTTACAAGAATTACTAGCTGATTGACCCAGCGTTGCTCGGGCTGGTGAAGATTTAAATTTTGTAGTATTATGTATTATGAGAGAGAATCTAGCATTTTTGAAAAAAATTATTTTGATGAATGGTTATAGTTTTTCTATACCAATCCAATCTTATATATATAAAATCGAAACGGCGTATATTATTCATTTCTGATTGGTTATCGCCAAAGTCGTTTCTGATTAGCTGGATTGGTCTAAGACGATTGTGATTGGTCGGTCGTTAAATAATATAATTTTTTTCGATTCAAATAAATTTAATAAAAAAACAAATAATTAATAATTAAATAAGTTCTCAATATATGGCGCTAAATGCTCTGAGACTTGTCCTAGAGGAAACATTGGTGGCAAACAGTATATATAGAAGTTTTTTGTTGATCTGTTATTATGTTCATATTATATTTGTACGTTTTGTTGGCAGTGCTTTAACTGTGACGTATGTACATATGACGAATCGAAACGACTATTATAGTACGGCGAGCGTTATCGCACACAGATACACACACAAACGCACACACAGAATAGCGACATTCTTCTTATACAATAGTATCCAACTTTGTATAAAACTAGTGTTGTGCCCGATGATATATCATCGCATGGGATTTGGCGTATTAAGTTGTTTAATAAAAAAAATTAAAAGAAATGTGTCGGCGCTATGTTCAATCCACACGCGGTTGTATTTTTTTCTAAAAAAAAATTAAATATTGATATTTAATTTTTTAGTATGAAAAAAGGTAAAAACTATGTACCTGCCTACCTACATATCATCATCATCATTTACAGCCATTCGCCATCCACTGCTGGATGAAGGCCTCTCCAACACGCTTCCACTCGTCTCTGTTTTGCGCAACACTCATCCATCTCATTCCGCACATTTTCCTAATTTCGTTCACCCATCTTCCTTGCGGTCTTCCTTTTACTCTTTTGCCTTCTCTCGGGTACCATTCAAGCACTTCTTTTGTCCACCTGTCGTCCATCCTCCTAGCTACGTGACCCGCCCATTGCCATTTCAATCTCTTCACTCTATTCACTATGTCCACTACCCTTGTCATATTTCTCACCCACGTGTTCCGCTTCCTGTCTTTCCTCGTTATGCCAAGCATACAGCGTTCCATACTTCTTTGAGTGCATTGGATTTTATTTTGCATCTTGGCGTTCAGTGTCCAAGTTTCACATCCATACGTCATCACTGGCAAAACGCATTGATCAAAGATCCTTTTCTTCAGGCAGAGTGGCATTTTTGATTTAAAAACAGCATTCATCCGTCCAAATGCACTCCACCCTAATTTCATACGTCTCTTTATCTCTTCATTTTTACTACCAGACATGTCAATTATTTGACCTAAATATAAATAACTATTTACTACTTCTACTGGTTTATCATCTAAGGGGATGCTATCAGGCATGCAATAACTATTGAACATTAGTTTAGTCTTATCTACGTTAATTTTTAATCCTACTTTTCTACTTTCCCTATCCAGCTGTGTTAGTCTGATAAGTAGGTCAGCTGAATCACGAGCTACTAAAACTATATCGTCTGCGAACCGAAGGTGACTCAAAAAGCGACCATTGATGCTTACTTCGGCTGTATCCCAATCCAATTTCCTGAAAACTCCCTCAAGCACCGCATTGAATAACTTGGGCGAGATTGTATCTCCTTGTCTTACTCCTTTTCCTATGCTAAATCTATCTGTACCTGAAAAAATTTTAACCGAAGCTGTGGCATTCTTATATATTGCAGCTAACAGTCCCACATAGGGTTCCGGCACTCCCTGTGTTTTTAGAGCGTTAAGTACTGCATTATGACTAACTGTATCGAAGGCTTTCTCATAATCGACGAAACCTAGGCACAATGGCCGTTGATATTCGTTGGCGCGCTCGATTAGTTCGCCAACTACTTGGAGGTGGTCCATTGTGCTGAAATTTGCCCTAAACCCTGCCTGCTCTATAGGTTGGTTCTCGTCGAGGATATTCTTCAGCCTTTCTGTAATAACCTTCGTGAAGAGCTTGTAGACCGCTGAAAGTAGACTAATGGGTCGGTAGTTCTTGATATCGCTTTTGTCGCCTTTTTTGTGTATTAAAATGATAGTTGCGTTATTCCATCCTTCTGGTATAGCTTGGTTAACCTACATATAAACAATATAAAACACCGATAAAAAATTAATTAATTAATTAATTAAATAAAGTTTCAATAGATGAGGCTAAATACTCAGACTTATTTCCCTAGAGGAAACATTGGTAGCAAATAGTATATATACAAGTTTTTTGTTGATCTGTTATTATGTTCGTATTATATTCGTAAATTATGTTGGCAGTGTTTTAACTATGACGTATGTACATACGTCGAAACAAAACGACTATTATAGTACGGTGAGCGTTATCTTACACATACACACAGAATAGCGCTATTATACTATATATGATTATGGAAAATACAGTATACTTTGTAACGACTGTCTGGCAAAGTTCAATTTTATTATTACCATTTGCACTTTATGAGACGTGCACAAAGTATACAAAGAAGCTGTTTTACATTGTGTTAAGTCAAAAATAAAAAAAACCTATTCCTATTGTTCGCTCATATCATTCATCTGCAGGACAGAAACCCTGGTCGTATTATGTGTGAAAGGATTTCGCACACTTGTCTACTTTTAGCATATTCTCCAATTTTCCTATACGTTTCATCGCAGCAGGGGTGAGATTAAGGTTATTTTTACACCCGTTTTCATTTTAGATTAACGAAAAAAGTGTTTTTAAATGTTGAATTTGCACTTTTTTAAGTCTGTCGCGAGCTATTAGTGTTTTCTCTTTGAGAATAATGTCACCGTAGCATCCATCATTCTCTCTCTTAACCTTTGAAATTTGACAGATTGACATTTCGACAAAAGAGACAGCTTTGCTTACGACAAAAGCTAACCTTTCACCAGGTACCCGGACCGAAGTTTTCAGCAGAGGTCATCCTTGTTCATTATAAAAATTCGAAATTTTCAATTTCACCATCCCTATATTCCATACCGTTGATTCAAAACTAATAAATGAACGTGGGGAAAAAGAATATTGATACCGATGTATGTGCATATGTATTGTTATTTTCCCATTCGTCTCACATGCGCGAATCCTCGTTAGCTCTCTTCGTTTAGACAAAATAAATATTCGCGACGTGATTTTTCTCGTATCGATAACAAATATTTGTTCTGCCCTTTCCACTGAAATTATCAACACAGGTTTTTTTTTATTTATTTATTATTTTTCAACGACAGTAATAATTTAATAACGATTTTAATCTAAAAAATCAATACTTACGTTATTACATTACCAGTATACTAAAAAAATATATAATAAATTGAATAATATACATATATTTCTATCAATGAAACGGAACATATAGAATGAAAACAAAAAATTCTGATCCTTGTATGAAAATCAGTACGATACAAAGCGGGTAAGGCAATCAGCAAATGGATTCAACTGCTATCTCTTTTTTCTCTTTTGAATACGCAAATCTCTGTTTGATCAATGTGTGCATGTGCCAATACAAAAAAAGGGCAAAAAGCAATTTACTTAATTAGTGTACTCCGAATAAATAAATCGATTTGATCATAAAAAAATAGGAATTTGTTAAACAAGTTTCTACATCGTCGGTGAATTCGTTCAAAAATAAAGTAGGACTTCGTATTATAATTAACATTTATTATACCATCTGCGACACATAACTCGAGTGCTTCATACATTTCAAACATTATACAACCATAGACATATATATATAAATAAATAATTATATATTGCTAAAGAAAATATAAATTTTGAGAATACAAAACGTATTCTTAAGTTTTTCCAAATTTTAATTTTCAAAAGTACATACAAATGTACTTCATTTTCGAAGCAAATAATGAGAATGTCAACAAATTTACATATTATGTTAAGATATTTGAATAAAATTTCAATAATTTGTGAATTTCTTTATCCGATTTCAAAATATACATATATATATTTGATTTTGCAATAATAAATTGTGGCTTTTAGCACCGGCAACATTGTTCATAGGTACATATATAAAATCACATTTATTACACCTTACATTGGTTGGCAAATTGTTAAATATCAAAACGATAACAAATGCTTAATCTTACCGTAAATAACATTATAAAAAAATGAACTCTCAAATAGTATTTGGCTGGGTTTTTTTTTCTTGTTTTTATAATATAATACACAGAATGTATTATTACAATACAAAATGGACAAAATAAATACATACATGGTGTTTAACAAAATGGCAATTTCACAAATCATGATAAATACTGATAAATAATAATAAATCGTAACTTAATTCAATTATATAATGTTAATTGGTCTTATCCTATACACAAGCCTTTTACATAATTTCATATTGAAAATTTTATCTGTATCATAAAATGAATATATTCAACTATTTTATGAATTAAATATGATAAATTATGCAAAATAAATAGAATTGTCAAATACATACTGGCTTTTCAATTGTTGGGTACATAAAAATATACAAAACTTACATATCGATGAACACCGTCACATTCCTCAAAAATGTTAATACATACACGCAAATAATTGTATTTTTTTAAGGCTCGTCTTTTTAATATTAATCTATCTTACCAATGAAAATAATTTTGAGTGAGAGCCAAATACAAGTTTATATATTTATTATGACTTCTACGTAAAATCTTAACTAAAAATGGTGCCGACGATATACATACGTTGCGGTGAAAATTGATATAATATTATATCGTAGTTATTATTGCATTTAAACAAATTATTTTCTAAAATAAATAATTAGATTATTAAATTATTTATCTAACGAGTGCATTTTGTTCAAATTTAATCCAATTCAACATGTCTATCTATTCAATATTGAAATCAAATCTATTATATATTTTTAGAGACCGGATCGATTTCTCTGATGTTGAACTTCTCTTCTGGTTTCCAGCTCCACTTCTCAGGCAATGAAGTTTCATAATCGGCATTGTACATTTGACTTTGAATAAAAGCCTTTGCATCCAATGGCTGCGGATACATGGATGCTAAACCTACAAAACATTCAAACATTTCAAATTATCACGGCAACAAAAAAAAATTGCACTTAAAAATAACAAATTTAATATAAATCTTACTCACTTTGTTTAGAAAACTTATAAAATTAAAGCACTTTAATAAATAAATTAACTAAAAAATCGCAAAATCAGTTACTTCGCATTCAAATGTATTAGGGGGACTGAAAAATAATCAAAAATTTTCAACGAGCTCTTTCGCAGTCAGTTTGTGTCAAGACACGGTCCAGTAAACACTCAGGTTTTGTTATTATGATGAAGTTATTGTTATATATTTATTGTTTCTGTTTAAAAAAACAAAAATTTCTACCTGAGAAAGGATGTCAAGACCAATAATAGAGGAAGGGCACTTGCAGTCATCTTATGCTGTTAGACCAAGTAATGAAGGCAAACGAAGCGGTGAAAAAAATCACAAATACTTACAGGGATATTTTGAAACTAAACAAGTGTCATCCGGGGTATAAATAATTTTAAAATGGGAATAGGGACATCGAGCAGATCGCACGAAAAGAAGATCTCAAAAATTAGACGATGATATCCTGACATCAATAGTGGAATCAGATCCTCGTCAAATCATCGAGGAATTATCGACAAAGATTGACTTTCCATGGTCTATAGTTCAAGATCATCTTCGTCGCATAGGAAAACTGCACAGACAGGGAATTTGGGAATATTTCTTTGATTACTTTTCGGTGCCCCTAATATTTTTTTTAAATAAATATATGGTTGAATAAAGTATGCTATGAAACGAAAAACATTCAAGGAACAATAACAAAAACTCCATGCTCGAGTTCGATTGCGAAAATAAAGCATCATTCAGCAGCGTCCAGTGACTTTACAATTTTGCCTCAACTTTGTGTACGCTTTAAAGCCAATAAATAAATAAACATTTAACATAGAAATGAACGAAAAGCAATCCCACCTTAATTTTACACTAATGCTTATCGAAAATAATTGGAGATCTCTGCTCTTTTCCTTCGGGTCGTAATGTTTTCGGCAACGGCCGCACCGTGTAATGCTCCGGATTGTCCTCGGGCCAAGTATACGTTATTGGCAGAGATCGTTCGTAGTTCGGGTTGTACAATTGCGACTTAATAAACCTGTCATAATCTTTGGGATCGGGATAAACTGACGCCAAACCTTTTATTTGCGATGAAGGAACAAACACATGTATACATTAAACAAAAATCACACATTATAAACATCATATCGGCAGATATGGGGGGGAAAACATTAATCCAAAACAATAACAAGACAAGACTTAATGGACATTAAATTTCAACAAGCAAGAGTATTATGACTTTTTTAAATTGTGAAAATTAATACTAAGTCAAAAAAAATATTCAGCATGGACACGAACCTACATACATACAACGCCATCTAATAAATTAAACTAAAATAATACATAAAATATTTATCAATAGGTGTCGTTGTATTAGAAATGGTTCACATCTAGATTAAATCCATGCATTGCCGAAATTTTTTTGAACCTGCAATTGACTTTATTTTCATACAAATCAGATCAGGGAAACGGACTACTAGTCATATGTGAACCAGTCACAGGACAACCGGTCGCTCTAGATCGGTTACACGTGATCACTCGTCACACTAAAACTGGTCACACCCTAAAACTGGTCACGAAAAAACTGGTCACACCCAAAAATTCGACCAATTTTTAATTTTTGGGTGTGACCAGTTTTCTCGTCACCAGTTTTAGTGTGACGGGTGATCATGTGTGACCGATTTAGAGCGACCGGTTGTCCTGTGACCGGTTCACATTTGACTAGTAATCAACGAGCCATCAGATCAATAGTATTATTTTAGGGGTACCATTTATCGGCCCGGCAAAATAGTCCTATTTCCAGACAAATTAAGTATTTATCATGACATTATATGCGAATGCCCATCTCTAAAACATTAAATGTCGTTTTGACAATTGTCGTGTAATTTATTTTACAGCCATGCCAAAAATATTATCCCTTATTTTAGTCATTAGATTATTATTGACTAATTTTATAGGAGTAGGAATATCAAACTAGTTTGTACAAGTTAAAATTTCAGGTTCCCAATCATATTATTTGAACAATTTCATTGCACATTATATTAACAGTACCTCAAAAGTATAAATAATAATTAACACAACATCTCATATGCGACATAAATTGAACAGGACAAAAAATACAAAAGAAAAAGGTTCTCTTTACTCTCAATAAAAATCATTTCCATGTGTATGTACATATAATATAATAATCCAACGATTTAAGCATATGCTTGGGAACCATAAACAAATGCGAATAACATAAATCAAGTAAAATACCTTCTTCGTATGCCATCTTGGCGACTTCGATGGCTATAGCTAGTGAGATTTCCCGAATCGCTTTCAAAGGAGGATATACAGAACCTTTATCTAAATCGGCTTGTTCTACAAAATTAGCTAACGTCTGAAATAACAGAATAACACGCTATAAAATAACATCCGAAAACAAAATAGCCAAACAAAAATAAAACCTTGCATACTTGAGCGGCTCGTAAAAACATTGTCTCGGGAATGTGATGTGTTGCCGTAGTGATAACGCCAAGCGCTATTCCAGGGAATATATAAGCATTGTTGCCTTGACCGGGATAGTAAGTTTTGCCATTGACTGTGACGGGATCAAACGGTGAACCAGATGAGAAGACACAGCGTCCCTAAAAATAAAATACATACACGAATTAATATATAACTTAAAAACATTCGTTAGGATATAGCCAGCAGAATAGACTAGTGATTAGCATATAATGCTTTGAACAGAATGGTCATGGGTTTAAATCCCACTGATTTCTGCTGGCCAGACCTTGGATTTGTTACTCCACTTATAAAAATCATATTTCGACTATTCTTGTGGATTAATAACAAAATTCTATTGATAACTGGCTTAACTCGATAAAATAAACGAATTTTTGTTATTAATCTACAAGAATAGTCGAAATATAATTTTTCTATGTGGAATTTTATTTCATTCTCATATAAAGACAATTTAATATATTATCCATATTAATTAAAATCAGATTCGTAAATACGAGTAAATAAATACTAGTACGAGCTTTTAGCTCGCAATTTTACCGATTTAAAATTCAGCACACTTCCAATTAACCCTTTTAAACGAAAACAAAAAATAGTGTGGCCAAAACACTATCCTAATAAACATATTTCAATAGAAAATACTCAATATAAAATAGTATTAACAGTGGGAAAAAATCTCAAGTGAAAATACGTACTTTTGACTTTTGATTTAAACTGGACGATTAACTTAGAGATTTGAAAGCTGAAAAGTACTAAAAATGAAAGATAAAATACCCGACTTTAAATTCCAATATTCATTTTGAATAGGAAATTGACAGATTTTGAGACATCGACTGAACAACACCAAGATATAGAAAAATCACGCGATTTAAAAAACACATATATCTTCGAATCTCAAGCCAATCAACATTTTTCATTACCAGATTCGTGTTTACTGGGCATAGATCTATAAGAAAAATCATATCTCGTCTCCGAACCATTTTTCGTGTCGAACAGTGTAATATTTGTATTAAATGTACTATGTTTCTGGCCAGGAAGGCGCATTGGGGTTAACTGTCAGGCCTTCCTGGTATAAATTAAAGATAAAATAAAAAAAATAAAATGGATATTTCACCTCTGTGTGTGTGAATGCAGCTTCAGCCGTACATTCAGCCTTATCGGTGGGATTTGAAAGTGCAAAAATAATAGGTCTGGTATTGTTTTCAGCCATCATCTTTAAAACTTCAGGTGTGAAGGCTCCACTGGCCGCAGAAGCACCTATTCAATAGCAGTTTTTAATTGTTGAATATTTCATTGAAACAATACATTCAGTGGATATTATATTATACCTATTAAGCAACTGGGTTTGATTCTATTTATGAGTGTTGCAAGGTCTTTTTCGGGTGCTTGATCTTTTCCGAATGCTGCGGCTGGTCCATTTGGTAATCCCCCTGGCCTCGACGGACATAGCAATCCATCGACATCAGCCATGTAAATTCTATCATGAGCTTGCTGTACGGATAGTCCTTCGTGTTGCATTGCAGCACACGTCAAGTTTGCAATTCCCGTTGCAGCCTGAAATATATGAAACAAGGTTGAAATTAACAATGATAAAATTCATAGCATGAATTAAACTGTAGTGTAATCTTACACCACCAGCGCCGAGGAAAAGGTAGATGTTTTCACTGATTTTTCTCTTAGTAATTCTAACGCTAGCCATTAGACCGGCTACAACGACTGCAGCCGTTCCTTGAATATCATCGTTGAATGTGCAGTACTTATATCGGAATTTCTCTAGAAGTTTGAACGCATTGTGTTGAGCGAAGTCTTCAAACTAAAATTTCAAATCAGATTTAATATATTAAAAATATAATATACTAACATTGTACCCAATATAATATCATCGCATGAGTGTTAGCATATTAAGTTATTAAATAAAATAAATTAAAGGAAATGTGTCGGTCCTGTGTTCGATCCACACGCAGTCGAATTTTTACTTTATCTATGTACGTAGTAACAATAGATGAAGTTTTGTGATCATGCGAAAATTCGAACTCGAGATTTTGACTGATTCGAACTCAGAATCGATCACTGATCACGTTTTCATGATCTAGAAAAAATGTGTGTGTGTGTGTGTCTGTGTGGGTGTGTATTTTGGGGATATTTTTAACACCGTTAGTCCTATCGAACTGAAACTTAGTATCGGTTACTGAAATTCTTATCGACACGACGTAAATTTTTTTCAAATTTTTAAGTTGACCGGAAATGGTACCTCGCCTTATAGGTGTCCTCTTTTTTTAAGTTTTTGAATTCAATTATCTCCAAAACCACTAACTGAATCGGACTGAATTTTTTTTAAATATGATACAAATAATAATTTTTATAACCTCATATTTTTTAAATATTTCTATCTGAACCGGAAGTAGTACTTTTACTCTAGAGAATCGAAGTTTTTTATGTTTTTTTCAGAAACCTTTTGGTTTATTGAACTGAAATTTCATATCTAGAAGTTTAAGTTTAATACCAAGTTAATTATAAAATTTAGTTAGCATCCGTCAACCGGAAGTAGCAGTTTTTCGACCCCTTAAACATGTGTGTTCGTCACAAAAAAATTCAAGTATAATTCTTGTATCAATTTGATGAAAATAAAAAAAAATTATTATATTTTATAAACCGGAAGTGGGATTTTTTTCTCTTAGAAAGGTCGAAAATGTTGTGCCCACTACTCTGTCCACACCCCTGAACGTATTAAGCTGAAAATTTATATTTCTATCCTTTATGTACAAACTTAGAGCTGGTAGGGTTTTGGTCAGAATTCGTAAACCGGAAGTAGTATTTTTTTTTAAAACAATATTTCATTATTTTATTTTGACCTTTTAAATTGTTTTAAGCTTCTTGATATTTATTGTGTATAATAAAAATAGTAATTTTAAGTAAAAATAAAAAAAATCACTTAATTAATTGAACCGTAAGTGGGATTTTTTCCTCGTAGAAAGGTCAAAAATGTTGTGCCCACTACTCTGTCCACACCCCTGAACGTATTGAGCTGAAAATTTATATTTCTATCCTTTATGTACTAACTTAGAGCTGGTAGGGTTTTGGTCAGAATTCGTAAACCGGAAGTAGTATTTTTTTTTAAAACAATATTTCAATATTTTATTTTGACCTTTAAAATTATTTTTATTTTCTTGATATTTAATGAGTATGATACTGATAGTGATTTTTAGTAATAAAAAAAATTTGAACACAATCAGACAACCGGAAGTAAAACTTTTGTTTTGTGCAAGTTTCCATACATTTGCGCTCAATTTGTATCGCTATCATAGTCATCAGTTCAATATCGAATTTTGTTTTGTAACCTTCTTATATTCCTCAAATACATAGATAAAGTCATGGGTTGGTCACACCCGAATTTTTTTCAAATACCTTTTAAATATATTTATATAATATTTAATTGTTTAATATGAAAAAAATGGTAAAAACTACCTACATACCTACACATAAACAATAGAAAAATTAATTAATTAAATAAATTTTCAATAGATGGCGCTAAATGCTCAGAGACTTTTCCTAGAGGAAACATTGGTAGTAAACAGCATATATAGAAGTTTTTTTATTTTGTAATTACATATATTCATACATTTTGTTAGCAGTGGTTTGGCTGTGACGTACATACATGTCGATGTTTGTCGAATCGAAACGTTAACTCAGATACACAGACACACAGATAGAATAGCGATATTATATATACGATGTACATATGTATGTATGTGCATCATATATATAATATCGCTATTCTGTGTGTATGTCTGTCTGAGATAACGCTCGCAGTATTATAATAGTCGTTTCCATTCGACAAACATATGTATGTCACAGCTAAACCACTGCCAAAGCGTATACGAATATAATAACAAAAGAAAAAAAATTATATATATATATATACTGCTTGCTACCAATGTTTCCTCTAGACAAATAAACGGCGCTAAGTCTCTAAGCGTTTACCGCCATCTATTGAAAATTTATTTAATTAATTAATTTTTCTATTGGTGTTTTATATTGTTTATATGTAGATAGTTTATACCATTTTTTTTCATACTAAACAATTAAATATAAATATTAAATTAAATATATTTCAATATTTGAAAAAAATTCGACCGAATGCGGATCGAACACAGGCCGAAACATTACTTTTTTATTTACTTATTTAATAACTTAATATGCAGACGCCCATGCGATGATATTTCAATTGGGTACAACATTAATTGTATTATAACAGTCCTCGTTGAATATTGTTTTTTTTTTGTATTTAAATAAATATGAATGTATTAACGTTAATATCATACTTGAATTAGAGTGTTTTGACCGTATCGCTTCACAACACCCCTCATGAATTCATCAACAAACTCGTCATACTCCTCTCCCGTTGTTCTCCGTTGCCTCAGGCCAATGTAAAGTGGATCTTCTAACAAACTCTGCAATCATTATCAATATCATGAATAACAAGCGTGTCATTATAGATCGTGCAATTAACATTAAACACAAGGTTCACCTCATTGTTGGTGCCGACGTCTAAAGTAACTGGTAGGCACTGGTGTGGCTTGATTCCCGCGAGCGCCGTGTACAAAGATAACTTTCCGACGGGTATGCCCATTCCGCAAGCTCCGAGATCTCCGAGACCGAGGATACGCTCCCCATCGGTCACTACAATCGCACGCACGTCCGGCTCAGGCCTGTGATGTCAGCAAGTATTCTTTAGAAACAATTATGTTAATTGGTTTATATCAATACAGTGTCAAAACAGTAGCACTATATGTATTTCAACAACAGCTCAAAGTTTTAATGCGACAGTTGCATGTATGAATGAGTCATGATGATGGTTCTTACCAATTTTTCAAGACATTGAAAACGTGACCTTTATCGTTTATCGTGATAAAGAGACCGCGAGGCCTCCGATAGATGAGTCCGAACTTTTGGCAAGCAAGGCCTACGGTCGGGGTGTAAACTATTGGTAACATTTTGTCGATATGTTCCGACAGCAGTCTGAAGAACAGTCTTTCATTTCTGTCCTGTAAAATGAACAAAAGTATCAATAACATATTAAGAAGCTGATTTTAGTGTTTTTATACAAAAGGATGTGGAAGATCCAACATATAACGATAGATATGAACCAGCAGCGTGGACTAGTGATTAGCATATATGCTTTCGAACATAGGTTCGAGTCCCACTGGTTGCTGCTGGCCAGACCTTGGTTTGTGACTCCAGGTCGATCGTTTCCCATCAGAGTTTGCCAAATTATCTGATTTTCATTGAAACGGTTCCAAAAAATTTTCAACATTTACCCATTTCTCGCAATTTCTGAGTTTTCAGCATCTCGAATTCGCTGATTCGTATAAAAATGCTACAAATTTGTCCATAAATGTCTTGCAAATTCCGAGTTTTTCAGAATCTCAAAATTTGACGATTTATATAAAAAAAAAAGCTCCAAAAATGTAAGTTTGTCAAAAAAAATTGTCAAAATTTATCCATAGAGGTCTCTATGATGCTTATTAATCTATTTATACCAGGAAGGCTTAACAGGTAACCCCAATACGCCTTCCTGGCCAGAAACATTGTACATTTTGATACAAGTGTTATTAGAATTATACAAAGTAAACACATATCAATTAACATCCACAGAGACATCTATGGTCAAATTTGTAAAGTACAGCATTTTTAAACAATTCAGTAAATACACATCAATCCACAGAGACATTTATGATCAAATTTGTAAATTTGCAGCATTTTATACAATTCAGCAAAATTCGAGATTGCTGAAAACTCGAGATTTGCGAGAAAATGGGTAAGGTTACCAATTTATTGGAACCGTTTTAATGAAAATCAGGTAAATTGGCAAACTCTGATAGGAAACGATCGACCTGTAGTCACAAAACCAAGGTCTGACCAGCAGAATCCGGTGGGATTTGAACCCGTGACCATGTTGTTCAAAGCATTATAAGCTAAACACTAGTCTATTCTGCTGGTTAAGCCTGTTAGTTCTTCTTGGTATCTATATGTGTGTAAAAAACATATCACGTATTGACTCATTCAATAAAAGCCTTCACTTGAACATTAATAAAGCCAAGGTATTGTTGCAAGCATTGGACTAGCATATTAAATAGATACTTCACACATATGTATGTATGTAATATACCTGCAATTCCACGAGATATAAATATTTATTAAGATCATCCTGATATCGCTCCAACGATATCCGACAGATTTCTAGCTGTTCTTCCTGAGTCTTAAATCTAGCCGGTTGCAAGCCGTGTATTCCTAAAGCTTGCCGTTCTTCTAACGTAAATGCCAAACCCTATAATCAAAACAATCATTAAAAACCGGTCTATGTATGTAAAAAAGTTACAAATTTGAATAGAGATAAATATATATGTAGATTGCCTTGTTGAGTCGTGGATCTCTGAGATGGTCGATGCCCATAACCATCGACGGGCAGATGATGTCACCGGTAACTTCATGGTAGTCCCGGGACGACAACGGAGACGGTGGAAATGGAGCATTTCCTTTTCCCCATATACCGATTGAAGTACAAGCCCCCTTAGGGCTCCGCACGCTGAAATCAAACAAAATGATGGATCAGATTGAGAACCGTCGTTATTACATTATATAAGGTGCTGGTGTTAAGTGAAGTGAGGAATATTCTTGGCAATGAACACTCATAACACTTGCTATTAGCACTAAAGCAAAATTTATATTGAATATATCACCGGCAAATACTAAATGGGCAGTTACTATGTCTTTACAAAACATGATGCAACATAATACAACGGAGTATAGTTCAGTTCAAAAATAGGTAGTTTTCGGTTGAATAGATTCCATGCAAATTTATTTTACTGTCGTCTCTATTGAACGGACACTATGCAAATGAGGGACTACTATTATAGAAACTTATGCAATGTCTCAATTCATTTTCAGACAAAAGCAAACGCTTCTGTGTTGCCTATCGGTCATTTTCTAAATAGAAAAGAATATAATAACACGTGTGAAACGTTGTTTCCACGTAACGCGATAGCCATAGTCAAGGTTTCTATGGGAGCATACATATATAAGCAAACATATGATATTGAAAATGTACTCCCAGTCAACTTTCATGGCCAATGGCAAATAACGGTGTATGTAATGTGATCGAGCCGTCATCACACTGTGATTACATGATATCATGACGGGACACGGTATGACATCACTAAAGGGAAGTATAAAACGTTTGATAGACCACAATGTGTGGGACGAATAAAAATTCGACAGCGAAATAAATTTGCACATGTTGTGAATGTTTTGATATCAAATTTCATTTGTGTATGACTAGTTTGCCGAATTGATGGAAAATTCCGTCGAATTAAAATGTTTTCACAAAAATATCGATATAAAGAGAGTGTGAAGAACAATTCAAAGGAAAAATACTGAGTTCATAATGTGAAGTATTTTGTGTACTTATTTTTTAATCGAGGTTTCGATAACAATCGTGTAGTTACAAACTCTTATCAAAACGTTTTATATTTTTAAATTAGCAATGGTGTATTGCTTTCAAACTAGCGACTAATTGTATCAATCACAACCATATTTTATTTATTTTATAACCAAAAAATATTTTCCACTAGTTGTTTTACCCGGCTTCGCTTAGTATTTGTAATATAAACAGCTTAAACATGGCGAATCTAATAGTAAAATATTGATTTGTTTTTTATTAAATTTATTTGAATCGAAAAAAATGTATATCGAATCGTCGACTTAGAAAATTTGTTTTGTTTTCGATGTTCCCAACCAAAAATACTTACAAACATACATACAAAGTCTCTTTCGAAATTATATATTAGATTAACGTCAACGATGAGAAAGATTTGTTCTATAATAAGTAGAGGTAGGATAGTCACAGTGCTATCCATTGTTCGGCAAACCTTTAACAATGCATTTACAACCTTTGAACAATACACGGCCCCCTCAGGCTCCGGTGACTAATAATAAGTAATTATTACATATTATAGAACAAAGGATTGCAATTCACCGTCAAATTGCATTTAACAGTAAATAATTTCTCCCATTGCCGATTTTTAACGGTAAATGAAAAAAATAGCTTGAAGTAGATAACTGTATGTGGTTAGTTTCCCTTAAAATGTTAACCTAGAACGAACCATAAATAATAAAATTCATATACATAAATAAAATTCGTTCATAATAATAAATAATCATAATTGAAACAATCATCTGATAGCATTTATTACGACTTGGTTGCTCTGTGTTGCCACTCTAAAGCATGCATCAGTGTAGCCACCCTTGCGAATGCATCAGTGGTCCTTTAATAGAACTGTCAAACTGACAGAAGGCTCAATACTCGCTACAACCTATTACTAGAGTACGGACCCAAAGCGCGCCGCTCATTGTTTAATTGTTGTAAATGCTTTGAAAAAACGTTCGGCAAACCTTTAACAATGCATTTACAACATTTGAACAATGAACGGCACCCTGGTTATCCGGGCTTTATTATTACACTGTGCTACTATTACTATTTTATTACAGTACAAAGCTTCAAGACCTGTAACCAAGCCATACAAGAATATAGAAATATGATGAGTGTACTGCCTTGCATACCATCCTATTCATCCCAAAATTTTAGTTATTTTGGACATTGAATAAAACTACCTAATCCATAATACGGCCATTTGCATCGATTTTGAATGCAATAATATGACTGTATATGTACTTAATTTGCGAAAAAATGATCAATGATTGCGACATTTTGACAATTTACCGGTAAATCAGTAATGAAGACCCTTGACAGTACGCTACATTTTTAATTAATTTTTTTTCGTGTGTTCGCAGAGAGCTGCACGTTTTATGTCAGTTAGAAATTAATCTTTGGACAAAAATTTAAATAAAGTTGGCTCTGATATTGAAATATTAGTCAAAATGACAAATAGAACAATGTTAAACGGATTATTGAGCAACTTGCGATCGCGCGCACGACAAGCGTTGCCACAAAAATCGCGAATACGGAATATCTGCACTCGAGTTCCCGCTAGTACAATATTTCGCGTGTGTAGCTTTCGATTGATGGAGTTTTTGGGTGCCAGATGTTCCGTGATCCGAGATTTTATAGTGAGGAGCGCGAGTCGCTTTTTGCGGAATAATCACCGAACATAAAACAATATGACCACAATCAAACAAGATGACATAAAACAACCCATAGTATAAAGTCAGCTAAGTAGTCGATTTTGCGCTTAGATTTATGCTGTTACCAACGAGGAAGAGCCGAATTCGTCAGGTAATTGCCAAGTTCAATGTCAATTCAAAGAATAATTGCTACCCATCAAAAGCATGGTCATTGTCCTCATTTCCCGGTTTCAACCGGTGCCGGAGTATCGACCTTCGCGTGACGACACAACTAACCGTGACCATAACAGTGTGCCACATCTGGTTACGTCACATTACCGTAGATGAGATGGAGTACGATGCATATGTACTTCTTTTTGCCAATATTTCGCAGGTCTCTTTTGGCGAATCGCTGTAACGCGAGCCAACATTGTATCATAATAGCAGTACACTCGAATAGCACCCGCAAATGTCAGCCAGAGTGAAAGCAAAAGCGTTGCATAATCCAATCAACTGAAAGTATTGCTATGCAGGTCAAGAACAGGTGACAAATAAATGCACTAAAAGCAACTCTTCAGCACTTGTATGAGGTTTTTCAGACCTTGTCTACTTATATAGTTTTTCTAGCTTTATTACCCGGCTTCGCTCGGTAGTCATGTTTCAGCGGTATATAAACCGCTTAAACATGACTAATCTAAAATTTTTATTAAATTTATTTGAATAGTTTTATTTTATATAAATTTATTTGAATACTCTTTTGTTTTTTTTATTAAATTGACTGTCACGAACAAACAAACATATATAGTAAGTCTCTTATAAAAAATTATATTTACACCCCCGGGGTCTGCGCCCCCTAGGGGGCAAAGCTCTAGGTCTTCGCTCTCGGCGCCCCCTAGGGGCCGGAGCCCTAGGGCTTCGCCCTCGGCACCTACGCCCCCGGGATCTTCGAATCCTTTGAATCGGAAAAAAGCGAATTATTTGTTCGATGACGTCAGAACAATAGACTGTTGACGAAAAATACGTAGGTACATAAATACATAAATACATACATATACGAACAAACTTGAGTGTTTTAGTTGACGAAAAATACGTAGTACGATGGTTCAAGATACATACATATATAACGAACAAACTTTAGTGTTTTATATATTAGATAGCGTTGTACTCGACGTATCTATCGTTGGTTATGTGGGATGCAAATATGTATATGGTTATTACATTTTGTTACTTTTAACTTACTGCAAGAATCGTGTTGCTATGAAGATGGAGCTATTTATTTATATAGCACACTGCTAATGCATATGACACAAAATAACAACTAAAATTATAAATCACCTTCCACAGAGGTATCTATTAACACCCTTCAAGAAAGCATCAATGTTATTAGCACTTCTTATGCCTTCGGGAAGGGCATTATACATTTGAACACCTCTGTGAAAAACACCTCCTGCAGTTTTAGCTTTCTTAACTCTACCTATAATTAATTTATTTCTATTTCTCGTTTTATAATTATGTATATCTCTATTCCTAACTATATGATTACTAAAATATTTGGGTAATAGATTCTTATCTAGCTTATATATAAATTTTAAAGTGCTTAATTTAAGACTATTTCTAATGTCCAACCATTTCAATTCATCTAACATACTTCTTACATTCGTACGTTTCCTCACATTCAAAATTGCACGCATTGCTCTATTCTGCACTTTCTGCAGTTTATCAATACACAAACCACTAAATAGATTGAGCACTGTAGCACAGTATACAGTAGGAGGCCGTACAATACAATTATATATCAATATTTTACTTTTTATACTTAATAAATTTCTTAACCTACAAAGTACACCAACTTTTTTTGCCATTTTTTTTAAATAATATGATCTGCGTGCACCTTAAAACTTAATTTACAATCCAAATAAATGCCTAAATACTTAATATTAACTACTACTTCTACCACTATCCCATCCATAATCACATCACTCACGACGCTTTTATTATTCATCCACATCATCTTAGTCTTACTTAAATTCACTTTCAATTTATTCTCACATAACCAATCACTTAAATACTGTAATTCCCTACATATAATATCACTCATAACTTGCACATCATCACCTACAATATAAACTAACGTATCATCCGTAAACATATGAACATATATCAAATACTTTCACCAAATCATTAATATCTAAAATAAACAACAGAGTTCCTAATTTAGAACCCTGTGGTACTCCAAATGGATTATACTCCAATTGCATTAAAGAGATTCATCTTTCATCATTATTTTTTTATTATTACAAGCCTCTTGTATATTTCACTTCGCTAACGATTCAATATCTTCCGATCGTTTTGAAACTTAGCTATTTTGCGCGGTTTGATCAACGATGGAAATTTAAATCGATTCTGATAGTTTGATGATGAAAAATTATCGTAATTAACACGTTTAAAAATGCAAAAATTTTGGACATTTTGACGTTTAGTGGTCAGTAACCTTATATGTTCGACTTTTCGCCACCCACTAGTATTGTCAGATTTTAATCTTGTTTAAACGCCTATAACTTTTTTTCTTTTCCATACTAGATCTCATAAAATTTGCATTATAGGCTCTCATTATTCTGAAGTAAGTTCATGAACTATGTCAATCGAGCTAAGAACTTCAGCTCAAATCGTCAAGTTATGTTTAAAGTTTGCTCAAATTTGATACGAGAATTGCATAAACGCACATCAGCGGAAGTTATAATAAGCTAAATCACTGCTCTGCTTGCATAACGTCTTCTCTCGCTCCAATTTAAACTTTATAATAGATGACTCATATACTTACCTTAACCATACATACATACTTTTTTTCTACTCACACTTGTTCTAACTTAAATGGAATGAACCTACCCAATTGAGTTGACAACTTCTACGAATCTCTTATTGACTTATTTACAGTGAAAAAGTAAACGCTATAGGGCGAAATGGCACATGATTTTTTTAGATAATTCATGGCACGCCCAACAAACACCATCCCAAAATCACCCCCTGGAGTGTTTTCGATAAAATTGTATCCTTGTATTAATCCTTGCTTGACAGTAATCAATAACGGTATATGCCATATTTGAAGAAATGTGGGAGAACCGCCATTTCGGGTCTTGCCCGTAGGGTACCTACGTATGAACTGGCACCCCGACAATGTCGCGCCGAAAATACGGCAGACGACAATATCGCGCCGACAAAACACATTGCGATCGCCAAAAGACAATCTTTGCCATGAAAATCGCGAATCTAATATATAATTTCGAAAGAAACTTTGCATATATGTATATATATAACCTTGGTTGGATGGTTCGTAGACAACACATTCGATTTTTTTTTTTCGATTCACAGGCGCCGATTCGATTTTTTTCCATTCAAAGGATTCGAATTCCCCGGGGGTGAAGGCGCCGGTGGCGCAGATTTATATAAAATAAAACTATACAAATAAATTTAATAAAATGTTTACTATTAGATTAGTCATGTTTAAGCGGTTTATATTACAAATACCGAGCGAAACCGGGTAAAACCACTAGTACGGAATATTTGGCACTCGAGTTCTCGTTAGTATGATAGTTATGGTTAGTATGATGGACTTTTCGGCTGCCAGATGTTCCGTTATAGAGATTTTAGTGACTTTAAGGCGAACGCTTTGTGACCAATAATCACCAAACCGACAAAACCACGCATGACAATGCGGAACCGACATAGCCGCGCAAGATAAAATATATTATGTTTTATATCATAAAAATTAGCACATATTCATAGTTAGACATCAGAGTCACAAAAAACGTTGCCTAATTGGGCTTCAGACTTATCACGAAATGGAAAGTTTCCAATTGCAATGAAAATAATTTAAAATATTTTAGGTATCAAAAACGCCGAACTATGAAAAACGGAATATAAAGTAAATGCCGACAAAAGACAAAAAATAAACTTATGTCAAACCTTCATATCGCTTTATGACGGTTGCAGTTTTATGCTTGAACATCCGATGTTTTGTTTAATAATATTATGTTTTGAGTCCTTAAAAACGGCATATGAAAATATTTCGCGAACAGTTAATTTAGATATTAGATTAAATGTGCTCATTTTTGTGAAAGGAACGAGAACTGGTTTGTTAGGAATAGTTGCCTTCAGTTGTATAAAGTTAAAAAAAAATTAAATAGCGTTTAAAAAAAAATCTGGTTTTAATACAGTCGACTAAGCAGTCTTGTAAGATCGAATAAAACTAAAGAGATTTTGTTTTCATTTCAATTCGTAATTTTTTCTGCGCGGCATTGACGGGGTTGTTCTGCGCGGGTTTGTCGGATCACCGTATGTACTACCTACTATCAAACTGATTTCATTTTCACAAAAAAATCGTGTGGGTTGGTTCTTTCAATCAAATTCGAAAACAAATTACAATCTACTTTCCTTTTGTCTTTGCCTTGAGCTACTTTATGTATATACATTCAATTCAAACTCCCCTACTTGCCCCAAAAACCTATTTTAACTCATTGTCATTTTAATCTTTTCGCTGTTATCTGTCTCCGTCAAGTATTCCCTTTCAAAATCCTCTCACCACACTTATGAAGTGAATCTCTCGACAAATTGATTTTAAAGATAAAACGGAGTAAACAAATCCCTAAATTGTCTTGGGCCGGATACGCAATTTGTTACTGGAACCCAAATAACCCGTTACCCAAACTAGATCCGTCTGTTATTGTGTACAATATTTTGCGTGTTATTTGACATTTGTAAACCCGTCTGGTGAGGGTCATCTTTAAATAGAATACGTAATATCATTTTGGATGAATCTTCGCAATGTGTATGCAAAAACAAAATAACTTCTGAAGCGTAATTAGGGATTGAAATTTACCGTAAAATTTCATAAACAAGCAAACGGTAAATGATTTTTCCTAATACCGGCATACCGGTATTTACCGGTAAATGAAAAAAATTGTGGATTAGATAACTGTATGTGGTTACTTTTCCTGAAAACGTTAACCTAGATTGAATCATAAATAATTAAAAATAAATCTGAGGTGGTCATATAAATGCATTAAAGATAATTCGTAATAATAAATAAATTTTATTTTATATTTTTAACCAATCATGTTTACTTCTTTAAAGTTTGGACCATTTGAAAGTTTCGATCATAATTGAAACAACCGTCTAATCACATTTATTACGATTTGGTTGGTCTGTGTTGCCGGTGAATTTTTCAATTTGAAATAGTCACATTTAATACGGAAAATAAACAAAATTCCACAATACGCCATTTGCATCAATTTTTAATGTAATATTATGCAATATATGTCTGTATATGTACTTAATCATTTCATCGCCATAAGCGCACCGGTGCGCGCTCTTACGTATTTCAGGCTATGACTCGAAATTAATTTTGGTTTCTTCACAGGGACATCTAAAAACATCTTGTGATACTAATGAAATTGAAAATAGTCAATATTTGTCGTTAGTTTGTGATATATTCAAGAGGTACTGTCAAGGGTTGGCACTAAACACATGTAATAAAATAATCGAATGGTTTCTACAGACGCGTGGCAATTAAGTGGTTAATTCGCGATAAGTGTTTCCGGTAATTACCGGTAAAATTTAAAATTTACCGGTATTTGCATACATATAGCGAAATTTAGTCGGTTTACCGGTAAATCGATATACCGGAATCGCAATCCCTAAGCGGAATCTATGTCGTAAAACTCATTTGAACGACCTTAGTACCATTTGACGCTTGCGTTGAATCCCGATGAGGATTACAAATCCAAAGAAATTCCTCACTGATATTGCAACAATGAGACCAAATGGAATTTCCAAAAGGAATCTGGGATAATAGAATCATTACGTTAAGCGATCAGTAAACAATCCAAACAACTACTTATATTACTCATTACGATAACCAGTCTAATTATCACATAAGTGTAGCACATACATATATCGTTTAAGTAGGTTTTTATAGTTGTTATTTTTCTTTTTAATGATGTTAACAATATCTAATGAGATAATACGTATTTGAAAATTTAGCATTTTCAGCACTCATATCAACTGTTAAAATCATCACATTAGAAACTCTGTTTGCGTTTCGAATTTATAAATATTTAAACGGTCAACAAACGTTTTGAAGAGATTCGAGTAAAATGTTCAACCGAATACGATTTCTAGAAAGAAAAAATAGCCTTGTAAAAAAAAATTTTTAAAAACAAACCTCTTTTTTAGTTTTGTATATAATATTAAGATTTATATGAATTATTATTTTGAATAAAAATACGAATAATTTTATTTTACTACCGCCATCTATGTATAAAACTAAAGACTACATAGACGTCACCCAAATTTCAAATTTGCAAACTTCAAACGTGTCTTAAATGATATTTTATTTCTATCGTAATGGCGGAGGATCCATTTACTTATATTGATGACCAAAATGATCAATATGGCAAAGTATGAAAACGATCAGAGGCAAATTTTTTCCTGAATTGTAATCGTAAGTGAAACGTAAGGGAGGTTTGTAAAAATGAAAATTGACAGTAGTTCAAAATGCATCCAGCTCTGCTCGGCACTTTTTATTAGTAGAAAAACAGTTCACAGACACGCCTACAGTATGATTCGCAAAACACTTCGTTTCTTTTTATATTATTTATTTTGGTTGGTCAGTTTTAATGCGAACAGATGCCAGAACTATTGTTTGTGTTGAAAATAGCGTAACGTTTCCGACAAGGATTTTTTACGACGCCTCGTAAGCCAAATTTTGAAGGAAAACTAAAAATTTACCGTCAAAAAATTCCTAAATACCCATCAACACTCGCCTTGTAGAAAAGCTGTAAGAAAAAACAAATTTGCGTCACTCTTTTATTATAGTTAGATATTTAAAATTAAAATAAATTAATCGCCATGACCGTCAAATCGCGATGACTTATGTATGCTCGCCGATGATTGATTGAATCAATCAAATCGGTGATCAATACAATAATTACATCGTCGCGGCTCATCTATCGCCGATTATAATCTCGACACGTACAAAAAACCCATATGTAATACAATCTTTACGATCGATGGGTATGACAACTCTTATCTCAGATTGCTGAAATGAATGATGTATAAATATGTCGGTTTAATGGTGCTCTCTCCATTATTCTGTTGACTGACAACTTACCTAAAGATAACGATAAAATCACGCAGAATATTTAATGCACTTGTGACGAGCAAATAACACTATTCTATATTTAATAATCAACTTGTAAATTTTTTTCTTGGATAAAAATTGCGATATATGTAAGTGTGATAAGATCGTATCGAGTATCGCCAAACTATTGATGTAACATCTTTTAAATCATATGCTTAATTGTTTTCCATTATATGTAAATATCTATGGTATATCAGCCGGCAGTATGGCTCGGTGGTTGCGTTTATGTTTAGCACCGAGAGGTTACCGGGTTCGATCCCGCGCTAATATTTCATGCTGCCGGTCAGACTTGGATATTTGAGACTCCAAGTCGATCGTTTCCTATCAAAGTTTGCCAATTGATCTGATTTCATTCTTGAAACGACTCCTCTATCAAATTGGCAAAATTTATCCTACCCGCTATGTCACAAATATGTAAAAAATTATGTACAAGTTTAAATCCATAGATGTGTCTATGGATTAATTAATTAATGCCTTCAGCTTCTCGAAATACAGCGATTTATGTATTAAAAAATGCTTCAATGGTTGTAATTAATTGTCTAGGAAGGCGCATTGGAGTTTACCTGTTAGGCCTTCCTCGTATATGTCTGTGTAAAAATAAAATATGTACTTATACATATATGCATACTACAGGCACTTGATAGGTATATAAAATAAAAAGTTTATTCAGAAATAATAAAGGGGAAGCTCTTAATTGATTGGTAAATATGTGTATATTGAGTGGCCACCGTTTTTTGGTCTTGAAATCATTTCTTTGTTTTAATAGATGTAAAATAAGAATTCGAAAATTATATCACAACTACGAATAAACGCGATTATATATATTAGAAGACTTATTAGTGAATAGATTAACATATTAGTGAAGTGAACATATATTAACAGATATTGAAAGCCTATAATGCAAATTTTATAAGGTATTGTTGCGTAGGGGTGGGTGAAGGATCCAAGTAAAAGGCCAACAGTCGTTTCACAGCATTTATTGATGATTACGGAGATACACGCACTGGCAGTGCTCATTCCAGAATAACATGATATCACCTACGTGCCGCCTTATAAAGGGTAGATCTCTCAGGACGTCTAATCTGTTTACCTGTTGTATAGTCACGTATTCGGATATGTATTTCCACGACATTGGGTCTCCCCGTACCGATTCTGAGAAAGGACTAATAACGGTCATTGTTTAGCCTAAATGCACTTAGAGTCCAGATATAATCCTGAAAGTAAGTGCAAGCACTTAGTTAATCCGATAACAGATATCCGTTGGTCTAAGTGCAAGCACTTAGTTAATCCGTTAACAGATAACCCTTGAACGGTCACATAGTCTCTGGGATTCTATTCGCTTAATCCGCGGCGTACGTAACAGTATAGTGTGAAAAAGGTAAAGTTATAGGCGTTTTAGAAATTCAAATCTGACAAGCGAGTGGGTGGCGGAAAGTCAAACATATAAGGCTACTGGCCACTGTCTACAAACCGCGCAAAATGGTAAAATTTAAAAACGAATTTCACCGGAATTATTAGCGAAGTGAAACATATAAAAAGCCTTGTAAAAATTACAACATTTGTATATGCTTATACTAAAAATCACCAAAATAAAATTGCAATTACAAATTAGCAAAGAACTTGTACTTATTTAAATATATTTTTTACAAATATGAAGAATTAAATAAGAATATTTTGTTTCTGAAGCCTTCGCAAAATTTGATCACGGTTTTATAAGCGCGACAGCAATATTTCACTGTGACATAACACGTTTCATATTTCCAAAAATCTAAATTAATGGTGCTTCTCCTCGTCCGCAGAATACGTAATGAACGACAATGAAAAGTATCCCATTGCTGAAACGAATTACGGCGTATTTCGAACGAAAAATGGCAATTTCACAACATTCACCGCGGGAAATATGGGCTATTTCCGGCCCAAGAATCAGTCGAATCTCTATAAATAAATCAAGCAGCATAATGTCAAACGCCTCGTCTACATTCAAACTGGTTCATTGTCGAGTTAAAGTCGCAACGAACAACTGAAAAGAGCCCGGCTGAAAACTCACATATAAAAGCCGATTACCGGAAAACGAGGCCAGCGCACAGCGTTTACATAACAAACAAAAAAAAATCTATAAGATCGTATTTGAATCAAACTTACGCCGAACGAAAGCGTTTTTGATTTGTTGCCAAATATTAAATAGACGCATTTTTTTTTTGATCCCCACTGTAACGTTCTGCAGGTGTTTTGTTTACTTACATAATTCAAAAGTTTAAAAAGAGTAACCGCATCCTTATAGACGTCTCGCTCTAACCCTCACCCTTTCGCATAGCGCCGTTTCACTAAAGTAAAAATCGCTTTCGTATTGAATGTTTTGTTTTTTAATAATGATTCATAAATTAATTCAAATTTGACGTTTAGCATTTCTTCGACAAAACAATATTCTTTTGTTTTTGAGTCGTAAGTCGAAAGGGCCGAGACGCGCATGCGCACTTGACGTCTTTGGTACGAGCACGAGCGAATTTGGCGCGAAATCAGTTCGTTTTGAAACGGACATGGCGTGTCTCATATCGAAGGGGTGAATGGGCGAGGGGCGTAGTCCCCTCGGGGGGTCTGCGATGAGGTCCCTGCAGATTCTGCAGAGGGGACGCGATTCTTTCAGTCTACCGTGGCGATCCCGAATATCGATCGCATGAGTGAAGGCGCACTGTTCGTGGCCATGGTCGAGGCTACGCCCTCTCTGACGTATACTTTTAAGCAATGTCGAGCAGAGATGAAGACATGAAGACATGAAGAGATGGATAGATGGAGAGATGGTACTCACAGCAGCCTCCAGGGCAACGCGGACAACATCGCGCGCCGAACACGGAACTCCACACACCACAGCTGATTGAGCGAAACGAGCCCCTCCCCTCCCGTCCCCTCCCCCTACCCCACTCTCCCACTTCGCGAAACGCATGCGCGCCAAAATACGCTCTCGCTCTCGCTCTCAGGCATTCGCAACATTTTCGTTGTTGGCAACTCTGTGTATCGAAACGTTCAGAGGTTTTTCATCCCTATTGCTGTACTGAATCGGAACCATTCAAATATGCCCGAAAATTGCTCTTTTATGATTCATATTACAGTAGGGTTGCCAACAGGTCTCTTTTTAACGGTAAACGGACTACTAGTCGAGAAAACTGGTTGACCGATTTTAGGGTGTGACCAGTTTTCTCGTGACCAGTTTTAGTGTGACGGGTGATCACGTGTGACCGATCTAGAGCGACCGGTTGTCCTGTGACTGGTTCACATTTGACTAGTAATCACTGAACCCTTTTTAACAGAGATCTGGAGCGGAGCGTGGGGCAGTGGAACAACGAGTCAAAGCACGGAGCAGGAGCGTAGCCGGAGCACGAAATTTTGTGGTGCTCCACTGCTCCGATATTTTGTTTTTATATATTAGAATTTCGGTAAAAGTCGAAATTCTCGACAGGGCGGGCCCTCTAGGCTCGGTCGACCCGCTCCTTCCTGTCATTGGTTGCTTTTTGCGAGTACTGAATTAACTCGACTTTTACCTGATGAAATACTCCGACATATACTGCCTGGTTCGCATATAATTTCGGACGGTTGGGCAGCGTACGGAAATATTCCACATATTGCGAATGTAATATACACGCATTCGTTTTTGATTCAATACAAATTCATCTAAATATGAATCAAAATGGGCACGCGTTGTGCCAAATTGACTCCTCATCTTTCTTTTCACACGCATCCACATATTTTCCACATTTTCCGTATGTATTTCACTATCATTTGGATCCACGAAATTATTACCACTTTTACCGAAATTCGGAATATTTCCGTACGTTGCCCAACCGTCCGAAATTATATACGAAACAGGCAGTATATGTCGGAGTATTTCATCAGGTAAAAGTAGAGTTAATTCAGGGCACGGCAATACTTAAGTACTCGCAAAGAGCAACCAATGACAGAAAGGAGCGGGTCGACCGAGCTTCGCTTCCGAGCCTAGAGGGTCCGCCCTGTCGAGAATTCCGACTTTTGCCAGAATTTCTTTCAGAATTTTAAAATTAAATGAATACTTTTTTATTTGTTTTTCAATTTATGATATTTGTAATATTTGATGGTTTATTAACCTGGAATCATTTGACACGTGGCGCTTTATGTAGTTTGGTTATATTATTTATATTTAATATGTATGTATTTTTACAATTAAATATTTTGTTTTATACACTTTTTTCACATATTGTTGTTTTGTACAAATGAATTTGTGCGCTTTCTTTTTTATTTTTCCATCGTGATCAAATTATATTCTTGATTATTTTCTCTATTCTTGTTACAATGGTAGTTTGGGGCAACCATATGTGTACCGTGTATACTATAGTTATACTATTTGTATTTAATATTTAATATTTAATATATATTTTCATGATATACATATATTAAATATTAAATATTTTAATAATAAATAAATTGTCTATAAATAAACTTTTATATTTTTTTATCATATGTAAATAATAAAATTAATAAAGATGATAAATACTATGATTCCTATTAAAGCTAATCGGAACATGGAGCGGAGTTGGAGCAAGTACTTAGGTGTAGGAGTGGAGCGGCTCAAAAAAGTGGTTGCTCAAGATCCCTGCTTTTTAAGAAAACATTTCTCTTTTTTAGATATTCATCCCTTATACATATGTCGATATAATCTTTCCTGTACTGGTGGAATTTTACGATTACCTTGTAAAATAATGGTATTTTTGGTACCTTAAATGACTTATTTCACTTTAATAATAACCAGCACAATTATAAAGAAAATCGGAAAAATGAACATTTTTTTGTTAAATGTTCTCTTTTTTTGTCCATGACACTTGGCAACCCTACATTACAGTTCATTAAATTTTGAACCTTAACGTAATTAGAGTTTTGGCCTAAAATCACATTCCTACGTACAAATCATTTCATACATTTTCGTATACATATTATAGGGGAAATTATTGATAGCTTGAATTTCATGAAATAAAACAATGAGAACTCCGACTTTATTGAGAACCAGTGGCGGTTCGAGTAAATGGGGGCCCTAGGCGCATTTTAAATTTGAGGCCCCTACTGCAGTAAAAAAAATGCCATCGTCGTTTGTACTTTATTTATGTGCGTAGTAATAATAGATGAAGTTTTGTGATAAATGAAAATAAATGAAATGTATTTATTATGAATTAATAGTGTTTGAAGATTTTGAAAATAGAAAATCTGTATTTAGAATAGAATATCAACTTAAGTTTTTTCTCTGTATGTACGTAGTAACAACGGATGAAGTTTTGTGATCTTGTGAAAATTCGAACTCGAGATTTTGACTGATTCGAACTCAGAATCTGATCACGTTTTCATGATCTAGCAAAAATGTGTTTGTGTGTCAGTGTATTTGGGGATTTTTTAACACCGTTCATCCTATCGTACTGAAACTTAGTAGCGGTTACTAAAATTCTTATCGATAAGACGTCAATTTTTTTCAAATTTTTAATATTACTAGAAATTGTACCTCTCCTTATAGGTGTCTTCTTTTTAATTTTTTAATTAAATTATCTCCCAAACCGCTAACTTAATCGGACTGAATTTTTTTACATGTAGAAATTATAAATTTTAAAACCTACTTGTTTAACCCTTTGGCTGCTACGAGGTTTTTCAATGTCCAAGCGAAAAATGCTAACATTTGTAATTATTTTGAAAAAAAATAAATATAATATTTTTTTTTACATACTTACTTCGCCGATCACTCGTAATTTTTATAATACTTTATATACATTTTTAAGAAGCAGTCGTGGACTCGTGCTCTCTCTTTCTGTCTTGCTTTTACATGCGTGCGTACGAAAGAGATACCTACATATATACACTAAATAAGCTTTGACGATTGTTTTCCCGACGCTTTATTTTTTTCAATAATCTATTTTTAGACATCGATGTAGCCTTACAACATGCGATATATTCGAAACAGGTAGCGGTCTTTCTCTCTTTCTTTCTTGGTTTTAATTGTGTACGTGTAAGCGAGACACACAAGGATGCGAAGTTTCTAATAATCAAATAATTTTTCAACATGTATCATAAACATTTTGTATGCATTTCAGTTGCATTTGATTGATTGCATGAATTCGTGACGTCTCGTGACCTATATAATTGAAAGCGGATTTCTATTGTTTTTTGCCATTTATTTTAACTCTGCAAAATGATATCGGACAGTGAAAGTGATGAAAGTGAAATAATAGCTCCTCGCCGAGGAACTCGACAAATCAGCAGCTCTACTGATTCTGAAAATGAATTTATCGACAATAATCAATTCCCAAGTAATAACTCCTTATATGAAATTGACAACGAACCCGAAATTTACTTTGATGATGAACCCGAAATTGAAGAGCTTTTATTTAAAAAATTGATAAATATTTATAAAGCTTGATTGAAAAATAAATATAAATACGTATATAAAAAAAATGTTTCGTGCCACTGATGCGCTGGTGGCTCAAAGAAAGTATTGAAATACGACAATTAATGTCGACAACAACGATCGTCGTAGCAATCTTCGCCCGTTTCAAAACAACGATTTATCGTTGTTGTAGCAGTCAAAGGGTTAAATATTTTTACCTGAACCGGAAGTAATACTTTTACTCAGAAACCTTTTAGTTTCTGAACTGAAGTTTCATATCTAAAAGTTTAAGTTTAATATGTAAGTTATATACAAAATTTGATAAGCATCCATTAATCGGAAGTAGGATTTTTTCCTCTTAGAAAAGTCAAAAATTTTTTGACCATGATTTCTTCCACACCCCTAAACGTATAATGCTGAAATATTTGTATTATTTATGTTAGAACTGGTAAGGTTTTGGTCAGAATTCGTAAACTGGAAGTAGTATTTTTTTTTAAAACAATATTTCATTATTTTATTTTGACCTTTTAAAGTATTTTTATTTTTTTGATATTTAATGTGTATGATGATTATAGTGATTTTAGGTAATAAAAAAATTTCGAACAAAATCCGACAACCAGAAGTAGAACTTTTGTCTTGTATAAGTTTCCCTACATTTCCGCTCAATTTTTATCGAAAATGCTCTCATAACTAGAGGTAGGATAGTCACAGTGCTATCCATTGTTCGGCAAACCTTTAACAATGCATTTACAACCTTTGAACAATACACGGCCCCCTCAGGCTCCGATGACTACTCATAACTAGACTGCGGATAGAGAGTGTGCTTTTTCCAGGGATCGGGGCGGTTTGGCTCTATTTACAAAGCTAGAGTGCAAAAAAAAGGTTCGGCAAACCTTTAACAAAGCATTTACAACAATTGAACAATGAACGGCGCGCTTTGGGTCCGCACTCTACTCATAACCGGTATGTGTGAACGTGTACATATGTACATTTGTATAATTATCAAGTTTTGTTTTGTAACCTTATATTCCTCAAATACATAGATAAAATTATGCGTTGATCACAAGTTGTGAATTTTGGTAGCCAAGGGTCATTTCGGGGCCCCCAAGATTCGGGGGCCCCGAGCGCGCACTTACATATTGTCAATGTATGATAAACCAATGACTGCGTTTTTTTTTCTTTTTTGTCTTTTTAAACAACGGACAACTTTATTTCCTTGTAAGAAATGATATGCATTTGGAAGTACAAATGAAATTAAATTGTCCAGTATTAAAATCAATTCTAAGAAACCTTTCAATATAAATGAACAATTTTCCTTAAGAAAAAAAATGGTAACGAATATAGAACATATTCATTTGAATTTGTTTTCATAAATTTATATAAATTAAAAGATTCTTTCAAAATATTCAATACAATTTTGAATAAATTGTACATAGCTTCTAATCGTGTATTTAATTTTGATGATACCTCAAAAAAATACATTAAAATCTTTGTAGGAAAGTGACATCTACAGAAATATTGTATGTACTACTATTGCAGAGCAGTGTTCAGAATCATTAGATAATAATAGAGTGAAGATAATAAAAAGCTTGTAGAAACGAAATTTCAATAATTCTGGTTAATATTAAATATAAATAAAAGTAAATCTTTCAATACATTAGAAGAAGTCTTTTACTTAGATAACGAGGCTCTAGTTTTTCATTTAATGATTAAATACATAATGTAGTAATTATTCGATAGGTTTTGTTTCCAGTTGAAAATAATTTTTTGTGGCCTAAGTCCACTTTTATTCATTTGGAGAAATATTTCACAAAACATTTAATAATTTAACTGGTGGTCTGTAATATGTTTCTGCTTTTCCGAGATTCTGGACATATCGAATTAAAAGTTCTTTTTCGAATAGCTCCTATTCCAAGAGCTATCCAACTTCTCAATGAAATCGTTCCTGCTGAGCCTGAATGCGATATTTTCCCCCTTAGTGAGCTTAAATTATCGGATATTATTCTAACCTACTTGTCTGGTAGTCTGCGCTCATCATTATTTCCATAATTGAATGTGATTTATGAGTGGAATTTTGATCTACTCTCTTCCATTTGCGCCTCACGGGGATATTTTGTATTTGCAGTTGGTACTTATTTATTGGAACTGGCTGTAGATTTGGCTGGCAAAAAACACATTTATACAAAATCATATAAAACAACAGCATTATAATAATAGCATATAAAGTAAAAATGTCAAATAATAAAATACAAAGTAGGGAATGTCTTGCATCTACAGCCAGTTCCAATAAATAAGAACCAACTGCAAATACAAAATATCCCCGTGAGGCGCAAATGGAAGAGAGTAGATCAAAATTCCACTCATACATCACATTCAATTATGAAAATAATGATGAGCGCAGACTACCAGACAAGTAGGTTAGAATAATATTCGATAATTTACGCTCACTAAGGTGGAGAATATCGCATTCAGGCTTAAGTCCATCAGAAATAGTGTTTTTAGAACTGAAAATTAGACTTCTGCCACTCTCAAATATAATGGCTCATGTATTTAAATATTTCAAGTGTAATATATTATATAAAAAGAGATACATTAATGTATGTATTTAATATATATGTATGTAAAATCATTTACTTTCATCATACTTATTTATTGAATAATTTTCCTGGCAATTATGTAAATAACTAATCATAGTAAATTAATGATAAAACAGTAAAACAAAACATTATTTTCATGTAGGTAATTTATTTTAAAATATTTAAAATCTAATCAATTCGTTTCACTAGAGATAAAATACACACTTATTAAATAAACAAATTAAACGACAGGATAAAAGTAGACAGGTACACTCCAGACAGACGATATCTAACATCCGAGTGATCTGATGCATGTTACCATTGGTGGCACACTGCAAGAGCACGTAATGCAGTTATCGCCGATCGTCACCTTGTCTCCGATGGAGAGTTCTTTCTCACCGAAGAAGCATTTCATATTTACATTGGTGGCTTTGTGAACAGCTGTCTCTACAATAGTGGTATCGGTACCATCTGAAAGACAAAACAAAAGGCATATTACTATGCGTTTGTAAACAAGCAACGATATCAATTACATCTCAGAACTGTGCATAAACTCACAGCATTTCCAGTCGATCGGACAGCAAGGTCGAGATTCCAAATAAACCGGAGCACACATGTCGTTCACATCGTTGCCGTGATATATTTCTACTCCACAGTTGATTTTGCTACATTTTAGAGACTTCATTGTGCCATTGAAACGCTTTGTGCAAATGCACTGGGTGCAAGTTCCCTCCGGATAAAACTTTTCACCTTCCCGGTACGTTTTTCCTTCCCACTCGCAAGTCGGCAATGTCTTAATCGCAATAGGATCTGAAAACAGCAATATTTAATACATATTTCATATATGATGCATTTCTTATGTGATCAATATACTTACCACATATCTCCTTGTAACTGCAGCAGTCTTTTAGTCTATACTGCTTGACACACTGCTCTCCTTCGGGCTTCGGTGGTTCAAATAAGTCTGGACATTCGACTTGGGCACAGGTTAGACTTGCTCTATGAATACAAAAATCGTTGAATATTACTAAAATTAAATCATTGCCAATTTATAATGATCAAGATGAGAGATTACACACCTGCCTTCGAATCCTTCGGTGCAAACACAGTCAGCGGCACACGGATGATCGATCACATTTTTGCCAGTAGCTTGACCAATTTTGTATTGTTGTGATCTGAAAAGATTATGATTTTTTATATAATTATTTAAGTAAATCAAGCAATGTACAAGTTCAAATGATTTATTACTTTCAAACTGAAAATTCTGCCCAAACCAAAGTGTATTGTTTTGAATTTTGCTAATTTCAAAAGCATACGAACTATTTACTGTTCAAAAATACATGTTATTCGTGACAATTTCAATTCCAATTTAATTATTATTTACTGAGTTGCCATGAAAAATAATATCGTTCAATTTTCTAAAATGGTGCAATTTGGATTTTCCAATGAAAATTGTTGAAACAGATTTTTTATCTGTTTCATCGTATTTTATCCAATTACCGAAAATACTCTCAATGATTATTATCTGGTTCTAAAGATAACCATATTTATTTATTTTTTATTAATATTTTCCATAGATATATACCAGGAAGGCCTAACAGGTAGACCCCAATGCGACTTCCTGGACAATTAATTACAAACATTGCAGCACTTTTATTACATAAATCGCTGTATTTCGAGAGGCTTTAAGAACACGAAATTAACAATTATCTAATTAATTACTCCATAGAGACATCTATGAATTTATACTTGTACATAAATTTTTACATATTGGCATACTACTTCAATGCATATTGTACATAAATCAAATTCAGATATTTGTGACAGTGGGTAGGATGATTTTTGCCAATTTGATGGAGGAACCGTCTCAGCAATGAAATCAAATAAATTGTAAAACTCTGATAAGAAATGATCGACTTGGAGTCACAAATAAAAAGCCCACAAACAAAAATTGAAAAGCCTGACCACGAGTATTAAAGATTAGCACGGGATCGAACCCGGTAACCTCTCGGTGCTAAACATAAACGCAACTACCGAGTCATACTTCATCGTTTTCATAATTGTAGCTAATTTTTTGGTTGTATGTATCACTTTTTTCGACAAGTAATGATTAGTGAGCGGACCGTGCTGATTAGTGAGCGGACCGGACCGGGAAGCGTGCCGTTCATTGTTAATTGTTCGCAGCGCTTTGTTAAAGGTTAAACTTTTTTTTTTGCACTCTAGCTTTGTGAATAGACCCAAAACGCCCTGATTCCTGGAAAAAGCACGCTCCCTATCCGCCCTTTAATAATGAGATGTATGTACTTGTGCATTAAATAAATCCTGATTTTATTTAAAAAATGATATTCCAATGAGTATAAAAGCCGATGTTATTATCTTCTAGGGATGCATAATAAATTTAAAAATTCTCAACTTATGTATTTGATTTTTGATTTTTTTCGTATTTATATACATACTACTAGTTATTTTACCCGGCTTCGCTCAGTATTTGTAATATAAACAGCGTAAACATGGCGAATCTAATATTAAATATTAATTTGTTTTTTTATTAAATTTATTTGAATCGAAAAAAATAAGATTCAACCAATCGAATCGTCGTCATAGAAACTTTGACTTGTTTTCGATTCCCAACCAAAAATACTTACAAACTTACATACAAAGTCTCTTTCGAAATTATATATTAGATTTCATTTATGAATTTGACTAGGAAAATTAAAATTCTACAATATTTTTTGCAATTATTGTTAGCGATGAATTTACTAGCCAATCATATATGTATGTATGTAGTTAACCACCCAAATTTTGAAATAACACTTTTCTAATTTTAACGGTATTTGGCCTCAAAAGCTGGTCAAAAATTCAAAATTCAAATTTTCACAAATTGAGTTTATGTTGGGGTCCCAAGACAGGTAGATAAATATGATGTTTCACTACTTGGGTTAGGGCGAAATCAGACAGCGGTGGATGAGTGATAGTTTTAAACGGTAATTGGATTATTAGTCACATTGCGGTGGTCACAAAAACAATTTTTACTATGAAAACCGCGAATGCGAAATATTTAGCACTCGAGTTTTCGTTAGTATGATAGTTATCATTAGTATGATGGACCTTTCGGTTGCCAGATGTTGCGTTATAGGGATTTTAGTGACTTTTGTGACCAATGATCACCGAACCGTTTTAAACATATAGAAAACATTTAGGATTCATGGGACGCGTACATGGGATAGTCCTTTCAAAACAATATATTCGACCTACATATGTATGTCGTTGAAATTGTATGTTAGTATTATAAATATCCTTGTTTGACAGCAGTGCCGGGTTTAGGGGGGGGGGGGCTGGGTCGAGCGGCGCCCGAGTGCGCAAAATAAGTTAGGGTGCCGCACGATGTGCCAAAGGCGCTCTAAAATTTAAAATTAGAGCGCCAAAAGCCATACAAAATTTTAGATTCGAGCGTTAAAGGCGAAATTTTTTCTGAGATTGTTTAGAAAAAATTGCCCGAGTGCGCCATCGGGTGTAAGGCCGGCACTGTTTGACAGTGATATATATCAAAACGACCCTTTGGAACATTTTCGGTAAAATTTTATCCTTGCTTGACAGTGATCGATAACGGTGTATCCCATGGGATTCGGCTAACTAAATTGGCAAACTCTAATAGGAAACGATCGACCTGGAGTCACAAATCCAAGGTAGGGCCAGCAGAAACGATTTGAAAGATTTGAACCCGTGACCACTCTGTTCAAAGCATTGTATGCTAACAGCTAGTCTATTCTGGTGGTTATATAATACTATATGAGCATAATATGCCGTAACAAATTTAGCTATCAAAACACCAACTGTCATTTAATTGGTGTCCATTGTCGCATTAGGATTTTTTTCTCTCATCACTATATTACGCTTTCGAATTGCATAAAAACATCCTTGAACGCACCCACCTCAATGACCACTGACCCGTTGTGCCAAATTCGATGAAATACACAACTCAAAAAAATTCGCAGTTGACATCCGTCGAATAATTACTATCAAATTTGATAAAAAAATTGACTTTTACGACACTGCTTGATTTATTAAATACCTGTTTTCTAATTATGATACACACACATAAGTATAATATATCGAACGCATCACATTAAGAAGAGGGACAAACAGATAACGATTGACTGGGGTCTATTGATGACGCCTTTAACCTTCACACACATTTCGTACGAATTCTGATTTCGCTCGTGGTGTCCACTGTTTGATTGTAAACACTGACACATTTTAAGATTGTGACACGTTTCGCAACATACATACATATTTGCAAAATGTTTTTAATCCCGTATGTGATTTTACACACATGTCGCCTCTCCAACTTCTAAATAATATCTCTAATACTAAGTGGCGTGCGTACCTAGAAAAATTGGGCCAGCATGCAAATGTTAGCAAAAGGCCCCCCTTTAGTATTTATACTTAATTAAAATTAAATTAATAATAAACTCAAATAATTTAAATGTATGTTTTTCTCATCTTCAAAGTAACAAATTCTGCAATTACATTTTATAAAGACATTTTAGAAGCTTCTTCATGTTCAATCGATAATTAGTCTTTTATTAAGAGGGCTGGATACCCAAAACGTTAATTTTGTAAATGCTACAATATATTTCAATATACATATACATATATTGAGTGAATGCAACAGTTGCGCCTCGACCAGATAATATCTATTTTAAATCGACAAAATCGAGGTTTCGTATTCTCCAGTTTTCTCCTCCGAAACTGGACCAATTTAAAAAAAAAATTCATCATCGGTATGAGAAAGATATTTTCTATGTTTTTGTCGTCGTATTTTTTTAAAAATCAACCGTTAAATAAGCACGCAGGACTCTTTTCGTGGGTGTAAAAAAGGGGCGATTTTATAGATGTTTGGCGGCTCCTAACACCTATAAAAAATAACTAATCAAAAAAAATAAAACCACAGAAACATGCCAATGGTAGATATCCATAGCATATTAAAAAATAATTTCTCTAGTGCCATTATCGAGGAAGAGAGAAGTGTAATACGTTTGTATGGACAAGGCGCTGGTGTACAGCCCTCTTTATATGTATGAATATTTTCTTTTATGAATATTTCATTTAAAATAAAATAATTATCCGAAAATTTCGAATTATATCAAATACGAGAACGTGATTCACACAATATATGTACAATTGAAACGAAAATATTTTATTAACTACTATTTTGTTCACTTTACTGGTTTATAGATCATTGCAGATAATTATTATTACTGTACTATAAAGGGGAACTATTAAATATCGTGAGAAAGAGTACAAAATCGTGAAAATTCGACACGCAATTCGTAGTATAGACTTTTAACTAGTGCTTCCATTAGTCTTATGAATAATTTTTACGACATTTATTTGAAAAATATAAATAAAGGTCGTAAAAATCTAAAAGACCTCCATGGCAGGTCCCTAAATCTAAAAACCCTGCATGCACCGCATGCCCATGCGGCATAGTAGTTACGCGCCTGCAGTATTACTCAAATATTTTGGTTTACTCACTTGTAGTAGCATTTTTTAAGATCGGTTGACCGTTCCATGAATGGACACTGGTATCGTTCAGGACATCTTCCATTCCTTTTCGAATAAAGTGGCCTACATCCCAGCTCCGTGTAGTGAGCTATTGGGTCCTCGCATTTTTCATTGGACTTGGGCTTTTCCATACCTGTAAGTTTGTTTTAAAAGGTATTTATTTGAAACAATTATGCAAAATCAATATATTACATACATATGTATGTACATGCAAAACATACATGAATTCATCTACACATGCAACAAAATCAATTGATACGCTTTTAATTAGCACAATTCATTGAATTATTTACATCGAATTGCAACGAAGGTTAATGCTTTAATTATGCAATTTTAAGATACATCGTATTAATATAACATGATTACTCGAACATTTTCAATTAAAAACTTAAATATTCCTAGTGATTATTGCAGAACTATATAACTGGACTTTATATAATACTAGTGGTTTTACCTGGCTTCGCTCGGTATTTGTAATATATGTAAACCGCTTAAACGTGGCTAATCTAATAGTAAACATTTTATTTTATTAATTTGAATAGGTTTATTTTATTTAAATTTATTTGAATATATTCATTTGTAGTTTTTTTTTTAAATTTATTGTCATAGATTTTACCACCCAAACTGTACATACATAGTTACATACATTAAAAATAACAAAGTCTCTTTCGAAATTATATATTAGATTTACTTTACAAATTTCTCAAGACTTAACGTGCCATTTCTGGAAACAAGCTGAAAATTTTAAATTTTGAATTTCATAATAACGAGCTTATTGCAATGCAAGACATGTAAAATTGCCCCCCCCCCCCCCCTCCCCCAAAAATGTCTTCTTTTGAGTCTTTTTATCTGAAATTTTTTCAATTTTTTCTACTTTATGGCTGATTATTTATGCTCAATTTTACTAAATAATTAAATTTGTACCCGATGAAATATCATCGCATATGTGTTGGCATATTAAGTTATTAAATAATAAAAAAAATAACAGAAATGTGTCGGTCCTGTGTTCGATCCGCACGCGGCTGAATTTTTTTCAAATACCTTTTATATATATTTAATTTAATATTTATATTTAATTGTTTAATATGAAAGAAAAATGGTAAAAACTACCTAAATATAAACAATATAAAACACCAATAGAAAAATTATTTAATTAAATTTTCAATAGATGGCGCAAAATGCTCAGAGACCAATTTACCAAGAGCAAACAATGGTTGCAAACAGTATATATAGAAGTTTTTTTCTTTCGTTACTTTATTCGTACGTTTTGTTGGCAGTCAAAACGAAACGACTATTATAGTACGGCGAGCGAAAACAGACACAGACAGAATAGCAATATTATATATATGTACATATGATGATACATAGTAAGATGTATGTTTCACAATAATTTGATATTTTTCATAAAGATTACCAATTGTTTGGATTGAAAATATTATAGCATGAAATAACATATTTTTATAGTTGTTATGATGGAAACACACCATATTATATTTAAAATTATAAAAGAAAACATGAAAGATAAATTTCAATAACATGTGTATCTATATTTTCATACAAATTACTCCAAACGAAGATTGTTAATCAATAATAGGAAGAAACGATTCACTGAGTGCAATGTCACAGCCTTGAACTTGTAAAAGTAATTTCATTTCTTGTTAAGATAATGCAATAATATTCAGTAAGAAAAACATTATTTCCGTTCAAAAGTTTTTGATCCATTTTACACAACAAAGAACTAATTAATATACATAACTGCCACAATATTATATTTATTGTGTTTTACTAATCGTGACCGCGAATTATTGCATAGATAAGAAACCCGATCGATATACAATAACCACACATGTATGTACTATGTATCTAATAATTAATATTGGATACCTTGGACTGACACCAGTGCTATGGCACATATCAGAAGTACTCGAATTGCAAACATTTTGAGTCGGCTGTTGATGATGTCTGATGGTTGAATGCTGGCGTGCTGTCGGCTCGGCTTCAATTCAACAACTGAGCCTCACTGGGAAAATTCAACACTTTAGTAGGATTACAACCCGCAGATTGTTCGCCGGGAAAACCTTGGAAAATTCCGGGGTTAACAGTACTGAAACAACTCACCACAACTGCAGCATCGTATCATTCGGTTGTCTGTAAATTGAATTCTAAATATTTCAATTACTTGTTATTTGTTGAACAATTGTTAATTGTTCGCCGTGCTTTGTTCATTTTCATGATGAACCTTTTTTTTTGTAAATAGACCCTAAACGTCCTGATTCCTGGAAAAACCATGCTTCCGGTCCTACCTCTAATTATTAGATACTATCTACAGTGTTGTGCCTGATGAAATATCATCGCATGGGTTATGGCATTTAAAGCTATTATTTAAAAAAAAAAAAAAAAAAATATGACGGCCCTGTGTTCGATCCGCACGCGGTCGTATTTTTTTCAAATACCTTTTAAAAAATTTTAATATTGACATTTAATTGTTTAATATGAAAAAAAGTACCTACAATATGTACCTACCTACATATAGACAATAGAAAAATTAATTCATTAATTAATTAAATAAAGTTTCAATATGCTCAGAGACTTATTTCCCAAGAGGAAACATTGTTAGCAAACGTTATATTTAAAAGTTTTTTGTTGATCTGTTATTATGTTCGTATTATATTCAAACGATATATTATATTTATATTTAATTGTTTAGTATCAAAAAAAATGGTAAACACTACCTACCTCCCTATGTACATATGTATAAACAATATAAAACACAAATAAATAAATTATTTAAATAAATTTTCAATAGATGGCGCTAAATGCTCAGAGACTAATTTGCCGAGAGAAAACATTGATAGCAAACGGTATATATAGAAGTTTTTTGTTGATCTGTTATTATGCTCGTATTATATTCGTAAGTTTTCTTGGCAGTGTTTTAAATGTGACCAATGGAAAACCAATCCTTATAAACGTGGTGAAATAAAAAAACTGTCCAAATAAACGCAACATTGCACGGAGAAAAAATCCGTAAAAAAAAATATATTTTGACTTTTAAAATTCGCTGGACAATTTTATTAGTATTATAAAGCAATGAAATATTGATTCCAATACTCACTTTGTGCACAGCAATACTAAATTTTAAATTAAAGACCGCAAAAGCCAAAAAATCGCGCATATTTTTAAGCGCTCATATCTCGTAAACGATCACTAACCAACAAAAATTATCATATTCGAATTCAGTGGGTCAAATTTAGTAAAGTTTGGTTAGTCTCCGCTCTGGTAACTCTAAAACGTGATATTTTGTTGCTCAGTTTTATCAGTTTAATATAAAAAAATACTAAAGGGGAGCTTTTACTAAAATTTGCATGCGGGCCTAATTTTTCTAGTTACGCCACTGGGAAAAGTTAATACTATTGTTGCGTAGGGGTAGGTTGAGGATCCAAAGAAAAGGCCAAAGTCGCTTCACAGCATTTATTGGGTGATTAAGGATATATGGCCTAAGTACCTGCTTATAAAGAGCAGGTACTTAGGCCCATACCAGATACGCAGTCCCACAGTCTCGACATGCAGTCCCACGCTTTCGCGCTGTCAGTTCTGAGAACTCTAGCAGGAGTGCTGTTACCGACCACTAAGTCAATTCGGGGGTCTCTATTGTTAGCCGACTGCACTTAAGCCTGAAGATAATCCTCGAAAACCAATTAAAAAGGCGGCTCATTTTAGCATATGCTACACTATGTTTACTTGAGGTGTGCGTGCATTCGCACGGCACATTTCAGGTATTGTTTCCTAACGCATGCGCGCTTTATGTGTTCATGCGTTGTTGTTAATTTTGTACTTGGTTATGTACAGTGTGGTTTTTTTTATTAGAACAGTGATGTGCGGTTGTTCTTGTGCGATATTCATGAACAACCGTCTCGTTCTCCGACGAAAGGGTCTCTTGGACTGTATTCGTTGGGGGGGGGGGGTGGTGGCCTCATGTTGAGGGCTTTAAGGGTCAAATTCCATGACATGACTATTTTTAATATAAAATAAATCCAAATGCATTATTCTAAGTAGAAAACTAAAATGGGTATATTCATTTTGTTTTAAAATAACTTATAACGCATACAAAATAAATTTCGTTGTATTTTTAATTTGATAGTTAACTAATAAAATTTTATCATACTATTCAGTTTAATTCTTAATTAACTAAATGTAATATCTCACACAATTTAAACAAACAATCTTGAGTTATCACTCGAGCTAACAGCTTTCTATTCTGTATACATAACATTAGAATATAATAACCATTTTTAAATCTAATAAATTACAGCAGTTGAGCAATCCAGTGCTGCTGTCCAGACTGATCGCTTGTGCAATTCGAGGGTCATATGTAAGATAAGTCAATTTTTCAACACAATCGTATGAAAATTTTGATTACGTCACAGTCCACTATATCGATGCACTTCTAAATATGTGACACCTCAGTGGGTAATTAGTGACATTTTTTAGTTTAATTATATTTATCATAGGCCATTGTCCGAAGTTGGTTTAGTATTGTCATAAGCACGTAGTTTGGAGACCAGTTTGGCATACGGAATTACATACATACTTCAAGGAGGCACTTCAGGAAGGTACATATATTCGGCACATGCTTACTTGTAGTCGGATTTGCAATGTCGGTCATAGCACTCGTTCATGGTTTCGAAGACCATCGCAATGTCAATGAACGAAGAGATGCTTTAAAAATGTCTTATCAGCCAATCTTAACGCTTGCTATAAACTGAATCTTTTTATACGTTTCATGGTGTTGGGGTAGCCATATTAGAGATTTTTTTCTCAGATTAAATTCCAATTTTCTTTTTGATTTTTGATTTTTAAATGCTTTTAATTATTACGAAATTATGGTCACAATACATCTTATATCTATTTTAATAGCTACTGATCTACTGATCATTTTCTATTTTACAATTTTATTTTATTTGGTTAGTAATCATAGTATTATTCTAATGTTAATGTACAGCAAAATAGGAAAAAGAGCTCAAAAACCTATTAACAATTCTTATAAAATGCTCATAATACATCTAATACATAATATTAATCAAAGACTCTCTAAAGTCGATGACCTAAAGCAGATTGTGTTTAATGACCAATTTTCTTTAAAAAGTAGCCAATTCGAAAGAATATGATCATTTTACATACATACATATACACATGTATACCAGGAAGGCCTAACAAGGAAACCCCAATGCGACTTCTAAGCCAATTACAAACAATGCAGCAGTTTTATTACACAAGTCGTTGAATTATGTGACATTTAAAAACTCGAAATTAACGAGACGTCTATAAGTTTTAAACTTGTACATAAATTTTATTGTACACTAGTTGTTTTACCCGGCTTCGCTCAGTCTTTGTAATATAAACAGCTTAAACATGGTGAATCTAATTGTAAATATTCATTTGTATTTTTAATAAATTTATTTAAATCGAAAAAAAAAATATTCAACCAATCGAATCGTCATAGAAAGTGACTTGTTTTCGATATCCAACCAACTATAGTAACAAACTTACAAAGTCTATTTCGAAATTATATATTAGATGTATTATATATTATACTAGAATCCGGCGGCACCCCCCGGGCCTTTGCCCCTGGCGCCCCCTGAGCCTTCGCCCCCGGTGCTCCCCGTCCTCATGTCGTCATGAAAATTTTGACTTGTTTTCGAATTCCCAACCATTTTACAACCAAAAATATTTACTTACATACAAAGTCTCTTTCGAAATTTTATATTAGATGTATCATACTTAAATAGTGGTGTCAGAGTAGGTAGGGTGGTTTTTAGCAAATTTTAAGGGAGGAACCGTTTCAACAATGAAATCAGAAAAAATGGCAAATTCTGATGCGAAACGATCGACTTGGAGTCACAAATATCCAAGTCTGACCAGCAGCATTACAGATATACTCCGAATAAACTCTTTTCAATCGAGGTCAACTCACGGGATCAAGCTCGGTGTCTCTCTGTGCTAGGAAAAAGCCCAACCACCGAGCCTTACTGCTGGTTTTATTTATTTTACGAATATAGTCAAGTTTTAATGTTCTACTGAATAATGTCTTGTACTAAAAAAAATGCATACAAATATTTAAACACATTTATTTATTTCCCACTGCCTTTTTACAAGGTGTCCTAGGCTTTGTTATTCGCTATTCAAATACTTCTTTGGAGTATTAAAGGGAAGTATTGACAACCATTGGATTTTATCGGGAACTTAAATTTTGGGCGCCTGAATGCGGTAGAGCTTTGCGTCATCGTCGACTTTTCCAACCCATTGCTGCGAAAACGTCTGCTTTCAATTACTCGTCTCTTGTAAAGGCTATCCGGTTCCTTAATGTGATAGATGAGCATTTGGACCTGTTTGATTGTCATGTTGATGAACTGGTCAGTTTCACGAGTCTATTTGAATGAGATTGCTAATTTGTTATTGTTCTTGTTTTTTTTTTTTGTAAGACTGGTGTGACGCATTGGAGCAACCTGTCAGGTCACATTGGTCATTAATTTGTTATTTTTATTATTCCATTTATAATGTGTTTATTATAACAATAAATCAAATAAATAAATATTACAAATATGAATAAGTAATATTTTTTTAAAAGTATCGCCATTTGCATCATTACAGGGCTGTACAGTAGATTTTCTTAGTATGATGTAAATTTTCGAAATTCCACCCCCAAAATGATTTTGCAACCTTCGATTGTGATTTGGAAAAAGGTGCACAAAATGCACGAATACTGTTTTGTTTGTTGATATAAACTAATTAAAAATAATATCAACTATAAAAAAATCTATTATAGTTTTATGTGTAGCTAATGATTTTAATTTTGAGTGACAGCTAATGGCAATAGGAATTAATGACATTGTTTGGCTTTGCTTTTTGGCTTATTAAGTAATGTATTATTAATTTTAATTTAGAAAAACTTCTTTCCCCACTAGCTACACAGACAGGAAGTGTTAATAAAATTCTCAGAACTACAACAGCATTCGGATACAAAGTAATTAAGTCATTTTTAGTTCTCTAAATTTTAGTTTTTAGTTTCTTAGAATATGGTTACATAGAAACATCACGATATACAAACGAGATAATTCTTCTTGAAGACCTTTTGCATTTATATCTGATGCATCTTCGACCGAAAGTATTGAGCGTTTTGTTGTCGATATCCTTGAGTCATATAAAAACTGAAAGATTTTGATATAGGTTTCCAGAAGCGTGAATCGTTCATTCAGAGAATTAAGGGAATTAATTATGTCCCGAATATAATTGAAAAGGTGTATTTTAAATTGATTGTCCTCTGTCAAGGGTCAATCGACACCTTCTTCATATATGTAGGTAGTCAAATTGTATTTCGATTTCGCTACTAATGCCGCCTCTCTTAAGGGCGAAATCACACAGGGAAGAACGGCACGCCGTGTGCTTGGCTCCCCGCTGTGGGGAGCCGTTATCGATCACTATCAAGCAAGGATAAATACTGTACATATATGTATTTAATGTAAAAAAAATTCTCCGAGTGAATTATTTTATTATAAAACGGAGCATTATATATTTTTTTATCAAGCAAAAGAAAAATATTAAAGCACAAGGGAATATATCTACATATTATGTTAAAAGGAAAAGTTTTAAAATGTATTATTTTTCAAAAAGACCTTATGGTTAGCCTAGTTTGCATTCTCGAACTGCATTCGTCGCATCGTATCTATAACAAGTTTTAAGACGTAAATGTTAAAATCCTTGAAATAAATTTACCAAGATTTTTATTTTAAATAAAATTTACAAGGTATTTAACACATGTATATACATATGTGTGTACATTGGGCCTGATTTTCATATTATATATGGACCTAGTGGAAAACTGTCATCGTATCAAGGGAACGTGAAATAAAAAAACGTTAATTTTAAACCATATCCTGTGCCTCCAATTCATTAATCAATTTATTTCGACAAAAATTTCGAAAAAGTAGGTTTATTTGGGTCAATTATGATAAATTTTGACCGATTAACGAGAATTCAAAGTCGACATTTTGCTTGAGAGTCCCTATTAGGGATTGCAACTTATCGTCAAATTTCATAAACCGGTAAACGGTATATAACGGTATATTGGTTAATAACGGTATATTGATAAATAACGGTATATTGGTAAATAACGGTATATCATTATTTACCGGTAAATGTAAAAAATGTTTTTTACGTGGATTAGGTAACTGTATGTGGTTGCTTTTCCTTAAAACGTTAACTTAGATAGAATTGTAAATAATTAAAATAAAATCTCAGGTGAATAATGACTATATAAATGCATTAAAGTAAATTTATAATAATAGATACATTTTATATTTTTATTTCGTATTTTTTATTTTAACCAATCGTATTTATTTGTTTCGATCATAATTGACACAACTATCTGATCGATTTGGTTGGTCTGTGTTTTCAGCGAATTTATCAATTTGAAATTGCCACTTTAATACTGAAAATAAACAAACTCCAACTTAATCCAAAGTAAGTAAAATACTAAAACCAAATAAATTTTAAAATTTACCGGTACTTCGCATTGATGATTTACCGGTAAATGGTATTAACCGGTATATACCGGTATTGCAATTGTGACTTGTCCCCATACAAAGTGCTTGTATTGGGGAAGTGTTTATTTCTCTAAATCGTTGTTTAAAATCATTGAATTTTTTCATACGATGATAGTTTTCCATCGAAGTCCATCGATGAAAATCCGAAATTCACGTTTTTCGCTCCGGCCTAATGTAAATATTCATGATTCACCAGTCACTATCTATATACATATATTGTTGCGTAGGGGTGGGTGGAGGATCCAAGTAAAAGGCCAACAGTCGTTTCACAGCATTTATTGATGATTCAGGAGATATACGTACTGACAGTGCTCAGTCCAGAATGACCTGATATCGCCTTCGTACCGCCTTATAAAGGGTAGATCTCTCAGGACGCCTAATCTGTTTACCTGTTGTATAGTCACGTATTCGGATATGTATTTCCACGACATTGGGTCTCCCCGTACCGATTCTGAGAAATAACTAATAACGGTCATTGTTTAGCCTAAATGCACTTAGAGTCCAGATATAATCTTTGGAAGTAAGTGCGAGCACTTAGTTAACCCGATAACAGATATCCGTTGGTCTAAGTGCAATTCGCTCAATCCGCGGCGTACGTAACAATATCAATATATTTTCACATTTTTCTTATCTCACAAACAAATAAAAAATATAATTTTAGCTTTTTCAATTACATAAGATGTTTTTCATAATTCCAAATAAACTATTGCATTACTCATATCCTATAAATACGTTTTATCATAAAATAAAACATTACATTCAACTAAATTACACAATAGTTACATTCAACCAAATTAGACATAAGACCACTGAAGTGGACATACCAAGCTTACATACATATATCGTGTATATATTCAATTACCACTTGTTCAAAGTTAAAATGTCATACAGTCAAGTCATTTGAACTACATAATATACTCGCATAAGTCGCACCCCCCTCCACTTTGTGTATATACACATAGCTTTACAACTTGCGTACATTATCATATTTTGCATACAAAATTTACTTGTTTTTGGTTGCATATTTAGTGTATGGATGTATTATATGCCAAACAATGGTATTTAAAAATTTAATGTCCATAAATATTTACTCAGTTGTTTAAATATTTGCATATCCATTAAAATTAATGTCAATTGGTTAAATAAGATTTAATGATGTTCTGAGAATAACACTCTTCTTGATGCCGCTATTCAACTTGACTTTTTTTTTTGTTATTTTGAATCATAACGACAAGTTTATAATCTTTAACGACATCTGTGAATCAATTCAAAGAACTGTTGGCGTTTCATGATTGTTTTCGTTCGACGAAATGACGCTTTCATGACTTCGCTGCAGAGGCGTCGAATTCGAACGATTCAAATATTGAATGCATACACACATGGCAAAATTTAAATGACAAAGTCAACGATGATCACATTTGGATTGTCGATTGGTTTAATTGATGCTAAGCCAACGACGCTCACGTCAATCATCCAATTCTACAATAATTGACTGCGCAATTAATTAATGTCCAACTTTGTGGAGATGTTAAACGTTCCCCAAATTAAATGGCGAACAGATCAGAAGTGCGGGCTTCGTATTCCACTCTCTCACTATAATTTTACGGTTGATAACACCAGGAGAGAGTTTGCGAAATTGCCGCATATTCAATTTTCGCCAAAATGCGAACACAATTGGTATACCTACATATACAATGTGAAATTCGAATTCTATTTGATCTGTAGCAGAAAATATAACTTATTGGCTAGATTATATATGTATGTACATAGTTACTACGTAACTCAATTTGTGATTTAAGATGAGTTACATACATATATATTTGAATAATTTTCTGTGTACTAAAAGGACCTTATTAAGTCTACATTTTTTTAATATGCACAAAAGGTGAATGCAATTTATACAAATTAAGTTTTCCTGTACCTGATGGAAAAACACTTATGAATATGTATTTGAATTGCTGTTATTGTATAAGTGTCATGTATTGGAAATCTTTAATATATAAAATCGAATTTTCTATGACGACGATATTGATATCGATTTCAATTCCGTTTTCAATTTCGGTTCCGTTCCCGGAATTCGTATTCAGTTCCAGATCCGGATTCCTGTTTCAGTTCCGGATCCCGATTTCTTTTTCAGTTCCGCTTCCGAATTCCATTTACAATTTCGGATCTGGATTCCTGTTTCAATTCCGGAATAAAAAACGAATTAATGTTTACTATGAGATTGGCCATTTTTAACCCTATGAATGCTGACCAACGCCGATCGGCGTTTTGCTAAAAATCTCATGAGGCTGAAATACATCGATCGGCGTTATTTTTTGAGAAAAAATAAACAAGAATACTATTGTAAAAAATAAACAAGAATACTACAGGCTAAGCCTTTCCAGGTAACATTGAAAAAAAAATGCATTGAACTTGGGTCGTGTAATCCAGCGGTTTCCAAAATGGGAGGCGCGCCTCCCTGGGGAGGCGCGGACTATTGCCAGGGGAGGCGCCAAAACTTTTTAATAAAAAAATAATTTTCATACCATAATATCTACAAATAAATAAAACTTCATATCGTAGCTTAACAGTAAAAATTCAATGCATGAATGTTTATTTTTCTTTCATTTTTATATACACTTATATACACTTTTATATACATTTTTATATATTTAATTAGCAACCTTTTCGAAGAAAACCAACATGAAAAAGCACATTTATGGTCGAACGAAATATTTTATTGTTAAACTTGCCTATTTAGTTGAAATTTTTGGAAAATTGAGCGGTTTAAATAGATCACAAATACATCCACTTTTTCAAAAAGACAAAGTAAAAGCTTTCATTAAAAAGTTGAAGTTATGAAATCAAATTTACAAAAGAATGAGTTGGATATGTTTTCATTTTCCAAAGATTTCTGGTCCACAGCCAATATTGAAGCAAGTAAAAATGTTTTTATTGACCACATAGATGGTTTAGTGCTGCATTTTTCCAATTATTTCAAAGACCTCCATTCCATTTAACTATCTACAATGAAGAAGACGAATTCGAGCTGACAACCATCGAAAAAGAAAAAGCGATAGCTCACTTAAACGAAAGTTTCAAAATGAAACCATAATTAAATTTTGGATGAATCTTAGTGTAGTGAAAACCAAATATCGAGCCAGGTTAATAGTCGAAAAGGAATTACGAGTGGCACTCTCCATATTGCCCCCAAGATTTGATAAACTTTGTGCCAATAAACAAAAACATCCTTCGCATTAAATTTTGATGTGTTAGATGTAGTTTAATTAGTAATTTAATATAAAAATAAAAATATACGTGTTCGTATAAATTTATGTTATAGCAAAACCTTTTTATTATTCTGTCTATTGTAGTGTTCATTATTTTTAAATAAAAGTTTATTATTTAAAACGTGTCTATATTATTATATCTATTAAAAAATAAAATGAAGGGAGGCGCGGAAAAAAAGGGGCGTAGTAGCATAAAGTTTGGAAGCCGCTGGTGTAATCCGTGTCAATGTTTATGCCTTACAGGGATGTTTTGTATTTGTAGTTGTTTCTTACATATTTATTGAAACTGGCTGTAGGTGCAAGGCATTCCTTATGCTATATTTTATTTGATATTTTTACTTTATCTGTTATTATTAAATGCTATTTTTTATGTATGTATGGATGTATTTATGTTTATGTTTAATTGTTATTTTGTTTTTTTTCTTTTTTGTGTTATATTTTTTGACCATTGTGGCGCTTTAGGAATTCCTGTTATGCCACAATGGTCTGTTTAAAATAAATAAATAAATAAAGACTGGTTTACACCGGAGTTTCTGAATGTATAATCATAGCAGGTTTGTCCAGTTTATAACCATAGCAGGTCATAATATAATAAGTACTATAAGCAAATAAGATAATCATAATAAGTACATAAATACAAATATCAAATAAGAAAAACTACAAGAAGATAAAAATAAAAATCAAAACCAAAATAAACCGAAAAGAAAATATTTACAACTCAAAACAGACGAAAGTAAATTAAACAATAGAAAATACAACCCATTTATTTTATGGACCTCAACAAGTTTATTTTTTAAAATTTTTACTAAACTAAATCCATTGGATAGACGATTTCAAACTTTATTTGAACTCTCAACCACTCTATTTTAAAAGAAGGATTCTCTAATTATTTTGTAACAAATATTTATTTGGTATCTAAAAGTATGACCTCTCAGTTAATTGTTATTGTTAAACGTAAGGACAATTGTAATGGCTATTTATATGTGTACAACATTATATAAAATTTTCTAAACAACGACCTTTAATTTATGTAAAGTATAAATATCAATACAAAATGTAAACATGTATGTACACACATGAGATGGGAAACCAAAACCAAATAAAAATATTAAATGTTCATTAAAAATCTGAGAAATGTCTAAGTATACATATTTTGAATCGAATTTTAAGTTCATACATGCTGGGACAATTTATGATTTTCTTTTCAAGGTAATTTATGTATACCACAAACATTATCTCAAAACTCTTATGACTCACATTCTCATAACAAACAAACAAACTTAAATTTCGATACAAATTCAAAAATGGACATACAATACCTGTGCACTAACCCATGTACAAGTATGTATATTAAATTCTCCAATGTCATTATGAGATACAATTTCAAAACATTGCAATCTTCCAAACTCGATAACACACATGTAACCACGTTTAATTTTCTCTAACCAAGCAGGCATAAGAAGTGCGTGTAATATTAGCCCACTTGACCCAAATCCGAGTAATAATAATCGTACAGCTTATATAAAAACAAACTAATTATAATTGCGATTGAAGATTGACAAACACCAATCGAACATGAGAGAATACCGCAGTAGTAAGTATCGTGTCGTTTTTCCTTGTAAAAGAAAGTTGTATAATACTGAAATTTGCAAGTATTTTTTTTCTCTCGTACACATTCAAATTAGAAGTTGTGTCACGTTACATCAAACTTTGAGGTCATGGCGCTGTGAGTTTCCATTTTCATTCGTTTCGTATGTGGAATATAAAACGTGCGATTTTTCAGCTGATTTCGGACGCTATTGATGATTCTGCACACGAAACATTAGCATGATAACAAAAAAATGATAAAAGAGATACACGAGTGTATTGTATTGTTTTTATCTTTTTTTTTATACCGCAAATACGAATATTTTTTTATCATAAATACACACCACCATATTTTCGGTTGAATTTAATTGCTACTAAAACACCTACATGTATGTGCTGGATAAGGATGATTTCTACTCACAGTTAGTACTTTATGTATTATTTCGGTTGCAAATAAGGTCACCCTGCCTCAATTTACTACCGAATTTAAGTTTTATAGTTCGTCAAGTTGCGTAATTCCCAATGAGATCCCATAAGTTACACCAGATATAGGTTTTTGCAATTCACGCAGACTTTTACGTTCGGAAAAAAATTAAGTTCTCGAACATGATCGTATTATGTATAGCGTGGGTAAATCAGTTGGGAAATGTTGCCTAACCGACCGAACTAACTGCATAAAATTACGTATGACCAATGTACGCAACAATGGAAGATTAGAGATTATGGTCACCCTGAACGGAGCCATTCTTACGAATCGTCTGCATCTTTTTTTTTGGAAAATTGCGCTGTTTTTTTCTTTAATACATTCTAACGGCGATCTCATTAGGCGATTGTTATGCAACGTCTTATAAATAATTGAAATTGGGTGCAATTTTGTAAACAAATTTTACAATTGAAGTCGTTATCTGGAACAAGATCAGACTTTTTAAACGAATAATCATTTTAAATTGTTTTGCTGAAATGATTACGCATAAACCGTAGGTTGCCGCAGTTGCACAACGAGCGAAATTTACAATCAATGCATTTTAGTGCACCTCAATGTTAAAATAATATATTAGCACACGTACTGTCAATTAAAAAGTATGACGATATTTAACTGCGATTTGTGCCATACCTATAAATAAATAAACAATGCTTCCATTGAATTGAAAGAAAGCATACTGTTGTTATTGAAAATATTTGATTACATATGTACCTCCTTTACGTTTCATTTCCCTCTTCTGCGATCGTCTTCATACTTTGCCATATTGCTCATTTTGGTCATCAATATAAGTAAATGGATCCTCCGCCATTACGATGGTGCAAAAATATCGTGTAAGACTCGTTTGAAATTTGAATTTCTGAAAAGTGACTGACGTCTATTCAGTTTTTAGTTTTAAACATATATGGCGTTGGTAAAATAAAATTATTGGTATTTTTATTCAAAATAATAATTTATATACAAATTATAGAAGAGGTATGTTTTTATTTTTAAATGGTTTTTATTATTACTAAATTATGTTTGCAATACATCTTATATCTATTTTAATAGCTACTGATCTATTGATCATTTTCTATTTTACAACTTTAATTTAATTGTGTTAGTAATCATAGTATTATATTATTCTAATGTTAATGTACAGCATAATAAGAAAAAGAGCTCAAAAACCTATTTACAATTCTTATAAATGCTCATAATACATCTAATACATAATATTAATTAAAGACTCTCTAAAGTCGATGATCTAAAGCAGATTGTGTATTTACATAGATCAGAAAGTTCATATAAACAGAATCCTTATGTGTAAACTACATAGCTACGCATATTTTTTTTCATTTTGATTTTTAAATGCTATTTATTATTACTAAATATGTTCATAATACATCTTATATCTATTTTAATAGCTACTGATATACTGATCCTTTTTTTCTTTTTTACAATTTTAATTTAATTTTGTTAGTAATCATAGTATTATATTATTTTAATGTCAATGTAAAGCATAATAGGAAAAATAGCCCAAAAACAATTCTATTTACAATTCGAACAACATATATATTTTAACTCTAACACATAATTTTAATGACAATATGTAGTTTCGAACAATAGCCAACTTTCTATGACTAATTTTTGTGCTGTTTTTAAATTTAATAACGCTGCGTATAATAAACATCATTATCGTATGGTATTGTTTATGAAATTGGCTTAAATTACCTAAAAAACATAATATTTCTATTTTCAGTTGATATTTTCACTATAAAACCCCTATACAATGTTAACTATTGAACCCCTATATAATTATTTGATTACAATACAAAATATTGTCATATTATAATAGTTCAATGGTGTACTTTTAGAAGACTCAACTTTAAATGTATTATATAAATATGTAAGTCTTGGTGTGCTAATAAGATATCCCAGATTTATCCCGGAAAGGAGTTTCAAAAATGCACCATTTTGCATTAATCTTTCATTTAACGACCCACCACCATACCGACACCCACTTTAGAAGTGGAATGTAGTTAACTTCGACAATTTCCCGATTACATAGATCAACAGTTGATCCAATACTATTATAATATATGTATGAGTCACAAACTTCGATTTGAAGTACGCAAATCATTTCTCAGGAATTTTGAAATGCTTCATAACCACTTACCAGAGCTGAACTAAGATTTTAGCTGGTCTGTCGACAGAAGACAACGCTTGATTACTACCATAAATTTGAGCGCAGACGAATCAATATCTACCTACTCACTATTCCAAAACATTTGATTACATCTAATAATGTTTTTTTTGCATGTAAGCACTTTTCTTAGAAGAATTAAAGATTACAACGATGTGCTCATTCGTTATTAAATTTCTGCCAATTCTATTTAATTATTCAACCCAAAAAGGTATATTGAAAGCACGTAAGTATGTTTTGAATGGCATTGAACTAATTTTCGAATACCTCTGGAGTACTGGATTGGATGAAAGATAGGAACCAGAATACGTGGGTTAGAAGTATGACTGGGATAGTGGATATAGTAGAGAAAGTGTAGAGATCATAGATATAGAATAATTCGATATCTTTATCTATGGTAGAGATTGAAATGGTAATAGGCGGGTCACGTAACTAGAAAAAATTGACAAAAGAAGTGCTAGAATGGTACCCGAGAGAATGTAAAAGTGTGAAAAGAAGGCTGCAAGAAAGATGGGAAGACGAAAGTAAGATGGATGAGAATTGCGCAAAACAGAGACGAGTGGAAGCGTATTGGAGAGGCCTTCGTCCAGCAGTGGATGGTGAATAGCTGTAAATTATGATGATATAACAGATTTGTCAAATATGTATCAGATTTCTCCTCAATTTGACCCAAATATGAGAAAATGACAAAGATAGAAACACCGTGTCTCAAATATGTATACATATATTAAGTCACTCTTAAATAGTAATTCAATTATGTAGTAAAAAATAAATGCGATTCAAACGTTAAATTAGAGTCAGAATCACTCGATTTTTTAATGAATCTGATTTCAACTAAAAAGCCAACTCCACAAATCTGACTCCACTCCATCTTCTAAAATAATTTTACATATTTTAATTCATGATATATCATTAAGTATGATGCAGCTTCGATAGTCGGGTATTTATTATTTTTTTCGATCAGCATAAAAGACTTGCTGAACCCGGCATGCGTTGCAATACCAGAAAAAGGCATGCAATTCCCGTTCCCGTTCCCGTTGCATTCCCGTTCCCGTTGCATTCCTGTTGTCGTTGTATTCCCGTTCCCGTTCCCGTTACAAGTGATGGTTCAAGTGAACTAACGTCTCTTCAACGCCGTGTCGTCATAAACCAACTGGTAACGTGGTTACCAGCGAACACATTTCCTTGGCTACACAATGGCGCTTCAAACTTTCGCGTCGGTAAAATCGTAATTAAGAATATTAGTATTAAGAGGTTTTTTCCCATTTCTTTTTCACCGTAAGCTTCCCGGCGGTCTCCGTGACGAGACAGAATGTTAAATTACAGAAAATGCAAATATCGGAAGGCAAAGATCGAAAATCGAAAGATCTCAAGTCGAAAGATCAAAAAAAAAATGGAACAGGCTGTTCCTCCCGTATTAATGTGCGCGCGCAGAATACGGGAGGAAAAGCATGTTCCTCTTGTTCCTGTTGTATCCTGCTCGCGCAAATTAAGTGAGTATGTACCGTTTACCATGCACCATTTTTTTTTTTTATCTTTCGACTAAGATCTTTCGATTTTCGACCTTTGCCTTCCGATATTTGTGTTTTCTGTAATTTAACAATCTGTCTCGTCACGTAGACCCGCTTCCCGGACATGCGTACAACAAATCCTGAAAGTTCCATCGTAATCAGTTGAGTGATTAAGCAGCCTTTACGAGATAAACAGACAGACAAACAGACATTCAATTTTATATATACTCGTACATATACTAGCTGAACCCGGCATGCGTTGCAATGCCACAATAACTCATGCAATTCCCGTTCCCGTTCCCGTTCCCACTCGTCGGAAAAACGCAGGCAGCGAACACGTTGGTCGCGACGCGAAAACATTTGAAATTATAGCATTCCAATGACACTCATTCCCGTTTTTCCCGTTTCCCTTCCCGTTGTTGGGCGATTTTTTTTTCACGGTAATCTTCCCGGACATGCATACAAAAAATCCTGAAAGTTCTATCGTAATCGGTTCAGTGGCTTAGGAGCCTATTCGAAACACACAGACAGACAGACATTGATTATTTTTATATATATATATATATATATATATATATATATATATATATATATATATATATATATATATATATATATATATATATATATATATAACGATAGACTAGCTGAACCCCGAAATGCATTGCAATGCCATAATAACGCATGCAATTCACGTTCCCGTTCCCATTTGTCAGAAAAACGCAGGCAGCGAACACATTTGAAATTATTGCGTTGCAATGACACTCATTCCCATTTTTGCCGTTTTTTTTTTTCACAGTAATCTTCCCGGACATGCATACAACAAATCCTGAAAGTTCCATCGTCATCGGTTCAGTGGTTTAGGAGCCTATTCGAGACACACAGACAGACGTTCATTTTTTTTATACATATATATATATATATATATATATATATATATATATATATATATATATATATATATATATATATATATATATATATATATATGTAGATAGATACACAAATTGAAAAATTGGGATAGAAAGTAGTGAAATACGTGATCATCATCAAAAAAAAGCATACCTCTTTAATTCGGTTGAAGGCAAATGTATGTATGCACATATTTTAGCCGTTGAAATGATTGCAAATTCTGAATGACTTAATTTTTATTGTCTGGAAAAAGCCAACAACAAGAAGCTATTCAACCATGAAAAAGGAATGGATGAAAACTCTCAATACATTCTCTTCCTCTCATAATGTAGCCGACTTATTCAAATTGGACTATGGCATGTCAGAAATTAGCACTCGTTGTTGTAATTGAACCATTCACCTATGGGCCCCTCTTTTCGGCACGGTGGCGTGTGAACTTCCACGAAATCTTTCAGGTGGTGTTGCGTGATACTTCGGATGCACTTTCCACCTCCACGTCCCCTTTGCGTTGGCGTAGCTTCATTTTTTAGAAGAAAAAGAAAGTGGTCGAGGTTTATTACATCATTTGTGTTCGACCATCGCTAAGGCACGAGCGTGTGTTATTCAATAACGAAAAGGCATCATTGTTCCACTCAACGGAGACTCGGATGGGCGCCAACATGAACTTGGACGACGACTTCTGAACTTGGACGAATCTACTTCTTTAAACTCAATTTTTTTCAAGATCACACCATGGAATGTAAATTGAGTCGTGTAGTATGTCCAACTTATTTTCAATAATTCATTTATATAATATTTATAAACAATTCAAATTGTTGCAAGATATGAGTATCATGGCACAAATTTTAAATCCACATATTATGTCTTAATTTTTTTTTTTTGATTTTTAAATGCTTTTTATTATTACGAAATTATGTTCACAATACATCTTATATCTATTTTATTAATAGCTACTGATCTACTGATCATTTTCTATTTTACAATTTAATTTAATTTGGTTAGTAATCATAGTATTATATTATTCAAATGTTAATCTACAGCATAAGAGGAAAAAGAGCTCAAAAACCTATTTACATTTATGTCTTCATACATTTTGCACTACTGAACATTCATGTTGTTTTTCTTTTGACAGTTTAAACATTTCATAAAATATAGATACATTTTAAATTAAGTTGCAATTTTTTCGAAACTATCCCATTATACAATTGTTTGATTGAATTCTTTAAAATATAGATTATACATTTACATTTGTGTACAAATTTATACATGCCATAAATTTGTACACAAATGTATCTATCTAACAGAAATTAGATCTACCTCATTTCATCCCAATAATGTTTAATTAGTTCTTCTTAGATTGTTTTTATGATACATATGTACATTAAACTTATGAAGGTATAATATTATTTTATATACACAAAAGTGATGAAAACTTTCAATCCTCAAATTGAGTTGTACTAAATAATAAGAACCGAGATATTATGTATATTTTAAAATATGCCATTTTTGATTGACAATGACTAATATAATAACCTAAGTCACGTTTACATAAATTATTACACAATAATCCAAAATTGATAATACTGACAGTAATATTAATGCAACACGTTTTAGAAACGATACAAATGATAGCTTAGTTTTCCTTAAAGCTTCAAGGCTTTTTGGTTTTGGGTCAATCTTATTCGATACTTGTCACAGAAGAATTGCAAAATTTACTTAAATCACCCAAATAAGGAATTTTTGCACAACAATCCTTGAATATAATCTTAATATTTTTCAATCCGAATGTTAAATTCGCATCGATTTTAAGTTTTAGTGACATTTAGCCTTTGTTGACTGTTTATTACATTACATATTATAGACACCACTTGTGGGAAGCTTGAAAGTCATATTCAAATCAAAAACGCCAATCGGCGTTTTGCTGACAAGCCCATGTGCCTGCAAAACGCCGATAGGCGTTGTATATTGAGCATATATAAAGTAAACAAGATTACTACTTGCTAAGTCTTTCCAGGTAGCATTGAAAAAAATGCACTGAACATGGGTCGTGTAATCCGTGTCATTTGTCAACGTTTATAAAGACTCGTTTACACCGGAATTTCTGAATTTGTGTATAACCATAGCAGAATTCCCTAACTGCTGAGTATTTTACATTGTAGCTTGGAATTTAGATTGTGAGCATTACATTTTAACAAAAATGAAGAAGATGAAACTAGTTTTGGAGAAATACATTCATTAATAGACTCTTTTTGTTTATTTTATATTGTTGCAAGATATATTAGAGAGTCTAAACACACCTTAACAAAACGGCAGTAGTTATCTGGGGTTTGTTTGGATTAGCTACAAATGTTATACCTGCTTTCTTTTTTTTTTATGAAAACACATACCAGGAAGGCATTACAGGCAACCCCAATGCGCCTTCCTGGCCAATTACAAATATTGCAGCATTTTTATTCATTATATAAGTAACTGAATTACGAGACCCTGAAAAACTCGCAAATCAATGAGACATCTATCAAATCGTACACAAACTTACTTATTGCACATTAATCAAACGCAAATTATTGGTGACATATTGTATATATAGAAAGGATTTTGGCCAATTTTTACCGGGAACCGTTTCAATAATGAAATCAGAGAAAATTGGCAAACTCTGATAGGAAACGATCAACCTGGAGTCACAAATCCAGGTCTAACCAGCAGCATACTCTGAAAAAATCATTTTCACAAGAGGCTCGGCCCTGGGATCGAACCCAGCACCTCTCAACGCTAAGCAGAAGCTCAACAACTGAGCTATGCTGCTGGCTTTCTATTGGATTTCTAAATAATTCTAGTTGGAAATGTTGGCAAAATTTTCAGCGTGGCGGGCTTTTAACAGAAAAGACGTCAGCACCCAAAGGGTTAAAGAATACTATTTTTGCCTTTCTAAATATGAATTATAATATGTGCCTGATCTACATATAGATAATACACGAGTACTTCCTATGCTGTATCAGTATCAGTATCGTTGCATCTACTATTAATCATTTCCATGTTGATTATTTTATTTTCAGGTTTTTCTAATAGTGATTGTTCTGTTATCTAAATGTAACGCCATAAGAGTTCGTCCTTGTCCAACGAATAAAATCGCCCCATACAGTAGACCAGAAGGCAGAACTTTGGGTCTACTACTGGGTTTAAGACCTGGAGCGGTTGCTAGCGATTCAGCAGCATCATCATCAGACTGTGGCTCTGTGTCAAATCCAGATGACAATCCAGCACTCGTCACGATCGACAGTGACACAAATCAGGGTGTCGACTATGACCCAGTAAACAGCGAAGAGGACGCGGGTAAGTTGATAAACAAATAAGTAAATCTCCCAAAAAAAAAAAAAGAGTAATGTCAATCATACCAGTTTAAAAACCCGTATCGTTTACGCCACACACCCACATGATAAATATTGCACGAAAATAAATCAGTACATATTCAAATATATGACGAATCTATTTACATACATAAATTATCATGCGTGGAGTATATTCAAATAGGGGCATGCACCTGTAATACCAAAGTAAACATTGTTTTACAATAGTACAATTAGAGTGTTTGCAAATTTGGTCTCTGAAAATTGCATAACATTTCATAACAGCATATTTTGATCTTTCAAGACGACAACCACTCAAACATCAGACCACCATCGACCCATCGTCCTTCCAACTACGGAAACTATGGAAACTATGGAAACTATGGAAACTTTGGAAACTTCATGAATTGGTGGCCTGGGTTTATCACTCCAGATAAATGGCCATCGAGACCTCCTCGTCCTACTCCACCTCCTAGACCCCAAAGACCTCCGAACAATTGGTTCTCGAATTGGTTTGGATCCCAGAACAGACCACCGAATCCTTCTTACGGTCAGTGTTGCACAATTCTGCTTAATTGAAATTATTATTTCTTAATTTGAAATCGGCGTTCATTCTACAGATGATGCAATCAAACCGGTCCACGAACACATTGAGGACGATTACCAAACCACGACGTGGAAGCCTGGACTAATAGTCGGTGGACCCAATAATGACATCATAGGGTTGACCCAGGATATCTCCAATTGGAGTACAGTTCCGACTCCCAGACCTACCAGACCTTCCATTCCGGGTCAAAGGGTGCAACCTGATAGGGATAACAGGAGAGGTGGTCAAACGATAATTGGATCCTTTATTGATTTATTATTCAGAAAATAATTTATTATTCATAAAATGGATCTTAAGTTTAAAAAGTTATATTTATAAATTTATTTTAATTATATGATACTAATTATTAATATATTTTTCTACGTATATTTTTTATTCATTAATTTATGTCTGTATATAAAATGCATAACAATGTATGTATTATTGAAGAGTTCCTCGACTGATTTACTTTATTTAATAAAATCGTAAAACGCATATTTACAATACTTTTCATTACAAATCCTATAATGACAGACTATGTAGATAAACAGGGCCGCGCCTAGGAGCTCGGCCTCCTGTGTGCAAACTTACATACATAAATCTTACCTTGTGATAAATATTGTGTGAGAAATATACTGTTGAAAATTTTAATCACAATAAAAATTAACCATAAAAATAGGAAAGCAAAGCATTCAGTTCTGAACAGGACCTGACGACAAGAGAAGTTCATTCACGAAAATCTAGTGTTTTTACCCTCAATCGCACATCTAGAACATTTTTCTTTCGATGACCAACTAATATCCTCGAAGAAATACATCTGGCAGTCGCAAAGATAATAGAACCTAAAAGACCTAGCTCTAGGCGGACCGAAGCTATTACCTGCTATCCCGTTATTTCCCCGAATTATAGTTCATATGTGTAAGGGCCGGGCCGCACCGTGCAACTTTGTCGGCCGACTAGTCGCGCGACACGAAAAAATGTATGGAAATGTGTGCGACAAACAAGTTGACGGGTGTGGCATGTCCCATCTACCTGCATGCATTGGTCTGGTTGCCCTCAACCAAGTTGTTCGCGAGTTGAGCGGTGCGGCCCGGCCCTTACAAGTTGTAACTTGTAAGGGCCGGACAACAGCAATCCACAATTATACAACAAGACAACCTAAATGAATTTTAAAAAGTACGATGTCTTGTTTCGCATTTTTTAAGGAATATAATTTTTTCGCTCAGCCGCCTGTGTGCGTTGCACACATTTGTACATATGGTAGGCCCTGCTCTGAAGATAAATATAATATGTTGGAAAAATAAATTGTCGGATCATATCCAAAATCACTTAACAGAAAAACAGGAAGAAAAACCCATGAGCACATATTTATCTAATATATAATTTGGAAAGAGACTTTGTATGTATCCTTCGTTCGTTGGGTCGTAAATCCGTGACGTTAAATAATTCGATTTTTTCGATTCAAAGTCCCCGGGGGCGAAGCCGCCATTCATAATTCATTTAGGCGCCGAGGGCGAAGCCGCCTTCGCACCGGGGGCGGAGCCCAAGGGGGTGCAGGCGCCGGATTCTGGTATACATATAATTTCGTATATATATATATATATATATATATATATTTTTTTTTTTATAAGAGACTTACTATATATGTTTGTTTGTTCGTGACAGTCAATTTAATAAAAAAAACAAATGAGTATTCAAATAAATTTATATAAAATAAAACTATCCAAATAAATTTAAAAAAATGTTTATTATTAGATTAGTCATGTTTAAGCGGTTTATATTACAAATACCGAGCGAAGCCGGGTAATACATACAGCTAGTACTTAATGAAAGTCCTATCAATTTTCATAGCGCCATGTCATATTTTTCTGTATTTTGTTCACTTTTTTCTAAGAATACGAGCGAAATACAAATACATATACGCTATCGCTACCCAAACGAAACATATGCTACAAGTGGTTTATCTATCGATCGCTTGTCGCGCATGCCGCATTTCCCAACAACTGTCATAGTAGAACTAACGTACTTTAATCGGTACAATAATACAATCCTAGTTTCTTAGGAATCAATTGAGATGTCTAACATAGGGACTGCACCTCCTGAAGATCCTCGCTTCAGCATCAAACCGGTGCAACATGCAATTGCTTCCTGTTCTGGCGCTCTACTCACATCATTTCTTGGTCAGTGTTTGAGTCAGCTTATAAAACTTTTCCCAGAATAATTTTTGAATAACTTATATCTGCAATAATGTACTCTTTGGATGTAGTTAAGAAAAAGTAAGTTTTAGTTAGAGGTTAGAATGTTTAAATTCTAAAATTATACGTTTGAATGGCACTTATATATAACATAATCAAAATGAAATGCAAGTCATGATGATTCCGTATCGTATTGTTCCAGTGACACCACTTGATGTAGTGAAAACGAGATTACAAGCCCAACAAAAAAGACTGCTATCAAATAAATGTTATGTTTATTGTAATGGGTTGATGGATCATTTGTGTCCCTGTGAACCAGGAATAGCGTCAGCAAGTGCCAAAAAATTACATTTCAATGGAACACTAGTAAAATTATAGACCCTTTTATTATTATTCGTATTTAATTTGAGGTTTTTTATTTTATTTTATAAAATTTCAGGATGCAATAGTGAAGATAGCTAAGTTTGAAGGATTTACATCGTTGTGGTCTGGATTAAGTCCTACTTTAGTTTTAGCTGTACCGAGCACTGTGGTTTATTTCGTTTTGTATGAACAAACAAAAATAAATATGACCACCTATTACCGATCAAATACTGGAAATTGTAAAATTACATTATTTTTTACATACCTCCTTTATTATTACATACCTCCTTTATTATTACATACCTCCTTTATTATTACATACCTCCTTACGTTTCACTTACGATTACAATTCAGGAAAAAGTTTGCCTCTTATCCGATCGTTTTCATACTTTGCCATATTGCTCATTTTGGTCATCAATACAAGTAAATGGATCCTCCGCCATTACGATAGAGATAAAATATCGTTTAAGATGCGAAGCAAGTCCGAAAATTTTTAATCTCGGTGACATCTCATAATCATTAATTTTATACATAGATGGCGGTAGTAAAATAAAATTATTGACATTTTTATTCAAAATAATAATTTGTGATATACATATTTTGGTTTAAATTATTTCTTGTATTTTAGATAGTCAACCTATGTGGATTCCATTATTATCTGGGGCTGCTGCTAGAACTGCATCTGTTTCGATTTTTAGTCCACTTGAATTAATTAGAACCAAAATGCAATCCCGAAAAATGACTTTTTCAGGTAAATAAATTATTTTTACTCATGTATATGTCATTGATTCAATGTAAAGTTTGTTGTATTTTTAGAAATGAAAGATAGTATAGCTGATTTACTTAAAACAAGAGGAGCTACAGGTTTATGGAGAGGTTTTGGTTCGACACTTATGAGAGATGTGCCTTTTTCTGGTATAATTTATCCACTTTTTTGTTACCTTAAATATCCATACATATATTTTCATAGAAATCACATATTTTTATATGAACAGGTATATATTGGATGAATTATGAAACAATTAAAAGGTTTTATGGAAATATAGACCCAAATGAAAATACATTAATATTTACTTTCTCTGCTGGAGCAGTATCAGGAAGTGTGAGTGGATAGTTCTTTTCAAAATAATGTATTTTTATGAACAGAAGTAATACAAAAAATGTCTTATTAATAGATTGCGTCTTTGGTGACTCTTCCTTTTGATGTTATTAAGACTCATCAACAAATTGAGTTAGGAGAAAAAGAAATTTATTCCGGTGCATGATACATATATACATTTTTTATTCGTTTGTTTGTATTATATTAAAATTGTTTCAGTTTTTATATTGAACATTTATTTTGCAGTTTCTTCTAATAAGAAAGCAAAAGGAATGATAGGAATGTTTATAAATATATACAAGACACAAGGATTTTCTGGCCTTTTCACAGGATTTGTACCTAGAATAATTAAAATTGCCCCAGCATGTGCCATTATGATTGCAACTTTCGAATATGGAAAATCCATTTTCCGAGACTACAATAAAAGCAAATATTACAAAGAAATTGAAGAATTAGTACAATAATATTTTGAAATAAAATATATTTTTCTTGCAAAATAAATAACTCTTATTTTATTTCCAGATTACAATAAACAATAAGAAAAATATCAATAAACGGCTTTGATAATTCTAAAATTAGATTTTTTTTCCAAAGGATCAGTTATTGGGACACAATGCAGGAAAATAAAAATAAACAAATCGACAGTTAGCATATAATTAACTATGTAATACAATACTGTTATTTACTATTTAGTGAATTTTTGATAAGATTTAGTTAAGTGGATTAGATATTTCTGTATTTGTATAAATATATACATACATGCAGGGCTTTTTTCCCTAAGAACGCGGCGGAACGGCGTTCCAGCACCTTTTTTCACAGTATTCTTAATGATTCAAAAGCAATTAGATGAAGCAATATTCGTGCGTACATAATCGCAATCCATATTTATATAATTAACCAGAATGATAATATATGGTGTCTTATGAAGAGGATAAAATATTCGTAAGTGCAAGAGCAAGTATTATGTTCCAGCACCTTCTTTTTTCAAAAAAAAGTGCTGTATACATAATAAAATATTAATAAATAATATACAGCTGCTTGTTTATCTCAATTTTAAATTAATTTTATTATTTTATAAGTGTACAATATTTTAAAATAATTTATTGTTATTTCTCATACCTTATATGTAGTTGTATATTTACAATGTACTAAGTGGGATAAAATATTGGGCTCAATAAATGTAGCTATAGTTTTTAGCCAGTGTATGGTTGACCACAAAAGATTTTAATGTTGAAAAATAAGAACTCTGTGACATTAGTAAATACCTTTTATGTTTTTGATGGTGCTACTGTTCACTACTGTAATTCTTGGAAATATCTTGGGGTACTATTTTATAGCTGTAGTGTTTCCTCAACTTATATCATTTACGGTAATTGGACTATTCGTCATATTGCGGTGGTCGGTCACAAAGATAATTTTTGCGATGAAAATCGCAAATACACAATATTTCGCACTCAAGTTCTCGTTAGTATGATTGACTTTTCGGCTGCCAGATGTTCCGTTATAGAGATTTTAGTGACTTTGGCACGAGTACTTTGTGACCAGTAATCACCGAACCATCATTTACAATACATATCTGATAGAGACCATAAGCAAATACCTGACTATATATTGTAAGGCAGGGAACGTATGTTGACCGTATCCCACATGTTGTGTAGTTTGTAAGAGGATCGTTTATTTTTGTTCAATTTTTACAATGGTTATTGTATGTACTAAGAGGTTGAGCTTCGGAGAAGTGATCTGATTGAACTCCAGAAGTTCACTCTGGTGTTGGGAGCTGGTGCGTCGCTTTATATACGTTCTGGCTTGAAGCGTGCCGCGTGCAGATGCTTTGTCTTTGTTTCCAGGACACGTGTGTTGGGAACACGTGTTGACCTGTTTTTGAGGCACCTGTCTTCGTTATACACGTGGTTTATTGCTATGGGGTCAGCGCCAGGACGTCCTTCGTTTGAGAATGGGGTCGTGCCATGCGTTAACGACTGCCACGTGTAAACAATTTTCAGGACATGTGTCGCGGTTGCCTGATGACATCACTGTTGGGTTTCGTTCGTTTTACGATCGAGCCATGAACTCTTTCTTCTGGAATGGTCGAAGGGGACGTTGCCCTTGAGTTATGCATGTTTGTACAGGATCGATAATGAGATCACTGGTTTTGATTCGTAATAGCACAAGTCGTGCTAGATTCCTACAATATTATTTGGTAAACAGATTATTGCGCAAATTGCGATTGCGTGCACGACAATCGTTGCCACAAAAATCGCAAATACGGAATATCTGACACTCGAGTTCTCGTACGTGCAATATTTCGATGGAGTTTTTGGGTGCCAGACGTTTCGTGATCGAGATTTTAGTGCCGTGCGCAAGATCGCTTTCTGCGGAATAATTACTAACCATTTTATTTGACATGTAAATCTAAATTGGTTTTGAAATTTCATTTCATCGACATTGAATTCGATATAGCATGGTCATAAAATGTAGCGTTACAATCTTGTTATTAAAGATCGCATTCTGAAATCTGACAGCTGGCTGAAATGTCAAGTCTGGAGGCTCGAGCGGGCGCTCCGCCCCCAGATGACCCCCGTTTCCGCTTTCGGCCTGAACAGCAGGCTACAGCTTCCTGTTCCGGAGCACTCATTACATCTCTATTTAGTTAGTATACTTCTCAACTTATACACCACACATAACCACAATGTACACGTGAAATGTCTTTTTGCAAGTCCTTGAAAATGTAAACCTTAATTTTTGACATTTAACTTCAGTGACACCACTTGACGTGGTCAAAATAAGATTACAAGCCCAACAGAAGGCTCTCCTGTCAAATAAATGCTACTTATATTGCAATGGACTGATGGATCATCTATGTTTATGTGGACCCGGTATGACTTCAACGAATGCTAGAAAACTCCACTTCAACGGAACATTGGTGAGTTTAATGCAATTTAGCACTATAAACACACATCTAGAAAAGATTCCAGATTTACTTTAACAACATTTATACGATTTCAGGATGCAATGATGAAGATAACAAAATATGAAGGTTTTACTTCTTTGTGGTCGGGTCTGAGTCCCACATTAGTTCTAGCCGTTCCGTGCACCGTCGTTTATTTTGTTTTGTATGAGCAAATGCGAGTTGAACTCATGGATCGTTATAGTTTGAAGACTGGAAAATGTAAGTCGGTGTCTCTCTTCTGGAATTTACTGATAGTTGTAATGTTAGACTAATTCAAACTTTCAGATGAGCAGCCAATGTGGATTCCGTTACTTTCCGGAGCAGCCGGTAGAACGGCTGCCGTCACAATATTCAATCCTCTCGAATTAGTTAGAACAAAAATGCAATCTCAAAAAATGACATTTTCAGGTAAATATATTTGAAGTTATATTTATATATTATATATTTAATGTAATATAGTATTTGTTTTTCTTTAGAAACGAGAGTTGCTGTTTATAATATGCTTGAAAGTAGAGGAATCGCAGGTCTATGGAGAGGTCTCGGTTCCACTCTCATGAGAGATGTTCCTTTTTCAGGTATACACATTTCTCTATGATAGTTTTAGTAATGTTTTGGTTAAGAATTCAATAATGTAATGTTTACTTAACAGCTATATATTGGATGAACTATGAAACAATCAAACAGCGTTATGGAAATAGAGATCCGAAAAAAAATGGTTTTACGTTTAATTTTATCGCTGGAGGAATATCGGGAAGTGTAAGTTTACTACAAAATGCAACGTGTTTATTTTATCAAGTTTGAAAACTATTATAACAAATATAATGTCTCATTATAGGCTGCAGCTTTAGTTACGCTGCCGTTTGATGTTGTGAAAACGCATCAACAAATTGAATTAGGCGAAAAGGAAATATACTCCGGTTAGATTGAGATTACTCGAAGTTGTATTGTAATATTATAGTTATTGTTTTATATTAAATTATATCCATTTTTGCAGAATCTTCCAAACAAAAAGCGAAAAGCACATTAGAAATGTTAAAGAACATATACAGAATGCACGGGGTTTCCGGCCTTTTCACCGGAACCATTCCTAGAATTATCAAAGTAGCCCCAGCTTGTGCAATCATGATCGCATCATTCGAATATGGCAAATCATTCTTTCAAGACTATAACAGAAAACAATATTTAGATGCCGTAGAAAGGTAATTCACTATAAATATCGTATAATAGACTACTATTGATTCACATGTAAAATTCCAACGTGTTATTTTACAGAATCCGTCCCAACGTCATATCATTCAACGGATGAACAATAATTAATTTCGATGTTTAAATATTAAAATTACAAAATAATTAATTGTAACTATTTCAATTTTTAGTTAACTTTATTGTATTAGAGGTATAATAGCTATGAAGTGGACTACCGTTTAAAGGTTTGCTTTTCCAAAAGCGTCAACGCTTATCAAGAATGTACTGAATTTAATACTAGAAGTATCATTTGATTTGTGGCACCGCGCTTTAATCCAACTATTATATATTGTGTAATTTTTAGCCATTAAATGTGATATTGAAATGCAACACCCAAGTTGTAATTAATTAATTTTTATAATATAATATAATGATTTTATGACTTGTTACATGTTGTATTTTATATTGATTTTTTTTTAATTATTGTTATATATTATTTTACGCATACAAAAATCGTTTTATTATTGTTACGGGGACGAGTAGATGGTGTAAAAATATTATAGTCACAGATTTTATCAGATGATTATATTATTTAAATAGCAGTAAGTATACACGAGATTAATGTACAAGTTTGTATTACAAGTTACTAGTCTCAAAATGAATCGCAAGTTAATAGTTAGGCTGCTTAATAGCAAGTGCTCTTCAAAATGTTTAACATGAGCACATATTCAATAAGGGTAACAATTTCGACCAATCACAGTTTGGTAAAACAACTGGTGATTACCAGTGGCATTCATGCGTAAGATAGTTTTAGTATTTGATATATGTATATATGTATCCCTTGAATGTATCGACAAATGGTTGGGTAGGATTAAGTGGGATAATAATATTTGAGGGAAACAATTCGTGAGAAAAATGTAGAAAAGCAATAAAGTTAATAAAAAACAATATTTTAAGATTTAGTATTTGACATATGTATCCCTTGAGTGTATCGAGAAATGGTTGGGTAGATACACACAATTCGTTGTACAGATTAAGAGGGATAATGATATTTGAGGGTAACACGAGTCGTGAGACAAAAATGCAGCTAAAACAATAAAGATTTTGAAAGTCTCATAAATAACCTTAAAGGAACATATCAATTAAACGTGCGCTCAAAGAATCAAGATCAAACATCAAGCGGGAATAAAGAGTAATATAAGCAGTGGCGGCTCGTGGATAAGATATCTGGGGGTGCTGCGGTTGATTTGAAAAATAAAAAAAATATTTATTTGGATATTTAACTATAAACCTTTCCCTTACGGTGCCAAAGACATCCGCGCGCTCCGATGATATGTATTTTGTACACATAAATTGACGTAATTCGTAATTATATTACGGAGGAATACAAAAATTCTGAACCTCGTATCTATTACATTTCATATCGATATTCCCATTATTAGAGTCGAGTTGTAGTAAATACATATCACAGGGGAGGAAAGGTTAACAACAAAATTATCAAAATTAAACATTATACATATGTATTTTATTTCATTCAAAAATTGATTCTTCTGTCTTTTTTCCTTGAAAAAAGGTCTAAAACCTTTTCGTTAAATTTTTCACTTCATAATCTTTTTTTTTTCAATTGACAGCATAGACAAAGCCGTCAATCTTTCTTGAACCATTGTGTTTCTTATATATGTATGTCTTTATTCTATTTATTGATGAAAAACACCATTCTGGCTCAGAGGTAGTTTTTAACTTTTTAAGTTTTCTTTAATTGAAAATGCATCGATATTACTAGATTGCAGCTTCTCTTGATTCAGATGCCATCTTAAATAGTGACGTGTAGAAGGAAGTGTAAGAGGTGTAGAAGGAAAGACAAAAGGTGCAGAAGAAATGAGGAAAAGTGAGGAGCGCGCGGCGCGCACACGAACGCAAAAAGAAATGTGTACTGTTGGGAGTGCAGTACGGACCAAGCTTCTAGCTGCCCCCGCGCCCCTCCTTCGCCCACTCGGCATATTCCATCGAAAACCGTACTGCACAAAATCATAAATGATGCCTCACTTTCTGATATAAGAACCGCGATGTATGATCATTATTAGATGTATCGGTGTGCGGGCGAGCTTAATACACGCTTAAATAATATTGATATTTTTATATAATACATTTATGTATATTAAATTTTTCTCAATTAACTTGGTGGTTCTGCAGTACCGCAGTGCGTATGAACGAGCCGCCACTGAATATAAGTACATACATAGGTTGTAAGATATTCATCACATAACATTATACCGAACCCATTCCCTGTCCTAACACCGAGTCGGTGAATAAATAAAAGACAAATTAAATAATCATATTATTTATTGAAATCGCAGTATTGTGATGCTCCGATGGTCTATGTACACACACAGATACATGATGAGAGTTTGGAGGTTATGTGAGGAGGTGAGGTAAGGTAAGGTAAGGTAAGGTAAGGTGCTAGAAGACGACGGGGGGCAGAGGGTCCGCGCGCAGAGTGTTGAGGTCGACCCTCGCGTCCTGAGCCTCGTCCAGCTGACCGACCACCGCCACGTTGTCTCCTCGAATGAGATGGAGGCCGAGCACCACCTGGGCGGCCGGAGCTCCCGCCGAAAACACTCGCTCGTGCGACTCCTCCACCACCAGGTTCACGCTCTGGTCGAAGCCCTTCAACGTGCCGATGAAGTTGCGCCCGTCTGCTGTTATTATCGACACGGATCGGTTCACGAAAGACTCCAAGCCGGAAGTCATCGTAGCTGGCGATCGAAACTGACAGCCGCTCGAAAACAAACGTTCTATACTATGCACCAAACGTTACTTTGTACGACCATATCTATTTGTACAATCTTCGAAACAAAAAGAGTACCAACCACTTGGAATTAAATTATTCATTAACGATCATAGAAGTAGAATGCATAGAATCGCTCTCAGTCTCCAAAAATGTTGCTACAAAAACTCTGCGTGGCAGAGTTTGCTAAACTTCGTCTCTCTCTCTCTCTCTCTCTTGTCTCTCTTCTGACTTTCCGTCTCTCTCTTCGATGGCTCGCTTTTAGACGATACGTTTGTTAACAATGACCATTCTATGCATTCTACTTGGGTGCACCTCACGGGATCGAATTATAAATGCACGAAAAACCAAATATCGGAAGGCAAAGATCGAAAATCGAAAGATCTTAAGTCGAAAGATCAAAAAAAAGGATGCATGGTAAACGGTACATTCTGCGCGCGCATATTAATACGGGAGGAAAAGCCTGTTCCTCTTGTTCCTGTTGTATCATGCTCGCGAAAAGTAAGTGAGGATGTACCGTTTACCATGCACCCTTTTTTTATCTTTCGACTTTAGATCTTTCGACTTTAGATCTTTCGATTTTTGATCTTTGCCTTCCGATATTTGGTTTTTCGTGCATTTCTTATTCGATCCCGTGGGGAAGACCCATTCTACTTCTATGTTAACGATAAATTCGGTTCGGTGATTACATCCCAAATGTGAATCTTTACTAGGATGACTGCCGCTACGTAAATCGCGCGAATACTGGCGTACAGAAAACTGTCCAAATATGGTAATTGGATTATTATTAGACACATTTCGACCGCCCAAAAGACAATTTTTGCCATGAAAATCGCGAATACGGAATATTTGGCACTCGAGTTCTCATTAGTATGATAGTTATCGTTAGTATAATGGGGTTTTTCGGCTGCCAGATGTTCCGTTATAGAAATTTTAGTGACTATTGGGTGAGCGCTTTGTGACCAATAATCACCAAACCATTAATTATATTAATGTATTGTATCTGTATTGGTGCACTCGTCGCTTTGGAGCGATCTGTTAAGACGAGTGTACATGTTCGATTGAAATAAAAATAAAATAAAACAAAACTTTGTGGCGGCTCGCTATATGACATGGTCGAGTTCGGTCACCTTCCTGCGAGTTGGGACCAACTCGGCCGTGTTCAGAGTTGCTACCTCACTCCGACTTCGGCTGCCATAATAAAAACACGTGCATCAACATGCCAATCGTCTCATTCGTTTCATCCCCTATAACTTCATCTATTGTTAATACGAACATAGATAAAGTAAAAATGTATAATGGAACTGTATAATGTACACTGAACCCCAAATATTGCTCAGCAAATGCTTTTTTTTTTACGAAATTTTTATTATTATCGACTAGACATATAAACTTTGCATGTTGATATGGACATTCGAGTCCGTAACGTCATTTTAATTTTGATAATAATAAAAATCTCGAAAAAAAAAGCATATGCTGAGCAATATTTAAACAGTTTTTTGTGCGGACATTTTCCTGTGTGAAGATTTTTCGTACGACAAGAGAACCGCACGCGCGATTTTTGTAGCGGCTGTTATCACGGTAGTGATTCACATTTGGGATGTAACCCGTTTACCGTAAATTCATTTATTATTTTACGAGTATTGAAGGTACAAAAGATACTCGGCAATGCCATAGGGATCTGATTTTTCAATATGACTGTATTATTCCTCCTACTCAGAAATTTTATTGTGTATTTTTATTTCAACTGTCTACTTAAATATCAATTTTTTAGATCTAAATGCAGTGGTGATATTGGGGGGGGGGGGTGTTGTTCAGCCGCCACCCCCCTAGATTTGAACGGGACTATCCACGTTGCTCATGTATTATTATGAATTTGAATTAAAATATTATTTTCTAGTAATAGGATGCCAACGGGAAGTTATTAATTTATAGGAATTGTAAATAAAATGATATTATAATAATAAAATACAGTTTTCAAAATTTATTTAATGCTAACTTCTTATTTTTTAGTTTAAAAAAACGTTCAATGTATTTTCAGGAGATTATTTTGTACTTTATAAATATGCATTTATACCCAAATCTCTTGAAAGATTTTTAAAATTCTTTTAATATTAATTTTATTGATAAAAATATATAAATAAGAAAATGATAACAGGAGTCACTAATGCATCACAATGGTCGAAAAAATACAAAATGATGAGAAAAATAAAAATATATACACAGACAAAAAATACAATTACACATAATCATAAAAAAACAATAGCATTATAATAATAGCAGATAAAATAAAAATATCACATAATAAAATACAAAGTAGGGAATGTCTTGCATCTATAGCCAGCGCCAATATATGTATAATAACCAGCCGCAAATACAAAACATTCCTGCGAGACCTTAATGGAAGAGAGAAGATCAAAATTCCACTCACACAGTACATTTAATTATGAAAATAATGATGAGTGCAGGCTACCAGACAAATAGGTTAAAATAATCTCCGATAACCTACGCTCACCGAAACTGAAAACATTGCATTCAGGCTTAGCAGCAAAAATTTTATTGAGTAATCGGATAGCCCTTGGAATAGGAGCCATTCGATAAAGAACTGTGCGAGCAGGAGGTGCAGCCATATAATGATGATGTCTAACATGCACATAATTATTATGGACATAAAGTCTCAAATGTTCCAGCAATGACGGGATATTTTTTATATATTATTAAAATACATATATAAATTTTGTATATATGTTATAATATTTTATATATATACATATATATGTATGTATGTATATAAAAATGTTATATATGCATATGTAAGCTTATATCGGTTGGTGTAAAGACTTCTATAATATGGTTTCCATTCAAAACCAACACCGTCAACATCAATTAAACGATAAAATTTCGAGTGTGAAATTTATTTTTTAAATATTAGTGTTATATGTAGTAAATAAATCTAAATGGCAATAGACCCAACTATGTGACCCACATACCTGGAAGAACAGATGATAGATGGACGAAATAAGTGCTAGAATGGTACCTGAGAGAATGTAAAAGGGTGCAAGGGAGATTACAGAGGATATGGGTGGATGAAATTAGAAAAATTGTGGAATGAGATGGATGAGAGTTGCGCAAAACAAAGATGAATGGAAGCGTGTTGAAGACGCGTTCATCCAGCAGTGGTTGGCGAATGGCTATGAATGATGATTATATGTACATTGACGTAATTTGCCATGTTTATTTATGAGTGAACGGAAATCGCAATGAGAATAGAAAAACTGTAATTGTATGTATTATCATTGTTTTAAAACATTGACCAAAGGACAACGAACATTCAGCTCGGCCTTTGAATTAAATCTTCAAATTGCTTCATTTAACGTACATAAGATTATCTTGTTTTACTGTATTTTTTGCATTCAGATAAAAGCTTCATACATATTTACATATTTTTAAAATTTTCACATCGTCAATTCGCATTCACTATACATAGTAATTAATTAATGTTTTTCCACTAACAAATAGTTACATACGTTATATTTGAAAGTGGCATATATACGTCCGGTTTTCTTCATTCCGAGAAATATTTCGCAAAACATTGAATATAATGTTTTGCGTTTAACCATATTTAAAAATACTGGTGGCCTGTAAAACGTATATTCTGCTTTTCCGAAATTCTGGACATACCGAATTGACAGTATTGATAACAATTTGTGAATTAAGTCAAGCAGAAATAGTGTTTTTGCAACTGAAAATTGGACTTCGGCTCATATATACATACATATGTTAACCTCATTATGTCATATAATACAGAGATGATGTATAATGACTTTTTAATCTATTATCGTGCCAATTTATAGAAATAACCCAGCATTTTCTCTAAATATGATTGATTCGTAGGATGTTTAATGTACATATGTACGTGTTTGGCGAACAAAGATCGTTATAATGAATATCAGGAATTCTCAAACTTGTATGTAACGTAAGATCATACTTTATTTTCACATATCACAAGCGTATTATGCAAGTAAATAATATTGTCGGTTTTTATGGACCCATTTACGTATTGCCCTGTACACGCAAATGTGAGATAACGAGCTTGAGCTCTTATTCAAGTCTTATATATGTATGTATGTACATAATTTTTTGTTCAACGCCACACAATCTCATGAGAATACATGTTTTATAAAGGTAGGTATATATGTATTAAATTGAAAAGTGATTATTGAAAAAAATGACCATGAGAGAGGCGCCTACGTAGACAGGGCTGTCACTTTTATTGGAAGTACATATACTTGTTACATGTACTGATACTTGATATCAAATATGTCTCATCTACTTTTAGAATTTGCTCCCACTTCTAAACTTCTTTAGATTGAGATCATCAGTAGTCCACGTAAATAATATGTTCAGTTTTTCTCAAAATTTGACCTAACCCAGAATTCCCACACTTGAAGATTGAAAACTTCATCCAAGATTATAGTACCTAGTAGGATTCATTAATTACATCTGTAACCATCAGCTTTCCAACAAAGCCAATAATTTTTTACACGTGATAAACAAATTAACACCATTACGAGGCAGACTGACACTAAATTATAATAACTGTCAAGAATTTTCTTAAATCAAAGATGGATTCGAATTTAATTTGCAATGATTATACATATCAAGTCGACTGATTATGACGCCAACCCTGAAAACTTGTATATCTTGAACCTGTTCATAGCAATATACTCAGCAGACCCCGACAAGTCGTTCTACCAGTCGGTTGGCCATGACCAAGACGAAATTTTTCATTTATTGTGTTTGTGCAATTTTGCATTTCTGCAGTGGGGATGCACCCGAAGTGAGAACATCCCAGGGCTCCCTTAGAGGAGCCTACTTCAACACCATCAAAGGAAGAAAGTATGCAGCTTTCATGTCTGTGCCATTTGCTCAACCACCAATAGGATCACTGCGCTTTAAGGTAAGTACCCAAGATGCGATTCAGAACAAACGAAAGTGTTGATTTTAAACATTACTACTATTTTCAGGCAACTATTGAAGCTGGAACTTGGGAAGGCGTTAGAGACGCCACCCAAGATTCTCCACACTGTATTCAAAGCAACCCATATATGAGAAGCGATGAAATCTCCGGTGATGAAGATTGCCTCTACTTGAACGTTTACACACCAGCTGTGAGCACACAATTCCTACATGTACTTAAATATCCTCATATAATTCAATTTCACTTTTTATTAATTGTTAGGAGGTGAAAGATGGTACCCCATTGCCAGTGATGGTCTTCTTTCACGGAGGTGGGTGGGTCACGGGTTCTGGTAACAAATTTCATTACGGACCAGATCGTCTGCTGGATCGGGATGTTGTTCTTGTCGGTGTTAATTATCGGCTAGGTAATTTTAATTAGATATGCAAATGATATTCAATGTAAATCAATCAGATCATCGTACCATTTACATTTTGTTTGCTTATTAATTGAATACAATCTTATAGGAGCACTTGGATTCCTGTCAACGATGGACGAAGCGGCTCCTGGAAATTGGCTGTTCAAAGATCAAAACATGGCTTTAAGGTGGATTAAAAAGCATATTGTACACTTTGGCGGTGATCCAAACTTAGTCACAATATTTGGAGAAAGTGCTGGTGCTGCCAGTGTTCACTATCACATGTTGTCACCAATGAGCCAAGGTCTCAGACAAATATTATAAAATGTATTTGCTTTATTGAAACTATTCATCGATACTAATTTATTATTTCTACTTCAGGACTTTTCCACCGGGCGATATTACATTCTGGAAGTGCACTTTGTGATTGGGCAAACTCATCACCGGGTCATCCACAAAAACAAGCTAAGAAACTAGGTAAAATTATGGAATGTCCTATCGACGACAATCTAAAAATGATAGAATGTCTTCGTACTAAAGAAGCCAAAGAAATCATAGCCGCTGATAAATTCTTTTATGTGAGAAATGGTTCCAGGCATTAGATCAGAAATTTTTTGACAAGCATTTTGAAACGGTATGTAATTTTCAGGAATGGGACTTTGATCCGATGATTCCGTTCAGACCTGTGGTGGAGCCTTTGAATGAACATTCGTTTTTGTCTGAAGATCCAAGGGTTTTATTTAAAGAAGGTCGTTTCGCTCAAGTACCTATGATGAATGGACTCAATGAAAACGAAGGAGCCATTAGAACTTCACGTGGGTTTATTTAAAATACATAAATATACAATAGACACTTCATTATAAACTGCTTTTTAAATCAATATTTTTAGCGCTCCTTGGCGTTCCCGGATTACTGGATGAATTCGTTGAGAACTTCGATGATTTGGCACCAGTGTCGTTTATGTACCAACATTCTAAGGATGCTGATGCTATTACTGAGGCTATCAAGGAATTTTATTTGAAGGGAATTACTATTAGTTCCGACACGTATTTGAATTTAACAGATGTGAGTTAATTTTATATCAACATATCTGTCTTGTTTATTTTTATTATTATTATTACAAATCTCTTATCTCTTATCCGATCGTTTTCATACTTTTCCATATTGCTCATTTTGGTCATCAATATAAGTAAATGGATCCTCCGCCATTACGATGGTGCAAAAATATCGTGTAAGACGCGTTTGAAATCTGCCCGGCGAGATAGTCGTTGACGTTTATCCACCGTTTGTTTAGCCTATTCTCACTTTTCGCCATGTCAGATTTCAATATTGTTTAAACGCCTATAACTTTTTCTTTTTTTACTCTATATTTTTATTGTATAGCATTAATGCTTTCAGATATATTCCGATACATATTTTACTGCTGGAGTTGACGAAGCGTTGAATTTGATGTTGCCCAAAGCTTCAAAGTCAATTTATTTGTATTTCTTCACTTTCAAAGGAAGACATAGCTTTTCTGAAGTGTTTGGCGACAGTACTCGTAATTATGGTAAAATTTCGTGTTTTGTTTTTTATTTACTTTATCTATGTACGTAAACAATAGATGAAGTTTTTATTTATTGATTTCTAGTTTTATATATTATATGATTAAAAATTGTATATTATAGGAGCTTGTCACGTCGATGAACTAATGTATTTATTCAATATTGGAATGTTCCCGGAATTAGAAGGACGAGAAAAGGATGTTTCAGATGCTGTACTTTCAATATGGACGAATTTTGCAAAAACTGGGTATGTTGTGTTTTAATGTATAATATATATGTTATAAATACATACAGTGGTAAACTTTTTTATTTATATCTTAAGACGTGTGTACATGTGTATGTATGTATGTATTAAGGAGTCCAATTTACCGTAATTTCCGTTTGCCGATAATCTGATAATTTTTTTACCAAATACTGGTTTACCGGCAAATTACTAGATTTTTCAATCTCAAAAATAAACTACTACTTTTTGTACTAGATATGTTAAGCTGATAAACTTTATTTATTATATACGAAGATATATTGCCCAAAAAAAAGAAGAATGTGGTGTTCTTTCTAAATGAATATTTTATGGTAAACGGATTATTGCGTATTTTATTGTGTATTTTATGGTAAACGGATTATTAAACGGACCCGCGCACGACTATCGTTGCCACAAAAATCTCGAATACGAATATCTGTCACTAGAGTTCTCGTTACATTTCGCGTGGTAACTTTCGATTGATCGAGTTTTTGGGTGCGAGAAGATTCGGATTTTAGTGACAAGCGCGAAATCGCTTTTTGCGGACCAAAAAATATTAATGTTTTTATTCGTCGCTTAAGGAAATAGCAGCGTAGAAAACAAATATTCGAACTATTGTCTGATAATTGTGATTTAATTAGATTAATTTAATTTCATCAAAAAGTAATTTCCTTTCTCACAATACTTTTTTCTTCTAAGGAGGTTCCTTTCCAAAACTGGATTCAGTTTTATTTCTAATAGCTAACAAAAGCTTTTCTTTTAATAATAACACACATTTAGTCGTAGAAAAAACTAATGCAGATTTAATCATTGAATTCCGAAACTGATAGATTTACTTCTTCCTTGTAAATCCCTTCTATAACCTTTCCTACTATTTTCGTTATTGTATATTTTTTCTCCTGGAAGAAGCACTAGGTCGGAACAGTGTTGCCACAAGATAAAATAAAGGAGAGGAATATGGTAAATTGCCACGAATATATTTTGTTAATTTACTGGCAATTACCGAGATATTTTTACCGGGAAAAATTACGCAGATATTTTTCGGGCCGTTTACCGGTAAACCGGTAATGAACTCCCTAGTATGTATGTATGTTTGTTTGTATACGAAATATGATAGTACATATGACGGAATATTTAATGTCGAAATTAATTTATTATATGTATGTATAATTCATATATGATTTTTAATCAAAGCAAAATTTGCTTACTTCGCTAGCATAAAAATAAATAAACATGTGTATATGATATATTTCATTTTTATTTTTCAGGGATCCTTCATCGCCAGTTCGTGAAACTAAATTAGGCAACATACCTTCTTGGCCCAAATTGGATACATCAGACAAGTGGAAACACGTTCAAATTGGTGAAAAGTTAGAAAAACAAGATGATTTATTTAAAATCCGACGACATTTCTGGAGGAATCTTCCTTTGTGGCCCAAACACCATTCCGCCATTTATGTAAAATCGGAAAAAACTGAATTGTAATATTTCAAAAATTGATACATAATATCGTAATAGCTTTATATATTTTACAATGTTTGAATTATAATATATAATATATTTTATACAAATAAATTACAATAAATTGAAACAAGTTGTATGTATTGTGTTAATCACCATATTACATATAATTTAAGTTAAGTTAATCACCATATAAAAATTTCACAATTATATATATATATATATATATATATATATATATATATATATATATATATATATATATATATATATATATATATATATATATATATATATATATATATATATATATATATATATATATAATATCGCTATTCTGTGTGTCTGTCTGTGTGTTTGAGATAACGCTCGCCGTACTATAATAGTCGTTTCGATTCGACATACAAATGTACGAATATATGTATGTACATATGTAGGTAATATACGAATATAATAACAAAACAAAAACCTTCTAAATATATATAACCTTTGCTACCAATGTTTCCTCTAGGTGAATAAGTATCTGAACATTTAACGCAGTCTATTCAAAATTTATTTAATTAATTAATTATTCTATTGGTGTTTTATATTGTTTATATGTAGGTCGTTTTTACCATTTTTTTGATATTAGACAATTAAATATAAATATTAAATCTAATATATAATTTGGAAAGAGACTTTGTATGTATGTATGCGACCTTCGTTCGTTGGTTCGTAGACGACAAATTCGATTCATTTTTTTTTTCGATTCGTAGGCGCCGATTCGATTTTTTTCGATTCAAAGGATTCGAAGTCCCCGGTGGCCAAGCATCCGGGAGCTCAGCCACCGAGGGCAAAGCCCTAAAGGGTTCTGAAGGCTCTGGGGGGCGAAGGCTCCGTGGGCGCAGGTGACTTATTCTGGTATACATATAATTTCGAAAGAGACTTAGTATATATGTTTGTTTTTTCATGATAGTCAATTTAATAAGAAAAACAAATGAGTATTTAAAAAAAATTATATAAAATAAAACTATTCAAATAAATTTGATAAAATGTTTGCTATTAGATTTGTCATGTTTAAGCGGTTTATATTACAAATACCGAACGAAGCCGGGTAAAACCACTAGTTGAATATATTTAAAAGGTATTTTAAAGAAATTTGACCGCGTGAGGATCGAACACGGGATGACGCATTTCTTTTTTACAGGGCTTTTCTATGCTTGTCTTTATTTAATAAATTAATATGCCAACACCCATGCGATGATATTTCAACGGCTACAACACTAATTAAATATAATAATGGATTTGACCACAATTTTTTCAGTCACGTTAATGCAACGTGACTTGTCACAAAAATACACGATGAAAAAATATTATACAAAAACATGCATACATTTTGTATTAGTACCTACGTATTGTTCTTGATGCAAATGACAGTCTTCGAGACGAGTGTCATTTGCATTTTCCATCTTTTATAAGCCCACACAATAAGGAACTCGGAATATCAGGGCTTTTTATCCTGTAATTTATTCGTATTTTAATTATACATTCGTAATCGTATATTTAATTATAACGTAAATAGCTTACATTTAAAACTTGTCAGCAAGATTCTTAATATGCATACATACACATGTTACAGTACAAGTTTACATCTCTTTAGTTCACGATAATACTAGTTTGTTCATATATAATACAAACCAATCTGCCTAGTTTTAACTAGTTTTTTTATGCATTTAGCCAGCAGCATAGCCTCTCGGTGATTGCAATAATGCCAACCACCGAGATGTTGCCAGGTTCGATCCCGTGGGTTGACCTCGATTGAAAAGAGTATTGTCTGTAGTGCTGTTGGTCAGACTTGGCTATTTGTGACCCCAAGTCGATCTTTTAATATCAGAGTATGCCAATTTATCTGATTTCATTTTTGAAACGGCTCTTCATCAAATTGGCGCAAACAATCTTACCCACTATTTTAATATCATTTCAAAATTTATAATCTATAAATTTATATATGTAGAAGTTTGATAACATAGATGTCGCTCCAATAACGACATTATTGAAAAATATAGAATTGGGTCTATCGGCTATACCGCCTTCCAACTGCCTATTTATAAATAAATTATTAGGCATTAAGTATACTCAATAATTTGAACAGCGGCGGTGTATAATATATGGGCATGGAATTATTTTTTTAATTTTTAAATGTTTTTTTTTATTACTACATTATGTTGACAATACATTTTATATATATTTTAATAGCTACTGATCTAGTGATCATTTTCTATTTTACAATTTTAATTTAATTTTGTTAGTAATCATAGTATTATATTATTCTAATGTTAATGTACAACATAATAGGAAAAGAGCATGAAATGAAATGGGCCTTTTCTACCAAAATTTACAACTTACGAATAATTGTCATCGTTAACAATACGTTCGTAAGCCAAGAATAAATGAAATTAATACATATTTTACAAAGGATTTTAAAATAGTACCTATTTAATTTCAACAACAGTGTTTCAAGTAGGTATGTATATATGTATACATAAATAGTTAATAAATAAAAAAAATATGATGATAACATTTTTACTTTACATATGTAAATTCATAAAGACGGTATAACCAGTCTTTATAAATATTGACACGGATTACACGACCCATGTTCAATGCATTTTTACTTTATCTATGTACGTAGTAACAATAGATGAAATTTTGTGATCATGCGAAAATTCGAACTCGAGATTTTGACTGATTCGAACTCAGAATCGATTACTGATCACGTTTTCAAGATCTAGAAAAAATGTGTGTGTGGCTATGTATTTTGGTGATTTTTTTAACATAATTCGTCCTATCGAACTGAAAATTAGTATCGGGTACTGAAATTCTTATCGATATGATGCAAATTTTTAAGTTGACCGGAAATGGTACCTCCCCTTATAGGCATTCTCTTAAGTTTTTGAATTCAATTATCTCCCAAACTACTAACCAAATCAGATTGAAAAAATTTTATACCCTAATATTTTTTGAATATTTTTACCTGAACCGAAATTAGTACTTTTACTCGAGAATCGAGGTTTTTTATATTTTTCTCAGAAGCCTTTTGGTTTATTGAACTGAAATTTAATATCTAGAAGTTTAAACCGTTTTTTTATGTATAAAATTTGGTAAGCATCCGTCAACCAGAAGTGGCAGTTTACAGTTATATTTTTCTTCCACTATTTTTTTCGACCCCTTAAACATGTGTGCTCTTCACGAAAAAGTTCAAGTATAATTCTTGTATCAATGTGAGGAAAATAAAAAAAAATGACTAAATTTAATAAGCCGGAAGTGGGATTTTTTCCTCTTAGAAAAGTGAAAAATGTTGTGACCACGATTCTTTCTACACCTCTGAACGTATTTAATTAGTGTTTTTCGGCCACACGTTTCAAATATTAAATTTTACAAAATCAATATAATTTTTAACGATTAAATGAAACCAAAATGTATATTAAAAATGAATATTTAAATATTATTTTATTTAAAAAAAATTCATCAACCCTGTTCCGACCGAGCAGTTGCGCCTTACAGAACTGTGTGCTTAATGACGTAACATCTTATATATAAATAGGGGTGGATTTATTTTTTAATTCAAATACAGTTACAGTTCCGAGAAGCACTCACGAAAGCTCATTCGTGTAGTCCTGAAAAAAGTTTCCGTTTTAATAAAGTGCCGAAAATGATTTGCAAATTACCAATGTCTCATTTCTTATGCGTAATTTTGTTGTCAACAATCACATTTGACTTGCTTGTTTCGGCATCTAAAGATCGTTTCAATATTTATAAAGGTTCGTATATAACAATTTCATATATGTATGTAGAAATATATTATCAATATTTAATAAAATATTCTGTTTGTATTCATCAAGGAACTGACGCGGAAGAATTGTCCGATTTACTTAACCCCGATGAAGAATCCAAAATATCATGTGAGTGAAGGCGTTTGGAATATATATTTTATTTTTATTATATTCTAGAATTAAATTGGATATTTATTGCTATTTTTTAGATTTTTATCGAACTCCACAATTAGGAGGAATCGGTACGCTTCGAGTGGGTCAAACTCCTCCAGTCGATTTTGGGAAACGAACCATAAACCGATTCAAAAGTATGTTGATTCAAGTAAACATAATGTGTTCATATAATATTAACAAAACAACCCTTTCTTTCAAGATTATATGTTGGCAAAAGAAAACCAAGGGGAAGATGACGTTGGCAAGGAAGAAATAGATCCATTTTTTGGTTAATTGGATACGTATTGATGTTTTATTTTTTTAAGCATGCTGGAGAAATGGATAGCAACCAAAAATATCATTCGTCACATATTCCTATATAAATATATATGTATGTATGTAATATAAATGTTTGTAAAATATTATTCAAATTAAAAAAAGTGTATTTCAATGATTGTATAGTGAGTTGTGTCAATTGAATATTGTGAAAAATAAATGTAATTAGTTCAAATAAATTATAAAGTATTTAATTTTAGCATAATATAATATTTGTGCATTAGTGCCGCTACTCATTTTGAAGTAATATATATGAATGTATGTAGAAAAAGTATAATAAAATAAAAATAAATAAATTAAACAGTTTTTTAAACAATTAACTAAAAAATATGTATTTTGATTTCATAATAATAATAATATGATATATATATATATATATATATATATATATATATATATATATATATATATATATATATATATATATATATATATATATATATATATATATATATATATATATGTATATATATATATATATATATATATATATATATATATATATATATATATATATATATATATATATATATTTATATATATATGTATATATATATATATATATATATATATATATATATATATATATATATATATATATATACATATATATATATATATATATATATATATATATATATATATATATATATATATATATATATATATTTATATATATATGTATGTATATATATATATATATATATATATATATATATATATATATATATATATATATATATATAATATCGCTATTCTGTGTGTCTGTGTGTGTGTGTATCTGCGATAACGCTAGCCGTACTATAATTGTCGATTCGATTCGACATACATATGTACGACACAGCTAACACACTGCCAATAAAATGTACGAATATAATATCGAAAGAAAAAAGCTTCAACAGATATACATATATACAGTTTGCTATCAATGTTTCCTCTGGGCAAATTAGTCTCTGAGCATATTGAATTCACATTGAAAATTTATTTAATTAATATATTTATTTTATGGTGTTTTATATTGTTTATATGTTTATATTAAATCTAATATATAATTTTTAAAGAGACTTTGTATATATGTATGAATGTATGTAACCTTCGTTCGTTGGTTCGTAGACGACACATTCAATTCATATGTGCCGATTCAACTATTTTCGATTCAAAAGATTCGAAGTCCCCGGGGGCGAAGTCTCCGAGGGTGAAGTCTCCGGGAGTGAAGTCTCCGGGGGCGACGGTGAAGGCGCCGGGGGGGGGGGGGGCGCCGGATTCTGGTATACATATAATTTCGAAAGAAACTTAGTATACATATACATATGTTTGTTTGTTTGTGACAGTCTAATAAAAAAACAAATGAGTATTCAAAGAAATTTATATAAAATAAAACTATTCAAATAAATTTAATAAAATGCTTACTATTAGATTAGTCATGTTTAAGCGGTTTATATTACAAATACCGAGCGAAGCCGGGTAAAACCACTAGTTAACTATATTTAAAAGTTATTTGAAAAAAATACGACTGCGTGCGGATCGAACATAGAACCGACACATTTATTTTTTTATTTATTTTATTTAATAACTTAATATGCCCATGCGATGATATTTCATCGGGTACAACACTAGTGTATATGTCACAGTGAAATTATGTATATTTTAAGTGAAAATATATTTTCAGTGAAATTACAACCAGTTAAATTTTCAAGGTTGGTTTTATTCATTTAAGATTTGATTGTTAGGGTTGATATTATTTAAGGGTTAGGATAGGTAAGGTTAAATAAGGGTTGGCCCTATTCATTTAAGATTGGGTTGTTTACTGGTAGGTTAAATTTATAGAGTTAAATGTTGTAAATTCATTGTTTGATATTTTTTCAATGCTTGAATTGGTGAAAATATGTATATTTTCACTTGAAATATGCATTCACTGTAACATATGTATGTATATAAAATTATAATAATAGATACATTTTATGTTTTTGAGCATGTTCCCCTTTTTGTAGTGATACATTATGTATTAGAAAAAATATCACAGGCACAAATTTTTTTCAATTATTATTTTCATCGACCTCATCGCATTACGAAACACAGTGGTTTTGTCAATATAATTTGTGCTATGTATAAAAATAATATGCAATTAATGACCACTTAATGTAAATAGCTCAGTATTTTTTTTCCATATTATTAGTTCGAAGTGCATGTTTGACGAGCGTACAAATTAATATGAATAATAAAAAAAAGTTCTCATCATACTTCATTATTAAATATCACAAATCTTATATTATAAAAAATGTGGTGTGTTTAAACGGACAATTGTTGGTTTGATTAATTTCGACCGCAGCCTTGACGATTAGTATTGTATCTTGAACCTATTTATAGTAGTAAAAACAGTAAGCACCAGCAAGTCGTTTCACTGTCGGTAAGCCATGACCAAGACGAAAGTTTTTATCTATTGCGTTTGTGCAATTTTGCATTATTGCATTGGGGATGCTCCCGAGGTTAAAACATCTCAAGGTGCCCTCAAAGGAGCCTACTTTAATGCTATCCATGGAAAAAAGTATGCAGCCTTCATGTCTCTACCATATGCTCAGCCGCCAATAGGACCATTGCGATTTAAGGCAACTATCCAATATGAGACAACAATCTTAAAGTGTGAATTACTTCAAACAATATAATTTTCAGGCACCTTTTGAAGCTGGGTCATGGGAAGGAGTCAGAGATGCCAGCCAAGACGCTCCAACTTGCGTCCATAACCATCCATATTTTAGAAGCAGTGTAATCATCGGCGTTGAAGATTGCCTTTATTTGAATGTTTACACCCCATCGGTAAGTATTCAATCGTCATTTCAGTAATTACAAGTGATGAAATAGGCACATACTACTCAATCCATATTTTTAATTAATAGGAATTTAAAGAGAGCTCCCTATTGCCAGTGATGGTCTTCTTTCACGGGGGTGGATGGATGATGGGAACTGGTAACAAAAATCTATACGGACCAGACAATCTTATGGAGCGAGACATTGTCCTAGTCGGTGTCAATTTTCGGCTGGGTAAGTTTAATTTGAAATGTAGTAGAGATTGCAAGAGGATTTAAATGCTCTTCACGCTTGGTCGTTTACTAACCGTTTGCCTCTTAATGTCTCCAAATGTTACTCTACATCTATGTATCATAGATCTATCCCTGACCGTACCCTGATCTACTGTTAATCTGGGTTTTGCTTTTCAGAGTGACCTAAGGTTCTCCAATCACATTGATTATGTGCGTTGCTCAGCTTTAAGGATGCTAGGGTTTATTTTTCGCAATTCCTGACATTTCTATAATCCTACTGTTCTGAGGCTGTTGTACAATGCTCTGGTCTGGAGTAAGTCTCTATGATCCGGTCTCCTTCAGCAAAAACTCAATCTATTAAACTTATACTTATACAACGACGCTTTCTCCGACTTATTTATATGAAGGAAATAAATATGGGATTTACCCATATTTATTTCCTTCAAGATTTGTCATGGGTATGGTTGACTACACTCCTCTCGAACACAGGAGGAATATTGCCCTCATCAAGTTCTTGTTTTCTATATTTAGAAGTTTTATCTCATGTTAGTCTATTCTGGCTGAGATTGGCCTTCATGCTCCAGAGAGTTTGATCTGGACCCACCATCGTCTTCTATTTTGTATTCCTCTGGCAAGAACTGTGGCATATTTTAATTTTCACATTTCTCGAGGCTTCCGTTTCTTAAATTTCACTGGATGGTGCCATTGACATTTGTCATAGCTCTTTTCATTCGCTGCACCGCTTCCTCGTTTACGGGGGTCGCGACCAACTGAAGCAGTTAATAGTTGACAATTTTAACTGTTGACTTGGCTGTTATTTATTTCTTAAAAGTCTTCTGTAATTCAAGGGTTTTTCTTCTGTTCTTAATCTGTTTACCATAATAGTCGCTTTGGAGCAATCTATTAGGCGAGTGTGCATGATTAATTGATATAAAATGAAATAAAAATACATTATTTAATTAAAATCTTATAGCCGCACTTGGATTCCTGTCAACAATGGACGAAGCTGCTCCTGGAAATTGGCTATTCAAAGATCAAAATATGGCTTTAAGGTGGATTAAAAAACACATAATACACTTTGGTGGTGATCCAAACTTAGTAACGATATTTGGAGAAAGCGCTCATCACCACACGCTATCTCCAATGAGTCAAGGTCTGGAAATACTACTTTTTATGGTACCTCAAAAAAATATATTCACCGATAACGATTCAATATAATTATCTATTCCAGGACTTTTCCACAGAGCAATACTACAATCTGGTAATGCACTATCCTTTTGGGGTGTCTCAGAACCCGGCCGTGCACAAAGACAAGCTAAGAAACTTGGCAAAATCATGGATTGTCCTACTGACGACAATATGCAAATGATAGAATGTCTTCGTACTAAAGATGCCAAAGACATCATAGCCACTGATAAATTATTTTATGTAAGATATGGTTTTAAGTGAGGACTCTAATAGTAAAAAAATCCAAAATTACCGTAACCTTTCGTTAATTGTATGTGCTATACGTGTGAGTATTACATGTAATAATAAAAGATCAAAAGCTAGTTTTGAAATTTATTAGCTGTGGAAATTTACATTTCGAGCTCTGGTTTTAAGTATTGGACCAAAGCTAAGCTGTCACATATTTAGTAACGGTACACAATTTTCAGGATTGGGACTATGATCCAATGATTCCGTTCAGACCTGTAATCGAGCCTCCTAATGAAAATTCGTTTTTGTCTGAAGATCCAAGGGTTTTATTTAAAGAAGGTCGTTTCGCTCAAGTTCCAACAATGCATGGAATCAGTGAAGGCGATGGATGCATCAGGTCTGCCGGTGGGTACTAAACTGTATAAACAATATACATTTGTGTTCAATATTGCTTTATATTATAAATTCTTTTTTATAGCAATTTTTGGCGTTCCTGGATTGATGGAAGAATTCGGTGAGAAGTTCGATCTTTTAGCACCAGCTTCCTTTGGATACGAACTTGCAAACGATCCTGCTGTTATTACCGCAGCTATCAGAGAGTTTTATTTAAATGGAAATACTATCAATATCGATACGATCATGAACACAACAAATGTGAGATAATTTTTCAAGTTTCTCCGCTTTGTTTGTTCATATTTTAGAATATTTATAATTTCAGATATATACTGACTCGTATTTTACTGCCGGCTTGGACGAAACGTTGATTTTGTCACTACCGAAGGCTTCAAATCCAGTGTATTTGTTTTTTTTTTCGTTCATAGGAAGAGTGAGTTTAACCGTTCCTTTTGGTGATTCCGTTCGAAATTATGGTATAATTCGATATGCTATTTTTATTTCACTCTAGTTGTTTAATATTTTTGTTTAATAACACTGCGAATTAAATATTTCAGGAACTTGTCACGGCGATGAAATATTATATTTATTCAACATGGGGGGTTTTCCAGGACTGGAAGGCCGAGAAAAAGATGTATCAGATGCGTTCGTTACAATATGGACGAATTTTGCCAAGACTGGGTATGTTGTGCAACACTTCAAACTTACATAAATGCATATATGTAAATATTATATATCATAGTTCCCTAAAACCTTATTTTAAAATAGAAACCTACATATATACGTTCCATATTTTGCAGTGATCCTTCATCGCCGATTCGCGAAACTAAATTGGGAAACATACCTTCTTGGCCCCAGTTGGACGCATCCGGTTTGTGGAAACACGTCGAAATTGGCGACAAGTTAGAACAACATGATGATCTCTTTAATAACCGAAGAAATTTCTGGAGAAGTCTTCCTTTATGGCAGAAACAGCATTCCGCCATTTATGCATAAAATGACAAAAATATCATACATGTTTATATAATGTACATATACATATATTTAAGTCCAATGCTGCACCTAAGAATAAAAAATAAATAAAAATTATAGAACATTTGAAACAAACATTAGGTACATAATTATGTAAATTGATGTATATATTGTATACGCACACATAAATAATAAAAAAACGCAAAAATAATAATTGCTTCAACTACTTTGTGTCATGTCATGCTCATTGAAAATAATTGTAGTATTAAATTAAGTCTTGTAATAAATAATTAAAACATTAAAACTTTTCGTTTATCATTTTTGTTGACCTCATTGCATTAAAAAACATAGGGGTGGTCGTAAATGACTTAATAATAATTTGTTATCCATGAAACAAATAATACATAGGTACAATCAAGGAGCACTTAATGAAAATAGCCTAGTATTTTATTCCATATCATTAATTCCTAGTGCATGTTTGGTGAACAAACAAATTATTATAGCTAATGTCAAGAATTATCATTTCAAATTACCATATAAAATATATTGTATTATAAAAACTACTGTGCGTATAAATGGACAATAACGAATAAAGGTTCGTTTACGTATCAATTCCATCGATTACAATGGTAGCCTTGGCGATTAGTATATCTTAAGCCGATTCATGGAAGTAAGCTCAGTACAAACCATCAAGTCATTCCATAATCAGTTGGCTATGACTAAAACTAAAGCTTTCATCTTTTGCTTTTGTGCAATTTTGCATTATTGCATTGGGGATGCTCCCGAAGTAAAAACATCACAAGGTGTCCTCAAAGGGGCCTATTTTAATACTATAGATGGAAGACAGTATGCAGCCTTCATGTCTGTACCATATGCTCAGCCGCCAATAGGACCATTGCGATTTAAGGCAACTATCCAATATGAGAGAACCACTTTAAAATGTGAATTATTTCAAACGATATCATTTTCAGGCACCTATCGAAGCCGGAGCTTGGGAAGGAGTCAGAGATGCCAGTCAAGATTCTGGAGCTTGCGTTCATAACCATCCATTTTTTAGAAGCAATGAAATCTTCGGCGATGAAGATTGCCTTTATTTAAATGTTTACACGCCGTCGGTGAGCACATGAGCTTCACTTCATCAATTATTGAGTTCTGAAATAGACACATACTACTCACTCAATATTTTGATTAAAAGGAGTTTAAGGCGAGCTCCCTATTGCCAGTGATGGTCTTTTATCACGGAGGTGGATGGATGATGGGAACTGGTAACAAATTAATCTACGGACCAGATTACTTGATGGAGCGTGACATTGTCCTAGTCAGTGCCAATTTTCGACTGGGTAAGTTTATTTTGAATTGGGGTAATAGAAATTGCAATTTATCGTCATATATACGTATAAAATTTAAATATTATACAATCTTATAGGTGCACTTGGATTCCTATCAACAATGGACGAAGCTGCTCCAGGAAATTGGCTATTCAAAGATCAAAATATGGCTTTAAGGTGGGTTAAAAAACACATAATACACTTTGGAGGTGATCCAAACTTAGTAACGATTTTTGGAGAAAGCGCTCATCACCACACGGTATCTCCAATGAGTCAAGGTCTGGAAATACTATTTTTATGGGTACCTCAAAAAAATATATTCACCGATAACAATTTAATACGACTATCTATTCCAGGACTTTTCCACAGAGCGATATTACAATCTGGTAATGCACTTTCATTTTGGGGAATCTCAGAACCCGGCCGTGCAGAAAGACAAGCTAAGAAACTTGGTAAAATCATGAATTGTCCTACTGACGACAATGTTAAAATGATAGAATGCCTTCGTACCAAAGATGTCAAAGACATCGTAGCCACTGATAAATTATTTTATGTAAGATATGGTTCCTAGTATTATATCAGAACTCGTCAGTGACCCATTTTGTAACGGTACCCAATTTTCAGGACTGGGATGTTGATCCAATGATTCCGTTTAGACCTGTAGTTGAACCTCCTAATGAAGATTCATTTTTGTCTGAAGATCCAAGGGTTTTATTTAAAGAAGGTCGTTTCGCTCAAGTTCCAACAATGCATGGACTCAGTGAAAACGACGGATGCCTCAGATCTGGCGGTGAGTAATAAACTAAGTAAATGGTGGATATTTTAACTAATTTTCTGTATAAATAAATATTTTACAGCAATTTATACCATACCTGGATACATGGAAGAATTCGCCGAGAAATTCGATGTTTTGGCACCAGCTTCGTTTGGATACGAACTTGCAAAAGATCCTGCTGTGATTACCGCAGCTATCAAAGATTTTTATTTAAATGGAAATACTATTAATATCAACACAATCATGAATTTAACAGATGTGAGTTTATTTTGAAATATGAACAAACATGCTCTGTTTGTTCATACTTTAGAACATTTATAATTTCAGATATATACTGACTCGTATTTTACTGCCGGCTTAGACGAAACATTGGTTTTGTCATTACCAAAGGCTTCAAATCCAGTGTATTTGTATTTTTTTACTTTCAAAGGAAGATCGAGTTTTTCCGCTCCTTTTGGTGACCCTGTACGAGATTATGGTAATAATTTGGATGTTGTTTTTATTCAATTTTCGCTACTTAATATTAATACATTTTTTAAATAATATTTCCAATTGAATATTTCAGGAGCTTGTCACGGCGATGATGTAATATATTTATTCAACATTGGAGGTTTTCCAGTTCTAGAAGGACGAGAAAAAGATGTATCAGATGCGTTCGTTACAATATGGACGAATTTTGCCAAGACTGGGTATGTTGTGCGACACTTTAAACTTACATAAATACATATTTTAAATGAAAAAGTAGCTATATCATAGTTTTCCACAACATTATTGAAATAGAAACCTATGTACGTTTTATATTTTTCAGTGATCCTTTATCGCCGATTCGCGAAACTAAATTGGGAAACATACCTTCTTGGCCCCAGTTGGACACATCTGATTTGTGGAAACATGTTAAAATTAGCGACAAGTTAGAACAACACGATGATTATTTTAATAGTCGAAGGCATTTCTGGAGAAGTCTTCCTTTATGGCCCAAACAGCATTCTTCCGTTTATGTATAAAATGAAAAAAATAACTTCTCATATTTATATAATGTACATATAGATATATTAACGTTCAATCCTGCACCTTATAATACAAATAAAATGAAAATTTTCAATTACTCACACATATTGTAGAATATTTGAAACTATATATTGTATATGCACAAATAAATAAAAAAACGCAAAATTATAATTCCTTCAACTACATACTTTGTGTCATGTTCATTGAAAATATTTCTAGTATTAAATTAAGTCTTGTAATAAATAATTAAAACATTTAAACTTTTCGTTTATCATTTTTGTTGACCTCATTGCATTAAAAAACACAGGGGTGGTGTTTAATGACATTTTACATAATTTGTTATCCATGAAACAAGTAATATATAGGTACAATCAAGGAGCACTTAATGAAAATAGCCTAGTATTTTATTCCATATCATTAATTCCTAGTGCATGTTTGGAGAACAAACAAATTATTATAGCTAATGTCAAGAATTATCATTACAAATTACCATATAAAATATATTGTATTATAAAAACTGCTGTGCGTATAAATAGATAATAACGAATAAAGGTTCGTTTACGTATCAAATCCACCGAATACAATGGTAGCCTTGGCGATTAGTATATCTTAAGCCGATTCATGGAAGTAAGCTCAGTACACACCAACAAGTCGTTCCATAATCAGTTGGCTATGACTAAAACGAAAGCTTTCATATATTGCTTTTGTGCAATTTTACATTATTGCATTGGGGATGATCTCGAAGTAAAAACATCCCAAGGTGCCCTCAAAGGAGCCTACTTTAAAGCTATCGATGGAAAAAAATATACAGCCTTCATGTCTATACCATATGCCCAGCCACCAATAGGACCATTGCGATTTAAGGCAACTATCCAATATAAGTGAACAATCTTAAAGTGTGAATTATTTCAAACAATATTATTTTCAGGCACCTATCGAAGCCGGGACTTGGGAAGGAGTCAGAGATGCTAGCCAAGATTCTGGAGCTTGCGTTCATAACCACCCATTTTTTAGAGGCACTGAAGTATTTGGCGATGAAGATTGCCTTTATTTGAATGTTTACACACCGTCGGTGAGCACACGACCTTTACTTCAACAATTACAATGTACTGAAGTAGGCACAGATGAATCAATCTTATAATTTAATTAATAGGAGTTTCAAGAGAACTCCCTTTTGCCAGTGATGGTCATCTATCACGGAGGTGGATGGATGATGGGAACTACGAACAAATTTCTCTACGGACCAGACTTTCTGATGGAACGTGACATTGTCCTCGTTAGTGTCAATTTTAGGCTAGGTAAATTTAATCGGTAATGAAGTAATACATGTAGATTGCGATTCATCTTCATGGACGCACAAATATCATTTAAATAAAATCTTATAGGTGCACTTGGATTACTGTCAACAACGGACGAAGCTGCTCCTGGGAATTGGCTATTCAAAGATCAAAATATGGCTTTAAGGTGGGTTAAAAAGCATATAATACACTTTGGCGGTGATCCAAACTTAGTAACGATTTTTGGAGAAAGCGCTCATCACCACATGGTATCTCCAATGAGTCAAGGTCTGGATATATTACTTTTTATAGTACTTTTTCTTTAAAAAAATATACTCACTGATGAAAATTTATTATTACATCTATTCCAGGACTTTTCCACAGAGCGATATTTCATTCTGGTAATGCACTTTCCTTTTGGGGAATCTCAGAAACCGGTCGGGCTCAAAAACAAGCTAAGAAACTTGGTAAAATCATGGATTGTCCTACTGACGACAATGTTAAAATGATAGAATGTCTTCGTACTAAAGATGCTAAAGAAATCATGGGCGCTGATACATTACTTTATGTAAGATATGGTTCCTAGTATTATACCAGAACTCGGCTGTCACGCATTTTGTAACGGTACCCAATTTTCAGGACTGGGATGTTGATCCAATAATTCCGTTCAGACCTGTAGTGGAGCCTCCTAATGAAAATTCATTTTTGTCTGAAGATCCGAGGGTTTTATTTAAAGAAGGTCGTTTCGCTCAGGTGCCAACAATGCATGGACTCAATGAAAACGAAGGATGCCTCAGATCTGGCGGTGGGTAATAAACTGAATAAATGGTAGATGTTTTAATTCATTTGTTGTATTAATAAATATTTTACAGCAATTTATACCATACCTGGATACATGGAAGAATTCGCTGAGAAGTTCGATGTTTTGGCACCACCTTCGTTTGGATACGAACTTGCAAAAGATCCTGCTGTTATTACCGCAGCTATCAAAGATTTTTATTTAAATGGAAATACTATCAATATCAACACAATCATGAATTTAACAGATGTCAGTTTATTTTGAGATATGTACAAACATGCTATGTTTTTTCATATTTTAGAACATTTATAATTTCAGATATATACTGACTCATATTTTACTACCGGTTTAGACGAAACATTGGTTTTGTCATTACCAAAGACTTCAGAACCAGTGTATTTGTATTTTTTTACTTTCAAAGGAAGATTGAGTTTTTCCGTTCCTTTCGGTGACCCTGTACGAGATTATGGTAAAATTTTGGATGTAATTTCTATTCAATGTTTGTTACTTAGTATTGATTGTTTTTAAATAATATTACAAATTGAATATTTTAGGAACTTGTCACGGTGATGAATTAATATATTTGTTCAACATTGGAGGTTTTCCAGCTCTCGAAGGACGAGAAAAAGATGTATCAGATGCGTTCGTTACAATATGGACAAATTTTGCCAAGACTGGGTATGTTGTGCAACACTTTAAGCTTACATAAATTGTTACCTTACTTTGAAAAGGTTTTAACTAACAGTTAAAACAAGTGCGGTTAGAACCCTATCAAAATAAGGTAACGAAACACACATTTTAAATATCTTATTAAGAAAATAACTACATATATCATACTTCCCTACAACATTATTTTAAAATAGAAACCTATGTACATACATTTAATATTTTTCAGTGATCCTTCATCCCCGATTGGTGAAACTAAATTGGGAAACATACCTTCATGGCCCCATTTGGACGCATCCGATTTGTGGAAACATGTTAAAATTAGTGACAAGTTAGAACAACACGATGATTTTTTTAAAACTCGAAGACATTTCTGGAGAAGTCTTCCCTTATGGCCCAAACAGAATTCTGCCGTTTATGTATAAAATGACAAAAAATAACTGTATACACACTCATATACATAATATATTCACATTATTAAAGTCTGATCCTCCACCTCCTGCACAACAAATTAAATAAAAAAATCTATTACTCACAAATATTTTTTAGAGCATTTGAAACAGATAGAATTTGATGTATGTATTTTATATGCAGAAATAAATCTTAAAAAAAAAACTCTAATTGTTTCAGTTACTTAGTGTTATGCTAATTGAAAATATTTTTAGTTTTTTGATTAAGCTCCTGTCTTGTAGTAATAAATTACACTGAGCAATAAAAATCAAGTTTTTTAATTACGAAAGTGGAGACTAAACAATGTTTAATAAGTTTGAGCCGTTTAATTCAAATATGATAGTAATTTTTGTTTTTTCGCTCACGTTTATGAGATATTTATAGCGTTTCAAAAAATGCGCAATTTTTTGGCTTTTCTGATCTTTAAATCAAAATGTAATATTTCTGTGCTCAAAAGGAGTATTGAAATCATTAGTCAAGTGTTTTTTCCATTGATTTTGATTTTTTATTGCTTTAAAATACCTTTTATTTTCATTTTAAAAGTCAAAAAATAAATATATTTTTTAAACATTCCCATACTATTATGCATTTATTTGGTCAGTTTTATATACCATTACGATTATAAGCATTATATTTGCAAGGTATATATTCAAATCCAGTGGACCAAACCTAGTAAAAATTTAAAAGTATCCACTTCAGTATTTTTTTTTTTGTTTCTTAATATTATCAAAGCACTAAAACTTATCAACTACTATTTTTATTGACGTCAATGCATTATACAAAACACAGGGGTGGTTTCAAATGACATTTTACAATAATTGGAAAACTACACAATCAAAGACTTAATGCCTAGTGTTTAATACCATATCATTAATTCGTAGTGCATGTTATGTAGGTGGACATACAAATTACTATAACTAATATCAATTGTTCTCATCATACTTTATTATTTAATATCACGAACAATATAAATATTGTATTATAAAATATGTTGTGCGTCTAAATGGTCAATAATTTATAAAGGTTCGTTTAAGAATCAAATCCATCGATTAAAATGGTAGCCTTGGCGATTAGTATATCTTAAGCCGATTCATGGAAGTAAGCTCAGTACACACCATCAAGTCGTTCCATAATCAGTTGGCTATGACTAAAACGAAAGCTTTCATCTATTGCTTTTGTGCAATTTTGCATTATTGCATTGGGGATGCTCCCGAGGTAAAAACATCCCAGGGTGCCCTCAAAGGAGCCTACTTCAATACTATCAATGGAAGAAAGTATGCAGCCTTCATGTCTTTACCATATGCTCAGCCGCCAATAGGACCATTGCGATTTAAGGTAACCCAATATGAGACAACAATGATATCATATAAATTTCAAATAATACTATTTTCAGGCACCCATCGAAGCTGGAGCTTGGGAAGGAGTTAGAGATGCCAGCATAGATTCTCCAATATGTGTTCAAACTAATCCATTTTTCAGAAGCAACGATGTTGCTGGTGTTGAAGATTGTCTGTATTTGAATGTTTACACTCCAGCTGTAAGCACATGATCTTAATTTCACCCATTGCTAAAATATTCATAGACGACTCAATCTCATATTTTAATTGATAGGAGTTTAAAGAGAGCTCACTACTGCCAGTGATGGTCTTCATTCATGGAGGTGGATGGATCTCGGGGTCTGGCAAAAAATTATACTACGGATCAGACTATCTTATGGATCGGGATATTGTCCTTGTCAGTGTTAATTATCGTCTGGGTAATTTAATTTGAAAATCAGACTTTAATCATATTTTAATGTTGGTTCATGTTAACAATATTAAAACTCGAAGGCGCGTTTGGATTGCTTTCAACAATGGACGAAGCTGCTCCAGGAAATTGGCTGTTCAAAGATCAAAATATGGCTTTAAGGTGGATTCAAAAGCATATAGTACACTTTGGTGGTGATCCAAACTTAGTCACAATATTTGGAGAAAGTGCTGGTGCTGCCAGTGTTCACTATCACATGCTGTCACCAATGAGTCAAGGTATGAAGTAAAACAAATTTTTCTGCTTCGCTGCAACTATTCATCGACTAATATTGTATGTACCCTTTGATTTCAACGGGTGGTTTCGGAAAGGAATTGATACACGAATTAAAATAAAGTTAAGTTAAGTTAAGTTATATATATAAATATAATATAAGGTAATTTATAGGCGCGCGCCTACACGTATTAGGGCGAAATCACACAGGGAAGAACGGCACGTCGTGTGCTTGGCTCCGCGCTGTGGGGTCTCCTACATTTCTTAAAATATTGGATACACCGTAATCGATCACTGTCAAGCAAGGATAAATACAAGGATACAATTTTACCGAAAACATTCCAGGGGGTTAATTTAGGAACCGTTCGCCCGCGTCGAAATGATGAATGAATGTGTGTATGTGTGTACGCTTTCGCGCATCTAACGCTGACCACACCCGTTCCAAGGCAGGCATTCAATATCAGGAGCACATGTCAGACGCGCAGGTCCCCACTTCCCCACTACTCCGCGGCTCATCGATAATATCTAGCGTCACGCCACACTTCTATGCATAACTATACTCATGGTATTATTTAAAAAAAAAAATTAATATCCATACTTGTCGATGCACCGCACATACTTACAAGCATACGGGCGAAATCAAACAGCGGTGAATGTGGGACGTAGGTTTTTTTTTTTTGATAGTTTTAAACATATAGAAAAAATGTCGCGTTCATGGGATGCGTACAAGGTATAGTCCTTTCAAAACGTCCAAAATAAAATAAAATAAAATTGTATGCCTGTATTTATCCTTGCTTGGCAGTGATCAATAGCGGTTTTAAGAAATGTAGGAGAACTTGTCGACGTTCCACATACCACATCCTGCGCTGTGTGATTTCACCCTACATCGCGTCTGTTTGTATGATATATACCTATACTATTATACCATTTATTATGACTATTTCAGGACTTTTCCACCGAGCGATATTGCATTCTGGAAATGCTCTTTGTTCTTGGGCAATTTCACCACCCGGTCATCCACAAAAACAAGCTAAGAAACTAGGTAAAATTATGGGTTGTCCTATTGATGACAGTCTAAAAATGGTAGAGTGTCTTCGTACTAAGAAAGCTGACGAAATCGCAGCCGCTGATAGATTATTTTATGTGAGATATGATTCCAAACACTACACCTGAGCTCTACTGTCACGCATTTTGTTACCGTATATAATTTTCAGGAATGGGACTTTGATCCGATAGTTCCATACAAAGTAGTAGTGGAACCTCCGAATGAAAATGAGTTTTTGTCCGAAGACCCAAGAGTTTTGCTAAAAGAAGGTCGTTTCGCACAAGTACCAACAATGCATGGACTCAATGAAAACGAAGGAGCCATCAGAACCGCTGGTGGGTACTCGACTAAATAAATAGTTGATATTTGAATTCGGTTACTATACAAATGATTATTTAATAGGAATTTTCGGCAAATCTGAATTAATGGAAGAATTCGCTGAGAAATTCGATTCTTTGGCACCAGCTTCGTTTGGATATCAAGATTCAAAAGATCCTGCTGTTATTACCGCAGCTATCAAAGAATTTTATTTGAATGGAATTACTATCAATTCCGATACGTACTTGAATATAACAGATGTGAGTTAGTTTAAAGAATCTATCTACTTTCTTTTAACATACATAACTGAAAACATTCATGATTTCAGATATATAGTGATTCGAGCTTTACTTCTGGTTTAGACGAATCGCTGAAATTGTCGATGCCGAAAACTTCAAATTCAGTGTATATGTATTTCTTTTCTTTCAAAGGAAGACACAGCTATTCACAATTCTTTGGCGACCCTACACGAAATTATGGTAAAACTATAATTAAATGTTAACTTCATTGTTTATTTTTAATACTTCATTTTTTATGAACAGTTTTACAAATTAAATATTTAAGGAGCCTGTCATGGCGATGAATTAATATATTTGTTCAGCGGTGGACTTTTTCCGGAACTGGAAGGACAAGAAAAGGATGTTTCAGATTCCCTACTTTCAATATGGACAAATTTCGCAAGAACTGGGTGCGTAAATGCATCTTAAAATTATAAATTTATATTATTTTTCTTCCAGCTTATTAAAATCTAGTCGATATGTGAAAAATCCCCTAATTTTTGTTATATATTTTGAACATAAAGTTCAAATTACGAAATATAATTATGTGGTGTGAAATCGAAAAATCGCTCACTCAATAAGTTGAATATTGAAAATGCACATTAAGATGTTGCAATAGATTGCATCAGTAATTCAACTATTTAAATTATCAATTTTTGTCTCAATCAAGGGAAATGCCAATGTATCCTTGCGCCTGTTACTAAGAGTTGGCGCGAACAAATGCGCGTGTGTAGTGTCGGTAAATAGGTGTATAGCATGCTGACACACTGCATTCAATAATAAAAAAAGATGGCCTGTCCCTTTCGCGCCCGAGAACGCGCCAACTCTCAGTAACAGACCTGTATGTATGCATAAAAATACCAATTTGAACTTAAATAAAGCTGAAATACTATATATTGAATTTAAGAAATATACAGATTTTATAATTTTTAGTGATCCTTCATCGCCGGTTCGCGAAACTAAATTGGGTAACATACCGTCTTGGCCAAAATTAGATACATCTGATAAGTGGAAACACGTTAAAATCAGTGACAAGTTAGAAAAACACGATGATTTATTTAAGGATCGAAGACATTTCTGGAGAAGTCTTCCTTTGTGGCCTAAACAGCATTCCGCTGTTTATGTATAATAGAAATGAAGCTTAATAATAACCTTGTAAAAAATTTTGTATTTATGAGTCTGGTCCTGCGGCTTAACATAGCAATTTAATGAAAACTGTTAACTAGATATTTTAGAACATTTGAAATATACATTTTGTCATAATTGTAACGTTTGAGAGAAGAATAAATGTTTTGACGTATTAAAATTATCTCAATAATATTTTCCAGTCACATTTTTTATTTTAAATACAAAATTAATACAATTTAAATATTTTGGCCATGCCAAGTACCAAAAAAGCCAGTGACATTTTTTTTTTTAAACTTTGGACTGTTTCTATGCTAAAAAATCAAGATATATTTAATTTAAATATTTCAAAGTCTATTAAAACCATTACAAACAAATTTAACTGTATTTTTTTATTAAATAATAAAGTGAATAAATAGATACATCTTAGGATGAATATATTTTGATCAATATTTATTTACTAAACGATCAGTATTTTTTATACCAAAATGATCAATATTATATATAAAATCTGGTTATTAAAAAATACTTAAATGTTAGTAGGAAACTTAGCTTACTTAATGTATGTAAGTATAATTTTAAAATGTAGTCAATATTAATCAAAAAAGTAATCAATATTATATTTCATATATGGTTAGTAAAAAACAGAAATGTTAGTATGACTATTTTTGATTGAGAAAACCCCAGTCTTTTATATATTTTACAGTGAAAGTGACAGTTGTATGATGCGTCGCCGATACGAATCACGCCACCCCACGTCACAACCCCACTCCTCTCCATCCCCACTCAGATGCCAAACTCACTCGGAAATGGCTCCCACGTTGGAACGCGCAAGGCGAAAAGGTGTCCTCCAGGAACACGTTCTAAATGGAAAACCTGGACGTATTATGTCATAGGGTTCTCCTGGTTCTAAGGTCCTCATCAAAATGCAGCCAGCTATACGAACTGGCGAGAGAAAACCTGGAGACCCGGTCACAAGGTCCTTCCTCTACGTAGACGGCTTCTGGCTGTTCCGTAAGCAACGGCGTATGAAGAAGGCGAGAGCTCCAGGAATTATACAGCTACTACTAGACTCGACCGCACGTGTATCCTCGGCTCTCGGGATGCAGCTGGGACACACGATTGTGTCCGTTGGAAGTCCGATCAAGAAGAGAGCGCTTCTCGCGCGCGTCCGGAAACTACGTCTGGGGGGTGAGGATCGGTTGGATGCCAACCCAACCATTGGCATTGCTGCCAACTGAAGGGACGATGGGGAGGTGTAGTGTTACACTATATTAATTTTTAATTTTTCAGCAAGCAGTATGGCTTAATGGTAGCTTGTATGTTTAGCACCAAGTAATCAGTGGGTTTGATCCACCATACTGCTGGTTAGATTTGGGGGTATTTGTGACTCCAAATCGATCGTTTCTTATCAGAGTTTGCCAATTTTATCTGATCGTTGTTGAAACGGTTCCTCAAAATTGGCAAAAAATCAACTCTCCTGTCATCAAAAATCTTCTGTATTTATTGTGTGTATAATTTGTAAAAATTATGTACAAAATCGAAATCCATAGATGTCTCTATGGATTAATTCTGTAATTAATTAATTGTTATTTCGTGTTCTTCAAATTCTGAAAATACAGTGATTTATGTAATAATAAAATGCTGCATTGTTTGTAATTAATTTAGGAAGTCCAGGAAGGCGCATTGGGGTCTTCCTGGTATATGTACATATATCTATGTAAAAATAAAATAAAAAATATTTAATTTGAAATGGAAAATATTAATTTTATATGGAAAACCTCTACTGATAATTCTTTAAATATAATACTGATCAAAATGTATAAAATACTGATCGTTTAAATACAAGTCAAAAACTTACGGTTCGGTGATTACTAGTCAAATGTGAACCGGTCACAGGACAACCGGTCGCTCTAGATCGGTCACACGTGATCACCCGTCACACTAAAACTGGTCACACCCTAAAACTGGTCACGAGAAAACTGGACATACCCTAAAATCGGTCACGAGGAAACTGGTTGACCGATTTTAGGGTGTGACCATTTTTCTCGTGACCAGTTTTAGGGTAAGACCAGTTTTAGTGTGACGGGTGATCACGTGTGACCGATCTAGAGCGACCGGTTGTCCTGTGACTGGTTCACATATGACTAGTAGTCCGTTTACCAATCTTACATCGCTTTTTTAATTTCAACTGGCAGCCCAAATACTAAAACAAATATTTTTAATAGATGGCAACAGTGACGATAATTTTGACAGTTGTGTAGTGTGGCCGCTATTACTGTCATTTTCCCGACATCACATAGTATGACTAATAACGGTAGGAATGCACGATGCCTTTTTGACCACAACTAATGAAAAACACCCCTTTCCTTGTATATTTATCATTCAAAATATTCCAATTCCAATATTCCAATATTGGCTCTACTTAGTTGATATATGATATGAAGAAGAGAATTGCCAATTTTTTTTATTACCTGAAACTGAAAATATTGGCGAATCATCAATTTCAGCTCATTCATATTAAATATACTCTCAACATTATACTGATAATTTAATATTTTTAAACATTTTCATTATTTTCTAAATTATATTTATTTATATTTTCAAATCTAAAGCCTATTATAGTCTGTATGTAAATCTAAATTGTATTTCTAGCAAGCATGTTGTCTTTGAATTGGAACCATCACAATAGCAATTTGAAAGAGGGGTTCACCAATGCTCAACAGGTGATTTTTTCTTTCATCTCACTTTCTTTCATCTCACTATTTTTATTATAACGATTTTCATACTTTTGTAGAACGGCGAATTTGTGGATATGACGGTGGCTGCAGATGGACATCTAGTAAAAGTACATCAACTGATACTCGGCATAGCAAGCCCTTACATTAAAAGCTTAATACAATCGGCCACTTGCAAACATCCTATCATATTTCTCAATGTAAGTAATACACAGCACTGTACTATAATACGTGATAGTAAACTACTATATAATGTACTATAATACGTGATAGTCAACAGACTACTGTACTATAATACAATGTAATGTAATTCTTCAATATATATTGAATTTCAGAATGTATCATACAATACATTGTGTAGCCTTTTGGAATATATGTACGCCGGCGAAGTTGTAATAGGCGAAGAGAATCTGGATCAGTTTTTAAATGCTGCTAAAGCGTTACGGATCAAAGGCTTAGATGTTATGGTAATACTGTCATGATAATGTTTAGTGTAATGTCGATAAATGGTATGATTATTTAGTTGTTTACAATTCGTAGGATGAAAATTTGGATATTACTAAAGAAATAGATCTAGATATTGTAGATCAGAAGGCACCGATTGAAGTGTTAGATAATGAAATCATTTCGATACCATCACAACCATTACCGACAACCTCGAGTTCAGCAGAAGCAGCCCCTCGGCAGGGAATTAAAAGAAAATTTGTAGAAAACCCTATCAAATCGCCACGGTAATTCCGTTAAAACGTTAACTACATTTGTTGACTGCACGTCGTTAATGAAATATTCACTTTTTCAGACCGCTATTGCTCAAGAATAATAAAATACTGTCAAACGAAATATTACAGAATAATACAGAAGATGCACCAAGTACACCTGAAATGAATCCACTGACAAAAGACGATGAACTCAAAGACAACTGTTTGTCAGATTTAGGTCTCACTCCGGTAACTAGCAACTGTGTGAATCAACAAGGTTTAAAGCTTAACTTTTTTTTAATTCTATTCATTGGCGGCTCGTCTTTAACCTTTTGAATGCTGAACGACGCCGATCAGCGTTTTACCAACAAGTCCATGAACCTGAAATACGCCGATAGGCTTTGTTTTTTGAGTATGTAAAAATAAACAAGAATAATACCCGTTAAGCCTTTCCAGGTAGCATTGAAAAAAAAATGCATTGAACATGGGTCGTGGAATCCGTGTCAATATTTATAAACACTGGTGACACCGGAATTTATACGCATATCAGAATTATCCAATGGAAATCCCTAACTGCTGAGTATTTTAGATTGTGGCTTGGAATTTAGATTGTGAGCATTACATCTTAACAACAATGAAGAAGATGGAACTAGTTTTAGGAAAATACATTAATTAATAGACTTGTTTTGTTTATTTTATATTGTTGCAAGATATACATATTAGAGAGTCTAAACACACCTTTACAAAACTCGAAATCCTCAGCGGTAGTTATCTAGGGTTTGTTTGGATTAGCTACAATTTTTATATCTGCTATCTATTGGATTTCTAAATAATTATACTTGGAAATGTTGGCGAAATTTTCAGTGTGGCGGGCTTTCAACAGAAAAGACTTCAGCACTCGAAGGGTTAAGTTCTTTTTTGGAAAAAAAATAAATATGTAGGGGGAGGAGGCTTTAGCCTCCTCGTGCTCCATCTTTTTTTTATTAAAATCACGAGCCGCCCCTGATAATATTTATACGTTTTACTTTTTCTAATAGATATTTTCTTTAGCAGAACTGCAATATACAGTGTCGAATCGTGGATCCTTACAATTAATTCTTAATCGCTACATATACAACATATTCAGCAAAAAGAATAGTGGACAGAATCGTAGATGGAGGTGTGTGGATTACAGAGATCATAAGTGTCCCGCTTGTGCCACTACCAGCGGTAATGTAGTCATACGAAGGTGAACAAATAACTATATTATAATCTAGTGCACATTGTACATATGTAATACTTTGGTATTTATTATCAATCGTTTATTTCAGGACCAATATGCACAATCATCCATTTCATGATAAAAAAATTATGCTAAAGCTTGAGAAAAGGGCGATCTATTCTGCAATTAAAGCGGATGACAGTAAAAGCTCATAGATTCCTTGTAAAAGATTAATCATGCATATTTGTATACATTCATTAAAATGCTTGTTACCAAATATCATGTTCGTAATAAGTATCCTTGCAAAATACTCACATGAAAATACGAATATTCAACTTTGCAATTTGTGATAATAATTAGATTACATATGTATATGTATGTATGTATGTACATACATATGCATTTTTACATTATTTTATTTGTTGATTTGTTTATCAGTGTCCTAATTAATATTCTGATTATTTTTTTTAATTCTTTACATATTGACTATATTATAACTTGATAAATAAAATATTTTGACATGTTTTATTGTAATTTCCTTTTATTAATTTGTAAAAATCCCATTTTTTTATTGAAACATAATCAGAAAAATCTAGTGTCATGGGTTCGATTCCCACTAGAGTCCCGTTGTTGACCAGATCTTGGTTTGTGACTCATGGTCGATCGTTTCTTATCAGAATTTGTCAATTTTTACAAACCTCCTTTATGTTTCACTTACGATTACAATTCAGAGGACAATTTAACCTCTTATCCGATCGTTTTTCTGATTTTCATTGATACGGTTCCTGTAAAAATTGGCATTCCCTCCCCAATTTCTCTCGCAAACCTTGAGTTGTTCAGTGTCTCGTGGTTCGCCGATTGTATACAAAAATGCTGCAAAAAATTTCTCCATGGATGTCTCTGTCGATGATTAATGTACAAAAATATTCTTACTGTATAAAATTATTATTGATCGTATTATATAATTAAAAAATTTTGCAATGTAATTTACAATGTTTGACAATATTTACAATGTTCGTCCACACAAAATGTAAAGTATATAATGGTTATGTATCACATGTAATTCCATGTTTCTTGATTTGTATAGTACACTCGTCGCTTTGGATGCAATCTGTTAGACGAGTGTACATGATTTATTAAATAAATAAGTTCAAGACAAGAACAGTCTTGCCTAGTCGGGGCCCAAATCCAGTGCCTCCCCTGCATGTGATAATCGGTAATTGGATTATTACGCACATTTCGATCGCCCAAAAGACAATTTTTGCCATGAAAATCGCGAATACGGAATGTTTGGCACTTGAGTTCTCATTAGTATGATGGACTTGTAGGCGGGGTAGGAAGTTTTGACCGTATCCCAGCCTAACGAAACACTGTTGTGCTTGTTTTAAGTTGTTTTATTGTTTGCCTAAATATTGTACAAGTGTATTAGAATATTTGAGGAAGTTTCTCGAAGCGGCTATTGGCTGCTGACTGGTGTCGTGCGGCTGCTGGATCTGTAATGTGTCGTTGCTCTAGATCCGGCTGAGTTGCAAGCGTTCTTCCATTGTAGGGTAGTGTAGTGGTAGCTGGTCAGATGCTGGATGTCGACTGCTGTCGTGGTGGTTGCTGAAGTCTGACTGGTTGTTGTCCACTCGTGGTGGCTGTTGGAGCTTGACTGGTTGTCAATGCAGCATGGTCTGCTGCTGTGTGTTGACTGAAGTTGTCTGGGTTGGATCTCCTTTTATATTGTTTTTGGGGGTCCACGTGACTTGTTTCTGAGAACCGCAGGTGGTGTTTGCTTATTGGAAGTACACGTGTGCAAGTTGTGCGAGGAATGTGGTTCGTTGTTAGGGTGGAATATTCTCGAATATGTGGCGTCGTTCCACTCGATTTAGTTTTTATCGCCCTTTGTTCCAGTGAGTCTGGATGTTTGTTCAATGGATTACAATGTAGTTGTTGTTTGTGCACTTTAATGGGTGCAGGTGTTCTTCGACTTCGCGTCGTTCTACTTGATTTGTTGGGGTGGAAGTTTCTGGACTCGAGATGACGTCAATGGTTGAGCGTGAGAAATGTATTCTCCGTCGCAATAGATGTTTCGATTGCGGTGACGAGATTCCTACAGACTTTTCGGCTGCCAGATGTTCCGTTATAGAGATAATAGTGACTTTTGGGCGAGCGCTTTGTGGGCAATAGTCAATGCATACATAGATGTACACAGAGAAATGTAATAATAATAGAAGTGCCCTTATGAATAAATATTTGCTGTCAATATTACGCGATACGTCTCTATAAATAAATACGCTACAACATACGAAATACAATCGGATTAATTTACTTATAAAAATGTATCCCATGTTGTTTATTGTGTGTTTTTGAATGCATTTTTACCAATGCTTGCCCGTCTTGCGAGTAATATAAACAAACAGAGAAGTTTTTATCGGACATACGTCGAGCACCAAGCATCAAATACGACTGATGCTAAAATTATTTAGGATTGTCTGTGGACAGTCACTTGACAACAATATGACGCCTAAAGCAATTTCTCTGGATATAACATACATGTGCAGGGCTTTTTTTTGAAAAGAAAAGTTGCCGCAACTCACTTGTCAAGTTTTTTATTGTAAAAGATTATATTCAAATTATATTATATAGATTATAGAATATTCGTTTGAAACATAAAAAATGCTGAGACAAAAAGGTGCCGGAACGCCATTCCACCGCGTTACATGGGAAAAAAAGCCCTGTACACGTGTATACCAATTACTGAGGTTTTTCCGTGGTAAACGGATTATTTCACATTATTGATGGAGTTTTTGGGTGCCAGATGTTCCGTGATCGAGATTTTAGTGACTTGCGCGAGATCGCTTTTTGCAGAATAATCACCGAACCATTTTCCGTATTAAAAAATGTCTTGAATTTTTATACATAATATTGCTTCGTAACTCACATCGATTAATAAGAAAGCTTTTCTAGAAAAAAAAGGTTCGGTGATTACTGGTCACAAAATACTCGTCACGAAGTCACTAAAATCTCTATAACGGAACATCTGGCTGCCGAAAAGTCCATCATACTAACGAGAACTTGAGTGCCAAATATTGTGTATTTGCGATTTTCATGGCAAAAATTGTCTTTGTGGCCACCGCAATGTGACGAATAGTCCAATTACCGAAAATAATATGTGCAAAAGATGAAATGGATTTGGTCGTACAATGTGTTGTTATGTCAAGTGTCAAGCACAGTAAATGACCGGCTGTCAGTGTTGAGTGCTGATATCGTAATATATAACCTAAAAATATGTGGGGCGGGGGAGCAATGAGACAGATTACGTCATTATGGGGGCGATTGGGACCCCTAGCGACAGGGGCGGCGCCCCGTCGATGCTTATGCCTGAGTCGACCTCGAATGTCAGTCACACCCCAACCCACAGAAAAGCCGAGAGGGTTGAAGGGAGCGATCACCTGGAAGTCGGCAACTTTCACATTATTAGGCGGAGGGGCGCTGCTCGCCTACATGCAATATCTCAAGGGAGAGAAAGACAAAAAAATGGATAAGGAAAGACAAAGATCCCTCGGCAAAAGTGCCATCGGAGGAAATTTCGAATTGATCGACAGCGAGGTGGGTATCAGGTTTGAAAATCTATTAAAATAAATTTTCACCCTATAAATTTCATTTTTGTTTTATTTCAGGGCAACATAAGAAAAAGTGATGAATTTTTAGGGAAATGGTTGTTGATATATTTCGGATTTACACATTGTCCGGACATATGCCCAGACGAATTGGAGAAAATGAGCGCCGTTATCGACGAAATCGGTGAGGCCCAAATTTTTATACTATAAATTATTACCTGTATGCAACTCTATCAATGATTAGTTACAAGAAAACGTTTATTTACTTATTTTTATATCAAAAATATTCTATTTTCAATCATTTAACCCTTTGAATGCTGAACAACGCCAATCGGCGTTTTGCTGACAAATCCATGGGCCTGAAAAACGCCGATCGGCGTTGTATATCGTACATCAACATACTACCTGCTAAGCCTTTAACCCTTTGCCCACGGCAATAAATATAGCGAACAAGCCCTGTACGCGGCACCTTTTTCGCGAATTTGGCAATCAAGTTTTCGGATTAACAGATTTTAATATTTACTCAAGTAACCAGATATGTTAATTAACACATAAAGTATTATTTTAAACAATAAAATACATAATTTATGTCGTAGTTTTGACTTAATTGTCAAATAATCATTCTTCATACAATTGAGACGTATCGTCGCCATTGTTCAACAGACGTGACGTCACATAAACGAGGTTTCACTATGGTTAAAAAAAAAACTAATTTTAACTGGTATATATTCATTTTAAGCAAATTGAATAGTTGGCATTCAACTCTCAGTAATATATTCAACCAATTTTGAACCTTAAAACAGTTGAAATAGGCGCATATAAGCCTCAAAATCCTGTGCAAAGTTCAGAAATTCTATGGAAAACAGCCGCGCTACAGACTTGTCGCCCAAAGCTTCCATAGAAGACGGCTGCGGGCAAACGGTTAAAGGTAGCATTGAATATGGGTCGTGTAATCCATGTCATTCATTTGTCAACGTTTATAAAGACTCGCTTACACCGCAATTTCTGAATTTATAACCATAGCAGAATTACCCGATAGAAATCTCTAACTGTTGAGTATTTTAGATTGTGCCTTGTTATTTACATAGATTGTGAGCATTACATTTTAACAACAATGAAGAAGATGGAACTAGTTTTGGTAAAATACATTCATTAATAGACTCTTTTTGTTTATTTTATATTGTTGCAAGATATATTAGAGAGTCTTCTAAACACACCTTTACAAAACTCGAAATCCTCGGCGGTAGTTATTTAGGGTTTGTTTGGATTCGCAACAATTTTTATACCTGCTTTCTATTGGATTTCTAAATAATTCTAGTTGGAAATGTTCAGCATGGTGGGCTTTCAACAGAAAAGACGTCAGCACTAAAAGGGTTAAATACACATTGTTTGCAAGCGAAATTTTGAACAAATCTATTTCTTTTTATAGATAAACAACCAGGTGGTCCCACTCTGCAACCACTGTTCATTTCTGTAGACCCCACAAGAGACACTCCAGCCATCGTTGGAAAGTAATAATAAACGCATACATCCACATCTTCAATGTATTTAAAATGTTGCTATATCTGTTTGGAACTGATTTTCAGATACGTCAAGGAATTTTCTCCCCGGCTGTTGGGTTTGACGGGTTCCGTAGATCAAGTGAAGAACGCTTGCAAAGCATACCGTGTGTATTTCAGCGCTGGACCGAAAGACTCCGACGAAGATTATATAGTAAGTTGAATGCGTTGATTAAATTTAAAGCATATTGCATGTAACACAAATGTGTATATTTTTATTTCCAGGTCGATCACACCATTATAATGTATTTAGTGAACCCGAAAGGAGAATTCGTCGATTATTACGGCCAGACTAAGAACTCTACTGAAATATGCGCATCACTTAATTTCCACGTCGCGAAATACGACAGTGTCAATAAAAAAGGATGGTTTTCTAGTAACAGTTAGAGATCATGCGTACATTGAACGAATGAGTGGTGTCAGTATTTTAAGCGTTTTTAGTCATAATAATGATTTTATTCTACGATTATAATTTTTGCACTCGAAATGTACAAAAGAGGATGGCATTACATTTAAAAATTTATTAAAAATTATTTTTGTCTTGTTTAAATTTATTGCATTTGCATATTAACACATACTAAATTTTGATTAATGTAATTAAAACTGTTACATAGAAATACACGAATATGTATGCAAATATTTCCATATTTTAAATGATTAAAAATAGAAATGCAGCTTTTTGTATTATTATTTACTATTTATATACATACATACATACATACATGTGTTAAGCGGGCTCTTCACTCACGTGCGAACACGGCGGGCACTCGCGCCGCGAGTGTGGTGACATATTTTTACTAACCCCTTAGCGCCAGTGGAGTAGCTAGAAATTTTTAGGCCCTGAAGCAAAAATTTCTCCCCACTTCCTGGCCAGTTTGTTAATACTTTACTAACAAACTGGCATTCTCATAATTTACTAACATTCTCATATTCATATTCATAGATTCAACATCAAAGTGGCTTCGTCTAAACTTTAAAGTAAGATCTCGTTTCTGCAATATTTTCGAACTCGAGGGGCTACACGCCTGATTTGTTATTGACACGCCTACTTAGTGTATAGCAGTGGCGTACGGTGAAATTGTTTCATATCGATCATGGGCGGTGATACTTTGTATCATTCTGCGTAATGTTAGCTACGCCACTGGACTTCGCGCAGTTGCGAAGTTCCCTGCAAAAAACGGGGATCGCCACGAAGCGCGAAACGCACACTCACATTTCGACTCACACGCGGAGTTTCCGGTTTACGGCGCGAGTGAAGCTTCGCAGTTTAGTTTGCGTGCTCAACGAGAATGGACGACGATGTAGCTGCTGCTGCTGCTGTGACTCTGTGTGCTATAACGTGCTACAATTATGCCTATATTAAAAATATACTTACAGAATTTATTGTATTTTTCGTACAAACGCCTTCCCCAAGAAATGAGTCCATCACATCATAAGCAAACCATATAGGTTTATAGATTTCACTGGGGACGCGACAATTGGTGCAAGTCCAAAAGGTTCAACGACAAAATGTACCCGAAAATTAGTGCACTGACAAAATGTACCCGCGACAAAATGTTCACGCGACAAAATGTCCACAGAAATAATGTTCAAGCGACAAAATGTTCAAAAATCCTAAATTTTCCTATTTTAATGGAAAAAGTAACTTTTTATTGTATTATATTTATCGATGTATATGGTACTTTTTTATAGTATAGATCGCGGATGTTATTAAATTAGTAATAAATTACAGGTGTTCTCAACCGCACCAACATATTCTTATTTAAATTGAACAATTACATTTTAAGCGAATGTCATTGTGACTCATTGAATATCATTTTAACCCTTTGGCTGCTACGAGGTTTTTCAATGTCCAAGCGAAAAATGCTAACATTTGTAATTATTTTGAAAAAAAATAAATATAATATTTTTTTTTACATACTTACTTCGCCGAACACTCGTAATTTTTATAATACTTTATATACATTTTTAAGAAGCAGTCGTGGACTTGTGCTCTCTCTTTCTGTCTTGCTTTTACATGCGTGCGTGCGAAAGAGATACCTACATATATACACTAAATAAGTTTTGACGATTGTTTTCCGAGGCTTTATTCTTTTCAATAATCTATTTTTAGATATCGATGTATCCTTATAACATGCGATATATTCGAAACAGGTAGCGGTCTCTCTCTCTTTCTTTCTTGGTTTTAATTGTGTACGTGTGAGCGAGACACACAAGGATGCGAAGTTTCTAATAATCAAATAATTTTTCAACATGTATCATAAACATTTTGTATGCATTTCAGTTGCATTTGATTGATTGCATGAATTCGTGACGTCTCGTGACCTATATAATTGAAAGCGGATTTCTATTGTTTTTTGCCATTTATTTTAACTCTGCAAAATGATATCGGACAGTGAAAGTGATGAAAGCGAAATAATAGCTCCTCGCCGAGGAACTCGACAAATCAGCAGCTCTACTGATTCTGAAAATGAATTTATCGATAATAATCAATTCCCAAGTAATAACTCCTTATATGACATTGACAACGAACCCGAAATTTACTTTGATGATGAACCCGAAATTGAAGAGCTTTTATTTAAAAAATTGATAAATATTTATAAAGCTTGATTGAAAAATAAATATAAATACGTATATAAAAAAAATGTTTCGTGCCACTGATGCGCTGGTGGCTCAAAGAAAGTATTGAAATACGACAATTAATGACGTCAACAACGATCGTCGTAGCAATCTTCGCCGATTTCAAAACAACGATTTATCGTTGTTGTAGCAGTCAAAGGGTTAAGATGTAATTGAATTAGTTTAAATGTTAGGGGTTCTCAACCGTATCCAATATTTACTTATTTAAATTGAAAAATAATAATAATTTATAATTAACTTAAAAAATTTAGGATTTTTGAACATTTTGTCGTTTGAACATTATTTCCGTGGACATTTTTTCGCGTGAACATTTTGTCACGGGTACATTTTGTCAGTGCATTAATTTTCGGGTACATTTTGTCGTTGATCCTTTTGGAATTGCACCAATTGCACCAAACCGATTTCACTCGAGCCTGCACCACTGTGGATGGAATCTTTCACTTTTTTTTATACGATCTATAGCTGGACATCAGCGTCTCCTTTTTTTTCTTGCTGACGAAATGTCCATAATCGCGCCAACTCGCATCCAAGCATGATGGACCATATATATTTTTTTATGGTCCTCATGTTTGGATTGCCATATTATTGGCTCTTCTTGAAAACATTCAATCAGCCTAAGCTCCTGATTTTTAAACCACGAGACGCTCATTTTGAATTCTTTTCAGACACGCAACAACTCGTTACCGCGTCTCGAACGCATCCAATACGCGTTCGCGAGTTGGATGCGTTTGTGAACGTTCGTGAACCCTCTGTCGCGGGACAAAATACGGGGAACGCCACGAGGCGCGAAACGCATACACTCACATTTCGAATCACACACACGGTGCGAGTGAAGAGCCCGCTTTACAGTTCAAGTGTACATTGCGTTCGTTCATGAACGTACATACTCTAAGATGACCATTTTTTCCAAATTCAAAACATATTTCCGAATATTTAAAGTGAATACATATACGAAATGCTCTTATAAAAACAATACTGGTTAAAATTATACTAAGTGATTAACAAACATTTTAAGGTTTCAACATTCAATTTCGTTGTATCACTGGATGATATATTGTTCATCAAAGTAAATCCTTCGGCTGGTGCATTTGTTCCTGATAAATGGAAACAACATTTTACTAATTTGCCAATATTTTCGCCGAAGACTATATATTTATCCATCTATTAGATAAAAAAAATTCTATTACATAAAAAAGAGAACTGGTTTTATCTCACGACTTACTTGGCGTTTTGACAGCTAAAAGTTTCATCCGACATTTGGTGAGTATTTGTACTGTAAGTACTTAAACCAATAGTTCGTGTATGAACAAACCGGAGTGAACACTTGGACTGTATCATACATACATACATATATTTTGAGTGTATACAAGATCGGATCAATGCCATATTTGTATATTTATATGCAGAGAAAAATTAAAAACGAAATATATCGAAGGTTTTTTAAAGCAGTAAACATAAATAGGAACATACGTGTAACAGTCATCAATAAAACCAATAGTATTCAATAATTTGCACTATTTCGTCGTTTTTAAATATAGTATAAGCTATTAAGATCATATGTATATTATATAATATATATAACGTTGCTCGTTAAAATTTAGTAGGTGGTTATAAAAAATAATAATTTTTATATAAATAAATTGATATGCTGTTTGAAATAAAATTATTTTAGATTACTGACATTTTATCTCAAAAATATTATGCTTTGAAATTCGATTTGAAACGGTTTTCAGCCAAAAATAATTACACTAAGACGATGTCAGATATATCTGCTAGCATCTCATACACACGTGTAAGAACTAAGAGTACTTTAAAATAAGCGTGAATCAACTAAGCTAGTATGACGGCTTACACTGATAGTTAGCTACCACTATTAGATACATTATTTAGGGTGATGTGCCTCGAATGAACGAGACTCGAGGTCGAAACGTGAATCCTGAGTAAACCGGGGTCGAGTTGATACAACTTTTCGTCGTGTATAAGAGTATCGGTCACTATGGTCTCCACGTTGATCCCGGTTGGCACAATACTGTTCTGACTGGTCATGCATGTCGGTATACCCAACGCGTTCAGGTTGTCGGAATTGGTAACCGTGACGACATTCGAATTGGTGACTGTGACGACGTTCAGATCGTTACTCGTCAATGGTACGATTTTCAATACTGAATTAGTCGGTGTTGCAGCATTCGGAGGTTTAGGTTCTATTTCGCTCGGCGGTGTCGATCTGTCCTCTTCGGGATTGTGTTTGTCGTCGATGCTAGGAACGTTTTTAGATTCGATTATATTGTGAGTTTTTGCCATGTGCTTTCTCAGGTAACACGATGTGATGCATCCCTTGCCGCAGACGTTGCAAGTGAACGGTCTCTCACCTGTGAATGTAATTGATGTACATATAATCGATACGAAATAATACAGTCGAGTGAGATCAGAGACATTTCGCTCACCTGTATGTATGCGAATGTGTTGCTGGAGTTGTCCTGGAGTTATGAAGCGTCGAGAGCAAATGGAACAAGCGTGTGGTTTCTCACCAGTGTGAGTACGCATATGAGTTTTCATATCGTATCTGGCAAACCTGAAACATACATAAAAAGTACTCGGTAATATTTATTAAATTTAAAATAAAAATAGTCAATTACACCGAGCAACAACAAAAAATTACCAGAGAAGAGACTAATCAATCTTTACTAAGTTTGACCCACTGAATTCGAATATGATAAAGATTTTTGTTGGTTTGTTGGCAATTTTTACAGTTTTTTGGCTTTTGCGGTCTTTTACTCAAAATCTAGTATTGTTGTGTTCACAATGAGTATTGGAATCAATAGTCAGATGTTTTTCCTATTGATTGTGATATTTCATTGCTTTAAAATACTTATAATTAATTATCTAGCGAATTTTGAAAGTCGAAAATATATTTTTTTTCATGCTATTATTCGTTTATTGGGCCAGTTTTTTATTTCACCACGTTTATAAGGGTTGGTTTTCTATCTCAATATTTTTTTTTTATCAAAACGTACTAACTCGAGCGGTAATTGCGTTAGAAAGGCTTTCTTGGGGTTCGTGTTTGTGACGCAGATAGCGTTGGTGCAAGCGAGATGGCAAGTAGTCCGACCGCTGTGGACTACTTGCCATCTCGCTTGCAAAAACGCTATCTACACGTGCCGTGTACCATTGTGTGTTTGCACACTTATACGTCTTTACGCCAGGCTTGCCAAAGTGCCCTATACACGGTTACACACCCCATCCAAACACACTAGACACGTTCGCTAATTGCTCGCTCTGCATGTTAAACAATCTTTCCTACATAAATGATCTTTTGAATAGACAATACCTTTTAAAGCAAATTGTGCATAAAAATGGCTTTTCTCCAGTGTGAGTTCTCACGTGCATAGTAAGAGCTGATGAACTTGAAAATTTCTTCGGACAAATTTGGCAGCCGTACGGTTTTTCTCCTGAAACAATTGAAAATAATAAATATAATAAAATCAAACTTCATATTAAGCATCGACCGACCGAATGAAATGAATAAACTTGCTTGTGTGCGTGCGCATGTGAAGCGACAGATTTGACGATTGTACAAAAGCGTTTCCACAAACCGAGCAAATGTAAGGCTTTTCACCCGTGTGAGTTCTCTTATGAGTTGTGAGCGTCGACTCATGCCTGAAACTGAAAACATCCTCTATTTACAATATAAAGAGCCAGCATGTACACAATTAGACAATTTAATTGATCACATTTGAAAAGAATACCTTTTACCACATTCGGCACATCCATACGGTTTGAGATCGCTGTGTGTTTTCATATGCGAGTTGAGCAACCGTGAGTCGGTGAAACCTCTGCCACAATTGGTACACTCCCAAGGCTTTTCTCCCGTATGCGTACGCTGGTGGACCCTCAGCGAATGACGATCGTAATATCTAGAAACCAAACGAACAACGACGAGTTACAAACACGGTGTAATGTATGGGGAATTGCTGATGCGAGTCGAACGTACGATTTGTTGCAAACGGAGCAGACATGTTTCTTTTCTCGTATTTCACCAGTGTGTGATCGGAAGTGTCGAGTCAGTGATCCCATTTCTGGAAAACCCTTTTGACAGATGCTACATTTATGCGGTTTGTCTTTCAAATGGGTGCGTACGTGTCGTCTCAATTGTATCATAGCTTTAATTTGAAAAAAAAAATACATATTTAATGCGAAATCATCATTATCATCTGCAGCCATTCGCCATCCACTGCTGGATGAAGGCCTCTCAAACACGTTTCCACTCCTCTCTGTTTTGCGCAACGCTCATCCATCTCACTCCACACATTTTCCTATTTTCGTCTACCCATCTTCTCCGCTGTCTTCCTTTTACTGTTTTGCATTCTCTCGGGTACCATTCAAGCACTTCTTTTGTCCACCTTTCGTCCATTCTTCTAGCCACGTGGCCCACCCATTGGCATTTCAATCTCTTTACTCTATCCATAATGTCTTCTACCCTTGTCATACTTCTCACCCACGTTTTCCGCTTTCTGTCTTTCCTCGTTATGCCAAGTATACAGCGTTCCATACTTCTTTGAGAGCATTGGACTTCGAGTAGCATCTGGGCGTTCAGTGTTCAAGTTTCACATCCATACGTCATCACTGACAAAACGCATTGATCGAAGATCTTTTTCTTCAGGCAGGGTGGACTTTTTGATTTAAAAACAACATTCACTCGTCCAAATACACTCCATTCTAATTTCATACGTCTCTTTATTTATCCTTCTTTACTAACGGACATGTCAATTATTTGACCTAAATATAAATAATTATTTACTACTTCTACTGGTGTATCATCTAATGCGAAATAATAAGTAATAAATCAAACCAGCAGCGTGGACTAGTGGTTAGCATATATGCTTTCGAACATAGTGGTCATGGGTTCGAGTCCCACTAGTTGCTGCCAGAACTTGGTCTGTGACTCCAGGTCAATCATTTCCTACCAGGCTTTGCCAATTTATCTGAATTTCATTGAAAAGGTTCCTACAAATTGGAAACTTTTACCCATTTCTCGAGTTTTCAGCATCTCGAATTTCGCTGATTCGTATAAAAATGCTGTAAATTTGTCAACAAATGTCTCGCAAATTTAGAGTTTCTAAACATCTCGAAATTTGACGATTCATATAGCATACCATATAATGCTTTGAACAGAGTGGTCACGGGTTCAAATCCCACTGGTTTCTGCTGGCCAAACCTTGGATTTGTGACTCCAGGTCGATCGTTTCTAACAGAGTTTGCCAATTTATCTGATTTTCATTGAAACGGTTCTAAAAAATTGGCAACCTTACACATTTTCTCGCAAAATCTCGAGTTTTCAGCAATTTCGAATTTCGCTAAATTTTTTAAAATGCTGCCAATTTACAAATTTGACCATAGATGTCTCTGTGGATATTAATTGATATGTATTTATGTACTTGGTATAATACTAATAATATTTATATCAAATATACAATGTTTCTGGCCAGGAAGACGCGTTGGGTTTACCTATTAAGCTTTCCTGGAATAAATTAAAGACAAACTAAACTAAAACTAAAAAAAATGCTCCAAAAATTTAAAGTTTATCAACAATTTATCCATTGATGTCTCTATGATGCTAAAAACAAAAAATGTGATACTAACTGCTGAATTCCTTTTTGCATTCTTGACAAACCCGCTTGTCTCCTTCGGCCAAATGTATTGAAGAATGCACGCTGAGATCAGCTTCAGAACTGAATCTCAAATGGCATTGAGGGCAAGGGACGTTGAGGCCGGGTATTTTACTTAACTTTTCTTCTTTCTTTTTGTGTCTCAATATGTGTCGATGATAGTCTCTAAATTCGATGAAACCCTTTTTAAAAATTAAAAAAAAACCTTACTATTAGCATTTTAAATATGTATGATATAATTTACTATATTATTTATATATTTTACTTTATTACAAGTTGCACATTTGTAAACTTTGTCTCTTTTGTGGATTCTTTCATGGCGAGTTTTTCTGTGTCGACCTATTTATAAATGGAACGAATGTATTACTAATTTATCTAGCATTTAATGTATTTGACTTGAAATGCTGTACATTATTCATTACTTGGAAATACTTTGCCACACCAACTACACGCAAAATCACTTTCTTTTTCTTTGATTTTCTTTTTAACATTCTTTTTTTGATCACTGAAACATATAATAATAAATTTATAGTATAAAATGATATTTCAATTCGATAAATTTTAACTAAAAAAATTGAATTTTCTACCCACTTAGAAGATTTAAACAGGTCACTTTCATCTTTTATAGAAACTTCATCTTTTGCCACATTATCTATAATTTAATCGACACAAGTAAAAATCAAAAATGTATGTACATATTTTTATATCTATAGTCGTCAATTTTGAACTAATTCTACAAGCAATATTATGTATTTCAAATTTGAAGACTAATGTAAACTGTTTCTGTTACCTTTTTTGTTCGATTTCGAATCAATCACATCGGATGAAGTAATAACGCCTAAAACGATCGATTGACTCTCACATTTCACGTCGATTTTTGATGGATCCTCTAGCTTTGGTTTGGTAAGATCGGGTTGAACATCAGGAGAAGCCATATGTTCATAATCATCGTCGAAATATGCATCACACTTTGTGTCTACTTTAGTTGAATCGATTGGTATTTCTATGGATTTTGAATCGCTGAAAATTTATTCAATATATTAGATATTAGATCGGCGGTTTCCAAACGCAAAATATTTAAAATGGTATGCGAGCCTTTGGTGTACAGGATCATCTTATCCAATAGAAAAATCGAAAAGTTTTGGTGCTTCTAATAATATAGTTGATTATTTTCATATATTTATGACTTAATATTACATTAACGAACTAACAAATGGGAAATACTATTAAATCAATATTATTAATCAGTGTACTAGATCTTAAAATATTGGCTCAATCTACCAGAATTCAGGCTCCAGTTTGGTCTCGTCTACACATTGTGCCACGAAGTATTGTAATATCGCTTCCGACCTTTCGCAGAGTTCTTTAAAAGTGAAGCAATTCAGTATGCGATCGTGACAGTCTTGGCAGACGTTTTCCGGTAATGTATCTCCATACGTGGGCTGAAAAAAGAACGTACTGTACACCTATGTCACCGATCGATTCGAGCTCAATGGTTGGTTGTGAAGGCATAAAGTACCTGCACGGACGCGAACGCAGACAGCATGTCGGCTGTTGAATTTTGGCTCGTCGCCAAGAAGATGTTTTTGAGTTGATGGCGCGGTGGAGCGCGAAGACATGCGCGACAAATCTTCGACAAGCCGACCGGCACTCCGAGCGAGGATACCATCCGAGCAAACTCTGCCGGAATCACCAGCTCCATTTCTAGCCCAATTCCAGGGTTGGGGAGTCGCGCCTGAACGCCATCTGAGGAAAGCGACATTGCGCCAAGTGCTAGTGCTTACTTTTGAGCGTTTGACAGATGCAAAACACGCGTTAATATTGCCATGCGCATTTTCATTTTCAGTGATACCAGTATCTCTTCGAAATTATAAATAGAGGAATCGGCAGAAATTTTGTGGGAGTATCTAAAAGTTTATCGGAAAAGTCAAGCTAGATTTTTGCAATATTGTGATCATTCATTTAGCCAGCAGTTTGGCTTAGCGTATATATTTAGCATCACTGAGGTCAAAGGTTCGAGTCCTCGCCACTGCTGGTTAGATTTGGGGGTTTTGTGACTCCAAATCGATCGTTTCTCTATCAGAGTTTGCCAATTTTATCTGATCATTGCTGAAACGGTTCCTGAAAATTGGTATTAGATCTAATCCTGTTGTCACAAAAATCTGCCTGTGTATAATTTGTAATAATTATACACAGTAATCTGAAATCTATAGATATCTCTATCGACATCTCTATAATTTCGTATTTATTGTATGTATAAAAATTGTATACAAAAAAATCTAAAAATAATCCATAGATGTCACTATGATTATTATTTCTGATTAATTGTTATATTCTATATATTCTGATTGTATATGTATGTATTACTGTATTTCTGATTTCTGATTGTTTATGTATTTCATTAACGTACACCCGTCGCATTGGAGCAAATCTGTAATGGCGAGTGTGTATTGATTTGTGACAATAAAATAATTTATGTATATACAAATATCAAACTTTCAAAACAATCGGAAGACTGTAGGAATTTTAGCTCAATCGTTTGCGAAATCAAACATAGAAAATCCTTGTAAAAAACAAAGATCAATCAATGATATATTCCCCAATTTGTTCAATAGCCTTTTACCATCTTTTAAAATACATCAAATGCCTTTTTTTTATTAGTGAAGAACTCAACAAAGTGCTGATTTGAATAAAACAATTAAGCCTTTATTCTGTCGTCAACAACCTCAGTGGGCATAGGCGGATCCAAGGGGGGGTGCCATAGCCCCCCCCCCCCTTGGGATGAATTTAATTTCATATATATTGTAAATTTTTCATATTTAAATATATATATTATTTGTAACGGATTTATATTTTTATAAATATTAAGTTCCATTTATTTTAAACCTACACTGTTGCACAAGTTTTCTACCTACATGCAAGGGTCCGAAGATGAAAGTGACCGTCCGTGCTGTTATAGCAGCAAATCCCCAAATGGCCCCCTCCTTGACCATTGTCTGGATCCGCCTATGTCAGTGGGCCTCCCAGACCGAGGAGCATCATCATCAAAATCACCAGCATGGAATTTCGAGAACTCTACATCTTTGGAATTGACGTTTTTGTAGAGAATTTTCACTGCTTTACGGAAAGTTTTCACAAGCTTGGTGCACGTTTTTTCTCTAAGATGTAAGTGACGGTAGATCTTGAAAATAATTTACATATGTTGTCAGACCAATGAGCGAAGTGAAATATAGAAGAGCCTTGTAAAAATATAGCATGATCTATTGCAAAATTTGTCATGACTTTTCTAATTCAATATATCATTTTAAAATTAAAATATATTGGCGGGTTAAAGGTTTACACCATTTCCCGTCCTATGGAAATTCAGTTATATTTTGAAGAGGATCATTATTACTCGATTAATACAGGAGTATGTTCAGCGAAGAAGGTAGGGGATTCACTGGAACGAGCCAGGTCGAGTTCCTGAAGATCACTGGCAACTGGAAGATTCCAACGGGATCGAGGTCTTCCTTTGTGTTCTATGTTTGATGCGTAGTTGCGTAGCACCTTGGGATTTCCCGTGTACTCGTGATTGCATATCTGGAGTGAGACGAATCGCCTATATGGGTAAGCTGAACGAAGTATTTCGGCCAAGGCTGATTTTCGTGTACGAGAACAGGACGCGATGATGTCATTTGTACAGATTAATTTCAATGAGGGAAATATCATCAACCTAGTTTCATATGGTACAAGTCGTACTGGGTCTACCTCACGGGCCCGAAAGTGAAACGCCCGAAAACGCAAATATCGGAAGGCAAAAATCGAAAATCGACAGATCTTAAGTCGAAAGATAAAAAAAGGGTGAATGGTAAACGGTACTATGTATATATAATATATATGAGTGGCATGCGGTGAAATTATCTCTCTTTTTGTCATACAGCCTTGTTTAATGTGCGCGCGCACAATACGGGAGGAAAAGCCTGTTCCTGTTGTATCCTGCTCGCGCAAATTAAGTGAGTATGTGCCGATTACCATGCACTTTTTTTATCTTTCGACTTGAGATTTTTCGATTTTCGATCTTTGCCTTCCGATATTTGTGTTTTCGGGCGTTTAACTTTCGGGCCCGTGAAGGAGACCGAAGTCGTGCTATATCCCTACAGTATCGTCATAATCGTAGTAGTAGTGTATACAGGCTATTTTGAAATCCGCGATATTAGAATCACGATCTGTATTGATATTGTAATACCCCCTCAATGCTTACAATACTTACCTAGGGAAACATTATAGTCATTAGCTATTTGAAGGTACATTAATATACAATTGCCATAAGTCAGTAGCAAACAGGAGCATCACCAACTGTAGTGTTTCCCCTACTAAATAGAGAAAAAGCTTATTTTTTTCCTGTGGTGATTAATGTGCAGCATAATCAGCTCAATCGATTCAATTTTGAAATTCGAACACCTCTCGAGTTCATGGTCTTAATTATGCGTATTGCGGCTACTGTCAAAACGTAGAGTAGCTAGTGATGTGGGTGTGGGTGCGTGTGTGAGTGTTCACGTCTGGTGCAGTTTCTGTTGCAGTTTCATTCGTACTCATATGCAGCCGCTCTGACCGCCGCTCATCTCGACCGTTCGACTCATCTCGTTAGTATTCTCATCATTCTTTCTATTTTACTTCACAATCCCTCCAACCAACTTTCATTCGGCCCACTTGCTCAACGAGCCACCCAGTGTTGATGTGTGTATTTGTGCAAAATTGTCTGTGACAGAAGATTCTTTCTTTCGACAAAGGATTTGCCGAACTCGAGAAATCTGTCATTGCGGAATTGCTATAAAACGAATATCATATCTAGCCAACTGAAATATAAATCGTAGCTAGCAACCTTACGAGAAACTAGTCTATACGTCTGGTTGAACCATGAGCAGTTTACATCGTTTAAACATTTGATTTTTACACGTAGCGATTGTACTCATTAAAAATTTATCAAGCATAATCGATGTGTTACCATTTTTATCAGCTTGCTTTCGCTTTTTCGTCTGACAATTTTTTTTAACCATATAGAATACTTTTTTTCATCATGTTATAAAGTACCGTGCTAAATTTGTTTTATTTGCTATTTAATTGAGACACTTTCTTTTGTTAGTAAATGAATTTCCATTTGAAAGGTTCATATCTAATAACATTTCATTTAAAACAGTAGTTTCATGTAATTAATCGTTATTTCTAACTTTAAATAAGATGATGGAACCACATTAAGTAAAAATCAAACGTCGATGCAGTGGTGAGTTTACGCATAGGCAAGGAAACGCTTGCCTCGGCCCCCCGAAAGGGCTCGTATCATTTTTGATAAATTATTAGTTTTTTTTATACCAATCCATTATATTATGAAAGTTGAATCACATTTCTGATAAGTTTCATGTTTGCTCTTTTTGGCCAGATCTTATTCATAGCAGAAATTTCAGCAATTTAGTGTGCAAATAACGTTTTACTTTTATTGTTTTCCCAAAAATATTGCCAACGATAGTAAAAATCAATAACTTATGCGCGCACGTACGCATTTTCGAAAAGGCATTAAGCACAGTTTAACGCTTCTTCATCTAGTAACCGACAGAAAATTTTTAGTCGGTGAACGATGTTTGAGAATCATCTAAAATCATCAGTCTAAATCGGACATTCTAGCTTACGAAATTTTTTATTAACATTTCTGAAAAAAAAAGAAGAACTTTATTCTTTGCTCGTTGAGTATTGTATTGAGCATTGCTCGATATATAATACAATATAAAAAATATGTTATGTGTGATAGGGGGAAGGGGGGTTTGGAACCCGGATCTGTATATTTTCATTTGGATGTAATATATAATTTCGAAAGAGACTTTGTATGTACATATGTAAGTTTTGGTTCGTAGAATCAAGAAATAACCTGTATATATATTGTTTGTTATCAATATTTATTCTTGGAAAATTACCACGAGCATTTAGCGCGATCTATTGAAAATTAATCTAATTCATAAAATAATTTTCCTATTGCTGTTTTATATTGTTTATATGTAGGTATTTTGGTAGTTTTTACTTATAATACATCTGATGAAGTTTTCACGGGGTCTATCACTAGTATATTATATACTAGCTGTATTACCCGGCTTCGCTCAGTATTTATAATATAAACCGCTTAAACATGACTAATCTAATAGTAAACATTTTATTAAAAAAAAAAAAAATCTAATTTTTTTTTGCCTTCTAGGGCTTCGCCCCTCCACGCCCCCATGAGCAATTGCCGTTTAGGGCTTCGCCCCCCTTAGTTAATGCCTTTTGGGCTCCGCCCCTCCGCGCCCCCATGATTAAATGCCGTCTAGGGCTTCGCCCCCATGATCAGTTGCCTTTTAGGGCTTCGTCCCCCTTAGTTTATGCCTTTTAGGGCTTCGCCCCTCCGCGCCCCCATGATTAAATGCCGTTTAGGGCTTCGCCCCCATGATCAGTTGCCGTTTAGGGCTTCGCCCCATAAGGCTGCACCCCCCTGCGCCCCCATGCGGCTGAGCCCCATTGACTGCTCTAGTTTGACCTTACAATTTATCATACATATATAAATGTATTTTCATGCCCAAATGTAAAAAACAGCCCAGTATACACTCAATTCCATTTAGTTAACTTTTCTTTGCTATAGTTAAAAATTGAATAAATAAAATAAACATATGTATAAAGATGTGGTGCTTGTCGAGTATTGGATTAAATGGTGAATAAATCTAAGTTTTTATGAGGTAAGAGATTTTTCACTGCTGAAATGGGAATGAATCCATCCAATTATGTTTTTTTTTTTTTGATAAATATTAGTGTTTTTATATTTTGGATGTGAATAAAATGAACATTCAAGATGAATCAGAGTATTGAATGCGGTAAAAATGTTTCAGATTTATTAATGCTAAACCAGTGTTATTGTAAATATCAAGAAAATTTCGTACCTACGAACACTTTGAATGTAGGTTTGCATATATGTACATACATATTATATTTGACAACAATAACACAAAGGCAGTATTTTTAAATTCATTTTATTGTGTAAACTTCATCAATAAAACACAATAGACGTCTTACAATAATTTTGAGTGATTTGGATTACACTATACAATATCGATAATAACTAATTTTAACGTATCACAATGTGTGAGAAATCGAATTTTCATTTACTGCACAAATGCATGTTGTTAAATTATATCTCATCTTAAATAACATATATCAATTTACAAATTTAAACGTACATTTACATAACTATACATAAATATATCAGTTTCCCTCTCGACGATTCTGTAATACTTTAAAACGATCGGCCGTGTTCAAGTCTAAGTCTAAGAAACCAGGGCGGATCACTGCGCCGGACTAGTGGGCTGCTGCGGATTCTCCAAATTCTTGATCAGCTGCTCCAGCCAATGCTTGGTGGACTTGTCCTCTTCGAGGCAGGCGGAGAAGGTAGCGTCGCGGAGCTGATCCGGTAGACACTGTCTTAGAGCTTCTCGAGCTCGAGGATTGTCCGACAGTCGCAAATAGCATCGCACCACATGTTTGAGCTGCCTCGCAGACGGGTCTTTAGCGAGGGCCAACACCATCTTGCCGAGGATCATGGCTACGTGAGAGAATCTATCGTAGGTCTGGCAGATGTAACTGAGGCCGCTGTCGTCTAATAAGATGCGCTGCAGGATGAACGTAGCGACAGTCTTGGACAGCTCGGAGCCGTTCTCCATGATGCGGAGACACAGAGGGATTATTTCAGTGGTCAGTAAGAATGTGATGACCTCTTGCTCGTCGGTCTTGACTAAGGCTCCGATGACTCCCAGCGAGGTCAGCCTCAGGTACTCGAACGGCCTCGTTTTGGAGACGGTGTTGAGGAACGGGTATAGGAAGAGGGGCACGTGGGCCTGCAGGAAGGCAGAGCGGGTGTCCGGGTGGCTGGCGACGCACTGCAGAAGGGCCAGGGCGTTGCACACCCGGTTGGATTGGTGAGCCGTGAGGGTGGGCGGCACCATGGCGGCGTAGATGTCTGTGATCTCGTGCAGGAGGGCGGCCACGGTTCCGAAGCTGTGCCACAGCAATGGAGCCAGCTCCGGCACCACCTCGCGCTTCTTGCTCAGCTCGTAGAGCGCGTTTTCCCTGGTGTCGGGTACGCACAGCTCGCCGATCCACTGGTGGATCTTGTCGCGGTCCACCGAAGACACCAGCGCGGGAGACGGAGACGTACTCATGATGATGATATGACGATGTATGTCTGACGATGAGGTTTCTTGCGATGCGATGTTCGTCCACGCCAACGTCAACTCAGCGAGTGGTGCCAGCGCCTCGTGCGGTAGCTTTTGAAAGCGTCTGGCAAACAATCGGTGTATGACCGCAGTTATACAGCGATGGTGTACTATGTGGCGTGTATTCCGTACGTGCGTGTCTATGGTTTGTTGCGCGGCTTTGTTGAGTAATGGCGGTGATGCGCGTTGTCATCGCGGCTATAGAAAGACCCAAACAACTATTTTTATTTACATTTACATACATACCTTTTATACAGTTCATTTTCAATTTATTTATGACTATGTAACTGGGGTGGAATTGTGTCTAGAATGCTTATAGATACACTTTTGATTTAATATAAATGTTATAGTAATACATATAAAAATGGACGCGATTTATGTTTGTGGGTATGTACATACATATTGTTGCGTAGGGGTGGGTGGAGGATCCAAGTAAAAGGCCATCAGTCGTATCACAGCATTTATTGATGATTCAGGAGTTACACGCACTGTCACTGCTCCGTCCAGAATTAATTATATCGCCTACGTACCGCCTTATAAAGGGTAGATCTCTCAGGATGCCTAATCTGTTTACCTGTTGTATAGTCACGTATTCGGATATGTATTTCCAAGACATTGGGACTTCCCGTACCGATTCTGAGAAATAACTAATAACGGTCATTGTTTAGCCTAAATGCACTTAGAGTACAGATATAATCTTTGGAAGTAAGTGCATGCATTTAGTTAACCGATAACAGATATCCGTTGGTCTAAGTACAATTCGCTCAATCCACGGCGTACGTAACAATATGTATGTGACGAGGCCGTGGACAAGTATGGAGACTTCATAATACCAAATTTAAAATTCTCAAAAGTTGTTATATCGGTTTCGACTGCGATTTTGATTCCGGTTCTGATCTCGATTCCTATTTCAGTTTAGGTTCCAGATTCCTTTTTCAGTTCCCGTTTCGGATTGCTATTTCAGTTCCGGATCTCGATTCCTATTTCAGGTCCAGTTCTGGATTCCTGATTGAGTTCAGGTTCGGGATTCCTATTTAAATTCCGGTTCTGGGTTCCTTGTTTTTAAGTTCCGGTTCCGGATTCCTATTTAAGTTCCGGTTCCATATTCCTTGAATCAGAATTGGAAATCAGAACTGAAAGAGGATTTCAGTTCTGATTTCCAATTCCTGTTTCAGTTCTGATTCCTAATCCCTGTTTCAGTTCCGATTCCAGATTCCCGATTCCTGTTTCATTCACAATTTCGATTAATTATTATTATACGTATTGTAACTTCATTTTAGATCATGTATCAATTTAGTTTCCGAAACCACGCGTTGAAATGTCAACGGGCATAACACTAGTTATTCAAAAATAATTTTATAAGCCAAGTATTGAAATTTGTGAAATAGTTTAATTCATTTATTTGCACTGTCAAATGCCAATTACTCCCCTTATTTACATGAGAATGTTGCTACATATGTTTTACAAATTAAGCTCAAGAGCTATTTTGAAATTTGAAGATTTGTTTGTGACGGCAAATAAATACGGTTACTTTACAAGGGAACAAGTTTAATTGGGTTCGGTGATTATTTCGCACAAAGCGATCTCGCACACGTCACTAAAATCTCGATCACGGAACATCTGGCACCCGAAAATTCTATCCATCGAGAGTCAGCCGCGCGAACTAACTATACTAACGATAACGATAACCAGCAGCGTGGACTAATGGTTAGCATATTATATTTCGAGCAAAGTATTCACGGGTTCGAGTCCCGCTGCTGGCCCGACCTTGGTTTTTGACTCCAGGTCGATCGTTTCCTTCCAGAGCTAGTCAATTTTCATTGAAACGTTTCCTATAAAATTGGCATTTCCTTTCCAATCTCTCTTGCAAATCTCAAGTTATACAGCGTCTCGAGATTGGCCAATTTCTACAATAAAATGCTGCAAAAATTTTTCCATAGATGTCAATGTGGACGATGTTTGCATGAATTCGCATTGATTAAAATGCTTGTATTATTCTATAGTATCTGTATTAGTACACTCGTCGCTTTGGACCGATCTCTAAAAGCCAGTGTACATGTTCGATTGTAATAAAATAAAAATAAAAACTCGAGTGTCAGATATTCAGTATCCGTGATTTTCGTGGCAAGGATTGTCGTGTGCGCGATCGCAATGTGCGAAATAATCCATTTACCGTTCAATTTATAGAATTATATACATAAGTACATATTTTAATGCGCAAAAATTTTCTAAAAATATATAAAATATATATAAAATCACAATCAAAGTTGTATTTGTGGCTTATGCGATTAAGAAAATTGAAATGAGATATAAAATAAAAATATATAAATTATACAAAATACGTTCAAACGATGCAGTAAATTGCAATTTCGCGCGCTAGATCGCGCGCGGATATTTACGCTTGACTTACTTAATATTGCTACCGCAGGCTAATCCAAGACTTTGTAATCCAAGCTTTAATTTATCGAATAATTAATCATTAAATGAAAAGGGAAAATTTAAAACAAAATGGATATTGGTCGCTATTGATCGTCTTTAATCCACAATATTAAATTAATCAACCACGAAAGAGGATATTTATGATAAAAGAAAGAGGCCCATTTAAATTGATCAGCACATTTAAACCTATGTTAAAACAGACTCAAACTACCAGCTGATGACATGCGGCGTAAATACGGATGACGTAAAAACACCAATACCAATAATTGGCACCGATAAATCTGAATCTACACACATAACTTGCAATTGACAACCAGCCGATGAGGAAAAATGGCTCTTCGTAGACCATTCCAATGGTATACCTTTAATCGCGCTGTCGAATAATAGAGCACGATTGCGGTATCAAATTGAAATGAATCCTCTCCCCGATGTCAATAGTCCATTATTCAATAGTGTACTATTGATCTGAAACCCATTCTCACAGTTGAGTGCTAAATCTATCGGAAATATTCAAGGGTTGCTCGTGTCAGGGGGATAGTATTGTATTATATTTGAGAGCCGTCTCGATGTCACACGCCAGTTTTCCGCCGGATTGCTTTGGCGACGGTCGTCTTTTCGCACACGGTCATGATTCGTCCGGAAAATCTCGGAAAATCTCGTGATAATAATAATCAACTAACGTAAAACTTTCACCATTAAATGTGACCCACTCGATTTAATCAAAAGTACCGCAATCCATTTTTTATTTAACTGTATAATATTATTACAATATAATTCAATGCGCAAGGTCTTTAATAATATTACTGTAAGTTTTGCTGTCCATAACATGACGTTGACAATTACTTTGATCGTCTAAAAACTATAAATTTCCATTAATATAAAATATATATATACGTATTCCGTAAATAAATTAATAATATCAACAACTTACGTATTTTATATTAAAATTTTATCAATGTAATTTTTTTATAATACAAAACACGAACTCAAAACTAGCAAAATACTAAAGTCAAATTCTACCGACCGCTATACGCACGAACAATGTTGTATTTCTTGGCCGAAATGCAGTACGAAACTGAAACGAAATGTAATTGGCCATCGCGGGTCGGGGGGGGGGGGGGGTGAATGCGATAGCATGTAGGTAGATTTTACGTAAGTCTCATGCTAGATCAGACTATACAGGTTTTTCATTCCAAATTGACCCTTTTTCATTTCAAATTGACCCTTTTTCATTTCAAATTGACATAGAAAAGGGGTCAGTTAGAAATGAAAAAGGGTCGATTTGAAATGAAAATGGTTTAAAGGGTCAATTTGAAATGACAAAGGGTCAATTTGGAATGAAAAACCTATGTAAAATAGAGTCAACCGGCATGATTTTCTTATTAATAATAATGCTTTTATATAGTATGAACTTTAATTATATAAATATCAAATAAAAAAAATCTCCCTTTTAATCATTATTTAAATAATTTTATTTTTATTTTCATTTAAACAGCATTCAATTAATAGTATATTGATATACGGTTGATTTGATCAAAATATCTGGTTCTCCGACGGAAAGGTTTTTCAAACTGTATTCGTTTATTAGTTGTCGGCCTCATGTTGAGGGTTTTTTTTCAGATCAAATTCATTTTTGACCTATAAAAAGGCTTACAGTTTGGCGGTTTGGTTCCATTATGTAGAATTGAATCATGCACGCATCACTCGTTTCTAATTTTGTTCAATTAACCTCCCCCCCCCCTCATATTTAACCTTTTCGTCTCGGATCGTTCGAATTCGATTTGAAGTTAATCGCACGGAATTCATTACGCGTAATTGTTATTAGATTCGGGGCTATTTCTTTCGCATTATGTATGTCGATTTGCGATTTCGCAATAGACTACGTAACTTTGTACGTACGTACACATTATTTTGGCACGAAATTCGCTCATACCTATCGGAATATTGGAAAACCGTGTTACGCTCAAGTTGGGTACGAGTTTGCGTTTCGCACTCTCGTGCAGGGGTGGATATAAATTTAAAATAGTCCATGTGTACTTTGCCATCTATTTCCTTTTGAACCCTAAGCCCTAAGGGAGAACGTGACTCATCCCAGTCATTTTTAGCAAAGGGTTTCTTTCGGTCATGACCTCTTGCCCCCGGTGACTCAATGCTGTTACACAAAAACTTTACTGCCTCGTTTCTTTTTGACTCCAGCATAAAACCCGATGATAGCAACAGCCCTCTTGTCTATCTATGTCTTCATGTAATTTAGTGTTGATTATTAAGTTTAGTCGATTTTGGTTTGATAGCGCGAATGGAAACGGATGCTGTTTATCTCGTTAGGATGCCGTTTCGTAAATATTGTGGGTAGACAAGTGGTAGGGTTTCGATCTAGAATTATAATCATCATTAGTCTTTCCCTTTCTACGGTCATTGTGAAGGCTTTTCTGATCTTCTTTATGTATATTTTCCGAACTCACACTCTTGTATGATATATGTATGTATATGTAATTCGACCACTTATTTTGTCCACCTGCTACCGTTTTACGGTTCAGTGGTTCACATTTGTGGCCCTCGCCAAGTTTGTAAAATAACAATTAAAAGATTTTATTTTTATTTTTATGGTATTTCAAAACAGTATATTGATACACCAACTTGTAAGCCTTGTAAATCCAAAATCACTTTTTTTTTTGAGCTAGTTGTTTGAGCTAATTGTATGTGATTTTTTTTAAATGCTTTTTATTATTACTAAATTATGTTCACAATACATCTTATGTCTATTTTAATAGCTACTGACCTACTGATTATTTTCATTTGGAGTCAAACCGGGGATTGAACCCGGGACCTCTCGGTGGTTAGCATTGACGCAACCATTGAGCTGCGCGATGCGATTTCAAACAGGCTACGTCCCCACTACCTACATATATCTACACCCGATATTTTCGAATTTTCCATATCCAGTTCCCACATATATATTGAGTGAATGCGACAGTTGCGCTTCGACCAGATAAAACGTATTTTAAATTGACAAAATTGAGGTTTCGTATTCTCCTATTTTCTCCTCCAAAACTGGATCAATTTTTGAAAAAAATTCATCATCGGTATGAGAAAGATACTTTCTGTGCATCTATCGGCGTATTTTTTTTTAAATCGACCGTTAAATAAGCACGCTGGACTCGTTTCGTGGGTTTAAAAAAGAGGCGATTTTATAGATGTTTGGCGGCTCCTAGCTCCTATAAAAAATAATTAATCAAAAAAATAAAACGATAGATGCACCCCAATGGTCGATATCCATAGCATATTAAAAAAATAATTTCTCTAGTGCCATAATTGAGGAAGGGAGAAGTATAGTACGTTTGTATGGACAAAGCGCTGCTGTCCAGCCCTCTTAAGATGTTGTATTATATTGATTATTTATACATTACATTTTTTTGGGATTTAGTTTTTCTTCACAGAATAATGCATGTATGAATGATTAGGTTGACATGTATGAGTAGAATGAATTATGAGGTTGGTAACGTGTAACAAGGCTATAACGTACAATTTTGCGTATAGCGACGATGAAAACCGCTAAAAAAAACAAATATTATTTACTCTACCTTTTATATCTCCTGACAACTAGAACCTACATTTCTAATAGAAAACATGAATGCTTCGTTCTGGCGCGTTTTTATCAACGATTAAAACCGCTGAACAAGTATTATTTGCTGTACCATTTGTCTCCTGACAACCAGATCCTACATTTCTAATAGAAAACATGAATGCTTCGTCTCCGGCGCGTTTTTATCAACAATTAAAACCGCTGAACAAGTATTATTTGCTGTACCATTTGTCTCCTGACAATCAGATCCTACATTTCTAATAGAAAACATGAATGCTTTGTCTCTGGCGCGTTTTTATCAACGATTAAAACCGCTGAACAAGTATTATTTGCTGTACCATTTATATCTCCTGACAACCATATCCTACATTTCTAATAGAAAACATGAATGCTTCGTCTTTGGCGCATTTTTATGTGTTCACTATTTAATTATACATAGATTTATTGATATAGTTCGTCTATAAAAAAAATGGATTACACTTTTTTCCGTTATATATGATTTTTAACAGTGAATTTGGCTTCCGGAGGGAGGGACTTAGCGTCGGCATAATTTATTATGATAAAGGGTCGTTGAGCTCAGTAAGTAGGGTTGAGAGCTACTGGCTTTTACAAAATTAATAATACATAAAAATGTTCAAAATTCTGGCACGAATTAAAAAATTTCTCTTATATGTACGTTTATACATGTGTATGTAGAAAAATAAAAATTACATCTACTGAAAATCACTTGTTTGGAATCATATCTCAGCATGTATCATTAGTTATTCATTTCTCTTCCATATTGTTAGCATTGGGAAACCCACCGGAAAAGTACAATTTACAAAATACATATAACGCTAAATGGCAGACAGTAAAATGTTTGTTATTTCGCGAAATTTGAGCTGAAATACGGTTTGATGTATACAGCTATTTTCATTCAGCTGATTGCAAAGGCGTATGTTACGCACTTACGCCTTCAACATGTAATAATTTCTATTACTGTGTCTATGTTTCAATAATGTGCGGGCACATTCGACCCAAACCCAAAACTCCCACATCGTTCATGAAACTTTTCCAATTATACAGATTGCAAATTTAAATCGAGTGGTTTTTAAAATAAATAAAAACAATACGAGTTTGAGTGATGAATAATACATAAAGTTTCATTGTTGAGATTTCAATCGAGATTATTCTTTGCCGAAATGACGTCGTCGAAGCTGGAGCACATTTTGACACCGGAATCTGTCAGGAGGTGAGTGTATTGATTGATTGTGTTTTTCGAGGGGAATATTACGCAAAATACGTCTGAGACGAAATATTGACAGAATATACATGTAAAAAATGTGCTACAATTTCTCTCCACGTTGGAAATAAATTGATCAAAGCAACATGTCTTAAAATTGAAAGACCTTTCAAAGCGTGAAAATACGTTGAAGTTGAGGCGTAATGAACGTAAGGTAAGTAATGTAGCAAGGTCATGTAAGTGGACCTGTCCTTAATTGATTTTGATTTTAAATGCTTTTTATTATTACTAAATTATGTTCACAATACATCTTATATCTATTTTAATATCTACTCATCTGCTGAGCATTTTCTATTTTACAATTTTAATTTAATTTTGTTAGTAATCATAGTATTATATTATTCTTATGTTAATGTACAGCATAATGGGAAAAAGAGCTCAAAAACCTATTTACAATTCTTACTATTTGGATGAGTGAACCTGCTTGGAAACTTGCCTACTGATTTCACATGCCTGGACACCTGCCTTTAACCATTTGTATGCCAACGACTCACCGGTGAGTCGTGCATAGACTCGCCTTGTACACAAGCGTCTCACGGGTGAGTCGCGTTTAAAAATGGTTTTAAAAGCACTATCTACGAACGAACTTGGTTACAAAAATAAAATTGATCAATTGAGTTTATTGGGATTCTTTTAAAAAAAAATGCAACATGTGTCATCAGGGCTGCCACTTAATCCATTATATCGAGAAATCTAAAACGTCCGTGAACTTTCGTCATGTATGTATGTCCTTGTCATGCATATGCATGCAAAGTCACTACAAACATCTGGGAGCTTCGAATAAAATATATAAATAATTCAATAAAATATAATAAATAAGAGTGACAGCTAACTGGTTAAGATCTATGTATGTACATACATATGTAGGTAGCTTTATTTTTGTATTAAAGTTCTCTTCTGTTTTTGAAAATCATTTTTGACCGATTGTCATTTTTGCAACTTCAAGTGCTTCTTACTTCTACTACGTCTTATAATGATGTTACATACATAATTTAGAAAAAAACGCTAATGCTTTTGACATTTTAAATAATTTGAAATACAAATTAATTGGAAAATAGTTTTACTCGCATTTCTTATTTCATCTATGCTTATATTTGTATATACGTATGTACATATGTAGGTATGTTTGGTTACTTTGCTCTCGTCTTGGTTCTATGCGCGTGGTTCTACCATGTCCTCAGCCTTTGTATGTATTATATGTATTTCGGAATTCAAATCGAAAAATATCAGTAGGAAAATTAGAAAATTACAGACGTTTTGAACCATACATCGACTCGCTTATGTATATGTACATATATCGAGGAAAATTGACTGTTTTCATTGTAACCCTGGGTAATGATACGTTTAGCCTACAAATTGGTTTAGTCTTAAGATAAGGAAAAGTTTGTGTAAACCGGGCCTCGCTTTATCGCCAATTTACTGCTACGGTTTAACTTCTTTGGGCCAGTCGTGTTTGCCATCTATTCAGTTAATACATATAACAATATACATACATACATATACTCGGGCATAGTTTGACCAATTTGAAAACGGTCTGCGTAATTATTAACGGGTGCTGGAAATCTGTCAAGTCATTACAAAACGATTACATATTGCCGAGCGCGTCGTTCAGGCCTCGGTTCTTCATCTTCGAATGATTGATCGTTCCTTGGGTTATTGCAAGTTGCGGTTTCGCTGATAAAACAATTCCTTAAATGGTTTCATTTTGTACGTATTGTTCTATTTTTAAATGTGCCGTATTCAATATGCGGGCAAGTAACTCTTTTACGGTTGCAATTTAACTTTGCCAATGAAATTCGGAAGTTTTAATGGAAGTGCTTCGGAATTTCGTTATTTTCTTTTTTGTTTGTATGTTGAGCAATGTTTATGCTGCGCAATTTCTGCTAAATACTGTTTGACCGTCGCAAACATGGTGATTTGTTTCGAATTATGTTTGCTATATCTACACTTTGCTATGTATCATTTGGTAATGAATTATCTTGCAAAAGCGCTTGGTAAAAGTTTTTCTCTATATACGATGGTATTTTTGTTTGTATTAATGTTTTGTTTCAAAGTTTATCTCATAAAAACTATCAATGTAAGGAAATAAACGTACTTCTTCGTTTTATCTGAATTTTTCAATATAATTGAAAAATATTAGTTCAAAAGGAAAATATTATCGCTCGGAAAATGTGAAAAGTTCCTACAGTCAAAATAATTTAGATATTGGATACTTGCCGAAAGGTCAAGAATATATGTAGGCAGCCCAAATTTGGGTCAATGCATTACATTTATAATATTCCAGGGATTGTATTCAGAAAATCGACATAATTCCAAAGGGAAGACGTTCTATTGGAATATCAAAAAGAACAATGTACAGTGAGCGACAAAAATAGGTACGCACATAGATTTCGGACAAACAGCGCGAAACAAACCTCTCTACCTGCCGTAAACAATGAGACCCCAACCTTTTTTTTTTTTTACACAACTCTATGTACCGTTGGTTCAAAGATTTACAAAGCTGATGGTCAATTCCCTATTTAGTTTCGCGTTAACTTTGGTTGCAATAGCATCGCATCGGAAAAATGTCGTCCGCACGCCAAATGTCGACCGATGAAAAAGCGGTAATTTTGGCTCTTACGAGAGAGCGAATCGCGTATCCAGAGATTGCTCGTCGGGTGGGGTTTAGTGAAGGTTCTGTGAGAAAATTCACCAAAAAATACAGTGATACAGGATTATTAACAAGGGCTCCAGGATCTGGAAGGAAGTCAAAATTGATGGAACGTGAAAATCGTGTCCTAAAACGTGCTGCTCTTCAAGATCAATTTATTACTGCTTCTAAAATCAGTGATGAGGTTTACACTTCAACATCCACAGCAGTACATACCCGTATGATCCAAAGGAAGCTGAATAAATTAGGGTTTAGAGCGATCAAATTCGCGAAAAAGCCACTTCTGGCGGTTTCAATGAAGAAAAAGCAGTTGAAATGGGCCAAGGACAAGAAGAATTGGATATCAGAGGACTGGTACAGGGTGGTTTTCTCAGATGAATCTAATTGGAATCTTATTGGATCAGATGGGAAGACCACAGTTCGCCGTAGAAGTGGAGTATGTTTTCACGCAAGTTGTGTTTCGCGACCGCGAAGCATTCTCCGTATGTCATGATATGGGGGTGCATTACAGGATATGGAATGGGGGCGCTAGAGTTCGTCCGAAGGTCCATGAATGCTATCCAATACGAAAACACGATACGGGAACGTGTTTTACCCACCATCGAAGCACTCACAGAATTCGTCGCTGAACCAATATTTCAGGACGAATCTGCACCTTGATATCGAGCTCGTTCTGTAAGTTATCAAACCGTTTTTCTATCTTTAATTTGTTTTTTTTATGTGGTAAATATCATCGACTTGTTTTAGATAACCAATTATAAAGAAAGTTTGGGAATTAAATCCCTTACCTGGCCCGGGAACAGTCCAGACCTGAAAATTATCGAAAATTTATGGGCGATTTTGAAGAGGAAAGTAAAAGCCTGCAATCCAAAAACGCTTCAAGAGCTGGAAAACATAATAACGGAGGCATGGGAAAAGGATATTTCCCCAGATGTTATAAAAAAATTGTTTTATTCTATGCCCAGAAGAATTGAGGCAGTAATCAAAGATAAAGGGGGAATTACTAAATATTAAGCTTTATTTTATTTATATATTATTGTTTTATGTATATATTATTAATAGGAAACATTTAAAAAATGTATACCGTGAAAACCGCTTTAAATTAAATTAAAAACTCCCGAAGAACTGCCAATACTTTTTTCCCAACTTTGTCCATTTCGTAAATAATTCCAATATCTCAATAAATACATCAATATAATTAATAATTTGTCTTGTTTTATTATCTTAATGATCCTAGTCATGATTTCAGAAACTTTTAAATGAAAAATATTGCGATATATACGAATAAAATGAAATTTTGCTACTGCGTACCTATTTTTGTCGCTCACTGTATAACTAACTGACAGATAAATGGACTATGTGAAGGTGTTCTTAATAGAAAAATGCATGTTGAGGAAGGTCGTTGGTACTCACATCTTCTACAGAATTAGTACTCTGGAGAATATGTGAGACGTATTGTTTACCAGTCGAATAAATATTGAAGGAAAACGTCAGATCTAGATCAGAAACAGAAGGGTTGATATTCTTCTGGGTTTGAAACTTTTTAATATTCCAGAAGTGGTGTAGGATTCTTCTTCGATTTGATTATGATTATAAAATTAAGAATAAGAAGTGAACTGACTTACCTATATTTATGTATATCTTGAAAAACCGAGAGCAGTTTTAATGCTATCTTGAATGAAATATCGAATGCCTCGACCTGTCTGATCATACATTTTTAAGTAAGACGCTTAAAATAGCCTAACTATAATATTCACATGCAGCTATTGATTCCTAATATGGAGTCGTTAAGTTATAATGTGGCTCACTTTTATGTAATTGTGAGGTATGGTCAAAGCCAGTTTCTAAACCTTACCTTAAATTTTTTTTTTTCATAAGATTTATGTTCTGTAATTACTGGAGTGTCGTCAGATCTGCATTTCAAAGTCTGACCCTAATTGAGTAATTTCGTACCTACGCATGATTCTGTACATCTTCAAGATCTGAGACCCACTACGCGTTTGTTTATATTTACAAACAAGTCCTCTCCCATGAATACAGAGTGGGTGATACGTAATTCGGGAAGGTCATCCCCCAGGGTTCGGCTATCCTTTTGCTCATCCCTTATCACTGCTGAATATAAATAGGTCAACGTGTAGGGTCAGTCTCGGCAATGTGGCGTATTTCAATTCGTCGATTTATCTGTCAACACTTGCTATTTTATTGATGATGTTTTTACTCGAATTTACAGGCAGGCGGCCCTCGCAGCCATGATGATGGAGCTGTCGCACTCGTTGACACTTAACGAGGAAGCACTCCAGCAGATTCCAGCTGCCAAGAGACCGCTCTTCATCTTTGAGTGGCTTCGCTTCCTCGACAAGGTGCTGGTGGCTGCTCAGAAGGTATGCACACGCGATTAAATGCTTAAAAGAAGCATGAAACAAAAGTGAAGTTGTTTTATGCAGGCGATAACCTCTTTCTTCGTCTTTTTGACGATGCTAGAATATTTATTGTCTATTGTTAAAATAATGGATGGTTTACTAAAATATGTTCATAGTAAACTGCATTGTGAACAGGATGTGGTAAATTGTAGTGTGTTTTTTTTAACAATTACTACAGAAGAGTTTTTGCTTCACGTCATTAGTTAATTTTTTGGAAAGAAAACTTCTCATGATCATTGCATCCAATTAATTAATATATCGACATTCCAGTTTTTTTTCGAATGGCGTGTCGCATAATTTAAGGGGCCCATATATAGGTGTAACGATTTGCCGTTACAATTAGTTGAACAACTTATCGTGACGATTACTAGTATATCCATATGTAGGTAGGTAGGCAGTAAGTAACAAGACTTCGATAAACAAGATCAAAAAATTGTTGACCGTAATAAAAGTTAAGCTTTTGGTCCACTGAGAAAATACTTTACATCCGTACTAACTAGTTTGCTGATACAATAAATTGCCCAACTGATTATATCGACAAATCGTCTACATATAAGCTTCCATATATGGATAAACTAACAAGAAACCAAAGGAGTTGTTTGTAGGCTATATTTCACAGTTATTTGCACTAAGCTAGAATGTTCTAAGCAATAGAAATCGAGTATTTTGAGGTTCGCTTATGCTTATATGAACAAAGTATTTCGATTAAGGGTTGGAGTTTCGCTGCAAATACCACTAAATTAGAAATACTAGCGAATGTGATTTTTTTGAATGGAAGGTTTAAAGGTCTATTCATACGGGCACAACACAGACCAACAACTACACGTAAACGGCAGTACGAAAAGTATTCTTTCATACATTATATATGGACCTATTTATATATCCCGTAATGTGTATGTGCCGTAGATGTAATAGCAGAGGCTGACAAAGTCTATTCATATTATACAGCAGTACATGTCACACTAACGTATCAAGCAAAACCGGTTTCTTTTGGCCAGTGTGGAAATATTCACGCATGACGAGACGTTATAGTAGCGAGTGCACGCGTCATAACGGAAGTGCGCATGCCTCTATGGTTAGCATTAACGCAACCACCGAGCTACATACATATACTGCTTCTGTATACTTTATTTTATTTTATTTCATAGAACATGAACACTCGCCTTTATTGAACGCTCCAAAGCGACGAGTGCACTTATACAGATACAATACAATCAATTAATATACATAAGCATTTTATACAATGCGAATTCATACAACCATCCACATAGATATTTATGGAGATTTTTTTTGCAGCATTTTATAGTCAAATTGGCGAACCTCAAGACGCTGAATAACTTTATTTATTTATATAAATAGACCATTAAACAATAATAATACAATAGATAAAACATTAATAAAAAAACAAAGATCATTATAGGAATAGAAAAATAGGAGTTTTAGAACAATCAAAATACGCGAAGTGAGTAAATGAAATGAAATGAAATAACAATGAAATAAAATGCATTTAGCCTTTGTACATATTGGAGAAATAAGAATGTAACATTTTTTTTTAATTTTGTTTACTTGGAATATTAAAAAGATCGAATTGACTAAAGTCGTATCCCAGTTTATGAAGTCTGGGTAACGTTGAATTTTATTATGATATTTTTGGATGTGTAATAAATAGTTGAGATTAGTTGAGAATAATTTGAGATTAGAAATAGAGATAAGAAGGATATGCCAACTTTACAGGAACCATTTTAATGAAAATCAGAAAAATTGGCAAACTCTGAAAGGAAACGATCGACCTGGAGTCACAAACTAAGGTCTGGCCAGCAGCGGGACTCTAGTGGGACTCGAACCCGTGACCACTCTGCTCGAAAGAATAATATACTCACCACTAGTCCACGCTGCTGGTTTGAATTCATATATTAATACACGTGATTGCATTGTTTTATATTTCCGACTGTGACTGGAAAGTCTATTGTTATCTTATTGAATCACATATCCATACACATTTAGTTTTGCTTTCTTTTCAATTTTCCACTTGCAGAATCGTTCGAATCCATTTCTAATCGTCATTGAATACCGATTTGTTTTGATCTGTCTGAAATTTTCCCCACATTCCTCATTCCCGGCTCGCGCTGACCGTGCAAACAATCCTCTGATCGGATTAAACTCTCCTAAACCAATTTATTTTTCTTCTGTAGACTGTGTGGTTGTTTTTTTCATCTCCGCGTAGATCTTTCTATCTAATAAATCTCCCGCTCTCGGAAAAACCACCGCGTGCGGTGAAACTTTTCCCGAACCTCGCATATACACCCATTTTTTCTTATTATTTCGAGTTTTATCAATTTACAACTCATCTTCGGGATCTGTATTTTTCTTTTTTTTTTCACCTGGCAAAGCGCGTGATATTTTCCTCTACGGAGTGCTTCGCCGACTTCGGATCGTTCGTTCATCAGATTACTGCGACAGTTTGCGTTTGATCTCGATAGACGCGAATAAAATTTTTAATATATGTATATATACAATATTTTTTCCATCTAGACTGTTCTTTTAAGATTGCAAATCAAATCGGAAGAATGTGCCCGGCGCTCAGTAATAAATTGTGATTTTGCGAGACAGTCGGTTACGTCGTTTTAAGCCTCGTTTGTTTGCACAGTTAAAGGGCTTTGTTTGACTTCGACAAAGCGTCTTTAAAATTTAAAGGACCACGCAGAATCCCTCACCCTCCCCCTAATCGAATCGTAATTATCAATGTTTGGTATTTGAACAGTTTCGGTTTCAAATTAGGACCTCGATATATTGTTTGCGTATCCTTTACCATTAAACGAGCTAATCTTTTATGTAACATAACAATTTTGATGAGACTATTCATTTACCCTTTTTATGGCCTAAACATTCCAACGAAATGAGAAAACTGTTTTATAAATAAACATTATTATCATTAGAGCCCGGATAACCAAGGTGCCGTTTATTGTTCAAATGTTGTAAATGCATTGTTAAAGGTTTACCGAACCTTTTTTACAAAGCATTTACAACAATTGAATAATAAGCGGCATCTTGGCTATCCGTACTCTAATTATCATATATGTATATAATATCGCTATTTTGTGTGTGTCTGTCTATTTGTAGTCACAGCTAAACCACTGCCAATTAAAATAATGCGATATAATAACAAAATAAAATACTTTTATGTATACTGTATGCTACCAATGTTTCTTCTAGGCAAATAGACGTTTACCGCCATCTATTAAAAATTTATTTAATTAATTAATTTTTCTATCGGTTTTTTATATTGTTTATATGTAGGTACATAGGTAGGTAGTTTTTACCTTTTTTTCATATTAAACGATTGAATATTAATATTAAATTAAATATATTTAAAAGGTATTTGAAAAAAATTCGACCGCGTGCGGATCAAACCGACACATTTCTATTATTTTTTTAAATTTAATAACTAAATATGCCATCACCCATGTGATGATATTTCATCGGGTACAACACTAGTATTATATAATAGCGCTATTCTGTGTGTGTTTTTGTGTGCAATAACGCTCGCCGTACTATAAAAGTCGTTTCGATTGACATACATATGTACGTCACAGCTTAAAAACAGACGCCATGTATGTATCCACAAACATACAGTTTGTGGATATGTGGCGGTCGCGTAGTCCAGTCGTGTCGAGGGCGTGGAGCGTCTGACATGTGCTCCTGATATTGAGAGTCGAGCGACGGTTGCCGTCGGCGTCAGATGCGCTGCGCGGGAGCATGCACACATACACACACCCACGAAGACACACACACACGTTCATTCATCATTTCGAACGGCTGAACGGATTGGATCAGTGAGCTTGTAATACGTGCACTCAACTTTCTCTATTAATACGTGCGCCTATAAATTCCCTTATATTATATTTTTATATAACATATAACTTTATTTTAATTCGTGTATCAATTCCTTTCTAACAAACCACCCATTGCAATAAACGGGCACAAAACTAGTTATATGTATTACTTATACATATATTCCAGAAGCCTTTTACAATATAAATTTCATATAAACACACATATACAATTTCGTTTGATACATTTTCGTCTATTATTATTTCACGTCGTATTGTTTGCGGGTTTTCAGCGAAATGTCGGAACCGTGTACGTACACGTATTGTAAATATCTCAAACAGGTACACATATATTATTGTATATATGTACATTTTCAGCGAGAAAGCTCCATCATTAACATTTGAATCGGTATTCCGACCTTTATCGGTATATCAACGCTTTTGGCATTTGTGCCTAACCTTTAAGGTTTGTCTGCTGTACAATGTCTTCCTTGACATTATATTCGCACTATACATAATACATAAATTTTTTTATTTACAATCGATCGTATTACAAAGCGAGTGTACATAGACATAAGCATAGGTGAGGCTTTTGCCGGTTTTTCTAGTCTCGTTAGATAAAATTTCATATTTAACATGGAAAACCTACACATTCTTGCAGAGCATCGTCGGCCCGGTTGATTATCGTGGAAATTTATGCAGGCTTTCAACGAAAATCGTTTTCCAAGCCATTTTATCATAATTCTCTTGTCATCCTTTTGTTACACGTTCATGAACACAGCTCGTGTATGCACCATTGAAACTCCAAAGGGAGAATACAGAGTGTGTGTGTGTGTATTCAGTAATGAATGTATAATACGCATTATGTAAGCTAAATGTCTGAAATAGGATTAAGTTTGAGAATATGTTTTCAAACATGTCATGTATGTATCGTAGATTTGCATACCTACTGGGTATATTTTTCACTTATACAAATTCGAATTGCGACGCTGCCATCTGAGGTGATTTTTGCCTTAGTTGTCTGTCGTAGAGATTGCCGTCTATGGTATTTGTATCACTTATGTACTTTACGATGTGAAATGGTTTCGAACATTTTCTTGTCAAATTCATGGCTTGAAATCATATTCTATAATATAATAACTGAACAGCCTTTCCCAAATTGTGATCCGCGTAAAGTGTGCAAGTGCTGAAGCAAAGAAATATCAATATTTAACACAAAAGGTAAAATTTTATTTTTTGAGAAAAAGTTAAAATTTTAATTTCAAATGTGATGTAGATGTATTTGTAATGGTGAACTGAATCATTCCCACAAGATGATAGCACACATGAGCGTTACCTATGTTTTTATTTTTATTTAATATTGGTTTTCTTTGTAGAACGTGACACGTTTTTTTTTACATAGTTTTGTACATGTGAGAAAAACGCCAGCACGCATAATCTATGCTATGGCCCCGAGGCTTAATAGGTTTGGTAGTGATCAATTCCCACATTTGAAGAAATATAGGAGAAACTTGTCGAAAAAAAGAACCCATGCGGATTTTTCACAACGGAAGGCTAAGAACGTACCCGTGCCGCTCGATTCAGTGTGCTATCGCCCTAATCATCTTGTGAGGTATAATCATTTGTACCATTTGTACCATTAGGGATATTCGAATTTTGTTCACCTACGGCGCTTGTTTGTATTACTATGCACATTAAATAAGGCTAATATTTCAATTTTGATATTATTTTCTCGAACATATGTATGTCTACTAATATTTTATATATGTTATGTTTTTTGAGTACCTAGAAAGGTGTATTCATATTGGCACAGCACAGACTGGCAACTGTACGTAAACAACATTACGAAAAGTATTCTTTGGTACATTATACATCGACACATTCATATTCTCCGTGTATACGTGGCGTAGATGTAACAGCAGTAGCTGACAAAATCTATTCATATTACACAGCAGTCCACGTATCAAACTAAACCGGTTTTCTTTGGCCACTGAGAAAATATTCACATCTGACGTGACTTCATAGTAGCGAGTGCACGCGTACTAACGAAAGTACGCATGCGCATATGAATATTTTCGAAAACGTCATATTGTGACAATAGTAGTACCGTGCATTGCTATGCCGTGCTGTTGACTTGTAGTGCTGGATAGTATGAATAGCCTCAAGTCGTCGTCATCCATTGATGTAAGGTTAGCCCCTCCCTTCCTAAGAAAAAATGTTTTGCAACCCCCGAGGTGCTCAAAAAATGTTTTACGACCCCAGTGACCTAAAAAGGTTTACAGGCCTGTTTTATATGATTAACGTTTGAAAACAAATGTTTTTTTTTGTTGGTAAGATATTACGTTTGTGTCGCACCAATATAAGCAATATTCGATCGATATCAATGTATCTTATAATTAAACCGGCTATTATTTTCAACGCTGATGATTGTTTGCCGTTATATTAAGGTCTCTCGTACGATGCTGAAAGCGTCACGTTTCATCCCTTACGATAATTACTTTTTGAGCACCCACAAACATACTGGTTCAAAATGCTTATTATATGTATACTTTTTTTAAAACCATTGACGACACTCGTTATCGCGATTGCTACACTTGATTTCGTATACGTATTTATGTACATATTTTATTTTATTTTATTTTATTTTAAAAAATCAATACCACAGAGACTTGACAGGTTGCCCCAAAGCGTCAATGTGATTTTAATACAAATAATAAAAATCATAAAAATTACAAAAAAAACACCATAAAAAAAATAATAAAAATCATAAATAAAAAAAAACATAAGAAAATAATAAAAATCATAAATAAAAAAAAACATCATAAAAAAATAATAAAAATCAAGTAAAAAATATGTACACAAAATAAAAACAAAGAAATAAGATTGAAAAATTTATATCGTGCTATTTAGGATGTGTTCCACCAACTCAACATAACTGGCATCGAATAGGTCCAAGTAATGTGCCAGTAAGTTGAGGAGTCGAACAGCTCTCGAGAGGGGGGAGTTCATGAGCACGTTTGATTTAGCCCTAATTGGTAAAAATATATCATGTTTTCTTAAAACTCTACGATTTTCCGGGGCCCAGAATTTTAGTTTCTCCAGGATAGTGGGATTGTGAATCTCTCCTCTAAGTAATTTTACGAAATGTTTCCCAAGAAATAAATCTCTTCTCTTTGCCAGGGAGTTGAAACCCAAAGATCCCAAGACAAAGGCACTAGGGAACAGATATGGATAAAATCCAAATGTCTTCAGATATAAAAACCTAAGGAATTTCCTTTGGACTCGTTCCAACATTAGAGAGTAACGAAGTTGATAGGGAGACCATATAATGGAGCCAAACTCAAGCACACTGCGAACTAATGTACAATATAAGAGACGAATGGCAGTGAGCCCTAGTTCGGACGAATTACGGATTACGAATCCAAGGATTTTTGTTGCCCTATCACAGATATTCTCAATGTGAATGTTGAAACTCCAACTATTTTCGAAGACTATTCCCAGATCAGATATAAATAATTCTCTCTGAAGAAGAGAATCATGAAATTTATACGGATAATTAATAGGAGAACGAGAACGAGAGTAAGAAATGACCCGACACTTTAGGATATTGAAGGGAAGTTTATTAACATTAGCCCATTCATAAATAGAATTCAAATCCTCTTGCAAATAAAGAGCGTCAGGTAAATCAATTATTCTCTTATAGATTTTTAAGTCATCCGCATATAATAAAAATTTAGAATGGTGAATAGAAGATTGAATATCGTTGATAAATATTAGGAATAATAAAGGGCCAAGATTTGATCCTTGGGGAATCCCAGAAGTGGCAACATACTCATAAGAAAAGCAACTCCCAAACTTAACGAATTGACGTCGATCCTGTAAATAAGAAATAAAAAGACCAACAAGATTATAAGTAAATCCAATAAAACTTAATTTACTAACCAAAATTTTATGATCAACTTTATCAAACGCCTTCTCAAAATCAGTATATATTACATCCATTTGATTATTACAATCCAAAGTGCTGGTTATGTCATTAGAGAAACATAACAAGTTGGTAATAGCTGATCTGGCCGGACGAAAGCCATGCTGCTGATCAATGAGCATACTTTGAAAGTGATTAAAAATGTATCTGTGTAATATTACCTCAAACATTTTGGCTGGCGCTGACAAGATAGTTATTGGTCTGTAGTTCCTTACACAAGATTTATCGTCCTTCTTATGAATAGGAGTTACTTTAGAGCATTTCCATAAATTGGGGAATGAAGAGTTCCTTAGAATTAAATTAAAAATGAATTTTAAAGGTTCTAAGAGACTAACCTCACATCCTTTTAGGATGTAATTAGGGATGGAGTCAGGACCGGAAGAATAAATATTTTTTAACTTTAGAAAGCCATATTTCAGATCGGAAGAGTCAAGATGATTAATCGCTAAAGTGGGGAAAGTAAATTCCGAGTCATTGGTAGGTTCCATGGAATCAGTAGGATTATTGAAAACTGATTTAAAAAAGTCGGCAAATCCATTAGCAATGTTTTGATCACCCTCTAACAATCCAGAATCATTGTACATAATGGTCGACTTTACACGATTTACACGTTTAGAATTGATGAAGTTCCAGAATTTCTTAGGGTTTTTAACTATGGAACTTTCACAATCAGCTACATAAACATTATATGCATTATTAATTAATTTCTTAATTTCCGTACGTAAAATACGGAAATTATTTAAGATAAGAGGATTGCTCGATTTCTTCCAGAGTTTATGTGTTTGATATTTACTTTTTAAGAGATTAATAATTTCTTTAGTAAACCAAGGCGGATAAATCCTTTTACTCGTCACTAATCCTTTCAACCGAAAACAATCATTAAAAATAGAATATATAATGTCATAGAAATTAGAGAGGGCCAAATTAACATCTTTGCACTCATAAACTCGCTCCCATTGACAATTACAAAGAATATCATTTAAATATTTGAAATCAACATTTGTAAATAACCATCCATTTAGGACAGAGGTATTAAGACAGTTATTTATTAAACGAAGTGAGGAATAAGTTATAGTTAATTTTAAATGAATATCAAGAGCAGGATGATAGCTGTCTTCAGGAACCAAGGAATCAACTGAATTTGAAATAATAATATTCTGACAATCTAAATTTGTTAATAGAAAATCCAACATGGAATTATTAAAATAGTTTCGAATAGTATTAATTTGTTTTAAGTTGAATAAAGATATAAAAAAATTAAGGTCATCAGGAAAACAGTTAGAAGAATTCAGATTAAAATCTCCAGATATAAAAATGCGACCATTACTTAAATGTGAATAATTAGATATAATTAAATCAAAAAATCGCTTATAAATATTTGGTGGAGATCTTGGTGGAAAATAAATAGTACATATGTATATAAAAAAAGGAATGTTAACAAATCTTAGTTTTAGCCATACACATTCATGAATGTCCTCAAGATGACTAAGTCTTTCAACCGAAATAATATTTGCATTTTTAACTGCTAGAAGAACACCACCACCTCTGGCAGATCTATCATGGCGATATATATTGAAACTGCTGTCAAGTACTTCGGCATCATGTACAGATGAGTTTAGCCATGTTTCAGTAATAGCAAGGACGTCAATAGATCTAGAAGCGGCGTTGTTGTAGAATTCCTTGAGTTTTGTATTTAAACCCCGCACATTTTGATAATAAAGTTTAATGTTACGGGTCACGGGTTTGGGCAATCGGTTTCGAAGAGATTTTTTTGAGAAATAACCATTCTCTTATGCCAGTACCGTATATATGCGTAATATGTATGCATAAGAAAGCTATGATTTCAAATAGGTCACTTGCTGGAAAATGCGCGAGAGTTTTCATTTAGCAAAGGATGTTTGATTATAGTGTTTCCGCTTGCAGTTGAATTCTGCTCATCTTTTTTTATTCTTTTCAGTTTTTTTGCTGCTTTTCCTTTATTTTTTTTCCCATTTTATTTTCATGTTTTGTCAGTATATATACCTATGTAGGGTATGGTGTATTTTTCTTGTTGGTTCGTGTGTCCTTTTACAAATCCTCTATTGTTGTTCGCGACATCTCTCACTCTTCATACATTATAAACAGGGGTAGAAAACTTTATTATTTATTTACATATTTTTGCTACAGTGATAACAGAATACTGTAACGCGTCACTGTGACCTGGCATATATAAGCATACTATAAATACTATATATAAGAATACAGATTACGACATGTAATTTTTATTATATGTCGTTGAATTGCGAGACACTGAAAACTTGAAATTATCGAGACATCTATGAATCTATGAACTTGTATTGCACGTAATTCATACTCAAATAGTAATGACATAGTAGTTAGGAAGTTTTTTAGCCAATTTAATCGAGGAACCGTTTCAAAAATGAAATTAGAAAAATTGGCAAACTCGATTGGGAAAAATCGACCTGAAGTTACAAACAGTGGTGTAGTCGGACCAGGTTGAGCCGGGTCGCCGCCCTGGTACTTTGATATAAAAACTGTTTTTCGAGTACAATTAAAAATATTTTTGCTTATATTTCATGTACAATTTTGTATACCACATATTGTGAGAAGACTCTCGTTTTAACATTTGGTGACTACAACCGTATCCTCACTCAAATGCTCATTTGATTGCAGAAAATATTTTAAAAACAGCCCAACAATAACCCTTTGAAGAAATTATAGACACTGAATGATGCTGAAATCGAATCATCTAACAATATTTTCAGATCTGCATATTATATCATATTGCAAAAAATAATAAGCCTTATTCAGACCACTTTGGTTGACTTTTCAAGTTAATTACCATTTGATTTTTTATAAATATTTTTACTACCAATATTAGGATATATATATTAAAAAAAGCGAGGGGGGGGTCGTACTTTTTTATTTTGCTCTACACCACTGGTTACAATTATCCAAATTTGACCAGCAGCATTACAGATAAATTCTTTTCAATCGAGGTCAACGCACGGGATCGAACTCGGCGCTTCTCGGTGCTTAGGCAAAAGCCCAACCACCGAGCCATGCTGCTGGCGTTGTTGATGCGTTGACCAATCGGCTCCGAATAAATCACAGATCAAAACCGCCGAATATTTATACTCAGCGTGTACTTTAAACACAGAGAGGTCATTGGTTGATGGGTCGCGAGACCTGATTGGCTTATAGCTTGTTCATTCGTTGAGGCCTTTTTGGCGCGAACGCGCCATCAGGTCATCAGTGATGGTAAACAAGTGGTCGACGAGCATTAATTACTTAATTTCTACGTTACAGTATTTGTTTTCTAATTTTCCCAAAGGGCCCCATTCAGCCCGCAGGCCGTTATTTAAGCACGCCTGCCCGAGACGTAGCGAACGCTTTTTGTCCTTTGTTCACGATATTAGCAAAAAACATTATAAATCAAAACGACGGGTCCGTATTGTCCTTTTCAGCGGTTTGAACTTGCCGCAGATAAAATTTGAATGTCTCCTTGTCTCGCACGTAATTTTGATTCGACTCTCCCCGGAGGATGCGCAGAGGAAAAGTGTATCGATGTGGGGCGACACGTTTTCCTCTTTTTCTTTCCGCTTTTCCGTGACGTTTAATCTATTTTGTTCCGCTCTCTTTTACGTTTCGCTCGTCGCAGACTCGAGTTATTTACATATTTGCTATGTGGCAATTCAGTGTCGTGGTTTTTGTACCCAAGAATTCAATTTGCCGATATTATTCACTCTCTCTCTCTCCCACTCGTTTTATTTCTCACACATATGTATGTGTGTATTGCTACATAGCTTGTATGAAAGCTCTTAAGCGATTTCCATTTTGTTCTTGTACCCTGGAGACTCGGCAATATATAGGTACCACTGCTTTTAAAGCGCTATAAACCACTCACCTGCAAGCGGTGGCTTTTGCCCAAATTAATTTCACCCCAAACCGTCCAATACTGTTACAGGTGAAACTAGATATTCAAATTCGCTAACTCGAACCTTGGATAATTCAATCTATTCTGTGTAATTATTTCACAATTGAACAGGACTGTTGAAATTCATACGTGGGTAAATCACAATGTACCTATAAAAAATCGACTTTCATTTTTATATATGTATATTCTGTGATGCGTTTATTTGTCATGATTAGAGGTAGAACCGGAAGCGTGCTTTTTCCAGGAAACGGCATTTTGGGTCTATTTTCCAGGAAATAGAGCAAACTACAAAACTAAAGTGCAAAAAAAGGTTCATCATAAAAATGAACAATAAACGAAGAACGGCACGCTTCCGGTCCTACCTCTATGTTCCGGTCATGATATTACTCATGAGGCTGTGCTTGGAATGCAATTCCGAAATTGTTAGTTAAAGGGTTCAAATCTGGTTTACTTATGGCGGCCAGCGATGCTATACACCAATATTTTGCCATAAATTTTCCCTCATTCCATACTTTTTTTGTATTGCGAACTTTATTTCATTATAGGGGATGTGGAATTTAAGTTCAATATTTTTTTTTATATTTCATTACAATTTAAGGCATTATTGTCGTAACCCCATCTTAAAGGTCTAGTTCCACTTTTGGTGACCGCGACTGCTATTTTTTATTACTAGAAATAGGCGGTCGAGTTGCGGTCATAAAATAACAATAGACCTCTCCATTGTCCGAGAAAGCGGGAGAGCAAAAAAAATTGTTGACAATAGTTTGACCATTGACCATAACGCATGGACGCCTTTATGTGTTCATGCGCTGTTGTTTATTTTGTACTTGGTTATGTAGTGTGGTTTTCTTATATAGAGCAGTGATGTGCGGTTGTTCTTGTGCGATATTGCTGAACAATTGTCTCGTTCTCCGACGAAAGGGTCTCTTAGACTGTATTCGTTGGGGGAGGTGGCCTCATGCTGAGGGCTTTTAATTGTCGAATTCCTTGATCTTCAAAGCGAGCTTTAACCATTGACCATTAAATCATTAAACTGACCATTTTTTTTTTGCCGTCGAGCATCTTCTCCGCCGGTTCCTAATTATTACTAAAGGGCGGCGGTCAAGTTCCCATTGCTCACAAAAAATAGTTCACTATCGTCTATTTCTATTATTTTGAAAAGCAAGAGAGCAAAACGAAATTGACAATAGTGAACCATTTTTTGTGGTTAATGGAAACTTGACCGCCGCCCTTTAATTATTACTGCTGCGTAGGGGTGTATTCAGGGATCCAAATGATAGGCCAGAGTTGGTTCAAAGCATTTATTCTACGACTCGGGATGTCCACACGGAACCGCCGCTCACTCGAGAGTGTCAGTCTACCATGTGCAACATTATTTTAAAGGTAGGTAGCTGAGTGTTCGGACATGCAGTAGTCCGAATAACCCTGGCATTAAATATACATATGTATATAACGGAAGAAATATTTCAACGAGACATCTATGAATTGTACATACATTTTATTGTACATTAATCATACTCAAATAGTGGTAACATTGTAGGTAGGTGGGATTTTTAGCCAATTTTTAATCCGGAACCGTTTCAACAATGAAATCAGAGAAAAATAGCAAACTCTGATAGGAAACGATCGACCTGGAGCACAAATATCCAGGTCTGACCAGCAGCACTACATTTGGCACTACATCTGACCAGCAGCAATACAAAAAAAAACTAGTTGCATATGGACAAAATTAAATAAATTAAGCATTAGAAATGTTCAATCAATAACGAAGAGAGCGTTTGGGCAACGGACGTTTTGTGACGGATGCAACGTTGCCGCGCGTCGTGGCACTGTGCGGGGATTGTGCATTTCGTACGCGCATGACGATGACGTACGTTAATTGAGCGTCCGTACAACGTTGCCACACGCCTCTACGTCAGTTAGTAGCGTCACCTGCGTTGCGTTGCGTTGTGTCTGACACCGTTTCTCCAAGATGGACACTGAATTGTTGATATATGAAATTAGAAACCATCCGTATTTATGGGACTCCTCGCATAACAGTTATAAGGACCGAAAGTTGAAAAATTTAGCATGGATGCGTATCGCCAACGTTGCCACTGAAAATTTTGAGAGTAGGACCCAATTGGAGAAAAGACTTATTGGTAAGTGAAACTTTGTATTTATCAATTCATATTTTTATTTACTTACAGCTGTTAGTCCTATTTCACCAATGAAAAGAAAATAGGAAACAGTATAATTTTGCTTTATCTTGGAAAGGGATCCATCTGTTACGATGAAACTTTGGGCAAATCACCATTTTTGGGTCTAAGTATTGTCTCAACTTGAGAAAATTCATTTAAAGGATTGATTTCTCAACTTTTTTTCTATTATTTCAGTAAATTGTTAAAAATAAGTCACCATGGGTCTCAGATTGTATTCGTTGGAGGCTAGTGACCTCATGTTGAGGACTTTAAGGGTGTTTCTTTGACCTTCAAAGCGGGATTAAGAAACCATGTTTATGTATATAAAAATGTTTCAGTAAATTGATTATTATATGTATGCATTTTATTTTATAAATGTTTATTGTATTTTTTATGTTTTTAGTGCAAGAAGCAGTCAGCAAGTGGAAAAGTATTCGAGACAATTATGTCCGTAGTATAAAAAAACAAAATGAAATAAAGAAATCTGGCTGTTTGAAGCCCTTAAAACGATACATATACGAGAAACAATTGGGATTCCTGAGGAAATATCAAGAATTGCCATCTGCCGGCGATCCTCAATTAGAAATAGAAGAAACCTCCATGAATTTTGATTCTGACCAAAATAACGAGAGTGATAAAATAAAAACGACAACTGTCGACTCCGACAATCAAAATATCAATCTTCAACCATTAATAAACAAAAGTAAAACGAAATCGAACGATTCAACATTGAATTTTGAATCAGACATCACAAACCAGATCACCGATGACAAATCTAAAAGCCTTGACCCAATCATTGTAAATAGTAGACATGTCTGCAAAGAACCTAGAAAAAAGAAAAAGAAATTGCAATTAGAAGACAAACTCAGTAAGTTCATTGATTTAAATATGAAAAAAACAAACAGGAAAATAGACGAAGACGACGATGACGATATGGCATTCTACAAATCTACATTGCCGATATTGAAAAATTTTACCGTAGATGAAAAAATACAATTTCGAATTAAACTCATGCAACTTATGCAAGGTATTAGCCTGACATCTACAGCTGAACTACCATATCGTCCATACAAATTCAATAATCATTACGAACCATCTTTATTGGCAGCTTCTACATCGACACCATGCCTAAAAAATCCACCATCAAATGCATCATCACCCAACTCTGAATCATCCTATAATTCTTCATGATGATTAAAATATATATCAAAAACTATATTCTATATCATGTTATTGTTATTATTATGTTTTAATATAAAGTAAATTTTAATAAAACAAAGTATATTTTTATTTATGTATTCAAACCTTATTAGCACTACATATGTATGAGCAATCTTTACTATGTCATTGAATCATTACTTTGATTATTGTTTTAAATTGGTCTTCTAGTACCGTTGTTTGTGTGTCAATTTTCCAATGAATCAGTTTTGCAAATTATAAATGAGTCAAGAGTCGTTCTCGACAGCAACGGCTGAATAATCCATTCATTTGGTCAATCATGGTAAATTACTCGCTTTATTCGGGATCGTGATGAAATAATTTTAGTACGGCGGAAAGGTCTATTTCAGCTGTCGTATAAAAGTATTCACGTTTAGACTTTTCTTACATGTAATTTACATAATAGAATGAAAGAAGGGGGAAATTTGGCTGATATATCGTTGTAAAAACAAAAGTTTTCATATTAATCAGCATCCTTAAAGGCTGCTGTTAATTTTTATTATGATAAAAGTATTTAAAGTCTTGATGCCGCTCAACCACACAATGGAAAGTTTTCCCAATCTGTACAACGTTTCCGAAAGCTTTAAAGGCCGGCGTATAATATCCATTGTTGATTGGCTCGACGGAGGATATTCTTCAGATAGTTTTGTACTCCGTATACAGACATTAGAGTTGCTTTCGCTTGTGAGGAGAACATATTTTGAACCTATTTTAGACTTGTACTTTTGTCCTTGTAGGTACACATATTTTTCACATAGATATATACCAGGAAGGCTTGACTGGAAGACCCCAATGCGCCTTCCTTGACAATTAATTACAAACAATGCAGCAATTTTTTATTATTACATAATTCACTGTGTTTCCAGAATCTGAAGAACACGAAATAACAATTAATTAATTAATTAATACAGAAATAATCCATTGAGACATCTATGGATTTAGATTTTGTACATAATTTTTACAAATTATACACACAATAAATACAGAAGATTTGTGACAACAGAAAATCATTTTTTTTGCCAATTTGAGGAACCGTTTCAACAATGATCAGATAAAATTGGCAAACTCTGATAAGAAACGATCGATTTGGAGTCACAAATAGCCCCAAATTTAACCAGCAGTATGGCGGATCGAACCCACTGCTCACATGGTACTAAACATACACGCTACCATTAAGCCAGACTGCTGGCTAAATAATCATATACATACATACACAAAGTAAGTATAAAAAAATGTTCACTTATCATAAAGAAAGGCTCATCTTCTTGTTTTTTTTAATGAATCATATTTTTTATACTTTTATGCAAATTTCCTTCAAAAATTATTTTAATTAAAGTTTCTTTTAAGAAAACATTATATAAAATTGATGATAATCTTTCGACTACGTGTATTTTTCGCCTTCGCGTATATCCAGCATGGACTAGTGGTTAGGTTAGGTTATAATTATATTAGGCTTCGATCGGAGTGGTCACGATTTGACTCCAGGTCGATCGTTTCGTATCTCAGGCAGACAGACACACAGACAGAATAGCGATATTATATACATACATATATGATGATTGAAATCACTCACAATACTCGTGCAGTCAGCAATCGATTGTTTGGACTACTGGCTAAATAGGAACGTGCGTTCACAACAGGCCAGTGGACAAGCCAATCCAGCACGTGAATGGTCGGGGAAGCTATTAGACCCGAAAGTTGGAAACCGTTCTAATACAATGGAATGGCTTGAGAAATGGCTCGAAGACATTCGATTGTCTCGGAATGGCTATTTACACTAGGCCAATATTGGCTTGGTTTAGTGTAATGTCTTAACGATTTGCTACGTGTCAATGTTGCATGAATTAATTTGTAGTTTGATTTTTGTATGATTCTTACGGCCAAGTCCGTGCTCAGGATGAGGCTGCCTTGAGACATCTATTGGTTTTCATTTACTGAGCAGATTGCTCAGCTTGAGGCCGCCTCGCGGATTGTACGTACATATGTATATACATACGGGTCTACCTCACGGAACCGAAAGTGAAAAGGTCGAAACAGCAAATATCGGAAGGCAAAGATCGAAAATCGAAAGATCTTAAGTCGAAAGATCAAAAAAAAGGGTGCATGGTAAACGGTACTATGTATGTATATATAATATATATATATCAGTGGAATGCGGTGAAATTATCTCTCTTTTTGTCATACAGCCTTGTTTAATGTGCGCGTGCGGGATACGGGACGAAAAGCATGTTCCTCTTGTTCCTGTTGTATCCTGCTCGCGCAAATTAAGTGATGATGTACGGCGGAGGAAGAGATAGTTTTACCGCACGCCACTGATATATGTATATACTAACCGTTTTTCATATGTATGCATGATTAACGAATATTTTCGACTTTTTCACGGTAACCCATATACATACGTGTATATCAGGTTTCAATGTAAGTTTTACATAAATAAAAATACATCTTTAACATATTTGAAGGTTACAAATCAAATTTAAATTCTTAATTTTCATTCGGCCGGAAAATGCACGGAAAACTGTCGTAATTTGCGGGTTTCGCCGGAAGGAACACTTTACAAAGTCGTGTGCACGTTCAAATTTACTGCGTCACGTTCCTTGAGGCACGTTTTCACATTTTTACATGGTGTGCGAAATTCACGTCACAATACACACATGTACAATATGTTTACAAAACGAAAAAAGAAAGAAGAGATGTAAAGCATTCGCATCAAAAAAGATGCGTGTAGAAAGTTGTCACAAGGCTCTCATTGAATGTAAATTTCGAAGGATTCACATGTCGTACTACTGCATACATATGTAAGAGTATATTTCGAGCATAAAATACGCTGTATACGTAAATGTATTACATATGTTGTATTATTATGTAATTGGATTGTAAGCCTTTGAAGGGTTAACTATGTAACTTTTGAGTATTTCATGTAGGACTTTCTATGGGTTGATTTGAGTAGGGTTGATTTATCTCGATGGGCATCGACGATGAGACTCTTAAACTTATGCAAATTTATCTCGTTCGTTTCGGAGCACTCCCGCGATATTATTTCTACGCCAGTCCCAGGAAAGTTTCATTCCCTTTTAGTAGTTTTTGCTGCATAAATTTGAAAAATTGTAGTTAGTTCTGAAATGTGTGATTTATTTTAACTCGCGCCTAACTTGAAAAAAAATATGCTTCCTCACAGCATGCGTATCCCTTTCCTTCCCAAATTTCGCACGTTCCTTACAAAACATTATCTTTCATTTAATAAATTCTCCACGGCTTATACATATCTTAAATGTTATACAGGCTCTTAAAACGAAAAATGATTGATCTATCATTACTCCGAAAAACCGCTAGAAAAAGCTGCTTTTCGTTTTTTTTACAAATCAAAAGCCAGCCGGTCAACCGTTTTTCATCGACTTCGGAAAATTAGGACTTTTTATAAGTTTTAAATATTTATATTACAAATAAATTGTAATATAATACCTTATGCAATAAATTAATTTGAATTAGTTTTATTGTTAATTTTTTGTAAAATAACCAAAAATAGATTAAAATATTCACGAAAAACCTTATAAAATAAATTAATAAATTTCCGATTGTAATAATGCAATCGGAAATTATATAATTCATATAATTTTTATGAATTGCATTAATAATGTAGCGTATGCTAAACGGAGCCGCCGTTATAATTGGTTTTCGAGGATTATCTCCAGGCTAAGTGCAAGCAGGCTAAAAAATGACCACCGAATTGGCTTAGTAACGGCAACCTGTCCAATCTCAGAGCTGACAGCGATAGCGTGGGACTGAATGTCGTGGGAATGCACATCCGAGTACGTGACTAAACAATGGGAAAGTAACCGGACGTTGAAGATGCCCTGAACGACCTGTACTTTATAAGGAAGTACTTGGACCATATCAAGGCATTCTGGACGGAGCACTGCCAGTGCCAGTGCGTTTATCTCCTTAATCACCAATAAATGCTGTGAAACGACTTTGGCCTTTTACTCGGATCCTCCAACCACCCCTACGCAACAATAATAATGTACATATCTTGAATTTATAGCTAAACAGTTTTTTTTTAATTATCTGGGTGAAGTTTAGAAAATAAAAGACTTAAAGGGCCACGTAACGGATTCAAGGTAAATCTGACGTTGGATTAAACGACTTCGGGGGCCGTATATTGGTGAACCCTGGTATATGTTGTATCTTTCGTCGTAAGAAAGTTTTACTTCTCGTTTTAATCGCCCCTTGAGTCTTTGCGCCCTTTGCTGTGGCCTTGTTTAAGTTATTGAAACACTACTTTCAATAATATTTAATTGGTTTATGACCTAGTCTTCGCCGGTTACTAAATCTCAAAGCAACCGCTAAGTGCCGTCACTTTTTGTTTTGTTCAAAGAAATATACACCTATTCCCTTAGAAAGTCTGAATATGCTAATTATTTTCGTTCTTTCATAGAAATTTTAAATTAACAATTGTTAGCTTTGAGAGAAAAAAAACCTCAAAAAACCGGTTTATCGAGCCAAAAAAGCCAGTTTTAGGTTTTTTGAAAAAATGGTCGATATTTGTCTGTATGTATGTATATACAATACACTCCCCCCCCCCTATTTAATGCTGCATTGACACGATGCCAATTGTTGAGACATTTCACTAAGCCAAGCCAATATTGGTTTCTTGTATTGTTTCGGAACGCCTATTTACACTAGGCCAATATTGGCTTTGCTTTAGTGGAATGTCTTGTAAATTAGCCGCGTGTAAAAGAAGCATATAACGATTTATCAAAATACAAAACCATTTAAGAGATCAATATGACTACAAATATACAAGATCAATTTAAAGTGTCTAATGTCAAAACTAATGTCAACTGCCCCACTTCTGCCAACTGCTCCTATTGTCATTAAACTAAAACGTTTCACATATATTATTGTGGAAATCTTTTGGGACGTGTCATATTTTACCCTGAGTGTTTCGTCTACTTTTTGCTACAGTACCTACATTTCCATAATTAGCCTTATTTATTCAGATACTGTATTATGTTTCATAGGTTTCAATCATTGTATCATATTTTGCCCTCTTGTACGTTGTCTGTAACCGTAAACTGCGCCATTGCTGTTTCATTCCCGGTTACACGAGACTCACTCTCTCCGCACTAATTTATTTGAGTCTACCTGTATAGATACTACCTGTATGCTCACGGGATATTTATTTCCATCATAATGAACTCTGTGCGTTGTTGTTTTTTTCCCCCCGCCGTAATGTAAGCTGAATCGCTAAAGCGAAGGCGACTCCATACTATAAAATTACGGTCGCGTTCATTTTCCCTGTTGTGTTTCATAAAACATACCTGTTATATTGTGTGTATTATGAATGATGGGGTTGAAAGTGGGAGGGTAAATGGTTCGGGTCCTCCCCCATATTTTCTTCCGGGTGGGTCGTTCGGGTCCACGTCTCGTTCGGGCGGTGTAGCGAATTTATTGCAGCTGCATCCCAACGTCTCAAGGGGATGCAGTAAGTAAACCATTGAATTATTTACGAACGTATTGTGGTGCAAGGACGTGATGAGTCCCACCGCATATCCAACGCGCGTTGAAACTTTCATGGAAAAACAATCTTCGTTTGATCCAATCAAACGAAATATTTCGTATATAACAGAAAACTTCCTAACAACCCTCGACTGGGGAACTTCCATTCCATATATGTACATACATACATACATACATATATGTAATATATCCACAGAGGAATATTTCCAATAGCTGGTCAATTGGAATTCTAATCCTTCTACATATAACTAGCAATATATTTATTTATTTTTATAAAATTTCGCCATAGTGATTTTACAGATTAGTCATTAACTCGACAAAAAGAAAATTATACTGTTACGTACGCCGCGGATTAAGCGAATAGAATCCCAGAGACTATGTGACCGTTCAAGGGTTATCTGTTATCGGACTAACTCAGTGCTTGCACTTAGACCAACGGATATCTGTTATCGGATTAACTAAGTGATTGCACTTTCTTCCAGGATTATATCTGGACTCTAAGTGCATTTAGGCTAAACAATGACCGTTATTAGGCTTTTCTCAGAATCGGTATGGGGAGACCCAATGCCGTGGAAATACATATCCGAATACGTGACTATACAACAGGTAAACAGATTAGACGTCCTGAGAGATCGACCCTTTATAAGGCGGTACGTAGGCGATATCATGTCATTCTGGACTGATATCTCCTTAATCATCAATAAATGATGTGAAACGACTGTTGGCCTTTTACTTGGATCCTCCACCCACCCCTACGCAACAATACAATAAGTTTTTTTTTGTAAAACAAATATAAAATATAACATGCTACGATCCCAAACTAAACAATCCCTCAACCGGATCAGTATATTTTAGATTGAACAAATCCAAACCAATAGAAATCCGGTTGAGGAGCTTGATGCCCCTGGCGACAGGGGACGAAACCATTAAATTGGTACGTGCTTCAGGTGAGGAGAATACATCGCGGTATCTAATATATAATATATGTAATATTTTATATGTACATAGCTCAGTGGTTAGCATGTAATTCTTCCAACTTAGAGGTCATGGGTTCATCACTTGCTTCGGTGCTGCTGGCCAGACCTTGGATATACATATGTAACTCCAGGTCGATCGTTTTATAACAGAGTTTGCCAATTTATCTGATTTTATTGTTGAAACGGTTCCAACGAAATTAGCAACCTATCCTGTTAATAGAAAATTCGAGTTTATGGCATCTCGAGTTTGTTGATTACGATATAAATATGCTACCCACACTGTAAACTATAAGTCTGTATTTCTCGAAATATTGGTATTGTTTAATTTTTCCATAGATGTTTCTATGAGACTGTATAAACATAATTGTTAATCGATGTTTGTATGTAGTTGATCAGGGAAATGTATGTATAAATAATCAATATAAATATATTTATTTTCTGATACAACTTGTAATCTAATACTATTTTTTTAAAATTTTATGAGAAATTTGCAGCATTTTATACAATTCAGCGAAATTCTAGATTGAAAATGGGTAAAGTTGCCAATTTGTTGGAACCGTTTCATTGAAAATCAGATAAATTGGCTGAACTCGGACAGGAAACGATCGACCTGGGTTTACAAATCCAAGGTCTGGCCAGCAGAAACCAGTGGGATTTGAACCCGTGACCACTTTGTTCAAAGCATTATATGCTAACCACTAGTCTATTCTAGTCTATTATGCAAATCAGACACAAACCACCGACTGATTCGTTGGGCTATGATTTTGTGGCAGCAAGCTACATGGCTAGAATAGGTATGTAATTGTTACTAATCGGCTGGTAGTTTGAGCCTGATTTAAAATATCTTGTTATATAAGCTTATTAGAAGCGAGCCTGCCTTAGCTATCGGACTAAATTTTACTCAATATTTTCATACATTTGTATGTATTAGATTTTGTGTGGAAAAATTTACAAAATTCTCTATATAAGTATTTGTGCTTATTCTTAAGTATTGATTTAACTGAGTGTGCAGAAAAAAAAAATGGGAAATAAAAAAATGGATTTAATTTTGTTAGCAACAGCGTAAAAATATATGTAAAAAAGTATTCAAATTAACTTGATGAAACACAAACAAAACGTTTTGCAAAAATTGCGTTATACAGGAAAAATATTAAATTCTAGTATATGTACCTACCTAATTTATGTTAACATTTATTTTCGGTAAATTTCATTATATTTGATACTTACCCATTAACCCTTACATTATCATGATCGCCAAACTCACTATATTGTAAAAATTATATGCAGTGTATTTTCTGGCCGAGCAAGTTTCCACTAATTAAAAGTGCCTCGTTCGGATTCTGTATCAAAATGAAAACTAACTATCTTAGCGAGCGTTTAGAAACTTTGGGCAACAGTGCGATAGTTTTTCCTCGTTATTTCAACACTGGAATAGCTGTTTTTGGCGCCAATACCGAGCTAAATACGGCTTTTATGTGCTTCTATTAGTTACAGGGGTGTAGTCGACGGGGGATATCTCGATTTGGCCGCACTACCCCTTCGGATCGTAAACGTTTTGACACAGATCTCGTATTAGAGAGTTTTACGAGTCCCCAGCCGGGTAATTTTCGATTTTCCCTCAAGCAGAAAACCGACCTTTCAAGAATTTTCCCCTTAAGATGTTTCTTTTTTTGGCTGAATGAAAAATATTGTATGTACATATATGAATTCGCGACTTTGCACAATTCCGTGTATTGTTTAGAACGCATTTGATAGTCATTCGCATCTAACCGCGAAACTGGCGTTTTTACGACCATAAATACCTGCGAGTTAAGTCTATAAATAATAATAAAAATAATATTTTTTTATCTATATATAAAATTGAATGTTTGTTTATTTGTCTGTCTGTCTCGTATAGGCTCCTAAACCACTCAACCGATTACGATGGAGTTTTCAGGATTTGTTGTATGCATGTCCGGGAAGCTTACTGTGAAAAAAAAACGGGAAAAAACCTCTTAATAATAATATTCGTAATTACGATTTTACCGCCGCGAAAGTTTGAAGCGCCATTGTGTAGTCAAGGATATGTGTTCGTTGATAACCACGTTACCAGTTGGTTTGACGACACGGCGTTGAAGAGACATTAGTTGAGCTCCAACCATCACTTGAAACGGGAACGGGAACGGGAATTGCGGATAACTAGACGCGGTAGCACGAAAACAAGTGACGATACAAACACCCGACGGCGTAGGGAGGCCGCTCCCATCCTGAGAATGTAATCTCCCATAACACAGATTACCTAAACACAATCTGCTTTAGTTCATCGACTTTAGAGAGTCTTTAATTAATATTATATATTATATGTATTATGAGCATTTATAATAATTGTAAATAGGTTTTTGATCTCTTTTTCCTATTATGCTGTACATTAACATTAAAATAGTATAATACTATGATTATTAACAAAATTAAATTAAAATTGTAAAATAGAAAATGATCAGTAGATCAGTAGCTATTAAAATAGATATAAGATGTATTGTGAACATAATTTCGTAATAATAAAAAGCATTTAAAAATCAAATCAAAACGATACTTAAATTAACTGGACTAAAAAAATTCCGCTTTTTATTTTTGTTTTTAACTTTCACTCGCCCGAGCAAAGCCGGTCAAATCGACTGATATAAAAGTAAATACGTGACCGTCGATTTTATTGCAGTATGGAAAAAAATCTGCACGTTCCTTTATCTCTAAAGTCCTGCATATAAATGCTCTCAGAGAGATACTTGGAAAAAAGTTAGGGGTTGGAACTACACCCTTAATGCGGGTACACCTTCCCTATTTGACATTGTTTACGATATTATTGTTTTTTACCCTCTTCGACTCTGGTGAAATATCGCACGGGCTGTTTCGACAGAGGGTTGCTCTCCGGGACCCTTCTCGATAAATTAAATAATTTATATACATAATACATTCGCATATATGTATGTATATGTAAAGTTATGTTTACATCAACGTTTGCTGCGTAGGTAGAGGTGCCTTTATTCAGTATGAAATTACGCTCGGGTTTGTTTTAAAGATGATAATAATTCGCTAACGGGCTTCGGGAAAAATATACGTTGTTTGTAAATAAAATGGCAACGCTTTTGCGTCGCGTAAAAAATATTAAAAGCATTTTATAATAACGAAATTGCGTTATTAAAACTTTTTGCTCTCAAAGAGCTTATAATTCAACGGTTCCTTTTTCTGATAATGGACCTCGTTTTTCATTAATTTTATTTAATTAAAAGGAGCCTTCGGTAAAGCTTTGAAGATATTATTATACAGGGGGAGGTGGAAACAATTAGACGATTAATATCTTGAAAGTAAACAATTTAATTTGAAATTTAATATTTATTTAGTAAATAAAAGCTATATGTATATGGAGGATCATATATGTATGTATATAATATCGCTATTCTGTCTGCGTGTCTATGTATGTATCTGCGATAACGCTTGCCGTACTCTAATGATCGTTTCGATTCGACATACATATTTATTTTTAATTTATTTATTTTTAATACACAAGTATACCACAGTGTCTTCACATGTCACCCCAATATCACACTGTGGCCAGAAAATATATAAAATATATAAACACATGTATGTACGTCACAGCTAAAACACTGACAACAAAATGTACGAATATAATAACGAAAGAAAAAAACTTCTATATATACATATATACATATATACTGCTTGCTACCAATGTTTCATCATGTATTGAAAATTTAATAAATTATTTTTTCTATTGGTGTTTTATATTGTTTATATAATATATAGGCAGTGTTTACCATTTTTTTTTTCATATTAAACAATTAAATATAAATATATTTAAAAGGTATTTGAAAAAAATTCGACCGCGTGCGGATCGAACACAGGACCGACACATTTCTTTTAATTTTATTTTATTTAATAACTTCATATGCCAACACCCATACGATGATATTTCATCGGGTACAATACTAGTAGTTATATGTTTGTAATCATCAGCATTTGGCGGTTGTACCTCCTGCCGGCACAGTTCTTTATCGGATGGCTCCTATTCTAAGAGCTTTACTTCTTAATACAATTGTTTCTACCATGCCTGAATGTGATATTTTCCACATCAGTGAGCGTAGGTTATCAGAGATTATTATTATCTGGTAGCCTGCGCTCATCATTATTTTCATAATTGGATGTGATGTATGAGTGAAATTTTATCTTTCCAATGCTATTTGGGCCTCGTGAGGTTGTTTTGTATTCACGGCTGATTCGTGTGCATACATATATACTACATATATTGGTGCTGACTAATGCAAGACATTCCCAATTTTTCTCCTGATATTTAACTATTATTATATGTTTTCTGACTACTTCTATTATTATTTGAATTTTTGATGCTCTTATTTGACTATGTATTGTATATGTATTTAATTTCGGTATGATAAATATATTTTTTGTTTATTCTCTCCTATATTTATTACCGGTAAACGGATTATTGTGCAAATTGCGATCGCGCGCACGACAATCGTTGCCACAATACGGAATATCTGGAACTCGAGTTCTCATTACTACAATATTTCGTATGTGTAGCTTTCGATTGATGGTGTTTTTGGATGCCAGATGTTCCGTGATCGAGATTTTAGTGACGTGCGCGAGATCGCTTTTTGCGGAATAATCACCGAACCATTTTTGACCATTGTGGCGCATTACATATTCCTGTAATGCCACTGTGGTCCAAACTTTAAATAAATAAACAATGCCACAAGACCACTCAGATGAAATTATGGAATGTTTTAGTTGAAGATAACATACAAACGAAAATTCAATGGATTTGAGATACTATACTGTTAAAAGCATGCACTTCAACCCTTTGTACGCCAGTGTCGCACAGGCGAGTCACGTCGATTTCGCTTGATGTTTCGATTTTATGATGATTTTTTGAAAATGATTTTACAAGGACCATTTTTAGACGGAATGCTACATATACCCAGGGCTTTTTTCCCCATTTAATGCGGTGGAACGGCGTTCCGGCACCTTTTGTCTCAGCATTTTTTACGTTTCAAACGAATATTCTATATAATATAATTTGAATGTAATCTTTTCTAATAAAAAATACTTGAGAAGAAGTGAGTTCCGAGAAGCGATTAAAAAAAAAAAAAGAAAGCCCTGCATATACATACATACCTACATATATAAATATTATCTAGTATGGTTTTATAAATTTATTTTTTAATCAAAGCGTTTATTTTCAAGTTACTAATTGATCCGTCCCACCCTGTATATAAGACTCAATTAATTAAATATTTATTTGAAATATAAAACCTTCCATTTTCAATACAATACATCTATAAATTCTATTGTACATATATTTTGGGTATGAGTACAAATATTATTATGTAAATTTTCCATACCTTTTATGCGTTGAATGTTTAGGGTAAGACGACATATGTTTACATACTAAAATTCCTCACCTATTCTTTATTTTTATATTCTAGTCGGACATAAAAGGATGCCAGCAGAAACTCGTAGCACAGCTGACGGGGCTGGTGGCCGAAGGTGGTGGTGCAGCATCAGGTGTAGGTCCACCAACGAGACGTCTACTTGCCAGATGTCTAGCTACACTCTTCTCCGTCGGTGATACGTTCCTACTATTCGACACTGTCAACAAGTGCAATGACATACTCAAGAACAGGGATGACTCCCCCAGCTATCTCCCCACCAGATTGTACGTAATTAATCCTCACAAACTAATCTTCAACTTATCTATATACTAAAATGAAGGATATGTTTTCAGAGCTGCTATAAGTTGCGTCGGTTGTATGTACGAGAAGCTGGGTCGAATGATGGGTCGATCGTACGAGGAGACCGTACACATCCTAATCAGGTCGTTGAGAAGTGCCGAGTCTCAGACGAGGATTGAAATCATGAATACTCTCGAAAAGGTGTGTTGCGGCATGGGGACGGCCATTTCCAATGTGCATAAAGAAATATATAAGGCGGCTAGACAATGTCTGACCGATCGTTCGATGCCTGTGAGATGTGCTGCTGCCGGTTGTCTCTTATCTATGATTCAGAATGCTCCGTTTCTTTATACCACCGAGCTGGAAAATATGGCTGCTTTGTGCTTCAGAGCTTTCGACGGAAGCACTTATGAAGTCCGGTTAGAAAACAATGAGTTTGTTTCTACAGTTTGCTTCCAAGTTGTCGATTGAATTATTAATGATTTTTCTACCGTTTTAGATGTTCCGTTTCTGAATTGTTGGGTTCACTCATGGCCGCTACTCAAATACCTGACTTTGCGGGACCACCTTCGAAAGGCGGTTCTGGAAATCAAGGTATTTTAAAATTTGATTTTATTAACCCTTTGAATGCTGACCAACGCCGATAGGCGTTGTAAATTTTTTATGTACAAAGTAAACAAGAATACTACCTGCTAAACCTTTAAAGGTAGAATTGAAAAAAAAATGCATTGAACATGGGTCATGTAATGCGTGTCATTCATTTATCAACGTTTATAAAGACTCGCTTACACCGGAATTTCTGAATTTATAACCATAGCAGAATTATCCGATGGAAATGCCTAACTGCTGAGTATTTTAGATTGTGACTTGGAATTTAGATTGTGAGCATTACATTTTAACAACAATGTAGAAGATAGAACTATTCTTGGAAAAATACATTCATTAATAGACTTCTTTCGTTTATTTTATATTGTTGCAAAATATATAAGATAGTATAAACACACCTTTACAAAACTTTTGATCTTAATGCTCAAACTTTTTTGGGAAAATGCATTCATTAATAGACTTATTTTGCATGCGCAGAAGGCTTTGCGCCTGTCGCAGATATAGTACGTGCAAATAGCCAATAATTTACAGATATAGTACCTGCAAATAGCCACAACCTATTTTATATTGTTGGAAGATATATTAGTGAGCCTAAACACACCTTTACAAAACTCGAAATCCTCGGCGGTAGTTATCTAGGGTTTGTTTGGATTAGCTACAATTTTTATACCTGCTTTCTATTGGATTTCTAAATAATTCTAGTTGGAAATGTTGGCAACATTTTCAGCGTTGCGGGGTTTTCAACGGAAAAGACGTCAGCACTCAAAGGGTTAATCATCATATAGGTTTACTAAAAGAACTGTTTGTTTAGATTTTGATTAATTTTTCAGCACAACAAAAAGCTAATAAAGCTGGAATGTCACTAGAAGAAGCTTTGAGTATATTGATGGGAGGATTTCTTAGAGGCGGAAGTTCTTTCTTAAAGGGTGAAATTATCAAAGCTGGTTCTGGTGTCAATCGGGAAGTTCGAGTTGGAGTCACACATGTAAGCTCTATTAGTCTTAAATTCAATAACAAATTATAATTTTTTTGTCTTTAATTTTCTTTTCAATACCAGGCGTATGTCGTTTTTGTGAAAACAATGGGTGGTTTATGGTTGGAGCGCAACTTGACTACATTCCTCATGCACGTGTTGGATCTGGTGGCAAATCCCAAAGCTGCCAGTTCACACGTGGATGCTGTATATTCGAGAAAGTGTATCAACTTCATCTTGAGAAGCGTTTTGGGTAAAATGTTGGGAGAGAAAGCTCAAGCGTCCGCCTGCAAAGAAATTGTACAGATCATCGTCAAGCAAATGAACAGCATCGACTTCAATCCCGAAAATGCTAAAGATTGCAACCAAGAAACGCTGTTCAGTCAACATCTTCTAGTATGCGGTCTTATGGAGATCGGAAATTTGATGGTTGGACTGGGAACTGCCGCGCAAAATCTATTAACAGATCAAACTTTGAACATTATCGATGCTATATGCGCCGTAAGAACTGTCAAAAATCATTATAAATATTTTATTATTATTTTTTATTTATTTTTATTTGTTCTATTGAAGGTTTTGATACATCCGTGTCATGCTGCACGACTCGGAGCTGCATGGTGTCTCAGGTGTATATGTGTCGCCGTTCCGACTCAAATCACACCGTTGATTGACCGATGTGTGGAAGCCATTGAGAATATGAGGACGAGTCCTGAGGCTATTTCTGGTAATCTTCAGTTCAATTTGAAGGCATGCGTATGTTGTATTATTTAATTTTGATGCTTATTTGTTTTTATTTTAGGTTATAGTGCGGCTTTAGCTGCTGTGTTGGGAGCTGTGAGATTGTCACCTTTGGGCGTTCCACACAATAGAGGCAAAGTGATTTTTAATACTGCTGAAGAGTTGTTAAGGTCGGCAAGTCAAAATAGTCGACTGTCGTTGAATAGAACGCACGCCGGTTGGTTGTTGATCGGAGCTATAATGACTCTAGGTAAAGTTTTAGCTCTGCAGTTTGCAAAAATCAATGTTAAGGTTTTATAATTGTTTCTAATTTTTTATTGTAGGAGTGCCTGTGGTACGTGGATTGCTTCCGAGGATGCTTCTCTTATGGCGGAATAGTTTTCCGCGTTCTAATAAAGAACTTGAATCGGAGAAAGCGAGAGGAGATGCTTTCACATGGCAGGTATGTCTTAAATACTGCATACTAAATTAGATTTAAACTTATTTTTTCTATTTATCTATTTATTGATATTCAAGGTCACATTGGAAGGTCGAGCTGGTGCATTGTCTGCTTTAAACAGTCTTCTTCTTCACTGTCCTACGTTGGCTACTGATGATATTACTCGCCGCTTGACTCAACCCGTCGAGAGTGCTTTAGCTATGCTTACAAAGTATGGAAATGTTAATTACAATGTAAAGTTTTCATACGAATTAGGTTATTGATTTGATTTTTTATTTTTTAAATTAGTATTCAATCTGTACTTCGTCAACACGGTCAACGTTTGAAAGCGGCAGCTGCTTTGGTCCGACTTCGATTGTATTCTTGCCTGGCAATGCTTCCACCAGCTCCAGAACCTTGCCATGCTCCATTGTTAAGAGCCCTCGTCGCCGATTTGGCTCTCGCTGACAGTGCTGCTAATACAGCCACAAATAAATTAGGCAGGGGTGGAAGAACCGATGATCTTACGGCGCTCGGAATCGAGAGAGTTGCCGACACGGATCACGCAGAAGTAGAAGATCAGGTAGTTACTGATTCGTTTTTAAATTAGATTTAGGTTTTATGAATGTTTTTAATGATTTTTTTCTTTTTAGTTACTGTCATCTCTATCGGCAAGTGGATCTGGTGCTTTGGAACACGATCCATGCTGTCTGTATCAAGTCCTATCACCTGATCAAACATGTCCTGGACCTTTACCGTTGGGTGTTGCCGTCATTGATATGTCTGTTGTACTCTTTGGATTGATCTTCCCCAGAGTTGCTAATAAACATCGGTCAGTATACATTAATATCGTTTTCAAACTGTAGTGTCAATCCTAAAGCTTAACATTTCTCCAAACCTGTCCCTCAACATCTAGAATAGTTAAGCTTGCTCAGTTTCTGATGTATCTTTATGAATTTTTATATTGAATCACATAAATAATGTTTCATTACAATGATTTCAGATTACAAATGCTTGATCATTTCTCCGAGTGCATCCGACTCGCTAAGTCTACGCGTCAAGAAGCAATCCAAACTAACGTCTTTGCAGCATTATTAGGTGGATTACGAGGCTTGGCTGAAGCAAAGGGACCTTTAGGTGGAGACGATGTCAGGAAGAGTGCTAGTTCTCTCATTACGGTAGTCACATTACACATTATCGCCTTTTTAATATATTTTTACAAGGTATTCATGTGAGCTGTATGCATTTTAGAATGGTCTATCAAGTTCAAGTCCGGCTGTACGTTGCTTAGCTGGACAATGCGCCGGACGTCTAGCTCAAACTCTGTCTAGTTCACCTAGCAGCAGTGCTGAAAGTGCTGTGGCTGCTCTAGCAGATTCTTTCAGTCGTCAGTTGCAAGCAGGACGTGGTGTCAGTCAAAGAACTGGACTATGCATGGCTTTGGGAGCATTGTACCGAGCGCGTGGAGGTATTATGGGCGGTGGTGGAAACTATGGAAGCGTATTGCCTGTACTTTTGGCTCTCGCTCAAGATCAAGCCAGTATTGATGTTCAAGTATGTTATATAATATAATATATGTATGGGAAAAACATAGAATAAAATTACATGATTCATTTTCTTTTGCTTAAGATCTGGTCTCTTCACGCCCTGTCATTGATTGCCGATGCTGGAGGTCCGATGTTTAGAGGCTTCGTTGAGCCGACGTTGAATATGGCTTTGAATTTATTGCTGCAAGTTCCGCCATCTCATGAAGACGTTCACCGTTGTATTGGGAAACTTCTTTCAGCTCTCATTACTACTATTGGACCTGAGCTTCAAGGTTATTTCAAATTTTTATATGTGTATAAAAATTTTATATTCAATGATTTTATTATGGATTTTGTATTTTAGGTAATACGGCGTCAATTTGCACAGCACGGTCGATGTTTTTGTGTGCTTGTGCCGTGATGCAAGAAGTCGGCGCACCTTCAGTTCAAGCCGAAGCTATCGGATGTCTTCAACAGTTGCATTTATTCGCTCCGAGGCATTTGAATTTGACTACTTTAGTACCTACGCTATGTGTAAGTATTATATTATATATATTTTTTGTTTTTGAAATGTGGGTGAATGTTAAAACATTGATGTTTTTATATAATTCAGAGGAATCTATCGAGTAAGCATTTAGTGTTGAGACGTGCTGCTATATCCTGTCTGCGTCAGTTATCCCAAAAAGAAGCTAAGGAAGTGTGCCAGCATGCGTTGAGCTTAATCGGAGAGCAAAATGCTCTTAATAGTAAGCCTCAGCTTAATAATCAATCATGTGTAGTCGAATTTTATGTGAAATAACATTATTATTTATATTTTTAGACGTCAACATATCTGAAACTGGACTACCTGGTACTTTATTCGCCATGTTGGATACGGAGACGGATCGCACTGTTGTGCAATATACTCATGACACCTTAACGTCGATGGTTCAAGTACTATCGACAGGTCAACTTTCTCAATGGCTGTCACTGTGCAAAGCTGTATTAACTGTTCAACAAGGTTATATATTATAATATTTAGATACATACATAATTTTTAATTGAAAATAGTAACAGGTGGTACTCAAAATTATACCAATCTATTTTAACTAGCGGCGTTGATTAGTGGTTAGCATATTATACTTTCGAGCAGTGTCACGGGTTCGATTCCCATTAGGGTCCCGCTGCTGGCCAGACCTTGGTTTGTGACTCGAGGTCGATCGTTTCTTATCAGAGTTTGCCAATTTTTCTGATTTTCATTGAAACTTAAGGTTCCTGTATAATTGGCATCTCCTTTCTTATCTCTCTTGCTAATCTCAAGTTATTCAGCGTCTTTTAGTTCGCCAATTTCATTATAAAATGCTGGAAAAATTTATCCTTAAATGTCACTGTGGATGTTTGTAAGAATTCGCATTATATAAAATGCTTATATATTGTACGGAAACAATTTAAACGTCCATTTTATAAAATAAATGTGCATTTAAAAAAAATTTGTACATTAAAAAAAGTTTCTGTACATTACAAAAAATTTGTGTACATTTCTAAATGATGGATACAGATTGCATTAGAAACTTTGATTTGATCATTGAAAAAGATATTTGCTACATATGTAAATGTGAATTATAATGACCAAAATACGAACCGACAACGAACAATGCTTCTATCTACTGTATTCCTTTATTTTTACTCTTCGGCTTTCGACCTTCGACACCTACGACCTTGGCTTCGACTCTATGACTTGATATCATCATTCATATAAATACGTAATACTTAAACAAAAGTAAACACTTTTGATAGTTGACAGTTGTCAATAGCGGAAGACTGCAACATTGCTACTTTTTTTGTATCTATTCTAATGCTAAAATCTATTTTTTCGAATGATCGTTTCATATTTTTTAATGGTCACTTTATAATGCCAAAATATTTTATTCGATGCAAAATACGAGACTGTTTAATGCACTGAAAATAATGTAAATTTTTAATGCACAAATATTTTTTTTAAGATACAAAGTATTTTTCTCAATGTACATAAAGTTAAATCGTCCCCGTGTTCATGTTCTATGAAATAAAATAACATAAAAATGTCATGTTATTGCAGAATCCAATGATGATACTCCATTGGGTGTTGCCGGTGGAGATGAAGAAGTCGACGACGATCAAGCTGAATTCCACGCCGATCAGGAATTGATTACCCATCCACCGATTCAACCGAGATGGCCTACTAGAGTATGATATATCATATTTGAAACATCCTTAAACTGATTTTACAATCTGATTCAATTGTGTATTGCATTTTAACCGTAGGTTTTTGCAATGGAGTGCGTACAACGAATAATGGTCGCTTGTGAATCGGCTGGGGAAGCCCACTTTGATCTGATGCTCGCTAAAGAACAACAACTCACTAGAAACAATGGTTAGTATTTGATGTAATGATGCTACATAATAGATTGTATTTGATTTGATACATTTATTTTTTATTTTTAGTGGACTATTTGGTGTTACATCTTGCCGATTTGATTCGTATGGCTTTCATGGCGGCTACGAGTGAATCGGATCCGTTGAGGTTAGAAGGTTTACGTTCGCTCCGTACGGTTATTATGAGGTACTGTCGGGTTCCGGAGCCTGAATTCCCTGGACATTTACTTCTGGAACAGTTTCAAGCTCAAGTATAATACTTTTTATTTATTTGTTATATTTACAAGGAATATAATGTTTAATATGAATTATTTTGAATATAGGTTGGCGCTGCATTGAGACCAGCTTTCTCTCCTGATACTCCATCTCACGTTACGTCTGCAGCATGTGAAGTTTGCTCCACTTGGATTGGATCTGGAGTAGCTAGAGATTTGAATGATCTGCGAAGGTTTTCATCGTATTTTATATTTTGAATAAATACAATATTATTCATTTTTTCAATATGTATATGTATTTTAGAGTTCATCAATTGTTGGTGTCTAGTTTGCATAAGTTGAATACGAAGTTGAACAATACGGCGCATTTGTACAATGAAAGTTTAGCAACTTTGGAGAAATTGGCTATTTTAAAAGCATGGGCTGAAGTATGTAAATGTACATACATATATAATTTGTGCGATGAATGCAATTGTTATTGATGTTGTTTATATTTTAGGTTTATATAGTTGCTATGATAAGCAATGGAAGTGCACCGGGTAGTGCTATCAAACAGTTGGAAGATTTGCCATCAGTCGACAGTCAAAATGAGCAGAACAGATTAAATGGCAATTTAGATTCACCGGTCCATAGTGAAGCGGCTACGTTTGAGAAGAATCCGATGGATGATGATTTCGGCAACTTTGAATTCAAAGGGGAAAGTCTGTTGAAGTTAGTTCAACCGGAATTGGAAAATCTTGCCGAAAATTGGTATGCGGCTCTGAAAGATCACGCTCTTTTGAGTCTACCGCCAGGTATTTTGTGTATTTTTTTAATTGTTATGTTTTTATTTGTGTGTTGTTTATTTATTGTATTTGTTTATTATTTTTTAAGAATATAATTCGCAATTGCCGCACGATGGTGGGGCGTTTTATACTGCTGATACTGTTGAAGGAGCCAGAGGACACTATCATGAAGTATGGCCGGCTCTTTTGCATGCAATGGCTTTGCATTTTAATAATTATACCAAATTCAATATCAAAGATGGTAAATATGACAGTATGCAGATTGATTGTGTGTAAAATTTAAGTAATGTAATTAAAATGTATCATGTTTTATTGTAGAAAAAAATAAAAAGACTCGTGAATCAGAACTTGAAAAGACAGAAGAGATGAAAATAGACAACAATAACACTGATTCGTTAGATCCGAATGAAGAGAAATTCCGCTTACTTTTCGGTGAATTGATTTGTAGTATTGATTACTTACATTTTTGATTTATTAGAATTTATAATAATTTTAATTATTTTTAGGTATATGTATGGAGGCTTTATGTACGTCTAGGGATAGTTCACAACAGAGTACGGTTACTTGTTTGCTATCGTTGACGACTCTGTTTGATACTGCCGCAAATAGAGCACAACTTTTGAAAGACAGGTAAGAGGTCATATTCATCTTTACTTACGTACATATAGCCACAGCCTAGCTCAATGGAAGAGTTATTACTTTCCCGTAGAGAAGTCGTGGGTTCAAGTCCTGGCCAAATACGCCACTGGCGAGATCTTCTGCTGAAATTTTCCGATTTATCCTAACTTTATTCATAAATCAGTATACTCCCCCCAGTATCTTGCTTATTCGAGTTTCTAGCGTCTCGAATTTGTTGAATCTTATAAAAAATATGTGCTACCTACATAATGTATTACTCGCAAATTTGCTGTATATCAAAAATTTGTTGATTGCACCATAGATGTCTCTATTATATTGTATATATATAATTGTAGTCTTGTTTGAAATTGTTAGTACTTATGCACAAAAAATAATCTTATATATGATAGGCTGTACACGGGCATGTGCTAATGTCCCTGTCTGGAGATTGCGTGGTGCAGCTGTTCTTAGGGGTCGTGTGTAAAGAATGTCGTTCGCGTTCCGGATCGTTTCCCGTTTGCTCCCATATGTGGAATGTTCTCAGCGTCTGCGTGTCGCCGTTCTGCTTGATTTGATTCTTAGTACCTATTGTTCTGCAGCGTCTTGATGTCGCTGGTTACAATGTATTCCTACAGTATCTACATATGATAGAAATGTATCTAATAAATAAATACCATGCTTCAATTCGAACTGTCATGTTTGCCGTTCGATACATATGTATGTATTTATCGGTTTTATGTACTAATTATAGGTTCTTAGCTATCGAACTTTGCCATGTGTTGCATCGAACTGGACTCACCCAAGAAACTGCACAACCGTTGTTATTAGCTGCCGAAGTGTTGCAGTTGACTATAACGGCTGCGAGAGAAGACCTCGAAAGAAGAAAGCAAGAGAAAATCAGAGGTATACATTTAAATTGATCGATTTTTAAATTTAAAACATCGATTGTTGCTCATTTCGGATTTGTTTCAGATCTATCATCAGGAGATAGTAATGCCGAATCGGAGCCATCACAATCCATACTAGATATAGTTCAATTACTAGGCGAAGGTGGTCCTACAGGTGATCTACCACCTGGAAAATCCCTTCTATTTTCGTGTCTTGAAGTTTGTTTGTGCTTGCTTGTAAGACAGCTTCCGACTCTCAGTCCAAATAAGATCACCAGTATCAGCATTGTACCGAAAAGGATCAGTCAATATGGAGATAGATTGTTGATCAAAGTTCTCAGTTGCATGTCGAATTTGACAGCTTTAGCTAGTCCACACGGTATTTTAATACTCTATATAAGTTTTTACTCTATTTTTGTACACTGGAATAGTACTTAAATATATTTTTGAATAATAGGAGCAGTGGCTATTCTTCCAACAATACTATTCTTAACAACAGGAGTCATAAAAGAAACCGGTCAACAAGACAATGTCCAACATGGTGTTATTAACGCTGCAGTTGAATTATTAAATGCAATGGGAAATGATAAGCATTCTCAATACCCTGATACCAAACAGCAATGGAGCATGTTGATGCAGAGCGTCTTGGCAAAAATAATCGACCTGTCAAAGAACGGTGAGTAATTGGCATCTTACAATTCCTTGTCAATATGGCAACAAATTATTTGGTTAGTTTATAATTCCAAAAGTGGTTCGTTAAAAAATGAAAAATTTATCAGTGACTTATTCTAAATGATCAGTAGAATATAATAAATGATCAGTAATCATTCATTTTTGATCAGTATTTTATTTAAGTACTGATCAAAAAGGATTTTATATCAGTGAAATTATAATTTTTGACAGTTGTATGATAGCGCGTCGCACTGCTACTGTCCATTCCCACTCTCCTCATGGTCCATACACCATAATATCCATCCAAACACATCGTAATATCTTTTTTTTTTAAATTTTATTTCATCAATATTAGGTTGTTGGGGTCGGTATTTATTAATTTAAGATTAGGTTGGGTTAGGTTAAGTTAGGGTTGGCCCTATTCACTATTCATATAGGGTCGGTATTTATTCATGACAGTGAGACTGAACTGAACCTGTAGCGAGGGGGTTGAAAACAGACGGGAGGAGATTATTAAAATAATGTTGCCAAGTAGCAAAATTCATCAGGATTTTTTATACTAGGAGCCATAATGCGATATGGCAACACTGACGATTTTCTGGCTGTCAAAATGAGATCATTTTTAAATGATATTACTGATCATCTTATAATAATCATCGACCGTTTCATTTTATTATCTGATCATTTTGCTTCAATAACTGAGCATTTATTTTAACCTTTGAAGCACGGAGCGTCGAGATCAAACGAGTGTCCCGAACCGGGGTCGAGTAAGACCCCAGTATTTTTTAATCAAAATACAGCTTTTCTCAATAAAAATGGGTTCAATATACATATATATCTTATTAGTCATTATATACATCAACATAAAAAAAGTTTTAGTCCTATAGCATGTTTTTGACTATTTTTGTATTAAAAAATAACGACAACCATCAACACGCAAACGCACATAGGTATGGGCAACAGGCGACTGTATGACTCAATAGCCACGCGCCAAAAGCGACGAAAACAATAGCTTACGAAAATATAGCTGTCTCTTTCTCTCGCATTGATTCATCGATCAACAAGAATATGCAAACGAACAGTCAAAAACATGATTTATCGCTACCGCCTTTAAACCATACTTTGGAACGTAGAAATGTATAAATGTATTTTTTTACGATGTACCCCTTTTATAAATCATACAAAATCTATTAAAATAAATTCCTTGTAGTTCATTCTAGGAATACAAGAAATATAGGGTGTATAGCTATGAAAACCACATAGTTATTACGAAAAACTTAAAAATTGGGGCATTTGCATACCCCACTTCGGTGAGGGAGTGTTAATAACTGAGTATATGACAACTGATAACAACAGCACACTGATCATTTAAAATATTCACTAATAATTTCGAAATATTTACTGACAATATAGTTATTTTTATTGATCAAAAGCTGAATAAATTACCGATCAATTAAAATACACGCCTCTCAATATGTATACCGGAGTTGATGCATTTTATATATAATTTCAGACGAGGAAGACGTTAAGATGAACGCTGTTGTAACCTTACAAGCTATGAGTGCAATCTTGCCGTACGCTCCACCGACTCAAATGCTGCACTTCCCGTGCATCAATCATTTCCGATTGTGTCTCCAGAATCCGGAGCCAAAGGTGCATAATTGTTTGCGCACTGTAAATGTGTACGATCTAGTCGGAGATGTGACGTGTTTCTTTCTGTTGCAGGTGGTGATTAAGTGTGCTGTGCTGTTGAAAGGGCTTTGGTCTCTAGGTGGAGGTTGGGCACGAGCTTTGGCTCCCCCGCTGCTGAGAGGTCTGCGAGCCAGTAGAAGTCCCGCTTCACAGATGCATCTCAAAGCGACCATTGCACAGATCGGAGCCGCCGAAGCTTTGTTACCTTTTACACCTGAACCTAATCGTATGTGTTTATCCATATATGAATTTGATTTCATTGAGTATTCTTCATATTCATACGACATAAATTTCATTCAATTGTTTTTCTACATATGTACGTTTAAATATATTGTAACTTTTTTTGTTAGTATTGTATTGTTGTTGTTTTTTTTTGTTTAATTAAGACATCACGTGTCTATGGAGTAGTGTTAAAAATGAATAATACATCGTAGAGAAATACATTACATAGCTATCACTTTGGTTTGTCACATTTTCATTAGTATATTTGTTTGTTTCGCTTTTCCAAGGAGATTCTATGAAAGGTAAGTATCGTTTCATACGTTAAATTTGTCTGTACCGTACATACATACTTTCATATGTAGTATATATAATTACATATTAGATGTAAATTCTTTTTTTTTTTTAATTGACTTACGTAAAATGTACATGCTATCGCATTCACCCCCCACTCGACGGCCAAAGTCGCTTCACAGCATTAATTAAATGATTGAGGAGGTCCCCGCGCAGCCAGCGCTCGTTCCAGAATGATCTGATATGGCCTAAGTACCTCAATATTAAGGGCAGGTCGCTCACTGCATCTTCCACGATCCGTTTACTTCTCCATTTTTTAGGCACGTACAGTCTCACGCTTTCGTCCGGATTCTGGGAACTAGCGGGAGATGCCGCTCGGCCTAATCCGGGGGTATCCCTTGTCCATTTCCGAATGCACTTTAGGCGGCGTATAATCCCTAATACACTTAACCGGCGGCTCCTCTTTCCTACGCTACATATTGTTGCGTAGGGGTGGGTGGAGGATCCAAGTAAAAGGCCAAAGTCGTTTCACAGCATTTATTGGTGATTAAGGAGATACACACACTGGCAGTGCTCCGTCCAGAAATATCTTGATATGGTCTTAGTACCTCCTTATAAAGGGACAGGTTGCTCCGGGCATCTTCGACGTCCGGTTTCTTCCCCATTGTTTATGCATGTACCCTGATATGTATTCCCACTACACTCAGACCCACGCTATCGGTCAGTTCTGAGAAGGGATCGGGTGCCGCTTACTACGCCAATTCGGTGGCCATTGTTTAGCCTACTTGCACTTAGTCTGGAGATAATCCTTGAAACCAATTATAACGGTCACACAGTCACTCGGCCTAATCCGATTGCACTTACTCGGCGGTGTACGTAGCAATATTATATAGTTATAAGAAATAATTTAATAAAAATAAAGAAATAATTTTACATCCTTACAATGTTACAACACATTGCACGAATGCGACAGCATGTTCGCTTCTCGTAAGTCTCACAGAAACACCCGGCATTGAACAAGTGCTTATTACTGATTTGAGATATCTCTAGTTCAAGCCAAATAACAAACAATTGATTATAATCCATTATCGAGTAGTGAAATTATCACTGTAATTTATATTAAAAAAAGTAGAATAGTTCCTGTATTGTGTATATGTATGTATATTTAAAGATCTAGTGAAATGTATATTTATTTTCTTTATAGGAGTTCAAATGCTATGTTTGTTGGTGCCGATTATTATTGCATATTTGCGCGACGTTGAAGAGTTGAGGAGTTGCAATACGTATTCGAAGGCTTTGCACGATTTCAGTTTGCAGTGGTTGAATAAAATCGGTCGAATGTATCAACAGGTATGTGTTTTTTTTTTAATTAATATTGTTGCGTAGGGGTGGGTTCAGGATCCAAATGCAAGGTCAAAGTCGCTTCACAGCATTTATTCAACGATTCAGGAGGTCCACACTCACTCCAGAATATTTGATCTACCGTGTGTACCTCCTTATAAAGGACAAGATGCCCAGCATAGCATCCCCGATCCGTTGGCGTGTCTATTGTGTACATTGACACGTATGTCCTAGCCGCACTCGCCCGTTCTGTGAGAACCGCAGCGTATCCTTTATTTGGGCACTTACTGGGTAATACGGGGGTCTCTATTGTTCAGCCACGATTGCACTTGGACAGTGGATATTCTCTCCCATGTTAGCACGTTACAATATAAATTGTTTTTGTATATTAATGTGTGTTTGTAACGTTTGAATTTTTCTTCTAGGAGTTCAAAACGATCATGTCTCAGTCGAGTGAGCTTCGTTTGAAGTTGGAGAATGCCGTTAAAGCCAATCAGCAGTTGTCGAATGCGAATCAGAACAGAAGGATGTCGGCGAACGGACAGCAGAACAAGCCGGCTAAACCGACTATACAGTTGAAAACTGATTTTAGCAATTTTAATTAAAGTTTTAGGATGAAACTGAGTTTTGTGATCTTTTGACGTTAGGAACGGTCATAGTGAAGAATGGTGCTCGTATAATGGTGTAGAACGAAAACTTTTTGTTGGCACTGAAATATTTAAATTTTTATTTTACTATTTATATTGATGTGAAAAATTCAAAGACATACAATAATATTTATAAATAGACGGATGTAATAATGAAATTCGCAAATTATATAACGGGGCACGATATGGCAAACTATGTAGTAGAGGAAATTATTTATGATGAAATACGGTATATAAAATATGGATTTTAAAACGTTTAAATATATTATATTAAAATACATATACGAATAGTTTTAGATTATTATTATCATTTTGACAGATATATTTATATCAATGAATTATTTCGACATTTTATTCAATTATATCAATGATAAATCAACGATTATTTCTTCCTTTTAAATTGTCTTCCATTAAGGATTGAATACAGTTTTATTATACATATTATAATAATATATGTAGTTGTATATAGAAATACTTCTCATAAAATTCAACTGATACGTATAATTGTTCAACTCCATTTACATATATTAGTATATATGTAGATAGGATTTTCATCTTCACTAAAAATTTATAATAAGCATAGAAATAATAATGATGATAAACTAAATAAATAGACTCGTAACCTGACAAATATACATTAGAGAAATATAATATCTCATATATTCTGTTCTATGTAAGTACGTAAAAAAATTAAAAATACATATTGTTGCGGTCTTCAGGGTTCAGGTATCATCAGCTCAATTTAGCTAAATATGAGTGACGAGCTGCAAATTCAATCTATCGCTGAGTGAGTTTCGCTCATTAGTCGGACTCGACGCAACAATACACGTTAATTTCGATATTAAAATATTGGTTGTGGCTATTTGCAGGTACTATATCTGAAAATTATTGGCTATTTGCAGGTACTATATCTGCGACATGCGCATGCGCGTGAACTGTCACTGTCAGCGTGTTTACTGTTAAAATTTTCTTTTAAACCTCTTAATATTAAGTTCGAACTCATAAAGTGACGTAGAGTAAAAAATATAATCCAAATTAGTTAATATTATTAATTGTTTGAAAATTATTATCATATACAACGTATAATACCTACATACAAGTACAAGCCGCGAACTAGCTAAATGATATAAATCTATTATAATAACGTGCGAAATTTATTTGCCTCATGTATAATGAACGATTGATTAAACAAGTCTAGTATACATTAAATGTAAGAAATTATAATCGGATTACAAGTTCACGCGTATGTGCAGAAGGCTTTGTGCCTGTCGCAGATATAGTACCTACAAATAACCAATAATTCGCAGATATAGTACCTGCAAATAGCTAATAATTCGCAGATATAGTACCTGCAAATAGCCACAACCTAAAATATTATTAAATGTGTGTAATTTGATTATGTATGTATTTACGACAAGAAATTGTGACTACTTCGATTATTACCTATTTAAGAATAATACTTACTTAATTAATATCGTTTCATTTGACATGAAAAGTGTTTTCAATTCACTTAGGTGTGTATGACTTTCTTTAAACAATAGCATGATCCGAAAATTTAATAAGATTTACTTTCGGTGAAGTGTGTGAGGTATCTTTAAATATAATGTAGTACAAGTGTTTTAAATTTATAATATTGTATGTATTCATATGAAGAATATAAATATAGCACATTCAACAATGTATGTGAATGGGTCTTAAAACAGAAAGAGTTTTTAGAAAACAGGGTGTTTGCGGAAAACGAAAGCGATATAAATTTATTAGAGACTTTAGAAAATATGAATTTTATTTATTATTTAATGAAAGATTTCACTTGCATTCACAGATACTACATACATATATAAAAATATCAATAAATAAAATGCACTTATATTTTATAGATTTGTTATAAACATACGGGATTATTCGAATGTCAAAATTCGTACATTTAATATTTTTTTTAGCAATCGATCGATCCAGAGAATAGATGTAGAATGATATTGTAAAATTATTAATACATATTTATTATTATAATATATGATGTATAATTATAGTATGAAATTCTGACGATGTAGCACGTATGTGCAAATATAAATTAATAAATCAAATAATATACAAAGTGTTCTTTTGTTATTTTCCTTAAAAAATTTATGAAACTATGTATTATTCAGTAATTACAAATATTTAATTAAAAAATACATCAAATATATAATTTTTTCTCGATCGAAGACTCATTCAGCAGTTTCATCTGAAAATATAAAATAAATTTATAAGACAATTTTATTTAACAGTATTATTATTATGATTTTTTTATAAAATTATATAAATTATCAGTGAAGTAAAAATATATATGTGAGATAATGACAGCCTATAATGCAAATTTTATAAGATATTGTGTGAAAATAAAAAAAAAGTTATAGGCGCTTAAACGATTAAAATTTGATAAAACGAGTGGGGGGCGGAAAGTCAAACAAACGAGGCTACTGGCTACTGGCTATTGGCAGTGGGTAAGCTGTCACCTTCTCCAAAATTTTTGGATTCTTAAACGTGTTTATTACGATTATATTTCACCATCGACTTGGCGGACCGAATTGAAATATTTATCGGCGACCAAACCTCACAAAATGGCAAAGTTTCAAAGCGATCGGAAGACTGTAGGAAATTTGACAGACTAACGAACAAAATGAAAGAAACTAAGTAATAATACAACCTTAAAAAAAAAGGATTCAATCCATCAATATATATGTATCGCTATTCTGTGTGTGTGTCTGTGTAAGATAACGCTCACCGTACTATAATAGTCGTTTCGATTCGAAATTTGTACGTAACAGTTAAAACATTGTCAACAAAACGTATGAATATAAAAGGAGATCAAAAAACTTCTATATATACTGTTTGCTACCAATGTTTCCTCTAGGCAAACTAGTTTCTGAACATTTAGCGCCATCTATTGAAAATTTATTTAATTAATTTTTCTATTGCGGTTTTATATTGTTTATATGTAAAATAAATAAATAAATAAAATATGTGGGTACAGGTAGTTTTTCACATTTTTTTTTCATATAAAACAATTTCGAATTAAATATAAATATTAAATTATATGTATTTAAAAGGTATTTGAAAAAATTACGACCGCGGGCGGATCGTATTTAACTAAGTTTGACCCACTGAATTCGAATATGACAATGATTTTTGTTGGTTTCTTCTCTTTTGTGAGATATGAGTTTAAAAATGTTGTGACCACAATTCTGTCCACACCCTTTAACGTATCAAGCTGAAATTTTTTTTGTATTATTTATGTACTAACTCAGAGCTGATAAGATTTTCGTCAGAATTCGTAAACCGGAAGTAGTATTTTATTTTAAAACAATACATATTTCATTATTTTATTTTGACCTTTTATTTTTATTTTCTTGATATTTAATGTGTATAATACTGATAGTGATTTTTAGTAATTAAAAAAAATTGAACAAAATCCGACAACCGGAAGTAGAACTTTTGTCTTGTGCAAGTTTCCATACATTTGCGCTAAATTTGTATGGAAAATGCCCCTACAACCGGTACGTGTGAACGTGTATGCATGTTTAATTATCGAATTTTGTTTTGTGACCTTCTTATATTCCTCAAATATACAGATAAAGTCATAGGTTGGTTGGCAACGAGAGATTTAAGAAAATTTTAAGAGATTTTAGGAAATTTGCCTTAGCCAGTGTGTAAACAGAAGCCTTGACTGTTTATATGTAGGCAAGTATGTAGCTCATCATTAAGAAACAACTACGATAGACTTGTTATGTAGATACATTTGCTGATTGTCTGCACAAAGACCTCTCCATCAGCGTCCAACTTTAATGAAATAGGTTCATTTATAGACACTTACCGATATTTTCACTATCAGCATCAGCTCTAGGTTTGCCAACAGAATTTCTCGCCCATACTGGAGGCAGTGTGGCAAAAGTCAAGTATCCAGTATGACCGGGCATATTCAACGGGGCCGTAGCTGTAATATACTGTACATCATTGCTAGGCTTCTCGTTGATGTCTTCAGACTTCTGAAACGAGCAAAAAACACATCTGCATTATTATAAATATACCAATAAGACGCACAGTAGCCGCTCTGCAAAAACATGTTCATCGGTGATGTCACCTCGTCTTGATTTATGTCGGTTGACATGTCGATGCTTCATCGTGAGCGATATTGATATTTGCATCCCGATGGCTGCATATTGTCCATGTTTGGCTCGATAAATAATTGAGACTGTTAATCAAATGTCCATATTTGGCCGCCGAAGAAAAGTATCACGTTTTCATACTCAATTATTATCTCTCGTGTGAGATCACAGGCCGTTGTGGATTTTTTTTATGTCGGTTAATTACTGGTGTATTTAAATTTAATGTTAACCTTTGCCGATGTGATGAATACGTCAATCAGGCTTAATCTCTCTTTATCGGGTCGGGTGCGGTGGGGGGGAGGGGGGAGGGATTTTTTCTTATCCAGAGACGGATGATTTTAATGGGAAGCTTTTAGGCGGTCGGATGGTGAAACCGAATGTGACATTTGTAGGAATTTCCGGTTTGTCAAATGCCAAGTGAGTCGACGAACCGCAGATCGAAAAACGTTTGGCATCGCTATTTATCATTTTGTGTTTGCTTCAATAAATCACAAATTCGCGTTTAAATAGTTTATCGACTTGATTTAATGTTTCGATTTCTAAATAGGAAAAGTTAAGAATTGAAACGTTCGATTTTTAAATATTTTACTTTCACAAATGATTTCTTGTTCTCAGAGGCGGTCGAAAGAAATGAGAGGAAAATAACGGGATAGCAGGTATAGCTTCGGTCCGCATAGAACTAGGTCTGTTATGTATAGAAGTAGGACCTGAGGCGTGCCGTTCGTTGTTAATTGTTCGCTGTGCTTTGTTCAATTTTATGAAGAACTTCTTTTTTGCACTCTAGCTTTGTAAATAGACCCAAAACGCCCTGATTCCTGGAAAAAGCACGCTTCCTATCCGCCCTTTAGTTATTTTTTTTTACATATATACCAGGAAGGCCTTACAGGTAAATCCCAATGCGCCTTCCTGGCCAATTACAAATACAAATACAGCATTTTTATTATAAGTCGTTGAATTGCGAGACACTGAAAAAACTCGCAAATTAACGAGACATCTATGAATTGTACATAAATTTTTATTGTACATCAATCAAATTTTTCAAATAGTGGTGACATAGTTATGTATTATCTTTGCGATTATTAGATGTATTTCTTCAAGGATGTTGAGTATTGGTTGGTGATCGAAAGAAAAATGTCCTAAATGTGGAATTGGGGGGTAAAAACACTATATTTTCATGAATGAACTTGAAAACGTTCAGACGCTCTTGTCGTCTGGAATGCTCAGAACTAAACATGTTGATTTTCTGTTTATTTTTCTGGTTAATTTTTATTGTGATTAAAATTTTCAACACTATACCCCTAATTAATATGATTTATACAAATTCTAATTAAAATTCAAGGCCAATTTAAGTTTGCACCGCTTGAAGAACCGCTTCAACAATGAAATTAGATAAATTGGATAACTCTGATAGGAAACGATCAACTTGGAGTCACAAATATCCAAGTCTGACCAGCAGCATTGAAGATTATAAATTATTTTAAACCGAGTGATCACGGGATCGAACCCGGTGACCACTCGGCGCTTAATAGCAACGCAACTCAACATGCTGCTGGCTAATCTATATTTTGTTTCAAACTAATCCAAATAAAAGTCCATGAACAAAGAGATTTGTCTCATTTGTCTAAGACATTTGTTCGTAGCTAGAGATCAGACCTTCAAGAGACAAATCTTTCGAACTAGTTTCCGAGATTTTTTTCATCGAATTGTTTTTTTTTAGCTAAAACATTCATGATTCCAATGAACGAGTGAGTCTTAGACACCAAGGAATCATATTGTGCTATGAACAAAGCCTTATCTATTGGTTGGCATGTTGCTGGCCGTTACGGAAGATAAATTGGTTTAATTCTGTTGATAAATTTCCCAACGAATCTTAAGTCAAACTCCTATAACAATCTTTCATGTGAAAGATTTGTACCCATTTAACTAGCTCATCTTTCAGTAGCACGTATCATACATTCCGATATTGTAAATAGGAAGCTGCTTTTAATTCAACGCACGCAAGAATCCAACATGTCAAGTTTCACGATCAAGTACAAACCTGTGGCCTTTTCAATCACACCCCACAACATTAACATACACGAACGAAAGCTGAAGCCGACTATAACAATCCAGCGGCTCCTTCAGCATCCACCAAACAGCCTTGTAACGCAAAACGAGCATTGTGCACGTCCATTACGTGATATTAATTTTCTATCCGCAGGTACACAGGCACCCAACACACCAATCGATCTCGCTTCAAATGCCAGATGTCCGATTGTCGCGTTGACGTGTCTCCTAAAATGGGATTCTCCCATCGGCGAAACTCGTCTTTCATTAGCGAAATAGTAAATAAGTAAACGAGTACTTGTCGATTGATGTGCCGATGTCAACGCGAACGGTTCCGAAGAAGATTTAAGATCCTCAGCGTACTTTGTTGGGGAGAAGCGAAGGTCTTGGAGGTCAAACGCTACATCTCGGTGGGGTTACACGAAATTGTATTTATTGGCGCGGGAGTGATTTACAAGTCGAATATTAGACCGGGCGTCGTAAATTCGTACCGTTTTGACAAGTGTTTACTTATGGTTTCGTTATTTATGTATATGCGTATGTGTGTATGCAGCCACATAAGTATAGTTGTGTACGGCGCGAGATGTTTGATGATGATGCATGACCTCAGCGGCCAAGGAAAATCGTGATCGTCCTAACCTGAACGTCAAAACTCTCGATGGCACTACCATTTGAATGTCGTCGATGTTAACCCTACGCGTCACACATTATCGTATATTTGGGGTAAGTTATAAAATTTAAGTTACATATGTAGGTCTCACATACCTATGGTCAGTAGTATCGAATAACTTCAGAATAATCTAATATATAATTTGGAAAGAGACTTTGTATGTAACATTCGTCGGTTCGTTCGTAGATGACACATTCGATATTTTTCGATTCAAAGGATTCAAAGTCCCCGGGGGCAAAGGCGCCGAGGGCGCAGGCGTCGCCGGGGGCAAAGCCCTAGGGGACGAAGCCCTACAGAGTGAAGCCCTAGGGGGCGAAGGCTCCGGGGGCGCAGGCGCCGGATTCTGGTATACATATAATTTCGAAAGAGACTTAGTATATATGTTTGTTTGTTCGTGACAGTCAATTTAATAAAAAAAATAAATGAGTATTCAAATAAATTTATATTAAATAAAACTATTCAAATAAATTTAATAAAATGTTTACTACTAGATTAGTCATGTTTAAGCGGTTTATATTACAAATACCGAGCGAAGCCGGGTAAAACCACTAGTCTAATATATACAGTCCCTGACCAGAATATTACGCCACCCCTCTCGAGATGCGTTTGGGTAAATTTGTCACGGTCGTAAATAACTCATTATGGGAACTTTTGGCCTCATTTTTTTTGTGATCTTATCCTTAAATGCAACTCTATTCACTAGCAAAAAATATCGGTGGATTATCCCTCAAAAGGTCTTCAAAAACAAAAGAAAGATGTTTGAAATCGGTTTGCGTCTGAATTTTGTTCAATATTGACGTGCGTTTCCGTTAAAATCATTCATTATTTTGTGAAAAGCACTGTGTTTTTTTCTCTTTTACTGCAACTTTATCATATTTCTAAGGTAAGTTGGTATATAATATCTCGACATTTTACTTTGTTTTAAGATTTAAATTGCGTGTAAAACTTTTATTGGATTTTTTTAGATGGGTAGAAAATCAGATCTTTCTAAAGAAAAAATTGCAAGCATTACATCATTATTAAATACAGGAAAGTTTTCTCAAAACAAAATCGCGACAATGGAGGGTGTTAGTAGGGCGTCTATTAGAAAAATTAAACAAAATCTGGAGACTGATTGCGACCCCACACTCAGTCGGCGAGCTAATAGTGGTACTAAAAAAAAATTTGGCCCTCGTGTGGATCGAAAAATCGCCAGGCTTGTTTCCAAGAATCGATTTAATACAAAAAAAAATATTCAACAACAATTAAAGGACGAAAACGTGAAATATCTACGTCAACAGTACGACTTCGTTTGGTCAAATATTAATCACATATTAATGATTTTGTAAATTTAGTCTAATTTCATAATTATTTTTTTTCATATTAAATTACCAGTTTCCAATCATCCAGAGAGAAGTGTTGATGCTGTCTGGCCCATTTTAAACGAGATTTTCGCATTATTTTGGTCAACATTGGCTTCTTTGCAGGTAGCCGTACTTCCAATCCAGCTTGGACCAAACGACGTCGTATTGTTGAAGTAGATATTTCACGTTTTCGTCCTTTAATTGTTGTTGAATATTTTTTTTTATAATAAATCGATTCTTGGAAACAAGCCTGGCGATTTTTCGATCCACACGAGGGCCAATTTTTTTTTAGTACCACTATTAGCTCGCCGACTGAGTGTGGGGTCGCAATCAGTCTCCAGATTTTGTTTTATTTTTCTAATAGACGCCCTACTAACACCCTCCATTGTCGCGATTTTGTTTTGAGAAAACTTTCCTGTATTTAATAATGATGTAATGCTTGCAATTTTTTCTTTAGAAAGATCTGATTTTCTACCCATCTAAAAAAATCCAATAAAAGTTTTACACGCAATTTAAATCTTAAAACAAAGTAAAATTTCGAGATATTATATACCAACTTACCTTAGAAATATGATAAAGTTGCAGTAAAAGAGAAAAAACACAGTGCTTTTCACAAAATAATGAATGATTTTAACGGAAACGCACGTCAATATTGAACAAAATTCAGACGCAAACCGATTTCAAACATCTTTCTTTTGTTTTTGAAGACCTTTTGAGGGATAATCCACCGATATTTTTTGCTAGTGAATAGAGTTGCATTTAAGGATAAGATCACAAAAAAAATGAGGCCAAAAGTTCCCATAATGAGTTATTTACGACCGTGACAAATTTACCCAAACGCATCTCGAGAGGGGTGGCGTAATATTCTGGTCAGGGACTGTAATTTCGAAAGAGACTTTGTAAGTTGTTGGTTAGTAATCGAAAACATATCAGTTTCTACGACGATTCGATATATGTATGTAAACATATTTTTTTCGATTCACATAAAATTAATAAAAAAAACCAATGAATATTTACTATTAGATTCGCCATGTTTAAGCTTTTTATATTACAAATACTGAGCGAAGCCGGGTAAAACAACTAGTCTAATATATCTAATATATAATTTCGAAAGAGACTTTGTATGTAAGTATTTTTGGTTGGGAACATCGTTTCCTTTATTTATTTATTCAATTTTTAAATTTATTAAATCCTTCCGCTTTCCTACCCACGCCCATATTAATGTTCCCGATATTTTAAAAATCCTATCCTTTAACAATCTTTCTATCAGGCAGGCGATGACTCACTGATGCTACATTCTTTTTTAAGCTCCTAAATGGTTTCCTTGATTGTTCCGATTTACTGAGTAAGCTCGGTTTCAGGATCCCAGCTAGGTATTCTAGACACGTTGCACTCTTTTCACTCAATCCTTTCAAAACTTATTCCCTAAAATATCCTTATCTACATACAGCATGTTTATCGAATGCTTAACGGGGAGCTGAATGAGGTTGAGATCTATTCGGTATTTCCTTACATCAATTCAGGACTGCTATCAGGAGAGACTTGATTGATTGATCCATTTCTATTTCTATTATACATATATTCTTTATCCAATTATTTAATAATGAAGGCGGCGCTTACAAACAAGCATCTCAATCTTCATACGCGGTTGAGATTCGCGAAGAGCTACGTCTGGACAGTATTACTACACGGATGTGAGACGTGGACTCTGAAGACCAAGATGATCAGCCGCATCGAAGCTTTTGAGATGTGGGTCTACAGGCGTATGCTGAAGATTCCGTGGACCAAAAAGATATCAAACGAAGCTGTCCTCGGCATGATGGGGAGAGGCAGGGAACTTGTTTCTGTCATCAAGCGGAGAAAGATGGAGTACCTCGGACACATGATACGGGGTCCAAAATACGAATTTCTTCGTTTGATAACCATGGGGAAAATAGAAGGAAAAAAATGGATTTGCAGGAAAAAGTTATCTTGGCTTCGAAACATGCGCATGTGGACCGATATGAGCGCCGAAGATCTGTTCCGAGCCGCTGAAGACCGATGCAGATATCTTCAAATAACACTGTTGGACACGAAAAATGGTTCAGAGACGAGATATAACTTTTCTTATAGATCTATGCCCAGTGAACACGAATCTGGTAATAAAAAGTGTTGATTGGCTCGAGATTCGGAGATATATGTGTTTTTCAAATCGCGCGATTTTTCTATATCTTGGTGTTGTTCGGTCGATTTCTCAAAATCTGTTAATTTCCTGTTCAAAATGAATATTGGAATCTATAGTCGGGTATTTTATCTTTCATTTGTAGTACTTTTCAGTTTTCAAATCTCTCTAAGTAGTCGTCCAGTTCAAATCAAAAGTCAAAATTACGTATTTTCACTTGGGATTTTTTCCCACTGTTAATACTATATTATATCGAGTATTTTCTATTGAAACATGTTTATTAGGATAGTGTTCTGGCCACACTATTTTTTGTTTTCGTTTAAAAGGGTTAATTCGATGTGTGCTGAATTTTAAATCTGTAAATTTACGAGCAAAAAATTCGTATTAGTAGAGCACGGATTTGTGTTTTGTGCGCGTAAATGGTTTTTATTTATTCTTTTATTAAGTTTTTATTCTTTTATTTTTCATTTGTTTTTCTATATGTATTATGTATTTTGTAAAAATCTATAATTGGGCTCAGATGTTATTTTGTTATATATTTATTCTTTATTTTAATGAATTTCTACATCTGAGACCTGTTGATTTTTCAATAAATAAATAAATAGATGGAATTGAAAACGTTTTCATGGATTCAAATGAGATGTGACCACTTCCGTTTAATTCCAATGGAACCCATACAGAGGTCTGTTGTCTTGCACGGCAATAATGACCGGGTCCGGGGTGGCGGCGCCGTAATGGCCTTTTATAATGAGCGACCGGTGGGGGGGTTCGGCGGGCGGGTGGGTGGGTGGGTGGGTGGGTGAGGGGGAGGAGAGATGTCGGCTAGATAATGAGTAAGGACAGGAGGCTGTGTTGTGCGGGTGGCGACCGCAAAATGTCGTCGCTAATTGCGCAGCAAGACGCAACAACAATCACACGGCATCAACAATTTGACGAAAATTATAAAGCTGCCGCCATATTGCGCGAGCTCTAATGGCCGCCGGCACCTCCTCGGACGCCCAGCGCCTCTCAAATGTGGACTTCCGCCATTACGGTGATGTCAACCTGTCGATAGGTCACGTGAACCCCGACTCAACGGTTTCAGACGATACATTTACAATTTTTTCAACGGTTCAGTTTCAATTTTAATTTAATTTACATTATACATTTTTACTTTATCTATGTATGTTCGTATTAACAAAAGACGGAATTTTTGTTTTATTTTATTTTTATTTCAATCGCACATGTACACTCGCCTTTACAAATCGCTCCAAAGCGACGAGTGCACTAATACAGATACAATTACACTGTTCGACAAATGACGACTTTTTTTTTGGTTCAGAGACGAGATATGACTTTTCATATAGATCTATGCCAAGTGAACACGAATCTGGTAATAAAAAATGTTGATTAGTTCGACATTCGGAGGTATACATAAATGTGTTTTTAAAATCGCGCGATTTTTCTATATCTTGGTGTTGTTCGGTCGATGTCTCAAAATCTGCCAATTTCCTGTTCAAAATGAATATTGGAATCTATAATCGGGTATTTTATCTTTCATTTGTAGTACTTTTCAGCTTTCAAATCTCTCCTAAGTAGTCGTCCAGTTCAAATCAAAAGTACGTATTTTCAGTTGGGATTTTTTCCCACTGATACTACTATTTTATATTGAGTTTTTTCTATTGAAACATGTTTATTGGGATAGTGTTCTGGCCACACTATTTTTTGTTTTCGTTTAAAAGGGTTAATTGGAAGTGTGCTGAATTTTAAATTGTTAAAACTGCGAGCCAAAAGCTCGTACTATTATTTACTCGTATTAACACGAATTTGATTAATAGGGATAATATATTAAATTTTCTTTATATGAGAATTAAATAAAATTCCACGTAGAAAAATCATATTTCGACTATTCTTGTGGATTAATAACAAAAATTCTATTGATAACTGGCTTACCTCGATAAAATAAACGAATTTTTGTTATTATCCCCAAGAATAGTCGAAATATGATTTTTCTAAGTGGAATTTTATTTAATTCTCATATAAAGACAATTTAATATTACCTTTCACCTTTTGTTGAAACCTTTTCATTGAAAATCAGAAAAACTGGCAAACTCTAAAAGGAGACGATCGACCTGGAGTCACAAACCAAAGTCTAGCCAATAGCTACGAGTGGGAATCGAACCATGAAAGCATAATATGTTAACCACTAGTCCACGCTGCTGGTTAAATAAATCAAAGTTGTCACTGATATGTCCAGTTGTGAAATATGTATACATATGTATATTTGATAATGCGCGGTAAGTACCCACATGACATTCAAAGAAGCGAGTCAAACCGAACAAAAAGTTTTAGGGTCAGAACTGTCGCTGCAGAGCAGATTAATTTTTGACAGATTCGAAAGTTGACTTTTCGAGAACTTTGCTTATGATTAATAACGCCAGTTTCACACATATCACATTATGAAACTGACCGACGAACATATTATATATGTATGTACGTACATACATATATTACCAACGATTAATATATGGCCATCGATCGATCCGGTGCAAATGGGATGAGATTATTCACGTTTAATCCACTTTGCGTTTGATTTTATGCCAACCGGTTGACATATTTGGAGGAATTGATTGGACGACTTGGAGATTTTAATTGCAAAATGGCGTGTGAAGAAATTAACCGCCAATCGAAGACGGTTAGGGCGTACACGCTGTTCCAATTGGTCAACACGACCTGTCATTTATGGACAAGTCGACAGCCGGTCGACTTCATTTCAACATATTTTTTCATTGACGTGACCTCAATTGACAGGTAGCATCTTCAGATTATAGCATAAGATTCGAACGACATACGCATGTATCTTCTCTTCAGTTTGTACTGTTTGTAGGAAAGGACTGACTGTCTGACTGACTAAGTATAAGATATAGTACATTATTATAAATATAAAGACGCTATTCTGTGTGAGTGTCCTAACGCTTGCCGAACATAATTAATGAATCGATAAAAAGCCTAAACTTTGTATAAATTCATTCGTCGAGACTTGCCGCGGTATTGAACCTGTGAACCCTCTTCTAAAATTAATTATATTTTAACGATATTTGAAAAATAAAATGAAATGGAAGTCACGAGGTATCGAATCGAAAACTTGAGCTACCGTTTTCCCCGGGAAAAGCGTTAAAAGTACAAATAATATATGTATGTATGTAATGTGCTATCGAGTTACAACTGTATTTGATATTTTACGATATTATTACCTGTATTTGATTTCATATTATTTTTTATTTAACAATTTTATATGCCATAATAATGTTATGCCCTTTCGATGATATTATTTCGGGCTAATCAGTAACTAGTATTACTTAAAAGCGAAGAAGGAACTTCGTTAAACGATAACGAAGATGGAAATGGATTGTGTAACTACATAATCATAGTCAGCAGCATAGCTCGGTCGTTAAGCTTCTGCTTAGCGTTGAGAGGCGCCGGGTTCGATCCCAGGGCCGGGCCTTGAGTGAAAATGAATTTTTCAGAGTATGCTGTCGGTCAGACCTGGATTTTTGACTCCAGGTTGATCGTTTTCTATCAGAGTTTGCCAATTTTCTCTGATTTCATTGTTGAAACGGTTCCCGGAAAAAAAAATTGGCTAAAAATCCTTCCTACCTACTATGTCACCACTATTTGAAGTATGATTGATGTACAATAAAATTTATGTGTACAATTCATAGATGTCTCGTTAATTTGCGAGTTTTTCAGGGTAAACGGACTACTAGTCTTATGTGAATCAGTCACAGAACAACCGGTCGCTCTAGATCGGTCACACGTGATCACCCGTCACACTAAAACTGGTCATGAGAAAACTGGTCACACCTTAAAATCGGTCACGAGAAAACTGGTTAACCGATTTTAGGGTGTGACCAGTTTTAGTGTAATGGGTGATCACGTGTGACCGATTTAGAGCGACCGGTTTTCTTGTGACCAGTTGACATTTGACTAGTAATCACCGAAGCGTCTTTCAGTGTCTCGTAATTCAACGACTTGTAATAAAAATGCTGCATTGTAATTGTAATTTGTAATTGGCCAGGAAGGCGCATTGGGGTTTACCTGTAAGGCCTTCCTGGTATATATGTAAAAAATAAAATATAATAAAATAAAGAAGATCATATAAACGTAGGTACATTTGTAATATAAAGTCGCAAACCTGTCACAATCAAATATGATTGATTTTCAAGCGTTTGCCACATTTTCTTTCCTCTCGACTATTATTATTTATATACAGGTATAATATAATGTGTGTACGAAATATTTCGAAGATGGCTACTTTGAGCCTCCGCGGATTAGCTGTCAGCGATGTCTTGAATTCGACACGGTTCGATTGACGGATGACGCCTTCCGCCATATACGAACCGACTCACCGAATAATGTCATGGGCGACTATGGCCCTCATGATCCATTCAACAGTTGTCCATAACCCCCTCGTGATTGAGGTCGCAGCAGCCAAAGCACGTCCGCAAGAAAAATTGATGACCACTTGTCGGCGCCCAATTAGTGTGCCCCGTCTAAATGCACCTAAAGCTCGCGGATTCGAGGTCACGTAAAAAATCATCAGCCGAAGATTTCCTACTAAAGTTTCCACTCCTAACGTTCTGGGGATAATTTAAAATACCTAAATTTCACAACCTTGAATTTGGACTCTAAGAAGTCAAATGCTTCCTACAAAAGAACAAAACATACATACATATGTATCTGTATCATTTCCCAATAAATCTTTTAAAGCTGATGGGTAAGGGATCGTTATATTGTAAAAACGCTATAAAGCTAAACAATAGCATATTGAAAAAATCTAAATTGATTATCAACAACATTCTCATTACTGGAAAAACATCTGTATATTACGTAAGTACTACATACATACGTTATGTTCTATTCCAAGTTGCATTGAGGTGAAAATGTGATGGAAACTATGCTAATTTTACTCGAACAACTACATACGAATGGTAGCCATTGTTCATTATCAACATCACATTCATTTGCTGTCCATTAGTGGAAGACGATCTATACAATATATATTTCCATCATGTTCTAGGATAACATAGATAGGTTTGCTCAAAGAACTATAAGATATGCATAGAATTATATTCTACATAAGGTATCATCATAATCATTGTCGGTTGGTATCTACTACTGAAAAAAATGACAACATGTGTATAATTAATTGAATGCATTGAATGCTACACGAGAAAATGTAGAGAAAAAAAATCGGATGTGACCAACCCACGACTTTATCTATGTATTTGACGAATATAAGAAGGTTACCAAATAAATTTTGATAATTAAACATCCATATACGTTCACACATACTGGCTATGAGAGCATTTTCGGTACAAATTGAGCGCAAATGTAGGGAAACTTACAAAAGACAAAAGTTCTACTTCGGGTTGTCGGATTTTGTTCAAATTTTTTTTATTACTTAAATTTACTATAAATATTATACACATTATATATCAAGAAAATAAAAATAATTTAAAAGGTCAAAATAAAATAATGAAATATTAAAAAAAAATAATTACAACTTCCGGTTAACGAATTCTGACCAAAACCTTATCAATTCTAAGTTAGTACATAAAGAATACAAATATAAATTTTCAGCTGGGTACGTTCAGGGGTGTGGAAAAAATCGTGAGGTCACAACATTTTTGACTTTTCTAAGAAAAAATCCCACTTCCGGTTTATTTAATTAAGTGATTTTTTTTTATTTTCATCACATTGATACAAGGACTATACTTGAATTTTCTTGTGAAGATCACATGCTTAAGGGGTCGAAAAAAATAGTAGAAGAAAAATCGAACAGGAGTAAACGGTCACTTCCGGTTGACGGATGCTCACCATATTTTATATACAACTTGGTATAAAATATTTAAGTATAACATTTATAATTTCTATTACATTTAAAAAATTTCGGTTATCCATTTAGGAGACACTTGAATTCAAAAACTTAAAAAAAAGACACCCATAAGGGGAGGTACTATTTCCAGTCAACTTAAAAATTTTACGTATCGATAAGAATTTCAGTAACCGATACTAAGTTTCAGTTCGATAGCACTAACAGTGTTCAAAAAAAATCCCAAAAATACACTGACAAACACACACATTTTTTCTATATCATGAAAACGAGATTAGTGATCAATTCTGAGATCGAATTAGACAAAATTTCCATTTAGAGTTTTTAGAGGTAGAATTTATCTATATATAATACATATGTACATACATAGAGCGTACCTGAATTAATTTAATGATATTTTAGGTCCTTACATAAGGTGAAAATCAGTCTCAATTTAACACATGATATATCATCGGTTATATTCATCTATTAAATCCATACGAATTTATCTTAGATCATGGTGTTGTGCCTCGATTTAGTGACTATGACATTGTATAATAGATTACTAATGTTACAGTCAATTAAGATTTATGGTATTCATGACTGGTGTCGCTTCATCCATGTGCGAAAGCTTCGAAATGACAGCCACGACAGTGTCGTGCATCACAAGAGCCGACTCGCACTCGGACGCATTACGATGATGATCTTGCAATAGCGAAACGCAAGCGACAGATGCAGTGCATAGGCGGTTGTGCAACCGCGAATGCGATGATTGAACGCAACGCTAACGCAAAATTAAATGTGCGAGCAACGCGGTGTGCCGTTAGCGGGTTCGTGATTTGATGATGATGAGTTTGCGACAAGTAAAAGTGCATGGGATACCACCGGCGACCCCCGGAGGCCACGTTTAACACGTGTCAGCACGTGGTTGCACGACCATCGAAACGCCATTATCAACAGGTGTGCACTTATGCACCTACACACCCACATGTACATGCCTATCGCTGTTTTCCGCATTCGATCTACCGAACTTTGACATGATAAAATAGAATATGACAATCGAGAGTGACAGGCTCTATTTCTCAAAAGTTGTCTGAAAAGTTTTGCAGCACTTGCGAAGTCTAGAAGTTTTTAAGAAGTCTAGCGAAAATCTAGAAATGTTTATTTATGAAGGCTCTTCAAGGAAAAGATGCGCATGATAGGATTGTGTATTGACTATCGCTTTTGCGCACTTTTATGAGGAGTGGGGGTGAGTCTTCGTAAATGAATGTTGTCTAAGTGTGCTACGGATGCTACAATATAAAACAATGATGATGCGTCAAATATTATTTTTATTAATTTTTATACCATAAAATTTAGATAGTATAAAAATAAAGCCAAGCAGATAAAGTTTTAATACTTTAAATTTAAATGAAAAAAAAACTGTCGAGGATTGGATCGTGATTTTTCTTATTTTTTTTTTATCTAAACGTACTAACTCGAGGGGTAATTGCGTTAGAAAGACTTTCGTTCAGTTTCCGCGTGCATAAACCAGATAGCGTTGGTGCAAGCGGGATGGCAAGCGAGAGTCCGACCACTTACGCGCGTAAGCGGTCGGACAAAAAAATATTAAGATAGAAAACCAATCCTTATAAACGTGGGGAAATAAAAAACTGGCCAAATAAACGCAAAATAGCACGGAGAAAAAATCCGTAAAAAAAATATATTTTTGACTTTTAAATTTCGCTAGACAATTAATTGTCAGTATTTTAAAAGAATAAAAAATCACAATCAATAGAAAAAACATCTGACTATTGTTTCCAATACCCACATTGAGCACAAAAAAACTGGATTTTGAGTTAAAAACAGCAACAGCCAAAAATCTGTGAAAATCACGCAATTTTAAACGCTCATATCTCGTAAACGATCGTGAACCAACAAAAATCATTATCATATTCAAATTCAGTGAGTTAGTCTCCGCTCTGGTAACATAAAAACGTGTTTTTTGTTGCTCAGTCTAATGTCTTGAAGTGATGAGTATAATTTTTAATTTTTGTCTAGCAGAAATATCTTAATTAGCCCACTTTTATTAATAACATCTTGTTTGTCTTCAAAACTTAATCTTCTGAATGATTTGTCGAACAATCGTTGGAGAATACAACATTCCAAGGCCTCGTTATTTGCTCTGATTTGTTCTGTAGGAATGGTTTCACGATCCGAGTCATTATCCATACCTGTACTCAAAATTTATGTAGAAATATGTGCTATTTAATAATAAAAAAAGTTCAGAATGATGTTTGATAGACGCAAATCAGAATATTCTTATTAAAAATTCCACAAATTCTTGACGAGATGAGTAGATTACAAAAATGTTTTATCTTGGACGAAACACCTATATATAATAATTTTTCAGTACCACGAAGGGAACAGAATTGAGACAGCGAGTCCGTGCAAGCGAACGCCGCGGTGGACCATACCATAACAATCCACTACCACTACCACTACCTACTAGGTAGGGTCGATTCCGGTATCTGCACTTTGTTAATTCGAGTGAAAAATATCAATATTGTCAACGATTTGCATTTATTGATATTGAATTGTTGATATTTTAAATTTTACGAAACTAGGCTAGTCCCTTTAGTACAACGTCAACACGTCACTGATATATACATATATTTAGTGTACCTAGTTTCAGCGCTAAATTAAAATTTACCATTTATTCCACACTCAAATTCACCTCTGAACTTTTTCAAGCGCATTTCAAAGACAAGAAATACCGATCTAGATATACATAGTCGTATTTTGACATTAGACGTCAGTTTGTAAGAAACCAGTTAACAGTTGAATCAATAGAAAGGTTATCACAGTGGAAAATTCTAGTAGAACGGAAACATTTTTTTTCATATTATGAGTATATTATCAAAATTTATGTAATTATTTAAGTTTAAGTTTGGACCATTGTGGCATTACGTTAGTCCCTAATGCGCCACAATGGTCGAAAAAATACATAGAGATGAGAGAAATAAAAATATATACATACATACATATATACACAGACAAAAACACATTTATACATAATCATAAAAAAAACTGAAGTATTATAATAAAAGCAGATAAAGTAAAAATGTCTTGCACCTATAGCCAGCACCAATATATAAGAACCAGCCGCAAATACAAAACATCCCTGCGAGGCCCAAATGGAAGGGAGAAGATCAAAATTCCACTAATAAATCACATTAAATTATGAAAACAATGATGAGCGCAGGCTACCAGACAAATAAGTTAAAACAAACTGCGATAACCTACACTAACTTAAATGGAAAATATCACATTCAGGCTCAGCAGCAACAATTTTTTTTTGTTGCTTTTGGAATAGGAGCCATTCGTTAAATAACTGTGAAAATATCTGCATATGTATATACATATGTAGAATTTTCCACGATGTCTGATAAATCTGATTTGATTCCTCCGTAGTGAATACTCCGTAGCCAACCGAACAGCCGAGTTAAAGTTTGATTGCTCACTCGCAAAGTTCAAATCGAAGTTTTAGCGTATCGTTCAATCGAAAGTACAATATTTTATAACCAGTTTCTACTAATGCGATTTACGACTCGCGAGCAAAATAATTCTAAGTAATGGTCGGCTTTTGTTGTGACCGGGGTGGCCTTCGTTCATTGATTTCAGTACACATTTTTGATTTAAAAGGTTATTTATTGTAATGCGCCCGCAATATCACACGTGTACGAAATAAAATTCGATACGAGTAACTGTATGGCATGGCGCGCGGTTATCTAGCGGCAGTCGAGGACTCGATAGCATTGGTTTAATAGCCGAGAAAGGGTTAGTTGAGAGTAAAACGGCGCTTTATACTAGCTCGGCGATGGGTGACTAATGTTTAATCACAAAGCGATTCGGGTTCGACACTTGTTAACCCGCAACTCGTGGATAAGAAGGGGGATCATTACGTAAAAAGCGTAATTGGTCCAACCATTACGACCGTTAGTCACTTGACGAGGTTTACCAATATTGAACACGACCGCGTGTCAAGGATGCTGCGTCAATTTTATATTATAAATAAGTATATTATAGAGATACCGAAGGTACGTTTTGTTTTTCCAACCGTTTTAATGCTAGAGTGGTGGCTCTCTATCTGTGCCTATCGAAACGCTCGAATAACATTCGAATTAGTCATAAAGAATTGTACGGAGTGAAAAACGAATCGTGATTGTGCTAGTCCTACTTATGTTGTATGATGATAGATGCGAGCCCTTTTAATGTCGAGTGTTGTTTGTGTCAAATCCAGGGTTGGATTTGATCTCTAGTGAGTGTATATGCACAATGTAATACAGAATAAATAGGCAAATTTTAATTATATTCAAATTTGAATATTTTATACATTTTTTATTATTTACCCCCAAGGCGAGACAGCAGCATAGCTCGGTGGTTAAGCTTCTGCTTAGCACCGAGAGGCGCCGGGTTCGATCACATGAGCTGACCTCGAATGAAAAGAATTTTGTATATCTGTAGTACTGCTAGTCAGACTTGGATATTTGTGACTCCAGGTCGATCTTTTCCAATCAGAGTTTGCCAATTTTTCTGATTTCATTGTTTAAACGGTTCCCGATTAAAATTGGCTAAAATCCTTCCTACCTACTATGTCACCACTATTTGAGTATTATTAATGTACAGTAAAATGTATGTACAATTCATAGATGTCTCGTTAATTTGTGAGTTTTCAGTGTGTCATAATTCAGCGACTTGCATAATAAAAATGCTGCATTGTTTGTATTTGGCCAGGAGGGCGCATTGGGGTTACCTGTAAGGCCTTCCTGGTATATATGTAAATAATATTAATAATAATATGGTTAGATTATATTTGTACGTAAGTACTAACAATTTTTCAAACATACCAGGACATACAGAATACAATAGAGATATCTATGGACAATCAACAAGTTTTTTGATGCACAGCAACTTTGCGAGATTATGTAGCATATTTTTATTCAACTAATTAGAGATGGTATTAACTCAAATCTGCAAGAAACTGAAGGAGATGATACCGTTTTATTGGATACTACACAACAATTAAGCTAGAAAAATAGGAAATGTCGATTTTTGTTTTATTAACTACAAGATCTCCCCAGAAGCGTATTAGGCTCCAATTTGAAACCCACGACTTCTCTACTGGTTTGCAATAGCTCTACCAGTACCCTACGCTGTGGCTATAATATATAAAAAGGCAAAAAAATATTTTGGGGATTCTATATATACCTACATACATACATAAGTATTTACATATATTTCGCCTTAATAGTATTTTAACAAGGTTGAAGTAACTATGTAGAGTACGTTCCCAGAGCTTTTATTCTACTGGCAGAAAAACGTTTATATACCTACATATTTTTTTTTTACATACATACATGTACGTATGTACATATATACCAGGAAAGTCTAACAGGTAATCCCCAATGCGCCCTAATGGGCATTTACAAACTTCGATAACCAATTTATAGAGTAATTTTTACAGAGCATCATCGAAACATCTACGGATAAATTTGCATTTTAGAAATCGGTGAATGTTGAAATTTTCGAGAAATAGGTCAATGTTGCTAATTTTTGGAACCGTTTCAATGGAAACCAGATAAAATGGCAAAATCTGGTAGGAAACGATCGACCTGGAATCACATAACCAAGATCTGGCCAGCAGCATCGAGCAGTGATTGAAGCATCGAGCAGTGAACCCGTGACTACTTGGTTTGAAAGCATCTGTGCTGTTGGTTATATATAAATAATCAGCTACGTTGACATAGTGGATAGAGTGAAATGGCAAAGGGAGGGTAAGAATGGACTGTAGGAATGGACGAAAAATGGACAAGAGAAGTTCTGAAATGGTACCCGATAGAAGGCAAAGGGGTAAAAGAAAGACCGCAGGAAAGAAATTGAGATGAGTGGATGAAGATAAAAAAATGTGTGGGGTGAGATGGATGCGAGTTGCGCGAAACAGAGACGAAAGCGTGCTGGAGAAGCCTTCATCCAGCAGTGGATGGTAAATTGCTGTAAATGATGATGATGATGATTACATAATCTTAACCAGGACTGTAGAGTAGGATATTTTTACTTTCGGATGAATCAGAATCTTCTGACTCACACTGCACCTAATAAACTTTTAAGTCGAGCATTTCCATTAGAAACAAACCGTTAAAATAGTATTGTACAAATACAATTCTACAACTGTGAAAGTAATTACATATATCTATGTATGTACATATGTATATTCAACTTTATACATTCATTCAAGTTTTATGATTTTACATACATATATTTTTGTTGAAATATTCATATGTATATCGCAATTGTATTTCTAAAAGAGAACAATATTGTTATTAAATATATTGTAGCATTCTATATAATTCTGACATGAAATTAAATTATTTAGAATTAATGTATGTATGTATGTACTTATCGAATATATGCGATACACAACCAAAAAAAAATCCAGGCTTAGAAATAAAGTGAATTGAAAATTTACGATCGAATTTCCAAACAGAGGATCCTTTATAAAATAATTGCCGTTCAGATTCTTGAAATTCTTTCAAACGTCGAAACACCGATTGTGATAATCACAAAGAGTATTATAAGTTAATGGTATAATCACAAACGGTAATGGACTATACGGCGACCCAGTGATTATTCAATGACATCATGCATATTTGATTTAGTATCGTGGAAACCCGACTCGAAACTTATTCAACTACTTACATACATAAAAAAAAATACCATTGACAAAAAATCAGTATTTAAATGAATCAATTAGGTTTTTGCACTAGACTACTAATTCGCAACACAACTCGGATCAATTAGACGTCGACACACGTTCATATTTGATTAGGAAAAATACACAGGTTCGAACGCGCACTCAAGGATGACCATAATTACACGTCTGGTCATCATACCGCTCATCGCAATCATAATATGTGGCCTGTTCGACTGGTAAACGATCAATTATCTGTGAATAAATAGCTCTGAGCGGGGTAAAGCTAAAAAAAAACTATCTAAGCGTTAATGCTATATAATTCATCAGTAGTGACAAGTCGTATCCGGATTGCATTACATGATTAAAGTGTAATTAAAAAATAAATTTATACAAATAGAGCGATTAAATTAGATCCTATTGTCGTTTCCGAATGACGATTATCGAAATGTTTGATTGAAATTGTATTATTACTGTCCATAAGTCTTGTTATGCGTGACGCGAGGTCAAACAACTATTTATTTTGGCGATGCGAATAAATCAATCTGGGTATTATAAATAATCTAAAGCGGCGGTTCCCAAATGGGTAGGTTCGTTAAGGTTTTATACACGTGTGTATGTATGTAATAATAGTGCGTCTGAATTAAGCGGAAAATGCAAATATGTACATAACTGAATAAGACAAGACAAGGTTAAAGGAAGACGCATAATCAAATATATAGTATATCCATATAAGAAGAATAATGAGGCATTGCAATCGTGCTGAAAATTTAGATTTAAATACGCTCTGGCCTTTTTTGGAATGACGTCTGTCTGTCTGTGTGTCGAGTTTGATTGTTTTTAGAAAATCCAATCGGTTTTAGATGATTTGAATTAATAAGTTTTAACAATTGGAACTTTGGTTTGTAATAGTTTTATACTTAAAATACATATAGCACATATAATATATAGATTCCAAAATTAAAAATCTAATAAATTGATCAGAGATTCCTTCTTTTCAAACAGAGTGGTTTCAGTTTGGAATAGTCTTCCCAATGATATTGTAATTTCTGACAACCTTAATATTTTTAAGAATAAGCTTGATGTATTTCTTAAACTTAAAGGATTTCTGTAATTTCTTCTTTCCTAATATCTTATTTCTGTTTCTTGTTTACTTTATTTTTATTTTTATTTTAATATTGTCATTTTGAATGCATTTTACTTCTTTCTCATTTAATTTACAAATATGTATAAATTGATATAATATGTATAAATCAAACCCCTTGGGTCTATCGGCTTTGCCGCGTCTCCCAAGTATGTTAAATAAATATATCAGTTTCGATTATATGACACAACTGAGTGTACATATGTAGTTCTAAGAAGGCTACTTCTGAATCATATATTTTTAATAGTAATATTATCTTTGATCTTTTACCTATTATACTTTCACCTATGAGCTAATGAGTTTAAACAAATAATTTGTTTTATTACTGACAGCATTTTTATCCAACTTATTACTGATACTTGATGACGTTTTGTTGAAAGTATGTCAAAAACTCAGAAACTACTATCGAACGAGGTAAATATTTCAATTAAATTCAATCAACATGGAATATACGAGTGTCGTATATATTTCCAATAATTGCTTATGTTAATCAAATAATTAGAAAATGCATGTCAAGACAATATTTCAGGGAATCGATTAACCTGAAATATACCGCATGCATATCCATTTTCATACACTGGTTGATTTTAAGCCAGTAACAGATGAAGTACTAATTACTAATTCATCATTAAATTAAACCAGCAGAATAAACTAGTGGTTAGGTGAGCAGGTTTTCATTGAAACAGTTCCAGCAAATGGCAACCTTACCCATTATCTCGCAAAAACTCGTGTTTTCAACGAACTCGAATTTCGCTGAATTGTATAAAAAGCTGCAAATTTACAAATTTGATCATAAATGTCTTCGTGGATGTTAATTGATATGTATTTACTGAATTATTTAAATATGCTTCAAATTTACAAATTTGATATAGATGTCTCTGTGGATGTTAATTGGTATGTACATATTTACTTTGTATAATACTAATAATACTCGTATCAAATGTACAGGAAGGCGCATTGGGGCTACCTGTTAAGCCTTCCTAAATGAAAAATAAAATAAAATATTAAGTAGGTATGTACATATGTATATCACTAGCACATAAATAAAGCTATTCATTTAAAAATATAGCATTCAAAATGGAAGCTTAGATTAGACTGCTTTGAAGCTTTTTATACCTATGTATACATATGTACTTTCTTAATAGCAATTCCTACCCCTATATATTTTTTTTACAAATCCACTATTGAATAGTTGCTGATTAGAAATCGGATTACCAACTAGAAATAAACGATAAGGACATCACAAAATCAAGGAAATCCGGCAATCAGACATATTTTATATCATACAATTTTCATACAATGACGCAACTTGAACTATGTAACTCAGCGATACATCAAAGGAATCAATCAATCCAAAGCATATTCTTGCGTCACATTTGCAAAATTTCCGCATCATGTTATGTACATATCTATTCATTAATACATGATAATATAATCTTCAAGGAATCGATGGCCATTTTTGATAATCTTATATATATATAATATGAATACATAAGTATCATTGTCAACGCAACATTGATTGATGATAATCGCGCCGATTGAATTACCCCAATCATCTGAAACGCCGCATACATAGAACTTTGAAAGCGTCAAGAATTGTATTAAAATTGCCGATGACGTCGAGCCGTTTATCATTAAGGGGGACGCCCCACGACCTCCGAAGGTGATCCACCTGTGCAAGCCCCATCATCGGTCGTATCATTCACTATCATCGCTAATTATGTGTAATTCTCACCTGGGCACCATCGTCGTCGGCCGATTACGAAACCACTATTATTAGCCGCGTTTTGACCCCCAAAAACCAATAATTCCGCGAGTGTACATACGTAGCCGGGATTATTCCGCGAATCTGCGTTGGCTCGTTGAAAATATAATGTGCGGTATCGCGGCGATAAATTCGCGAAACAACACTTTATCAATTATGTTCGGGGTCGGTCGGTGCACAATGTTGCACCGGAACGCACCGGACACGTACCCCGATCGCCTAATTTATTGGCGAAAATTGCGGTGCGAAAGTTGGGACTCGAGTGTGAGATGGGAATTGGTCCACGCATGCCAATTTTCGTGACAATGCAATGACCCCTCGGGTCAAGTCGACGTGTTGCGTAAACGTATATGTGTGCTTTTACTGTCGCCTATTCCAGTGTTGTGCAATATTTTAAGCAAAACTCTGATTAATTTAGATTTGCATGCAGTTTTGTCCAATGGAACTGATCTAAATGAATAATCTTTTGAGGTCTAGAACTTGCGTAACATATCTTTGGTTGGACGATATCATAAAAATCAATGTTAATAAACAACATACAAATAGGTACATATGTGGGCACTAAGGTTACTGCCAGAGTGTTGCATACAAAGATTAGTCAAAATATCGAGGTCAAATTTTTCCACGATTAACAAAACTTCATCTATTGATACTTCGTATATATGTATGTCGATAAAGTAAAAAGTTTAGAAAATGTTTTATTTGGGCAATTAAAGCCGTTGAGTCTTTTAGTAACATATCCAAAACATGGATGAATTAAAATCTGGTTATACCAGACATTGCATTACAAACAATTAAAGTTTATAATATGGTACTTAATAAATACGAAATAGCATTGCAGGGGTGAATTTTCGTTCCAGACCAATCCATCTAAATACATACATACACTTATTTATTTATTTAATTAATTATTAATTCATTTCAAACGTATACTTAAATAAGTTTAAGTTTGGACCATTGTGGCATAACAGAAGTCCCTAATGCGCCACAATGGTCGAAAAAATACAGAGGTGAGAAAAACAAAAAAAAAAAGATACATAAAGACAAAAAAAACGTTTATACATAATCATTTAAAATAATAGCATTATAATAATAGCAGATAAAGTAAAAATATCAAATAATAAAATTTTCTCGCAAAATCTTGAGTTATTAATGTTATATTTCAAGGTTCGCCGAGTTTCTCTCCATAGATGTCTTTGTGGATGATTATTGTATAAAAATTAGTATTGTTGTGTAAATATTTGTTGATCGTATTGTATACGATGTTTGCAAATGCACTTTTCTATGCTAGACACATCAACACTTTTCTATGCTAGATCAGATTATTCTGGAGTGAGCGGTGGATCCGTATGGACCTCTTGAATAAATGCTGTGAAGCGACTTTGGCCTTTAATTTGGATCCTGAACCCACCCCTACGCAACAATATTATATGATAAAAATTTACAACTTTAATTTTTAGAGAAATCTGGCGAAACCTGAGATATAACAATAACTCAAGGTTTGCAATATAAAATTGGATAGGAAAAGCCAATTTTACAGGAACCGTCTCAATGAAAATCAGAAAAAATAGAAAATTCTGATAAAAAAACGATCGACCTCGGCAAACCAAGGTCCGGCCAATAATGAGACTCTAGTGGGAATCGAACCCATGACACATTGCACGAAAGAATACAACACTCACCACTAGACTACGCTGCGGGTTACTACTGAATGTATATAAGTAATTTAAAGTGAATTTGAAACCACCATTATAGAAACATATTTAAACATAAACAATCCATAAATAAAACTATAGGATTAGATATATGTAATACTAATATATGCATTAAATTGATCTGTGAAGTTGTGCAAAAAAGGTCAAGAATAGGTTCACCCCATTCACTTCTAAAATGGTCGGCTATTAAACCGGAGGGTTCAACAAAACACCTGTACAATTTCCTGCCGCATAAAAATACGTTACGACACAATAAATTCAAACGAAAAAACATACCGGCAACACATATAGATAAAACAAAAATAAATAAAATCAACGTATGAAATATGAACGTGTGAAAAACGTCGAACGGCGGCGTTACGATTGTAAATCCAATGTGGCCGCGATTCGTAATTAGCATTTTTAATAACGGACGTAAATTATCATCGAGACACGTCGTCTTGCCGATGATGATGATGATACGATGATGATAATCGTCGTTCCGAGGAATGTTTCGAAAGACGTGGTGTGCAGCAGCGGTTACAGGTGGTGAGCATTCGCGTTCAAACGTACAATACTCACCTTGGAAACGGTAATTATTCACAACTTTATCTTCACAAGTGTCAGTGGGAAACGTCCTCCCGAAACAAATCTTAATAAATGTTACAAAGGGGCGGGCCATCGCGATTGTAATATAGCGACGCTTTTACTACTAACAAAAATTTAATTATTTATTTAACGAAAAAACAAAATCGAATTCGTGACGTCATTGCAAAAACCAGCGCTGTTAATGTATTCGAAGATAATGTTACCGTATGTGTGTGTGTGTGTATTTAGGTTGTAGGTAAATATTCGAATCAATCCCGGCGAGCCTCTCAACTCGTTATCAGTCATCCTTACGAGGATTATTTGTCAATATGTATCTTTTGTCACAGTCGTTTTTTTGTTCATTTATAGCACGCGACTCCAAAAAACGCTCGAATATGTCCGTAACGTGTTCGAAACGTTCCGACACGAAATAATAAATCGGAAAAGTTTACTGATTGACAGTTCGTGGAAAGGACAATAAGATCTTGCCAACAATGGAAGATAAGTTAGAATAGATTATTCATTTATCTATTATAGTATGTAGATCCTTATCGTAATTTCGGCATTTGTATATAACCTTGTCTTGAAAGATATTGTTTTTAAACAAAAAAAAGTTTTGATTTGATGTGATATAATAATGAAAGAATTTGTCTGTTATGATAAGCTTTGAGTGTATTGTAATAATATAGGAAGTGTGTAAGTAATATTTAAATTACTCACGAGGAAGTTCTATCTAAATTTAATGTTGGAAAATTACACATAATTTTACAGTGGAAATTCATTGTTAGTTTATTTTTCTTTATATATTTATTTATTTATTTATTTTTTACAATTTCGCCATAGTGACATTACAGATTAGCTCCAGGTCGCCACTGTGACTAATTTATTACAAGACATTGAAAACTCATAATTAATGAGACATCTGAATACATAATCATATTTAATCATATTATAGCTTTCATTCTTTTCCTTTTCATTTGTTTTATATTTGTAAATTTCAATTTCTTCTTATATTATATTTTATAACCTTTTCCAAATATTTTAATACTATAGTTTAATTATGTAATGTTCTACATATTTTGTCATGCCTTTATTATTTACTTTTTAATTTGTTTTCCTTATATTTATCTTTTTCATTTTTGTAAAAATCTATTATTGGACTCGGATGTTACATATATTATTTATTTACTATTTGTTTTTTTATACATATCTATGTACATCCTGTCTGTTGATTTTTCAATTAATAAAATAAATAAATAATTATTATATACATACACATGTAAATCGAAACAATACCTGACATCTATGGTCTGTTATTACAAACATCGTATAAATACGATTAATAACATTTTTCATGTAACAATACGAATTTTTACATTCGATAAACAACCACAGAGACATCTATGGTGAGAAATCTGGCGAAACCTGAGATATAACAATAACTCAAGGTTTGCAACAAAAAATTGGGAAGGAAGAGCCAATTTTAGAGGAAACGTTTCAACGAAAATCAGAAAAATTCTGATAAGAAACGATCGACCTCGACAAACCAGGGTCTGGTCAACAACGAGACTCTAGTGGGAATCGAACCCGTGACACCCTGCACGAAAGAATTCAATACTCACCACTAGACCACGCTGCTGGTTATATATATTTTATATTAAATTATCCTTCTCAATATTTAAAAGCACAATATTTAATTTAATTCTTAGGTCTGCATCATTTAGGTCTGTGGATTCGGATCAAAATCTACCGAGTCCGACTCCAACTTGAATGATTTTAGTAAGATCGACTTTTTTTATTAATTATTGCCAACGCATAAAATTGTTAGTAATGAAAATAATAGCGATTTTCAAAATATTAAAAGTTACAGGAATTAAAGAATCATTAAAAATTGACGTATAGTCCAATTTATTGAATTATTGGTAATGAAATAGATATAAATGAAAATTAAGTACATTAGTGTGTGTGTGTATGAATTTCATACACATATAAATCATTGCGAAAAATGAAAATAAAAAAGTATGAGACGTAGGAAAAAACTTGGTTTTTTATAATATAATTTGAAATCATCTTTCATATAAAAGAATTGTTTAATTTAAATTTATTAGTGGATTTACTTCAATAAAATTGTAAAAAAATCTCCATCGTTGACCGAACCACGCAAAATGGCAAAGTTTCAAAACGATCGGGAGACTGTAGGAAATTTAGCTCAATCGTTTGCGAAGTAAAACATAGAAAAACATTGTAAAAAGGAGTCGGAGTCGGTTGATTTTTTCCGCTTGAAAATCTCCGACTCCGACTCCACAACCCTGATATTATTTTATAATTTTAGTTACAAATCTGATTCGCAATCGGAAATTTTTCCTATATCTATACCAAGATCTTGATTATTTTGTAAATTCGATTATTTTCCAACATTAACAGATTCTAAAGATAATAACTAGACTTACTATTCAAACTCTTAACAAATAAATAACAAAAATAAAGAACTGTGTTCGTTTAAGTAAAATTCCACAAGAAATACACGCAAAGTCTATGTATGACTTACATACATATGTATCTATCAGTCTTGAATACAATTTTAAGGATTTTATTTTGTAATCTATTATATGTTTCTTGTATTGAAAATCTATACCTAATATACGTACATAAATAACATATATTAATGCCATTAAAACGTTTTCAAGATCAACTTGAAGGTAGAGAACGGCGACAATATTTTGAGAGCCTCTCGAGGGTTAAGTGGTTTTTAAAACGTTTGGGGTCCTCGCATCAGGGCCCTATCGGATAATTTTTATGTTTTTAACATGTTATTTTATGTCACTTGTATAACTCATTCGAATCCGCTTCTGTTGAGTGGAAGATAATCTCAACGCCGTATAAGGGTAAATCACAATGAGAAAAATACACACGTAAAAGCAGCCTTCGAAATGTTATTTTATTTTAAAATCGTACTATGTAGTGTTTGTAATAAATATATTTCTTTTATTAGTGTGAGAGAGTTTCAATTGGAAGTTCCTTTGATATGTGACAGCAGTGACAAGCCCTCCCAGAAGCAACGAAGGATTATACGACGAGATGAGATGGCCTCTTCAAAATGCCATCAGATATCCTTCTATGTATAATATTCAAAAGTATCTCAAATCGCAACTTGTGAAATTTCCGATCACGTATTTTTCAATTGAGTAAAACCGTTGACAGATTAGACAGGGGAAGACTCTTAGCTTTAACAGTCGATTGGTCATACGAGTCAATCATAGAAGCGATGTTTACAGAAACACGATTCGAGTCGACCATCGTCAAGAATGAGGTACAATTTTACGGAAAAGGGGGATAAATTTGTGAATAATGAAAACGGAGACGATGTGAAGAGACGGTGGAAAAAAACTATATCACGAGATTGGACGCATTGTGTCCATGTGAATCCGCCGATTCGTGAATGGACCGATTTATTGAATACGAATAACAAAAAGAGCGGATAACAAAAAGTCCGGTGGTGGTGGTGGTGGAGGGAAGCATGTGAAGCTTTGTTGTCGGCCTGAATGACGGAAAATCGAGTGGAAAAAAGTATGGTACACGACTCGGAAGCTGTTTGGAAAGCTGAAACGCTTCGCGGCGTAATGTTGATTTGTTGTGCGATCTCTTGCTCCGTACAAAAGGGAAAAATCATGTCAAAAACGATGGTGCATGCCCCACGACCACTTATGACGAATCCGACCGTGAGTGGCACATCAGACCCATTGTGTGCGATTGGACTTCTTCACATCGGATATTATTTATTGCCGAAGAATACGAAATGAAAAAAAGCGCTCAATAACAGAGACGTTCACGAAATTGGTGTGTACGGTTTTGAATGACTTCAATGAAAAATTTTCCCAGAATATACCACTTACTTAACATCTACTATAAGTGTACAAAGGTAATAGTAGCAAAAATTATTCTAATATTATACCAATGCTAATTTAAGCTGTTTGTGGTCAGATTTTTTCCTGAATCTGAGTGGTTTTTGTTTAGAGGATTTTTTGCGGAATTTTAAATTAGCATAGGTACATCTAAAATGAATGTCATTATGCAAAATAAGAAGATATGTATATAGTTCTAGCAACTATTTTAATATATGAAACCTTCTAAATAGAAAACTGTATACAAATTGGGCTTTTCGAACTTTGATCTTATCTTATTGACCGTTGTTTATGAACATTTTTAAACATATACAATTGAATATGTTAATCAAATTATTTATTTTTATACTTTTACATACATACATATATTAAGAAGGTCCAACATGTAAACCCCAATGCGCCCTTCTAGCCAATTATAAACATCGATATACAATTTTTAGAATAGTTTTAACAAAGCATCATGGATACATACATATATGGAAAAGATTTTGATAAACTTACATTTTCAGAACATTTTTTATATATATGTATGTACATACATCGTCAAATTTAGAGATGCTAAAAAACTTGAAATTGTCGAGACATTAATTGGTCAAATTTGCAGCATTTTTTATACGAATCAGCGACATTCAAGATGCTGAAAACTCATTTTTTTTGGAACCGTTTCAATGAAAATCAGATAAATTGGCAAACGTTGATAGGAGACGATTCATTGAAACAGTTCTAACTTGGCGACCCTGTCTTATTCCATTCGAAAAAAGTCGAGTTATTCTGCCTCTCGATTTTCGGTGATTAGAAAATGCTTAAAAAATGTCCATAGATATCTCTGTGGTTGTTAATTGTTTGACCATAGATTGTTAGTCTGTTTATAAATGGATGTATACCTGTTTAAATAATTCTTAATCTGTATACCAAACTCGTAGTGTTGTAGAAATCTGTTAGACGGGTGTGCTTTAAGTTTTTATTTTTGATATTACATATGTTGTAAATATGTAAATATGAGATTGTAAGTATAGAAAATATATCGGCTTAGCTCGAGTGTGGTTCTGGAATGTCAATGGGATGAAATCTGACGATTTGGAATTCAAATAGTCTATAAAGTTCTAAACGGTAACTAAAATTTGGTTCTATTCTTTATATATTTGTGAATGCACATAAATATGTATCATGAATTGTGGAACGCTAAATGATCGGCATAACTATTGCTATTGTTTTTTTTATGATTATGTATACATGTATTATTGTCTATGTATAAACATGTTTCTATTTATTTTTCTTTCTCTCTTTTCTTTTATAATACATTCCCTTCTTTGTTGTTTTTTATAATTTGTAATTATTATTATTATTATTAGTTATTTGTGTATATATGTACATATATGTTTTGTTTTTGTTATGTCTAATTTCTTTAGTTATGATTTTGTTTCTTTTCTTTTCTGTTATATTTTTGACCATTGTGGGGCATTAGGAATTCCTGTAATGCTACAATGGTCCAAACTTTAAATAAATAAATAAATAACGAATATGTGCTAGAACGGTACCCAAGAGAATGTAAAAGGGTGAAAGGAAAACCGTAGGGAAGATGGGTAGACGAAATTAGGGAAATAGATGAGTTGCGCAAAACAGAAACGAGTGGAAGCGTGTTGGAGAGGCCTTCATCCAGCGGTGGATGGTGAGTGGCTGTAGATGATGATGATTATTATATATATCATTGTATGTAGCTTACATTTGTAATAATAGAAAAGTCAACATTTTGAAAAAAGCTTTATAATAAATTTACTCAAATACATATATCTACATATTTAATTAAGTGCATATTCCGATCAAAGATTCAATATAGAAATATATATGCTATACTCAATTTGAATCAACTAATCACGATCTTATATAAAACGGGTTTCTAAACGTTTTTCAATAACTTCAAAGCCGTCTAGAATGAAAATTTTCACCATTTTCCGGGATTAAAAGATCAACACGACCGTTCAACAATTACACTACTTACTTACAATTCGTCAATACTTTTTACATTGAATGCACAAAATACATATATACGTATGTACTTACATACACACGAATATACAGCAACAAATAGCATCACGTATCACGGTAGCTTGATTTAACGTCACGTGAATACGTTTTTACATTCGACCACTTCATTTCGACGAATTCCGTTTTCGTGTGTAACATATTATCGGAGCACAGAAGCACTTCCGACGAAGCATTGTCCAACCGTCGATATTCCCATAGCAAATTGAACGTTGCCTCCGTGGACTTTTATAACACACACACAATACAAGGAAATAAATATTCCAAGCATGTAGTAGATATGTACTTACTTGCCGTTTGCAGTTTGCACGAAATATCAAGAATATTAAGCAAAGGTCGAGAGTTGTAATGCAAGGAATCAATTGAAAACTAGAAAGTCGTAGGGTCCAAATGTCACCCTGTACTTTCAACGGCAAACATTCAGAGATACTGCAGTGTAGTGGCCGATAACAATGGACAAATGCGATTTAATTGCAAACTCACGAGTTAAATATCAAACGACAGACGCAGATCGGTACTAATTTCGGAATGGAAATAATAGCTCATGTTCGGTTCTGTTTCGGATGATATATACCTGGTGCGATTGAGAACGTTAATTTGTACGTTGTAAATCAAGCTCGATGGGTACTGTGTGTGTGTTGACAATACGGTCGGGATAAAAGCTCATTTTTCATTAGGAGTTCGCGTTTAAATCATGCGATGATGTATCTGCGTTATCTATGAGAGATTTCGTGGCGTTGTCTCGATGACGGCTATAAGATATATTTCGGATGCGAGGATGTATAAAAGTCGGCAAGGGACTCCGGTCGCGGCACACATAAGCCAAATGTCATTTAAATACATTACATTCCATCGTTGGATGTAAGATAAACGACCCGAAGTGAAATACACTTTTATAAACGTTTAGCATATTTTTTTTATTAAATACTTTTTTTATTAAACAAACATCATCACATAATAGACTGCATCGATTTTAACATTTGAAATGTGATTAATTAAATTTGAGTGACTTTAACGCGCGATATAGCGCCAAACCGAAACGAAAGGATTTCGTTATTTATCTCATAAAATCATGTCTATCAAATATTTCGCGACATTATTTACGATCGTATTGACTTTTACACTATCGCACTTAAACGTAATAACTTATGTAAGTCGTTTTAGATTTATATGTGTTGTAAAACGAACAGTTTATTCTGGGCGACGCAGTTATCACATTATTGAACAATTCATATACAGTTTTCAATTTAACATATAATATTTTTAATGAACCGTTTTGTTTGAATGCTGAATGACATTTATTTAAATATAAATTCAAATTTTATACTTCATTGTAGTATGTACAGGCAGGTTTCCTCAACAACTATGTAAACTGAATTCTCCAGTATAAGAGTACAACGAGATAGTATGCCAAATTAGGTGGTTTAAATTGAAAACTATAGATTTATATAATAAATGAACAAACAAACATTAGTATTTATACATATATACATAGATATAATATAGAAAAGAGATAATATCATTGTATTATAAAATGCAAACTGCATTATTTCTAAATATAAGATAGTTTACATCACATATGGGAATGAAAAATATGGTTGTCTGGAAAAAAAAAGATATACAACAGCTTAACCTATAAACGATGTCGACCGGTTAGTCGAAGGATTAAAAAGGAATACCTTTTCGATCGGTAAGCATTCACGGTGAATATTTAAGGCCAAATGTCGCTCACGAAGATTAAAGGCTGGACACACACAGTCACTACTCGCTGTGGATATATACGGAGAAGACAAAGGATATATAAACAAAGGTGAAGAAACATATACGGATCGAAAATGCACATGTAGAAGCGTAAGTCTAAGTGCAACAGTGGACCAAAGCCATCATCATTCGTGGATAAACTTGGCGACCGATTTATTACATTTGACATTAAAACAAAAAAAAAATTGGGATAGGTAACATCTTCGGTTTGCTTTGAATTATATCAATTACCATTTCATCAAAAAATTATATGGTAATTACTAAACAATATGGTATACTTATACAAAATATTCATAGTTAATTTATAAATAATACAACTGGACAAATCATTCTATATCTGTCTAAATAATAACTTAAGCAAACTTTGACTTGAGTAGTTGATTCTTTGTTCAATTGATCAAGCTACATATTATAATAAAAAAATTACACTTTATAATTGTAATTTTAAATTGATGATACTATGATTATTATAATATGTGAGCTGTTATATTTGAAAGTGGCATAATTCCAGTTTTCTTTAGATTGAGAACTATCTCGCAAAACATTAAGTATAATGTTTTGCGTTTAACAATATTAAAAAGAGTGGTGGCCTGTAATATGGTTATTCTACTTTTCCAAGATTCTGGACATTTCGAATTAACTAAAATGATGGCAATTTGTGAATTACATATGTATGTACGTCAAACAGAAATAGTATTTTTGGAACTGAAAATTGGACTTCCGCCACTTTCAAATAAGACGGCTCATATGTGGTATCAGCAAATTTTAATGTATATATGTATATGTAATGCAGCAAACTATACATATGTATTATATTTATCCCAAAGAAACGGTACCTTCCGTCTAAATTCCTATATAGGGAAGTTTTTGACGGATCATTGTTTATGAAATTTCACTACCTATCACTTATTGCAATGTATCTACTTCATATTTATTTATTTATTATAATTTTGCCATAGTGACATTGCAGAATAGTTCCAAGTCATATGTGTGTATATAGATAGTTTAAAAATAAAGCTCAGGAGTGAAAGTTTTGATGTTTCAAATAAAAGTAGAAAACAGATTAGTTTTCTTGCTACTTTAATTAGGTATATAATTTCCATGGATGTACATACATATGTATATTATAAAAAATAATCATTTTTGAAATCTTCAATTTCTAAATCGAATGACAAATCAGTCAAAAATGCAGTATTATAATAATGTGGGTTTGGGTGGAACACACCCGCAATAAGTCTGCATAATTGATCTAATTAATGCGAAGTCGTAAAACGGGGCTCGTGCGCGGGTGTCAACTTTTAGTGATCAAGTTGCAACACAGCCTCCGAACACCCGGTCTGATAACGCACGTTAACCCTGAATCGACTGGGTTGGCCACCGATGACGAATGGTCCCTCAATATCGTTGTCGCCGCTGCACAATTTAGGGTGACAAGTTGCATATTAGTCATACGTAATGTACACCGTTAAGTGTTGGGTATAAATTTGAGCGCGGGTCCGATATCGCTGGTTTATTATTATAAGGTTTTAAGAGTCGAAATAAATAATTGCAGTATGCGTTGTGCAATGTTTCGACGTTGTCGGTCAAAAGGATATCGCAGATGAGATCCTGTAGTTGATCGGCAAACAATGGTCTTTAGACGAGAGAAGAATGGATTGAAAATTGGCAGTAAAAAGAGGGGTGGTTGATGTGTATGTTGTTTTATGTGTGGAGTTTTCATACTATCTGCAGCATCAATTTTACTAACAAAAAATTAATAACAATAGATGATTATAAAAATAATTCAAAATGCATTGATAATGATAAAAAATAATAGTAAAAAAAATCTTTTTTAAAAACTAGCCTCTTCTATATTTTGTTTATAAAATTAAGACAATATATAAAAAATAAAACGTATATAAAAAAACCTAATGTACTAACATATAAAAATAATTATAAAATAAAATGGCAATTTAAACAAATATTTCAATAACAAATGTACGACAATATAAACTATAAATATATAAAATGTGTGGGATTTCATAATTAGGATTTCAATCAAAAATATTTCAATGATTGGGATTTCAATCAAAATTATGATCTCGGCTTAAATTAATGTAATTAAATATATTACTACGCCTTTATATCATTAGTCTGAAGCCCGGACCCTGAGGGGGCTGTATATTGTTCAAATGTTGTAAATGCATTGTTAAAGGTTTGCCGAACCTTTTTTACAAAGGATTTACAATTGAACAATAAACGGCACGCTTCCGGTCCTACCTCTAATCATTACATACGTACTTACGCGGCCTAAGCTTCTTAATAATATATTTAATTACATTAGTTTAAGCCGGGATCATAATTTTGATTGAAATCCCACATGGTAATGGCGGACGTCATTTCCACTTATATTGATGATCAAACCGAGCAAAATGGAAAAAGTTTGAAAACGATCGGATAAGAACCCAAACTTCGTCACACGACAAAATCGATTCTGAACTAAGACGAGGTTAGTAATTAGTAAACATTTTAATAATAGAAAAATCAAAGTGTTTTAAATTTACCCAATCTTTCACATAAGCTAAAATCCTATGCAGAATTCACTACAAAAAATCAAACTTTGAATTGTACGAGATGGAAAGTTACATCTATTGATACTTTTTTTCTACGGAATGTTCTCTACTTATCTAAAAGGCATTTAATGTGCTGGTAATCAATCGTCCAGGATATTTATTCTCAACGGTACGAGTAGGTACTTAACGTACACGTTCGAGCTAATATTGAATATATGAGGTGAGTTACGATCCACGAGAACAGTTATCAAAGTCGAGGCATTGTTGGGTCAAGATGTCGAAATCGGAAGCCTTATAAGGGGATCTCTATGTAGTTGGTGAATGCTGTTACATCTACCGATCAGCCAGAGGGTATTATGGAATACGTATTCCTCTCTCGCTAGCCGTATGACAGATGGCTATTGGAAACTGCCCTTTTATGACACACCCGAACGAAAACAACAGCTATTTATATATATGATTGAATTTTAGAATGTGAGCTTTCCTTATAGATAAATACCAATACCCACTGTTATACATAGAACAATCTGGATAAAACTTATTAGTTACTAGTTACAATCCGATGAGTTTTCTTTTATGACACGAAGAAATTTATTATTTATTGACCACATTTTATTTACTATAACGTAGGTATATGTTTACCAAAGTGAGTCTCCTGTTCAATATTTACAGATAAGTAGTGTCAAACCTAATAATAAATAGCAAAAAACAAAATTTATACAAGATATGTAGATACAACAGAAAATCGTTACACAAAACAGTGATGTCAAATCTACATACATACTTCAGAAGCATTAGAAATTCATCCATTTGTCACTCGAAATCATCACCAGGAACGTTCGAAAACATCACTATAAAATTTTATTACTACAATACTAAAGAGTTTTCCATTCCACATCTTTTTATATACGTATTAGCCGTTATATTTGAAAGTGTCGGAAGTCCAATTTTTAGTTCCAAAAACACTGTTTCTGTTTGAATTTTAACAAATTGTTATCACTTATTTTGATTTGATATGTCCAGAATCTCGGGAAAGCAAAATAATCGTATTACAGGCCACCAGTATTAAATTTTGTAAAACGCAAAACATTATATTTAATATTTTGCGAGATATTTCCCAAAATGAAGACAAGTGGACTTGTAAAAGTGGCCAATTTCAAATATAACGGCTCATACAATAGTGGACTGGAATCGACTATTCTTGTATAATCAAACATGTCACATTTTCAAATCAAATTGTAAGATATAATCTTACAATCAAAATACTAAATCTTAAGCTTTTCGGAATCTACTATTGATTCAACCTCAAATGAACATTCCTTCAATTGGCATTTTGATATACGATACAATAAATAAAATATACTTGATACCGAGTGTTCAAGAACATGATATTTCCCTACATCAATTCAGGTCTAACATCAAGAGAATCTTGACCGATTGATTCATTTCTTCTCGTATTCTATTTTTCCAATATTTTTATACTTTAGTTTAGTTATGTAATGTGCTATTTAATCATATTATAGCTTGCATTCTTTTCCTTTTCATTTGTTTATTTTGTATTTACCTTTTTCATTTGTTTTATATTTGTAAATTTCAATTTCTTCTTATATTCTATTTTATAACTTTTTCCAAATATTTTAATACTATAGTTTAATTATGCAATGTTCTACATATTTTGTCATGCCTTTATTCTTTACTTTTTAATTTGTTTTCCTTATATTTATCTTTTTCATTTTTGTAAAAATCTATTATTGGACTCGGATGTTACATATATTATTTATTTACTATTTGTTTTTTATACATATCTATGTACATCCTGTCTGTTGATTTTTCAATAAATTAAATAAAAATAAAAATAAAAAATGAAGCATCATTTACAAAAGGGTACCATTTCAGTTATAATTTCAAGAGGATAATATAAGAATGAACGACCACGATTTGAAGGAACGTATTCCATATACATATGTATGTAGATATGTAGACACACAAAACTAGTCAAGAACTGAAAAGAGCAAACCTACCAACCAAAATCATACAAAATGTTTGTCTCTGAACCTCGAATAAGCAGAAAGTTCATCCGACCGATCTGCGCAAGCAAGCATATTATATAATAAGTACACATACTCTTTAATTCCGAGAATAATCGAGAGAGATAGGCGCGGATAGATAAAACGGCCGACTTAGCATATTTCACCGCGTTGCCGTTTTTTTCGCACACAGGACGAGGGGAAAAAGTCGAATCTGCGATCAGCGAGCTGAAAAAAAGTACACTTGTGCCACCCAGTGGATTGAAAAATCAGCCAGCCCGATAAGGACCCCAACGTAGGTCCGAGCTGGGTGTGCGCGCAGGACACATGCCACTAATTAGCCCATAAACATACTGATCGCTGATCACGATTCGCTGATTGCATATTTAGCAGGACTCGGACTACCCCGAAATGCGAAATAAAACCACTGAAAAGTATACAACATATACAGGTATTGCAGTGGTAATTATGCGAGATGAAATATGGGCGTTGGGCGAGCCACCGATGTGATCTATTGTTAAACGTTCTTTATCTACATAGATATCGCGAACCACTCGTACATACATATACGTACATAATGGGCAACGATGTCAGTCAGTGCCCGGCCGATGGCAATCTGTCGGGTTGAATAAACCATTTTATTGTTCTGTGAACTTAACCCGGCTTTTTGGGTCAAGAATGGGACACGCCGTTTGCGCAAACGTCGAAGCTAATTATCGAAAAGGTGTGATTAATCGATCGGATTTGCGCAACTGGATGAAGTTGTGCAATTGCTAATATTGTTGCGTGCGTCATCGATATTTTTCGAGAACTTGACATTCGGTCGGATCGATTGTCATGACTGTCGCGGTGTGTGACAGATGAGGTGAGGTATGATTGCCAATGTTTGAAGTTAGGAATTGAACGGTTCGATTCGTGCGATGAAATGTCAGACGTGTTCGTTATCTCTTGCCTTTGATATTCAATGGAATATTTTGTTATTCTTTCTATTTACTATTATGTATGATAAATTAAATGAAGGTAGCGTCGAATCAACGATCTATACACGAATGAAATAAAATCGTACATGTTCATATGTAAATGTAATTTATAACGTTTGCCCTTCAATAAGTTTACTTGTTAAATAAATTGTGTACTTGCCATATAAATAAACTTCAAACGATATCATTTAAATCTACATACATATACGTATGCATGTATTTGATATAAATTATTACGTCGTTTATATTTATATATAATCATTTTAAACGCTAAAATAATCATGTGCAGATGCCAGGTGTATATATGTACATATGTAAGTATATATGTATAAGAGAATAAATATTGAGACGTATGAAATTAAGATGGAGTGCATTTGGACGAATGAATGCGGTTTTTAAATTAAAAATGCCACTTTGCCTGAAGAAAAATTCGGGTGTGACCAACCCATGACTTTATCTATGTATTTGAGGAATATAAGAAGGTTACAAAACAAAATTCGATATTGAACTGATGACTATGATAGCGATACAAATTGAGCGCAAATGTATGGAAACTTGCACAAAACAAAAGTTCTACTTCCGGTTGTCAGATTTTGTTCAAATTTTTTTTATTACTAAAAATCACTATAAGTATTATACTCATTAAATATCAAGAAAATAAAAATAATTTTACAGGTCAAAATAAAATAATGAAATATTGTTTTTAAAATAAAAACAACTTCGGGTTTACAAATTCTGACCAAAACCCTACCAGCTCTAAGTAAGTACATAAAGGATAGAAATATAAATTTTCAGCTTAATACGTTCAGGGGTGTGGACAGAGTAGTGGGCACAACATTTTCAACCTTTCTAAGTGGAAAAAATCCCACTTCCGGTTTATAAAATTTAATAATTTTTTTTTATTTTCATCACATTGCTACAAGAATTATACTTGAATTTTTTTGTGACGAACACACATGTTTAAGGAGTCGAAAAAAATAGTGGAAGAAAAATCGAACAAGAGTAAACTGCCACTTACGGTTGACAGATACTTACTAAATTTTATATATAACTTGGTATTAAGCTTAAACTTTTAGATATGAAATTTCAGTTCAATAAAACAAAAGGTATCTGAGAAAAATATAAAAAACCTCGATTCTCTAGAGTAAAAGTACTACTTCGGTTCAGATATAAATATTTAAAAAATATAAGGTTATAAAAATTATTATTTCTATCATATTTAAAAAAAATTCAGTCTGATTTAGTTAGTGGCTTGGGAGATAATAGAATTCAAAAACTTAAAAAAAAGAGGACACCTATAAGGGGAGGTACCATTTCCGGTCAACTTAAAAATTTGAAAAAAAATTACGACGTGTCGATAAGAATTTCATTAAACGATACTAAGTTTCATTTCGATAGGACTAACGGTGTTAAAAATATCCCCAAAATACACACACACACACACACACACACACACACACACACACACACACACACACACACACACACACACACACACACACACACACACACACACACACACACACACACACACACACACACACACACACACACACACACACACAAACTCATTTTTTTTTAGATCATGAAAACGTGATCAGTGATCGATTCTGAGTTCGAATCAGTCAAAATCTCGAGTTCGAATTTTCGCATGATCACAAAACTTCATCTATTGTTACTACGTACATACATAGATAAAGTAAAAAGATCTTCGATCAATGCGTTTTGCCAGTGATGATGTATGGATGTGAAATTTTGATATTGAACGCCAAGCTGCTACACAGAGTCCAATGCACTCAAAGAAGTATGGAACGTTGTACGATTGAAATAACGAGGAAAGACAGGAAACGGTATGAGTGTGTGAGAGTGTATGACAAGGGTTGTAGATATAGTGGATAGAGTGAAGAGATTGAAATGGCAATTGGCGGGCCACGTGGCTAGAAGAATGGTCTTATTGCATTGGAATGGTTTGTCAAAATATTATATACCAGCAGCATGGAATAGTGGTTTGCATATAAAGCTTTCGAACTAAGTGGTTGCTGGCCAGACCTAAAATATGTGCTCCAGGTCGATCCAGGTCGTTTCCTATTATAGTTTGCCAATTCATCTGATTTTCATTGAAATGGTTCCCACAAACTGGCATCCCTATCCTATCTCTCACAAAAATCTCGATTTTTCGCTGATTTTTATAAATGCTGAAAATTTCTCCATAGATGTCTCCGTGGATGTTGATCGTATTTGCCTTGTATTATGTAATGACAACAGTGCTTTTCTACAATGTTTGACCATAGATGTCGTTTTTAATGTAAAATATAATATAATAATCATGTATGTATTTATAATTTATATTGTTTGATCTTTATAGTATACGCGTCGCATTGAAGCGATCTGTAAGACGAGTGTGCATGATTGATAGAATATATAGGTACACCTATACATTAGACTATTATGTTTAGGTGAGGTTAGGTAAAAACTCTGTATGAAAAAGTGTATTCTGGATAGTTTATGGTGAAGTTTTGAATAATTTATCGATGTTTATATGTACTTACACAAAGTTAATTTTAAATACAAAGAAAAAATCCCACAAAAGGTACAATATGTATTTTCTTTTAAATGAGCACGTCGAAGATGCTGGACAATGTGTTGATAAAATTAATAACACCTTTCTTCGCGTGTGGAGCCTCGCCCGGGTCCATATTGATGCGTCCCCATATAGTCCGGCACGTGGGTCCGCGGCGAGTCCGGTTTTTCGACCGATTCCGGACCGAGATAGTGGCGGTTTAAGTGTGCATTCCAGAGCCGGCGAGGACGTCGAAAAAATCACGTAGAATTTATACCCCGAGATCGAGACCCAGGCCCTGGACCAGGATTATAAATTCACGGACAATAATTAACATCTCTAGTACACACACAGAGATTCGCTTCTGGAAAAAAGTTCTCAGCCGGTAAGTATCAATCACGGTCTGTTTTTTCGTTTGTTATTTTTTTGTTTTTGTTCCGGTGTACCTGTCGTAAGCGATTCGAAACAAAAACAAAAGTAATGTTACGCGTCATTATGTGTGTAAGCAGCGCGAAGTTGAGGGGGTGTAATCCAAGTAATCGCGATGCTGTTTTGTTTATTTTCATCGAATAAAATGTCTGTGTTGGAGATTGAAATGTCAAAAATTTGTACGTGTTACGACCCGGGAAACAAATTCGAATAAACAATCGATTTGTTCGATGTTTTTTGCGGTCGTAATGCATTTTTTTTTATGTTTTTGCTTACCCGTCGAACGCAATTCACTAATGGACTTTTTTTTCTCTATAAATTCGTAGAGAAGTGAGAATTTTTTTGATTAAATTCTCGAAACTGTTATTATTCGAAGTGTTTGAAAACAACCGAGTCAATTTAAAAATACAATGATCAATAGATGCCACAATTGGAAATGAAAATTGTGTTTGTTCTGTAAATGTAGTCTGCTACTGAAAAAAGCTTTACGGTTATTATTATACCTACATATATTTCAATAATTGAAATGTTTACAAAAAAACCATTTGAATCGAACGTAAATAAAAAGAAAAACACTTTTACGGATAGGTATACCATTTTTACTCGGAAATAATTCATATTCTCATGTTCTTTTGATTTAATTTTTTTGTAATGTGAACATTAAACATCAATTTCTAAAAGACATCAACATATTGAATAATTATTTAGCATTTGAATAGTTTCAAAATATTTTTTGGCGAATCAATGCCGTAATATTTTATTTGACGTACAAATTGAGTCAATCGTTAAAAAATTTAACAGAATAATTGAGACGGCATAACAGGGAGAAACAATTTTAAATCCATGGTATCGAAATATAACGTCTTCCTGGAGTATTTTCTACATTCAAAGATTGGAAGCTATTCAGTAGGATGTAGCAAAAGGGAAAGACTGGCAAAGGCCAATTTTAGAGTCCAATTAAAATAAGATTGAGATGAAAATTATCCTTCAATTTTTCTTTACACATAAAAATATGTTAAAATTTGGAGGAATGAAAATTCCAAATATTAAAGTAAGACGTTTAAATGGTCAAATTGAACTAAATTGAGATACATAAGAGAATGAAGAAGTGAATTGAATCTTCAATAATCTTCCACACATTAAGAGCATGTTAAAATTTCGGAGAAAACCTCATACAAATATCGAAGATTCCATTTTCATGCAAACATTTACAAACACTTTCGAGTATGCTGTTGGTCAGACCTGGACTTGTGACTCCAGGTTGATCGTTTCCTTTCAGAGTTTGCCAATTTTCTCTGATTTCATTGTTGAAACGGTTCCCGGAAAAAAAAATTGGCTAAAAATCCTTCCTACCTACTATGTCACCATTATTTGAAATTTGATTGATGTACAATAAAAATTTATGTACAATTCATAGATGTCTCGTTAATTTGCGAGTTTTTTCAGTGTCTCGCAATTCAACGACTTATAATAAAAATGCTGCATTTGTATTTGTAATTGGCCAGGAAGGCGCATTGGGATTTACCTGTAAGGCCTTCCTGGTATATATGTAAAAAATAAAAAAAAATAAAAATAAAAAAAAAATATAAAAATTTTTTTTTTTTGAAAATATGTTTAAAATTGAAGGAAAATGTTATAGAAAAACTAACTAAAAATTCCAAATATTTAAGTACGAAATTTAAAAGGACTTAAGATCGTCAATTTGAACTAAAGTGAGATACATACATAAGAGGTTGGCGAAGTGAACACATTAAAATTTGGAAAAAAATATCGTACAACATATCGAAGATTCCGTTTTCATGCAAACATTTTCCCTCGACTTTAGCCGCGTCTAAATGATACCAATTCCACTATGACATAAACCTTTTGATACACGAGGATAAGATCGTACGAGCAGATAGACATCGAATTCCGCAAACAGCGACTCCCTATCAAATTACATCTCACAGAATAAATCTTAGCCCACTTTTACGAGAAACAAGTAATATATTATGTGCGATATGTAACCAACCTAACGTGTGCGTATCGATACACATCTAATAGAGAAACTAAGTGCCATTTGCAATGCGAGAGCGTTTTTGCACAATACATATAGAAATCATATAATACTATAACTATGTACATACATACATACATACATACATATGTACTCAACTACCTATAAACGGCAATGTTCACATAGTAATTTGCAACGCGCCGGAATGTAATCGGCGTAATATTTCACATTGGGATAACCGAGCGCACATTACGCTCTTACATATCATATACATATAGATAGATATAATAAATATAGATATGTAAACACATTGTAAACAGTCAAACACGGGGTCGAACGAAGCGTCTCAAATCGATATGGGCAAAACGCTAAAACCAACATGCAATTTGGACCGGTCGATGCTGGAACGTGAAATTAAGGCATAAATCAGACCGAGCTCTCGATAACGATTGTATCCGATCGAATTACGAAAGTGAGTATCGTCGCACAAAACCAACACGTGTTTGTTTTCTCGTACGGGATGCAACAATAGATGCATATACGGATCTGTATTACTATGTACATACATACATATGTTATGTATACAGGGACGTCCGTAGACAATACAAATTCGCTCTCAGTCATAATGCATATGTACATACATACACGAGAATGTGGTTCAAAATATGAGAATTCGAATTGAATTACATAATTGGTCGATAAGATCCCACATATAATTAGTTATATACGGATGTTTTCCGTTATTATGTTTGTATATGTAATTGTTTATACAAATATTAATGTTTTTAAGACATCACAACTTATTCTTAGTGGTTTCAATATAAAAATGATGTAAATTATTTTCGTTATTTTGATTAACATTGTCCATCTGGTGTGATCTCTGTTGATTCCCATTGCATTTTATTGAGCCAAGATATGGACCCTTAAAAAGAAAGAAAGGGACATGTTATGTATGTAGTAGATGCATTTGAAATGTAGTACTGAAATCGGATGTTGCGCATTCCATGGATTGCAAGATGCACGAACGTCTCCATCCTCAATGAGCTGCCAGTTTTAGAAAGACTCTCCATGACATGTAGAAAAAGGATTCTTTCCTACTTTTGCCATATTGCCAGGAAGAGTATGGAGAAAGATGAAGTCAAGGGAATATACCGGAACACTAGAGGGAAGGTAAGCGAGAAGAAGTTCTCCCACAAGATGGTGTGATCAAATCAAAGAACTGACGGGATCGTCCCTAAACACTGCATTTAACTTGGCGCAGAATCTGGAGAAGTGGAGGACGATCTTCCGTCGGATTCCAGATGACAACAAATGATCAATAGTTGGAATGATCATCATTCGCGAGTGTTATCACAAGTTTTAGGCGGTCGATGGATGCTTTTCGCATAAAAAATGGTCCACTATTATCAATTTATTAAAAAACCATGCTCTGAACACTAATGGAGCGGTCTATTATTATTTGAAAAGCATTCTTCCAACGCCGATCTTTGGTTATCAATCGTAACATATCTACTAAAAGTGTTAAGGCACTTGCTATAGTCCGTGCACCTAGCCAGAATCATCATTAGGATGTGTCAATTTCTAGCAACATTATTAATATCTAAATCTAGCTTAGGCTTATGGAATTAACCCAATTAATGTATGATAATAATCGACCATACGAGTAGATATATTACGCTTTTGTTGCATACACTATCGTTGCATTTTAAAAATCAATGACAACAATATACTCTTGTGTGGTTTTTCATCTAATTTGTATACTTCTATGTACTACTCCTAGGAAAGGTAATGCCCTGAATCGACATCTCACTAACCTGCCCTCACGCGAGGTCCCTGTACTTACACACAAAACAACAATGTCCAACGGACTTAGCCGTTGTGAACACTCCGGTTAAACTTTCACTGGATGACCGAGTAGTCGCTTATCGGCTTTCTTGGCCTTTATGCTGATGGTTTGACTCAAATGTACGTACCGTATTATACATATACATATGTACATTTTACCGGGTGGGTTTTGTGTTTGTTGTGCAACGTTTCCGACACAAGATAAATAGATTGCGAGAGATGTGTCTCGGGAAAAATAACAATAATACACTATACCTGTATGTATATATGTATTTTAGTACTGAGTTCGATTTTACGATCGTTTATGGCGGAATTATCTCGTTAAAAGCGATTTTGTGGTCGAATTTACGACTGATAAATCGGCCAACTCCACGCGCTCTCTCGACCCGTAGAGATAACGGCGACGAAACTATTTTATTACTTTCAGTGCGTGTTTCAGAGATTATGCATTGTGGAAAAGTGTGTTTTCTATGTACAATATGTAGGTTTTGTTTGGAAAACTGCTATTATGATAATCGTATGTAGTTTACAACAATTTCAATGGGTATTTTACGATGTATCAGTGTTCGAGATAAGAAGCAAAGATCATTGAGCTCAATGTGCAAGGAAATAATATGTGCATTGGGTAGGTGTGACGGTATAATTTACTGTTAAGGATGGCGTTTACTCGGATGTCTATAATTAAAATCAGAATAAATGTACGGATTGTCCTTGATTTATATATCTTTATATATGTACCTACACGTGTAGATGTCAGTATTAAAGCTTTAAGGTTGTTTTATATATTGCTGGTTTTAAAAGTGGCCAATTTCCGGACTGGATATGTTGCAATTAAATCATTATTCTCGACCGATAAAATGTATTGACCTTTTATATTTACATTTTTTTTTCGAAACAGAACTTTGCGAAATAAACTTGATTTTTTTTATTATTCTATATTCGGTACGTATGAATTAGTAGTAGTTTTAAATATTATATAGAAATACACCTGTAAACTTTGTATTTCATATTCACTTAAGCAAATCGTTAACATCTTTGAGGAAAATTTGATATCCTCTAAAAAACCATGCTTAATTAGATTCAAAATTATGTATGTGCATAGATTATATAGATCTACGATAAAATCATAAAATATGTAAATATAACATTTATTAAAATTGTGTTTAAATAAAAATATAATAATAGCAATCGTGGTTAAAATGGTAAGAGTATTAGCTATCGGTAAAAAAGAGGTAGAAATAAATATTCTATCATATTAAAAATGTTGAGAATTTTATACAAAATCAGCTTTTTCTTTTACTTCATTAATATCTACCAAGTAGTTAATTATTTGCGTTTCTTTTTTTTCGCTGTTTTCAGAAGGCAATATTAAAAATTATTGAAATGGAATGCTGACAACATAAATTGATTTATATTATGTCATATTATATGTACCTATACGTATAATATATGTCCATGGAAGAAGATAAAAAATAAGATACAAGGCATTTTTAAAACGTTTGTTTTTATCAACGAAAGTTCACATGATAGAAAAAATGAATTTATAAAACGTTAAAATATAATCAGAAGATTTCATATATTAGAATAATTTCAGCTCGAGGCGCATTTCTGTGGCATCATCGTAAGCCCGATCGTTCTGTCATATTAACAAGTGTATTTTTTTGCCGTCGTTATCTCCGGCGATCCCTCGGCGTTTCATTATGGTAATTGAAATTTATTAGAATATTAGGTAACCGCACAAAACGAGCCATCGAGAAAAACGGCTATCAAAACACACACATTAAACTGGCGCAGAGCGAAATCAATATCATTTGCGAGATTAGCGCGCCTCGGGCCAACAAATAAGAGCCGAGGAAAGAAAAGTCAAACGTTGAGCGGAAAAGCGGAGTTTTCAAATAAAACAAAACCGTTCGAGCAAAGGTCAGATTGTCGAGCGGCGCACTTATAGATGTAATGCATACGTACGTATGTATGTTTTAAACGAGTGCACGTTTGCGCAATTCGCCTATATTCCCACGTTTAGAAATGCTCTGATACATGTAGCGTTTTGACGTGTTATACAGCCTTCGTTTATATTTATATTTGTACGTTGGATTCGATCTCGAATGTTATATTGTGCTTTTGCCTCACATAAAGTCGACGTGTACAAACACGATAGAAATAATATATCATTATCGACCCCACTCGGGGAGGCTTTCGTCTTCGACTGTTTCGGAAATCATTGTCGTATGCGGTCTACGTCACTTAAAAGCTATACCTATACATCGAGTGAATTCAATGTGTTTGGGAATACATGTATGTAAATCCATTGAATAATGATAAAATACAAATTAAAAAATTGTTTCATCAATACATTTTTGAATGGGTATTAAGAAAGTTTAAGTTGAATTAAATATGTATATATATCAATTGAACATAAAACATACGTATATATACTTCTTCAATTTCAGAGTTACAACTTTCAAGATGAAAATAGGTTCTTTGAGTTGCAGTTAGGAAATTGCAGTTAGGAAATTGAAATGTTTTATTTTTTGTACTTACTTTTGTAAAAGCATCATATCCACACTTTCTAAAGCAAATTGAATGATCATATAAAAAAATATTTGAATATATCCATAGAAATATATGTATGAAACCATTATTTCTAATAAGGTAAATTTAATTTAAAAAGAAAAAGCTTTAACTTATTAATTAAAACCAAATTTCCAAATATACATTATGAAATTTACATGTTCAATCAGAAATATACATATTTGTAAAAAGTATTTAAATGCTTAAATCACTCAAGTAATTTTTAATTAAGAAAAAGCACAAGAAATGAAATTTGAAGAGAATTTTAAACGATGACATAGAAGTAATTGAATTGGAATTACATGCAATAATTATTGCTAATTTTTAATTAAGATTAAGACAAACCTTTCAAAATTCGATTCCAGGTCTTAGATCAAATACACTAATACGAGTAACATATCACGATTAGAACCTTAACGCTTTCAATATTTAAAAAAATTAGTCGACAGACTGTTGTGATGCAACGTAGACTTAATAAATAATACCGGAGCGAAAAAAATTACTGAAATTTCAACGGGCTAAAATCATGGGGTTTTTCCAGATCAACGCCAAAATCATAAATGCACATTGTCTATAATACTTACCGTGTATATTTGGTTGTTGTATCGTCGAGAATAGTCGTAGTTCCGTGTCGTTTATTAGAAGTGGAGGCTACAGCGCCGGCGGCCCGCGGGAAGGCTCGCCCGCTTGATTTATGGCCGAGCGACCGGGTGATTTATGGTAGGGGATCGATGGCCACGAGATCATCATCATCATTATGCCAACATTTTTACCCCTCGTTGGGTCGAAGGCAGATGCTGGGACGCACGAGCGAGGCGCGCGCAAATTAGCATCAGCGTCAGGTGAATAATTGTGCGAAAACCAATAAGCGTCTCAACCCCAAGCCGAGTTCAAAAGGAAAGCCCGCTCGTATTGAATTACACATCCAAGTTGCAAAATTATATGCCAAATTATCATATTGTGTAGTGATTCAACTTTTATGCGGAGAGAGTTCGACGAGTGGGTAAGCGCGAAACCCGACGACTTTACGAGGTGGGGCTTGTCGTTAATTGGCGAGTTAATAACGCAAATTTTTGCCCAGTGAGTAACTTGCGGCGCTAGATAGATAACTAATCGGCCACAACAATCGGTATTAAACGGTGGTTACCACATTTGGCAGCTAATAAACTATGTAGGTACTTCGTTAACGATTGTTAGCGACATAAGAATAATGCGTAAAAAATTAGATGTGATTAGCAAATGGCTCAATCTGTGTAATGTTTCTGTAATTGTCGAGTACTTCCTTTATATTTCTAGAACAAAGAAAACGTTGAAACACTAATAAGACTAGTTTTGTACGTTTATACCTATACATAGATATACATAGGTAGTCTCGAGTAAAACCATTTCATTTATAAGACAGCTGAGAGAGCTTTTTCGATCTTTACACTTTTACTTCTCAAAAATTTATAATAAATATAATAAACCTACTTAAACAAATATATTAAAATATATAAAACAAACTGCATGCAGAATTGACCAGTAGTTACATACATATATCATTACATCAACTCGAGATTTATAGCAACGTCTATGTCGAGGATGTAAGTTTTAAATGGGTTAAGTCAAAGCAATGTTGAGGTAAGACCTGTAAAATTGGCAATTATATGGTAAAAGTCACTCAATTTATCATATTAATACCAATCATATGACTGAAATGTCTGACACTAATATAATAAATTAACTGACATTTTCACGAGCAGGCAAGATAAACTTGCCATGATTAAGTATAAACAATCGCAATGAATCAACACAAAATGTCTGAAATGAAGTAGCAACAAACTTACGATACTTACATTCATAATTGGTTTTTGGTTTTGCTATTAAACAGAAGTTAGCAAATCGGATTGAAGCCTCGCTCTAATGTGATACATTATAGAAAACATTAAATGAAGATTTCCCATACATTAACGATGGGATCTGAATAAAGCAGCCTATACGAGCATAATCATGCCTGACATGTGATATCTAAATAAGCTCCGGAGGAATTAATATTTGAACCATTGGCTGCTGCTGCTGCTGCCGTTGGTGCGGTAGCGAACAAGTCGAAGCAAAGCCAATTGAAAATCAATTAAACGTCGGAAATGAAATGTCAATTTAGATCACTCGTTGCTCGGACCCGATATCGGGTAGATATACAACGGTGAGTACATATAAACGATCAAGATTAACGATAATGTCAGCCGATACTACGCAGGCATTAATTATTTAATTAATAATCGTTTAGATAAATCGCGATTTACATACGATAGACATCTTTATTGCGGTGCCATTGCTTATTATTATAATGTTATATCGGCGATGTTTCGCAACCGAATACAAAAAAAAAATTGTACCCGATATTAAAATACAATATGTAGACATGTCAAAGCTAATATGATTTATGCTTAAGTAGTACTTGGATTTACATACATGCATATGTATTATATGTATGTGATGAGTATTTAAGTTATTTTTTAGTAAATACATATAAATTGTAAGAACTAATTTTTAGCATGTTTAAATATGTATAAGGATTATAAATAGCATTCATTTTCAAGGTAGTCGTATCCAAAGTCAACCTGGTGGAAGGGTATGTAAATTTTACATATGTCTTTTTCAGAGAGCATATGTTATAGCTTCATATAAATATAAATATTTAGGACAGTTTTTAAAGATTGCAATAAGTCAAGGAGATTGAATACAAAACTGCTAATTTTTCATAATTTTCTCCAGTTTTCAATTGTAACTTCCATACTATCTTTGTTATGCTCGTTGACATTTCAATACGTAATTTTGGAAATTAATCGTTTGAAATAAAAGTCAAAATTTATAACTTCTGTACATTGTATCACCAAAGAAATGAGATGTTATTTTGAAAAGTTGGCAATACGTTCTGATTAAATGAAAATAGGAACAAAACTCCATTCATAACTCGATTTGATCAAATTATGGACCACTTTTGCACTTTAACCAAGTGGAAGTATAAACATAGATATACACATAGATACATACATAGAGCAACACATAATATTCCATATATGTAACGGTCCCCGGAAGAATGCACTGAATTGCACTGAATATTGGCGCAGTTTCGAGAAATCCTAATTTTCAAAGGCGCTCAAGAAGAACTTACGTGATAGAATTCCAGAAAAAAGAGTTAGCACCTTCAGATAACATACAAATATACATTGACGCTTTTTTGTTCAATTCTATTGCGTTAGTTCTTCGTGAGCATCTTTGAAAGTTTGGATGTCTCGACAGTGCGTTTTTCCGATCACCATATTTAACACGAAGCAAATTAAAAAGTACTACATATAACGAAAGCTCTACTATTGCGATGAAAACAATATTTTACATTACCTTGAGTTTGATGAAATCGAGCTCCCTGACGCTGATGGGTCTGCTGGCGATTTTGTACTCCGTTTGCAGAACTTCCAAAGTCTTCAATTCTTGAAACCCGGAATCGGTTAGCGTAGAACAGGTGCGTTGTACTTGTTCTATGCACGGACTGAAACTGCAGAATCTTCCACCTGTAAAGATAGAGAATAATAACAATAATAATGCTGAATAAATTTGACTGCATGAATAAATAAATAAGTTTAAGATTTACGCTTTAACCTTTGATTACCAACCACTAGAATTATCTTCTTCAATCGGGTACAAGGTTTAAGCGATTATCAGTATTTAAAACAACCGTAAGATTGCTTAAATACTATACACGAGCAAATACACTCGTAATTCACGGAGATGATTGCGAGAAAAGGAATTTTTCTTTACAATAGACTGCATTCTTGCATCGCAGCGATTCTCAAAACGCTTCGGAGAAATCCGCGACGGTTTAGAACAAAATGCCAAATTTATCCTCGCACAGATTTGGTGCGATCGGGAATTCGAGACTCGACATTGTGAGATTTATGCTTTATGAAATATGGAAAGCATATAAATCGCACAATCGAAAGCAATTATAGAATTATCTGCAGGAACAGGTGAGCTTGCTTGTAGTTCCCGCATAAGGCGTCCCACGTCCGAGCTGAGTTTTCAGCAAAAGTAAACAGTTCAAGTCGAGAGCTGCTTGATTTATTGTCTATAATCGTTCTTATCGTCGCAACCTGCTAAACCATCGAGATAAATGGTCTTACATGGCGAGCGAGAAACCAAACAGGAAAATGCAAATGGTCACCATTTACCAACACATTGTATATGTATATATTTTATGTATATTAGTAACGAAACTTTGAGAACAATCCTTCGGCTAAATTATTTTCGCTAATGAACAATTACACCGGGTAGTATGTATGTACAATTTATATGGGCAATTTGAACGTAAATTGTCCGTTCAAATGAATGAATAACCATTGCGACTGTGGTCTCTAATTGATACACAAAGCGATCCGAACGAGCGACGGGTACATTGTAATTACACGTTATTAATTTGCGGATACATGTGAGACGAGATTCCTATAGGATGCAGAGGACATTGATGACAACTTTTCCTTTTGAAATAAAATTTCACTATCTGAGTAAATTAGAAACGTTTTCACTATGTGGAAGAATCTATAAAATGTATTATATTTAATTAAATCAATTTTCGTATACAGATTACATATATATGTACATAACTATGTTTACATATTTTCATTATACAGTAGGTATACATTTAATTGAATCAAATAAGAAGCGAATGATTCGAGACAGTTTAAGTCATTCAAAACTCATAAAAATTAGTCGATATGACACATACATATGTACATACAATACCTCTGAAAATTTATGAAATGTTTTTTTAGTATATATTTTATGTATCCAAGTTTATATTTTGTATGTACTATTTTATTCAATATTTTTGTAAATACAAATTGACGAACCCTTTGATTGATTTAATCAAATCATGAAATTATTGTAAGACGTCTGAGATTTTTTTAATTACACAAAGCCATGTATGTAGATATGATGTACATACATATGTATGTAAGTTGTAATCTCAATTTATGTTTATATCTACATACATATATTATAGTAATAAATAAGTAAGCACATTCATTTTGCTTCACATTTCTTATATTTATTATGTGTATTGTACATATTTGTCTTGCTTCGGCCTGACATATGTACTTACATAGGCGGGTATATACTAATACACATACATATATATTATTTCCAAAAAAAAAAATAGAGAGACAGATTTAAGTTCAGGACTAAAAATCCGAGGGTTCAAAAAAAGGAAAGCGAGTCTACAAAATATCAATTATATAATTGATAAGTTCAGTTTTAAATAAAGTAAAAAAATTGAATAGAACTAAAAATGACTGAAAATCCTACTGAAACTCAATACAATTCCAAAACTTTGAAAATATATACATGTGTATAACATCAGGCTTTAAAGATGTTGGGTTTCGCTATCCACAATCCCCATAATTTTAATAATAATATGATAGTTTTGCGTTCTCTTTATAACGCCTTAGTCTAGATCAACTTAAAACTTTGTTCCATAATTTGGAGTCCCAGGGAAGCGAAACTTTCTTTGAAAATTTAATGAGTTCCTCCGGAACTCTTTAAATTTAATTTAAAGGAAATTCCTCAGCTATCTATGTATATATGTATTATCTGGCCACAGTGTCATATTGGGATAACCTGTGAAAGCACTGTGTTATATGTAGATATCTATGTTTATTAAAATAAAATATAATATACGGTTGCATTAGCGAAACCTCATAAAGCGAAACGCTATATAGTAAGGATTATTAAATGTATTCGATTTTATCGAAGAATAGATATATGATATAAGTATGTATTTTCTAATAAGATTACAGTATGTCACACCAAGCTCTGAAGCGAATAGTATTATAAGCAGAGTATTAAGTTTTCGAATACACCACCCAGCGTCGAATCAGAAAGCGTGCAGAATTTACCACAATAACCAACTAAAGCGACACTGAATTAAGACGCATTGAAATCTAAAATCCACCAAACCAGTATATGTACGGCATACCGAGTGAGGCAGAGCTAATTCCGAGTTAGCGTATTTTCCTCGTTGCCCTTGTTAGGAGACGTCTGAGAGAGCACGTCGTTTCGTTCATCGGTCAACGTGGACATTTAAATCACTTGCTCCGAGATGACTTAAACGGTCCAAAGCCGAGCCAAGTGATTGCGCGATCCACGAAAGCTCAGCACACCGGTCAACAATGATACGAACGCAATAAATAACGGCCGGAGAGACAGCGGAACCACTTTGAACCGGACTGCGAGATGGAAGAATAGAGATACATGTAGATTTATTTCTGCCAAAGATACAGAGCAAAGGCGTGTTTTGATGAATTGTATCCCGGCCCGCCACAATACGCACGCCCTATCATAGTTATAATATTATAATAATAGAAGTCGCGTGTTTGTGTGTGGCGGCTCGACACATCTGGTGCACTTTCACCTGGTCCATGTCGAAGAAAGGGGTTAACAAACTGAAGCATTGTTGAGAACAATGCCGAAATGGTGAGGGGAGAATCAGAACTGAATCTATATTTTTTTAGGAAATTTCAGATTAAAATCCGCTAGCCACTGTGCTGAACGTCAGTTAAAGTGCGCATTTTAAGTTAAAATAATGCAAAATCTGCGTGGTTAATTATTGTAATTAGCTATAAAAATCATTTTAAACGTCAAATAATATAAAATAAATGAAAAAAAAAATAACGGCTGAAACAGAACTGTCATTCCGAGGCGGATATCATTCTCACATTGACCGTTGAGCGCGACGTGTACTGAATTCCCCCTCTCGCTCGCTTTTGTAAGGAACGTGTAATAAATAAATTATTTCTGTTGATATTGATCAATGTTTTTATTTCGTAATAGCATAATTCGAATCATGGAGATTTTAATGAGGAATACATAAGATATGAATACCCTGCATTCAGTATACTTGGAGAAATAAAATAAAAAATACAAATCCTGGTCACTCGCTATCCATCACAGTGCGGTAAGTGTAAAGGAAGAACGATAATGGAAGCATTTAAAATGGTTTCTTGTGGTTTTATAATGCAATATTTGAGGATATATGAGTTGTAATATGCAATATTTGAGGACATATGAGTGATTGATGGTATTACAATAATAAATATTTAATTACTATAATAATTATAATATTGGTGCTCGTGAACAATATCTGTGAATGAGCGAAATTTGAAGACGAAAAAAATGATGACAAAAGTAAGTAACATAAATCATTATAAACGATCAATACAGTTTGTAATTAACCCCCTCTTCGTAGCGTTCCATACATATACTTAATTGTCAAAAAAAATTGAAAGTGATGTTAGAAAGGTGGTCTACCAAGTCTTATAATAGGAGAAATTAAAAAAAATATATATCGAACCAAAATATGTACAAGTGACTATATTATGAGTGACGTATCGTGCTGCGACACTTGGCTCCACCAATTATCTAGATAAGATCTATATATGTACATATATGTGATAATAGTCTCAGATAATATACATATGTACACATACATACATATGTGCATATTTTACATGGTATATCTACCCAGAAAATGATGATTTACTTATTAAAGAAAACGTTTTTTTTCTTTCCCTATTATCGTTTTTCAAATTCAGTGAAAAGAGTTATTAAATAAAAGAGCGGTTGATCTGGTGCATTTCGTTCTCCGAGGAAAAGTGCTCATCTTGATTTTAAAGGGTTCATTTTATGCAAATTTTGTCAAAGAACATTTCAAAAGTGATAATTTTTTAATTAAAAAAATATGTGTAAAAGCTCGTGAAGTTCTTTCGTTAAAAATATAATGTTGCAAATTAATATGAAGGCAATTTAAGTTGCCCCCCTGAATTTGTGGTCGGGTTGAATGTGTGTCATCGTAAACATGTATCCGCGGAGCATATCGAAGGAAAAAATGCATTTATTGAAAATTACCGATGATATAGTTGTAAGCTCGCGGTGAAGATTTATCGGCGCATTGTTAATTTTCATACCTTCTGGCAAATGAAATCATTAACAGTACATTTCTGTAGTGAGTTGCGGGGGCGGTGGGCGGGCTTTTGAAGACCACGGCCATACATGGTCTCGCGGGAAACGCCCCGACGGGAAAAGTTTACCTTAACTTTTTAGCGAGGAATCTCTTGCGACACGGCAATAGAGATCTTCGTCTCCTCTGTTATTATTATACAATGGGAGTTGTTTCGATGCCATGCCGTTCGGAAATTTCTGGGACGGAGAACGTACAAAAAACCTACTCAACAAGGTTAAATTGTATGTTGAACCAAAACTGTTATTTGAAATACATATTATAATATAAATGTATGGAAAAGAGTTTTTTTTTTTTTGATAATTGGAAATCAAAAAGGAACATAACCTTTATTTTCAACGTTTAAACTATGTACTAGAGAAAAAAAATATGAGTCTGCCTTTTCGCTTTTAAAAAATACAAGCGGTTTTCACATGTAGTGGAATTATCAAAAAAAACTAGACTACTTTCTCATTGCATTGAAAACGCAAAAAGATTAAAAGTGGAGAAAATCAAATATGAGTCAATTATCAAGAATTGAATTACGATATTTCACTATATGCAGATATTCAATTCAAGATTGGCGAATAATTTATTTATTTATTTAAAGTTTGAACCATTATCAAAATGTCACAACGATCAAAAATATAACAGAAAAGAAACAAAATAATTGACTATACAGAAATTAAATACATATTTATATCTACATACTATTCATAAAGAACAAAAGTTCAAGCAATAGAATTATTCAAACAACATATATACATAATAATATTTAAATATAAGGAGAAAAATAATATGCAACATATAGTTAAACAGCCTATTTTAAAAAACACATACATATATATGCATGTTTCCATATTTATTAGGATCTTAAATGTAAAGTAGGTAGAACGTATTTTCTAAGGGTCATTTTTTCAATTGATAAAACAACTGTATTACAGTTCTAGAATCGTTCTTCTGGGTGGGCAGTTCTGTGAATAATAATAGAACACTAGATAGTTGTAGGTCAATTGGCAATCTAAAACTTAAATCGCTAGACTGAAGATTAGAGCAAGTGTTTATCGAAGAAGGCTAAGATTTAAAGTTAATTTGATATTTTTCAAATCAAAAGTCACGTAATTTAAAAATTTAATTCACATCATTCAATTTTTAGATTGTTATTCATTTCACCTTCACCTTCCCTGTATCATCTTTGAATAATCTTCAATGGAACCGAATCGAGACAATGTTGAGACTTTTTTTGAAATAATTTCTAAGGGCATCCTTAGCATAAAATCCAACCGGGTCAACGGATTAAACATATTTCAATCTACACATAGAAAAAAGACAAATACAATCCATAGAAAATGACACCAATCATTGTCCACCGAGCAATTTATAATACATTCATGGGAGGTTCCCGCATTCACTCGTATAGTTCGCAAGGTTGTCATTAGCATAAACTTACGAGGATTTTCGTATCTTCTCGGCCCGAAGAAAAAGAGTTAATCTAATACCATTTCAACAATGCGGTCCTCGAGGGCATTCTCCCGTGTCCACCTCCATCGCATCGGTCGGCAAACGTACCTATTGATATCGGAACCATTATCGTACCATATGATCGACCCATTTTTTTCCAAACACAACAAAAGGGTCTCAAAAAATTTCCTACAAGTCATACACTCAAAAGAATGCGCAGCGGGAAACTGGAACATCCATTCCGACATATCAAACTTCGATATTATGAGGGAATTGATCGGATTTTTTCCCCTCTCATCTTCACATCAGTACATCAGCGAGTCGTAGATTTATTACCCAAGAGCTCGAGAGAGATCTGTTGAATCGCCCGAGGCTTTGAACAGACGCCGGCTGTCACAATACTATAAGTTTCAAGTGTCAGCAGATATATTCCTGCACTAGATATATTTTAATATTAAATCACAATACATATATTTGTACCGGAACTGGGTGGATGGACCGCCACGGGTCAGACAAAAATGTCCGCGAAGGTCTTTGCCCTTAAGAAGATGGATTCTGGGTATTTTTTTGCCCCCTCGACGACCGGTTTGGACCGATATAATTATTTATTGACAGCCGGTGATATACCGTAGGAAGATTTATATATGTAAATTGGACGATTTTCAAGGGACGAAAAATTTCCGTTCATAGCTCGAAAAAAATCTACGTCAAATTATAATTAAAAAAAGTATATTTAATTTATTTTTCAAACAGTCTATACTTAGGAGGTGTATCAATGAGTAATATCTATATATTATATCGGCGTTTACGGTCGTTTTAAGAGGTGTTGTTACTGTTATGGTGTGTATAGCAATAATTCATTCGAATACGCTTTTTTTCCTTCTCTTTCTTATGTAGTCGAGTGTGGCAACTTTAACTGGATTAAAGAAAACTGATTTATAGATAATACATAATGGAAGCGGAACGTAAGCGCACACGTGGTCATGAAAAATTACACGTGCTATTTGCTAGTGTAATAATTAGTTGAGATAACAGCGAATTACATATGAAAACGGAGTTAGGAAAACATTTTTCAAAATGTCTCGTCAATTCTAATATTCACAAAATAAGAGTGAAGAAAAATATTCGCAATTTATTTATTTATTTTGGACCATTTCAATTTGGACCTAATTTTATTTTATTTCAATCGAACATGTACACTCGTCTTTACAGATCGCTCCAAACCGACGAGTTGCTTTAGGTCATCGACTTAAGAGAGTCTTTAATTAATATTATGTATTGGATGTATTATGAGCATTTATAAGAATTGTAAATAGGTTTTTGAGCTCTTTTTCCTATTATGATGTACATTAATATTAGAATAATATAATACTTTGATTACTAACAAAATTAAATTAAAATTGTAAAATAGAAAATGATCAGTAGCTATTAAAATAGATATAAGATGTATTGTGAACGCGCGCGCGCACATTAATACGGGAGGAAAAGCCTGTTCCTCTTGTTCCTGTTGTACCCTGCTCGCGCAAATTAAGTGAGTATGTATGTGAGTATGTACCGTTTACCATGCAACATTTATTTTGATCTTTCGACTTAAGATTTTTCGATTTTCGATCTTTGCTTTCCGATATTTGCGTTTTCTGTCATTTAACATTCTGTCTCTTCACGGAGACCGATTGTGAACATAATTTAGTGATAATAAAAAGCAGTTAAAAATCAAAAATAAAATAAAAGCGATGAGTTTACTAATGCAAATACAATACAATAATACAATTAATACAACCATTTTTATACAATTCTAATTCAAACAAACATCGTCCACAATAACGTCTACGGAGAAATTTTTGCAGCATTTTATTATAGGAATTGGCGAACCTCAAGATGCTGAATAACTTGAGATTTGCAAGAGAGATTGCAAAGGAAATGCCAATTTACAAGAACCGTTTCAATGAAAATCAGAAAAATTGTCAAACTCTGATAAGAAATGATCGACCTGGAGTTACAAACCAAGGTCTGGTCAACAGCTACTAGTGGATATCGAACCGTGACCACTCCGCCCGAAAGCATAATATGCTAACAACTAGTCCACGCTGCTGGTAAATGCGCCACAATGATCGAAAAAATACAGAGATGAGAAAAAAAACATATACATAGACAAAAACTACATAATCATAAACAACAATAATATATGTATATAAAAAGAGACGTGACCAATGTGGATATGTGACTATGTGTGTGTGGCAGACGCGTGGACACACACCCAATTAGAGCAAAGTATTCGAGATGCGCGGAAGTGGGGGGAGAGGGGAGGTATGGGATGAGGAGCCTATAAATTACCTTACTAAATATTTATATATAACTTTATTTTAATTCGTTTATCAATTCCTTTCCGAAACCACCCGTTGAAATCAACGCGCAGAATACTAGTAGCATTATAATAATAGCAGAAAAAGTAAAATTATAAAATAATAAGTATGTACATAGGTATATGCATTCCATGCAATATGCAAACAATTATCATACAAATACGCATACATATGTTTCTACTAATTTTGCATACCACAGTTTGAGATACACTGCACGACCGATTTCGGTAGAGCGATGACGTTGCGATTACAGCGAGAAACACTAACGATATGATGTACGAACTTGCGTACACTACAATGAGCCTCGCTTTATCATAAATCATCATCGTTTCGACGATTGCAATTTGTATTGATCGAGCGCATCAGCAAAGGCGATGATCGTGTGCGATCGAACATTATGCGGTGACGACAAGGTGCATACGTACGTATGTACGTATGCAGTTTTTCTTTTTTCCTCGTTTTATCTCGGCGAGATTGTTGGTAGCCCGAGGGTGTTGATCATCAACAACCTTCTGATGGATTTGTACGGAGAGGATATTCATCAAGTGTGATAGCATCTCCGATTTCGCCAGAGACGGTAATGCAAATATGAGCGGTTTGGAAAAAAAAATCATCGCGTACAGGTGTTGCTAATCAACGTAACGCTCGGATCGTGTCATTAAACGTTAGCGCAATTTGTATAAACATTGTAATTACACAATCACGCAAAATATTATCCCAGAAGACGTTTACGCCGTATAAGTGCACTTTTATATTGATACGTCTGTATATTGACCGTATGTAAGATGTACAGTTTAGCACTTTTCGAGTTACAACATTATTTTAGTTTAGTTCAAGTAATTTCGTAGTAAATAACATTTGTCGAGTGGTTCAACTTAAAAGGCATTGTTTTCAGGTGCTGATAATTAATTTAAAATGGGTCATTGTGTTTATCGTATCGAAGATTGACAAAATTTATCAATTCTATCCTGTTACGAGTATATAATATGGTATTTCAGACTTTAATATTGTAGACCTTCACAAAAGTTTAGATTTATTACAATATTGACGTTTTAATTAAGTATTATATTGTGTTATTAATTTATAGGCAAATTATACATGTCTAAGAAGTGCATCGTAGATCAAAGCCTTCGTGTATTTACATATGTATGTATGTATACGTAAAATAGTTCATTAACAGGAAAAATAAGCAATGACACTGAGCAACATAAAATCACGTTTTTTATTTTTAATCTTTAATAAGTTTGACCCACTGAATTCGAATATGACAATAATTTTTGACTTTCTCTTATTTCAGATATATTAGCGTTTAAAATGTGAAATTTTTACAGATTTTTGGCTTTTGCAGTCTTTAAAATCTTCAAATTAAAAATCTAATATTGCTGTGCCAAAAGTGAGTATTGAAATCAATAGACAGATGGTTTTTCTATTGATTGTGACTTTTTATTGCAATAAAATATGGATAATTAATGATCCAGCTAATATTAAAAGTCAAAAATATTTTTCCCCGTAATATTATGAGCTATAATATCGCTATTTATAATATTATAATAAAGCAATTTTTTTCACTTTACCACAAATGAAAATACTATTAGTAGGTGGGTTGGCTGCAAATGATTGCAAACCACCCGGCTGCATGCTCATTTCGATTGAATTTTAACTGTTTGAATTTCAGCATGTACGAAAGATGAGATATTCATGGGGTTGCGCAGATGACATTTCGATGTACGTACATTGATGATTGGCAATTCTTAAAATTGAGTTGGATCTTTCTGGCAAGTTTAAAATGGCAAAAGCCGAGACAAAAGTATGAAATGAGCATGAGTTTGGTTTGCAATCGTTTGATGCGCAGGGGAAATAAAAATAATAAAAATATATATGTATGTAAATACACGAATCCAGCGAAATGCAAGGCAATAATACATGACATGTTTTCAATATATCCAAAATTGTATTAACTAAAATCCGCTTTCTAATAATAACCATCGAAAACAACAACCAGTCTAAAGTAAATCAATTAATATCATCTACATACCAAAAGACCGCACAACAATCCAATCCATCAACCGTACAAGACAACACCGAACTACAATTGAGAACCGCTGGCCGAAGATATCGACAGCGGAGATCTGTCGGTGATCGATAAGGCTCGGCCATCCGTAAAGATCCTTCGCAATGTCCTGCAGCATCATAGTCAGCGTGACGGCCCCATCAGGACTCACGGACGGCAAATTAAGATATTCTCCACGTAATAATGATACGTCGCGCTTCACCACCGTGACGTATGTGTGCTTACACACACACAACGCGTCTCGCACACGTTCCACTGTATATTACATACAACGTATAAATATATTATATTATAATTACTATTTTTCAATATATGTATGTATATATTGTATACACTCATTTAAATGCGGACACGCGTGCACAGCAGTGCGATAATTACACGGCGCGTAAAGTGAATAAACGGGACGCGCGGTCCCGAAACGTGTAATTAAGCGGCCAGTTTACAACATATCGATTCAAACTTGATCGATATGCTATTATATTATGTTATACAACGATTAATATTACCTTATATAATGTTTCAGACTTGATACTATACATAATATTATAAATAAACGGGAAAATATTATATTAAACTTTGATCTTGAAAGTCTTTTTCATACACTGGAATGACAATGTTCAATTGTCTAATATATAATTTCGAAAGAGACTTTGTATGTAACATTGGTTGGTTGGTTTGTTCGTAGAAGACATGTTCGATTCATAGGCGCCGATTCGATTTTTTTCGATTCAATGGATTCGAAGTCCCCGGGGGCACTTGGACACTGAACGCCAAGATGCTACACAAAGTCCAATGCATTAAAAAAAATATGGAACGCTGTATGTACGACATAACAAAGAAAGATAGGAAGCGGAATACGTGACTGAGAAGTATGACAAGGGTAAGGGACATAGTGGATGGAGTAAAGAGATTGAAATGACAATGGACGGTCCACGTGACGAAATATGGATAAAAGAAGTGCTAGAATGGTACCCGAGAGAATGCAAAGGGTAAAAGGAAGACCGCAGGGAAGATGGGTACACGAAATTAGGAAAATGTGTGGGTTGAGATGGATGTATGTACAACTGGTTAAAATGGGCAAAATTTTAGCCAACGCTATTTTATAAATACTAAATAATTAATTAATACAATTACTTGTTGCCGATTAAATTTTGCTAAGTAGCTGCATCATTCTAATACTACATACATACACTGTTATGATTAGGGATCTCAAATATGTGTATTCGAATACTATTTATACGAACTTTAAATCTACACCACATTTGATTATATCTGATATTCCAGATTAGGGTTCTTTTAAAATTGAATAATATATTTACCTTTCCGAAACATAACATAAATAATTTAAAGCTATTATTCGATATTCAATATTCGAATATATTCGAATATTTGGTAACCCTAGTTATGATTCATCTCATTGTGATTTGGATCAAGCACAAATATTAAACAAACCCAATTTATCAATTTAAGTCATTTATGTCAATAAATCTGTGTAATTTTAAGTTGGAATTAAAATGGAAAAGTATGCACTGATGTAAAATATTAGATAAATTATTTGTCAAAATTTATTATAGGTAATATCAAGTCATTCAGTCTAATACCAATTTTGCAGTCTATTTTTATATTTAAAAGGATATACCCATAGAGAGAGCATAAAAAAATTAAAAATTGCTTTTCATGTCCATACGATATATGTATGTAGATAAATATTATTCATGCATATAAAAAAAAATCAACAAAACTATTTATAATAACTAGAGTGCAGATATCTACACGTATCGCCTTAAACGCGATTAAAATCAAACTTGCGTACGAAAAAAAGGCGAAATAGAATGATGATACGATAGAAGCGAGGATTTTAATTTATGTATACCAGCGTTAACGGTAAATTATATATCGCCCATTGTGTTTAGAACTTATCGAAAGGAAAACGCGATTTATTGAATAATAATGCAGGCATATCTCCACTCGCCTTGTGTTTTACGTGTTGTGAAATGCGTTAAGTTTCCACGTTGATAGCAACACATACATATGTATGTACATACATATGTACATATATAAATATAATATAACGATTTTATCCGAAGCGAATTTTTAATGCGTATAAGGATGATTAAAACAATCAGGTTAATGGTTTACAATGTTGTAAAAGCAATAATTAAATGCGATATCAGTTAACAGTAATCTGGTTTTAATCTAATATCGAATATTTTATATATTATATATACGGATAGGTTTAATATACTAAGTCGGTAGTACGTATATACATATGTATGTATGTATGTATGTGTGTATAATACAAAGTGGCTCGTGTGCTTTGTGCAATTTTGATTTATTTCAAAACGGGCACCAAATTGTCTGTTGAAAAGATAAATTGCCTCGGCGTAGATAAATACGACTTTTGCGGCGTAATGAATTCTCGTGTACGAAATCGACAATTACTCTTCGATAAATAATACAAATGAAAAAAATTATTGAAAGTCGATTAGATCTTATTGGTCGTAGTTTTTCGCACAGGCGTATATCATACGCGAGAGTGGCAATAAAATCCAATTAAAATGTCAACGTTTTATTATCAAGAACGATGTTAGACGTAATTAAAAACATAAAGAGTGTAAATAAAATGAAATTTATTAGACGAAATTCGTTAACGGTATTAATCTAGATATATGATTGTAAATAGTATGTAGATTGAAAACGTATACATAATTGAAAGCTTTGGGCAACCGTGTCGTTTTTGCATACTATATAACACTTACATACATACACACATATCTACATAGAACCGTTTAAATTAACAATTAGCTTCATTTAAATTTTATAAATCGACGCCTTGTTATAAAATTGCAAACATAATTGAAGATAAATAATGGATTAATTAATCTTACGAATATAATAATTCCATGAATTTGCATATAATAGATAGCTTACGCTACGGACGAGCAGAATCGATGGCATCGTTTCCAAGATAGATGTGATTTGCCCATAACAAGGATGTGCAATAGAAAATACGAATACAGATTTATGATAGAGTGAAAGCTTTAAATACATATATGTATGTATGTAGTATAAAATATTAGAACATTCGAGAAAAAATGTATAGTAAATATGTGCATAAAGAGTGATTCAATTTTGGTCACTTTTCATGACAGTATTTGATACATTAAATTTCTTTATATTATAAAAGTAACAGAAAAATCTAATCGTATCTATTTGAGGACTGGATCCTGTTAAGATTCATATACTTAAATTGAAAATGTATACGAATGGCACACAAGAATGAACAATGATGATTTTAGGACGCGTTCAAGGCCAACAAATATTCAAAATTAATACATGATTCATTCACAGTTTTATTTATTATATGTAATAATTAACACTGTTCAGTTCAAGATGAGTAAAAAAGCAACAGAACATTATGAAACAAATCACACGAAAAAGTTTCAGAAAAATATAGAAACTTTCAATCAGAATACTATGTATTACGTAAACTACGGTTTATGTCATTTTTAAGTGCATAAGGTAAATATGAAAGTATGTATTAATTGTGTATTTTTTTTAGTACATATTTATAATGTTTGCATTTTTTAAACATTTATTATTATAATATATTAAAAAAATGATAAAAACAGCAATTACAAATTAATGACTTGACAGGTTACCCCAATTCGTCTATCAAAAAACAATAAAAAATAATAAATTACCAATCATTCATTTCATTCAAATACAAGTAATGCATCTTATGAAACTGACCAATTTATCATCACGACGATCAAACGAGTCAAAATGCTCTCCCATTACGTTAAGGAACCAAATAGTTTCTATAGGTACATAGACGAATTGCCAAAAGATGACGTTCTGGCGACAAGAGGTTGGAAAAGAACGATGACGCAAAGATCTACCAAATTCAGGAGCTCATAATTCAAGCTTCACCAAAATCAAAGAGTTGTCCGTATTTCTCTTTAATATATCAAAAAAGTATTTGGAAATGGAAAAAACCCTTCTGGAAGATAGTAAGTCAAAGTCTAAAATACCTTGTAGAAAAGCTTCGGGATTAAATAAGGGTAATATACTCATACTTTTTCATGTATTCTTTTGTACTCTTTCAATCAAGAGAGAGAATTTAGTTTCACTGGGATTACATATGATAGACAGAACCAAACTCTAAAATCCTTCAAAGAAGAGGAAAATAATTCAAAGCCGGTAATATGACGACCTTGGAAGTAGTGCATTGCGCAAAAAAAAAATCTAAACATTTTGGTAGCCTTACAAAACATATTTGAAATATACAAACATATGTACATATATGTAGGTCTAAAAGTTGATGTCCCTTCTAAACAATATGCCAAGATCCACGGTTGAGTCAGCTCTCGATAACTGATATTTCCGAAGGCTATAGGAAAACTCAATAGAGGACAGTGACCTTGAATAGGAAATAACGTGACGTTTTGCTGAACGCTAGAAGATTATTAATGGAACATTTACATAACAACTTTAAGGTCACCATGCAAGCCTTCGGTCGGAATGCCCACTGCCAACGAATTAAAGATATACGAAATTATATGTATACCATAATTCGGCACCTGCGCCCCCTAGGGCTTCGCCCTCGGCACATTTGCCCCCGGGGACTTCGAATCCTTTGAATCGAAAAAAATCGAATTATTTGTTCAATGACGTCATTTATTTATTTATTTTTACATACATATTTTTTCACACACATATATACAAATATACCAGGAAGGCTTAACAGGTAAACCCCAAATGCGCCTTCCTGGTCCACATAATTATTACATAGATACATGTAAATCTAAATATTTGACATCTATGGTCAGTATACATATATTACAAACATCGTATTAATACGATAAATAACTTTCATGTAACAATACGAATTTTATATTCGATAAACAACCACAGAGACATCTATGGTGAGCAATGTGGCGAAACCTAAGATATAACAATAACTAAAGGTTCGCAACAGAAAATTGGGAAGGAAACGCCAATTTTACAGGAATCGTTTCAATGAAAATCAGAAAAATTGGCAAATTCTGATAAGAAACGATCGACCTAGACAAATCAAGGTCTGGCCAACAGCGAGACTTAGCGGGGATTCGAACTCGTAACATCAAGTACGAAATAATTCAACATTCACCACTAGACCACGCTGCTGGTCATGGATTTACGACCCAACAAATGAAGGTTAAATACATACATACATACAAAGTCTCTTTCCAAATTATATATTAGATTGTCATTTTGAATGTATTTTACTTTTTTCTCATTCAATTTACATATGCGTATAAAATCAAACCCTTGGGTCTTTGCCGCCTCCCCCAAGTATGTTAAATAAATAAATAAATATGTAGGTACATTTCACATTTACCAAATACATACATTCCCGCCCAGAGAAATGTTATATTGATAGAAGTGGCTTTAGGCGTCATATTGTTGTCAAGTGACGATTGTCCACAGACAATCCTAAGTAATTATAGCATGAGTCGTATTTGATGCTTGGTGCTCGACGTATGTACATACATATGTCGGATAAAAACTTCTCTGTTTGTTTATATTACTCGCAAGATGGGCAAGCATCGGTAAAAATTGCACAATTCATTCAAAGCACACACAATAAATAACATGGGATACATTTAAGTAAATTGATCCGATTGTATTCCGTGCGTTGTAGCGTATTTATAGAGACGGACCGCGTAATATTGACAACAATTATTTATTCGTAAGGGCCCTTCTATTATTGTTACATATCTCTGTTGCCGCCTATCTCCCAGTGCCCTACGAATCAGACAACACTCAACATAAAGCAATCGTCAATCGAAAAGAAGAGGTACGCATTCGAGGCGTCAGGTCGTTATCACCCAAACGTCGAATTCGGCAATCGAATCACTCACGACACCACAACGACATTGTCGACCTGGTGGCAGACGAAGCACCGAACGTTGGTCAGAGACGGCACGTTTTCACGGCCGATCCTCGAGTTCGGCCGGTTTGATTGACAGAGTCATCTGGGTGTTTCAATAAGGCCGGCACGGGCGGTTGTCCGGGACAATGGATCGGCCGCATTATGTCACTGATTGGATCGGTCCAGCAGTTCTGTGTGTGTCCGTCGACGACGACGTTGACGTAGACCGGTCGAGTCCCGCTGGGTCCGCTCAAACAATCGCCGACGATTCAATGCCGAACGCCGATAACAATGTTACATTGTTATCGAATATGCTCGTACTATATGGCAGCGCTGCTCAAATTGGAGTCCGCGGAATGCATCCCCGCTTACTCGGCCTATCAAAGCCTGGTGCACATATCAGCATGTAAAATGTTATTAAGGTTGAAAATATGCTGACACAGTCATTAGTATATTGAGAATAAATTCACGCAAAATAGATTTTTTGAAAGAGATCTAATGATGCTCTTTTTGGCTCTTCTAAGCATCTTTAAATGGGTGACCGAAAAAATTCACTCGAGACAGTTGCACTCTCGAGACATCATAACGTTCAAAGGGGTCTACCTCACGGCACCGAAAGTCAAAATATCGAAAAAGCAAATATCGGAAGGCAAAGATCGAAAATCGAAACATAAAAAAGGGTGCATGGTAAACGGTACTATGCATATATTTATTTATTTATTTTTTACATATATACCAGGAAGGCCTAACAGATAACCCCAATGCGCATTCCTGGCCAATTACAAACATTGCAGCTTTTTTTTATTATACAAATCGCTGAATTACGAGATACTGAAAAACTCGCAAATTAACCAGACATCTATGAATTGTACATAAATTTTATTGTACATTAATCAATCTTAAATAGTGGTGACATAGTAGGTAGGAAGGATATTTAGCCAATTTTACCGGGAACCTTTTCAACAATGAAATCAGAGAAAATTGGCAAACTCTGATAGGAAACGATCGACCTGGAGGACAATTATCCAGGTCTAACCAGCAGCACTACAGATATACTCTTTAAATATAAATTATTTTCAATCGAGGTCAACTCATGGGATCGAACCCGGCGCCTCTCGATATATATATATATATATATATATATCAGTGGCATGCGGTGAAATTATCTCCCTTTTTGTCATACAGCCTTGTTTAATGTGCGCGCGCAGATACGGAAGGAAAAGCCTGTTCCTCTTGTATCCTGCTCGCGTAAATTAAGAGAGGATGTACGACGGGGAGAGAGAGTTTTACCGCACGCCACTGATATATATACTAACCGTTTTTCATATGTATGCATGGTAAATGAACATTTTCGATTTTTTGACTGTCGGTTCGGTGACGTCACTCCGTTCAAAGATGTTCAATGAGAACTAACGCAATAAAATTCCACAAAAAAGTGTCAAGGGATATTTGTATGTTTTTTTGTGAAAGTCTATGGCGTAAGTTCTTCTTGAGCGCCTTTGAAAATTAGGATTTCTCGAAACTGCGCCAATATTCAGTGTAATTTAGTGCATCGTTTCGGTAACCGTTACATATGCATATGTAATATTATATGTTGCTCATTAAATAACATAAACGTACTATATGTTACAGTGAAACTGTTATTGTCATTGAAATTATAATATCACTGACTCAAACAGTGAGTACGGATGTAACTATAGAATTACAAATGTCACTTCTCAATGTCAGTGATTTTGTAATTCGAACACGAATGCACCATGCGATAGTGTACGTCGTACTACCATCCCTAACCTAACCTAATCTTAAATAAATAAAGCCAACCCTAACCTAAACTTGATTTTATTATGTGTTTGCTTCCTCATCCAGTCCCACACATCCGGCATCAATAAAAGCCAAATCGAAATGGATGGAATGAACAGGAGCAGGGAGGGCGTGTGAGTGCGAATTTGGCATCGAAGTGGGGTTGTGACGTGGGTGGCGCGATTCGTGTCGGCGACGCACTCACAATAATCTTAAAATAATGGCATTCCACTATCATCCAACTGTCAAAGATTATAATTTCTCTAATAGGGGCCAGGCCAGTGAAAATATAATTAGATATGATTTCACTGAAACCTCAGTGTGATTATAATTTCACTGTGACACATATACTTTGGCCTCACAGGGATGTTTTGTATTTGCAGTTGGTTCTTATTTATTGGAGCTGGCGTAAGTGCAAGACATTCCTTATGTTATATTTTATATTTTTACGTTATCTGTTATTATTAAATGCTATTGTTTTTTATGTTTATGAATGGATGTATTTATGTTTATGTATACATATATTTATGTTTATGTATAAATGTATTTTTTATAAATAATTGATTAGTATATTATTTTCGTTATGTATTATGTTTAATTGTTATTTTGTTTTTTTTTTTTTGTGTTATATTTTTTGACCATCGTGGCGCATTAGCAATTCTTGTAATGCCACAATGGTCTGAACTTTAAAAATAAATAAATAAATTTATCAATATGAAGGCGAAAATTTTTCAGGTCATTTATTTGGATTTTTGTTATAGGCGAAACATCTGCTCATTGAATCTTCGACAAGTTTTGCGTACACTGAGATGGTTTCAGTATAATATTTTATTTCGTGTCGAAATTTAGTAATAAATCAATAAATACCACCTTGATAATTTTACTTTCAATTTAATTACAATTTCTTTCTTTTTCTAATAAAATGGGAAATATTTCCACACGGAGCAAAATACTATAAGAGCATATGGAACAATTCTAAATGATACACACCGAACATTTATTATATCACAGTATAAAAAGTACTGCTATGTATAACATATGAGTTGGTATGTATATAAAATTTATAGAATATTCAAAATGTGTATGATCAAATTTTTAACACTCAATTTGTAGTGGAAAATGGCGGTCGCACAAAGGAAATTTACATTTCGGTATGCAGTACGTGTGAAATGCACATGGCCCGAGGCGGGTAGAAACTTGCGGTCGCCATTATTCGCGGACGATCTTTCCGCGATATGGTGGAGGAGGAGGAGGTGGGTCGCCCTCGCAGCCACCCACTGCACGATAATTAATAGCCGTGGACGAAACCGAGAGGGCTTTTGTCTCCTTAGAGACCGAGATCGAAGACTAATCTGCATACGTATATAATAATTGCGACTAGGATTAACGACCACTTCCGATCGATAGAAATCACATTAAATTTATATGAACAACTTTGATTATTTTCTTCAGCGACTTGATGTTAAATCAGGAGTAGTTGATATCGTGGAAAGAGTGAAGATATTGAAATGGCAATGAGTGGGAAAAGTCCTGAAATGGTATCCGAGAGAATGGAAAAGGGTGAAAGGATAGCCGCAAGGAAAATGGTTGGATGTAATTAGAAAAATGTGTGATATCGTAGAGAAATACTGTAATGTAATTAGAAATACATCGTAGAGAAATACACATTACAAAGTTATCACTTTGGTTTGTCACGTTTTCATTAGTATATTTGTTTGTTTCGCTTTTTCAAGGAGATTCTATGAAATGTAAGTATCGATTCATACGTTAAATTTGTCTGTACCGTACATATTTTCATATATGTATAGTATACTATATATATAGTATATAATTACATATTAGATGTTAATTTTTTTTTCATTGACTTAGGTCGAACTTATACATGCTTTCGCATTCATCCCCCACTCAACCCGCAATGGCCAATTACATTTCATTTCAGTTTTGCATTGCATTTTGGTCCAGAAATACAACATTGTTTGTGCGTATAATTTGAAATATTTACATTAATAAAATTTGAATATAAAAAAGTAAGTTATATTATTAATTTATTTATGGAATACGTAGATATATATTTTATATCAATGGAAATTCATACTTTTCGACGATAAAAGTAATTGTCAACGTCATGTTATGGACAGCAAAACTTACAGTAATATTAGAAAAGACCATGCATTGAATTATATTGTATATATTTATTAAATAATATTATATTGTTAAATAAGAAATAATTTTAAAAAATAAAGAAATTATTTTACGTCCTCACAATGTTTCAACACGAATGTGACAGCATTACATGGCTTTGGTAGAAATATGATTGTTCCTTTTTAAGCACGTTTAAGAAAATTTGACCATGCCGTCTGTTTTTAAAATGAAAACATGTTCTTTATTACAGAAATACTCTTATCACAAAAAAGGACACTTTCTTAGTGCATTAGGCGCATAAATTCGATACGCAGGCATTACAGAATGGCAATTTAAAATGCGCATCGTTAAAAATGGAGATTGGTGAGCCTTTATTAGACGAGAGGAAAAACAGGCGATCGGCGAGACGATAAGTGCGAAGGGAACCTCTTAAATAACGAGAGCAATATGGTCATATATTTTCAGGGGTTATCTTATATGTTGCGTTGGACGATCTTCGTTATATGTAGCGTGTTTTTAGGCATAATCTTTTCTTCCCCTCCCGTTTAAAACAGTTCGCGCATGTTCTCGTAGGTACATATAAACTCACTGAGGCGAGCGCATTGTAAACATTTAATGAGGTCGTTATGATATATTATTATCATGTGCGAGACCTTTCAATGTTTGCGTGTATTAATATTACATTATATTATATTGTATCGTACGTACATGTTATTTTATTAAATAATCGATTTTTCTCTCTCTCTCTCCGTCTTATAATCTTTTGGGACGTTTCGTTTCTTTAAAATAAAACGATTATGAAGACCGTCCGACGATTAAATAGTCAAGAAGCAGACTTACTTATAAAGCAATTAACCAAGCGTACGGTCCGTCGTAAATTCTCTCCTTTTTGCATCACACAAAGTGATCACTATGTAATTAGCAGTTTTATGAAATCTTCGCGGATATTTTCCATCGTCTTAATCTGCTCGAGACGATCTACATAATGTGAAACGGCTATATATTACAAAACAGTGATAAAATTCGCATGTGACCGACACGTACTAGATATATTATTATAATTTAATCGAACGACACCAATCAGTAATGAGATATTAGTATTTTTTCTATTAATATTTATAAAATTATACCTATCAATCACCACGATATTTTAAAGCCCTATTTTGTCTTCCTTTTGATCGAAAATTGAATTTGAATCCAAAAAATCTTAATTGGGAATTTTCAAGTGAAACTACTGAGGATTTTTTTTATTTAACATTTGTTTAAAACGTTTTTTCTAGTTAATAAAGACAAAAAAAGTACCTATGTACTAATACTGAATGTTGATTAATTGATATGGTAACCAAGTAAATTTATCTAACATCTTCATTTTCTCAACGTCGTGGTCATTTTTGTCGTCTGGAATTTGATCTGCCTCCACTCCTCCCGCCTCTGTTCCAAGTTAAAGGCAGCATTAGGGCGAAAACACACTGAGTGGTATGATACGTCACGTCCCTGACTTGTAAACAGTGGGTGTTCCCCAAACCGAATTCGGGTGTAGTTGCTCGTGCAGAATGCATATTTTTGGGAGGTCATACGTGTATGCATATTTATATGCAACCGACAAGTTTCTCCTACATCTCTTCAAATATGGGATTCACCGTTATCGATCACTGTCAAGCAAAGATAAATACAAGGATAAAATATCACCTAAAACGTTCCAGGGGGTGATTTTTGGGACTGGGTATCATGTATGTATGTATATGGGCTAGGGGTGCTAAGTGTCTAAAAAAAAAAACACGTACCACGTACCACTCAGTGAATTTTCGCCCTTAAAGGACGATCCCGTCAGTTCTTTGATTTGGTCTAACCATCTATTGGGAGACTGTTTTCTCACTCGCCTTCCCTCCAGCGTTCCGGTGACTACAAGCCTCTTCAGACTCTCCACATTATTCCTTGCAATATATGGCCAAAGTAGGAAAGAACCATTTTCCTAAATGTTGTGAAGAGTCTCTTTGAAACTGCCAGCTCTTTGAGGATGGAGATGTTCATGCGTCTTGAGTTCCATGGGATGTTCCAACACTACATTTCGAATACATCTAGCATGTCCTTTTCTCTCTTTTTCAGAGTTCATATTTCGACTCCATGCAATGCTATGGGGAACAACAGAGATCGCACTAGACGGATTTTCGTTATTCTCATATAATAGAGCGGTTCTTCCATATCTCAATCAGATTGACCATCGCCGTTTTCGCCATTCCTACTCTTCTGCAGATTTCCGATTGGCATCTTCCTTCCTTTGAGAACAAGGCACGTAAAGTCGTCGACTTCCTCATTATCTAACAAATCTTATATTAATTACTGACTGTTTAAAGACTTGTTGGAGTTGGAAGAGTAGGGAGTTGGAAGAGTAGGGATATCTCAAAAATTTAGACTACAAACAAAAAAATAAAAATGCTATACTAACGTAATGAATCCTTGAAGATGGACAGGAAAGATGTGTTTTCCACATTAGCGACTAAGAAACGTACTCTAAATTTAGATACGGTTAAGAAGAAGCAACAAAGAAAAGCGTAAAATGTAATAAGACATTTAAGAAGGAATAATATATTAAAAAAAACGTCAAAGGTTTGAAGACACGGCACTTTTCAAACGAACAAATTAAATCAATTTTTTCGCTCGGAATTTTCCTCGGGTTTTCCACGTCCCACGACACACGACCATAACGAGCCCCACTCACTAATGCTCCCATGTCGTGATCGCACATTTTCATCATTTACGTACGTATCATATCAATTTATTACACACGTATTCCGATACCTGTACGAGCACACGCGTGTGATTTAATAAACGCATTGTAGTAATTCCGCGTCGTCGTTCGTCCCGGGGTTAACAGGCTCATATTATAAACACACGCCGATGATCATTTACGAAGGCCTCTTAATGTGCAAACTCATCAGCGGCGAGCCTCTAACAAGTGTTAAGTGCAGGTCCGCGCACTCTCGGTCGGGGAACGCCCAGTACTCTCGCGAGAGACGCTAGAAAGAATACGCACACATCTCTCTACTGACGAGGATATCTCTCGATGAGATTTATTGATAATGTTGACCGTTTAACAGCACTTTCACCGTTTTTGATGTATGTATATATATCTACATAAATTATATTATGTGTGCATGTTTGAGTGTGAAACGTGTGCTGTTAGTGCTGTTATAATGCACGGGTCGTGCCACACTTTAACCCTTGTCGTCTAAATTCATCCACCGAGAAGAGAGCATGATGGATTCGTTCGAACGCGACTGGTTTCCGTATTTTAAATGATGGATCGTGAATGTTGGCCAAATAATTCTCCTACAACGTTTATGGATGTCTACTAGAATTTCTTTGACATTTTCTATTGTATATGTATTACATTATAATTTTTCGTACAAAACATCTTAGATATTTAGAATTTTACATTATATGAAAATAGTTTTACCAGGGTCAAGTGATTTGTAGTTTATTTTAATTAAATGCCAGTCATATTATTATAATCATCATCATCTACAGCCACTCACCATCCGCTGATGGATGAAGGCCTCTCCAATACGATTCCATTTGTCTCTGTTTTGCGCAACTCTCGTCTATCTCACCTCACACATTTTCCTAATTTCATCTAACCATCTTCCCTGTGGTCTTTCTTTCACCCTTTTGCATTCTCTCGGGTACCATTCTAGCACTTATTTTGTCCACCTTTCGTCCATTATTCTAGCCACGTGGCACGCCCATTACCATTTCAATCAATTTACTCTATCCAGTATGTCCACTACCCTTGTCATACTTCTCACCCATGTATTCCACTTCCTATCTTTCCTCTTTATGCCGAGCAAACAGCGTTCCATACTTCTTTGAGTGCGTTGGACTTTGTGTAGCATCTTGGCGTTCAATGTCCAAGTTTTACATCCATACGTCATCACTGACAAAACGCATTGATCGAAAATCTATTTTGATCAGAGATGAAAGTGGCATTTTTGATTTAAAAACAACATTTATTCGTCCAAATGCACTCCATTTTAATTTCATAAGTCTCTTTATTTCTTCCTATTCATTACTGGATATGTCTATTATTTGAACTAAAACATGTTAAATACATAATACACATAGTAAACATTTTAATTTGTATAAATACATATAAAGGATTTGATTTGAACCAACCGAAACAATTAAACGACTAATTATTTGAATGCTCGAATAAAAATTTAAGTCGGTAAATTCCGATCAAAAGTAATTATTAACAAGTAATTATTTTTAAACAAAATTACACAATATTTTAATTAAAAGTCTTCGGACGCCGTCCGATATAAATCAAAATCTCGTATGTAAGTAAGTACATACGTACATATGTATATAGATACGTTGTCAAACTACTCAACAATAATTAAAAGATAATGAATAATCCGATAGTAAATCATCGAGGACACGCTAAAGGTTACATTTACATACATACGTACACTTTCAACGGAATGCACATGAATTGAAAGCTTGTGTACATCTGAAGCAATTTCCACAACACCTCGCGCCGTCGCAATCGAAGATTTCCACGAGGATACTGGAAAATGCCCGATACCATCTGCAATCCAAACACACAACGGCACAAACCAATACATGTGCATTCGAAATGGCGCGCATAAAGAAAACGTATCGCGGAAACGTTGATTAACTTTCTATTTCGATATTCATTCGCCGTTTGAGATTTACATGAAATTTACAAGACGCAATTAAGATAAACATAATAGCTTCAGCCGGCGCTGGTAAACAAGTCCACGAGATAGCGGGAACCGCACGGTGATATAATTTTCATCGTTCGAGTCCTTACGTGCCCATATAAAATGTTTAAGTGCGAGGTGTGATAAAAAAATACGGCGAATGTATGTAATTACATAAATGATATGATCAAAGCAACTTCAAAGTATAAAAGCACTTAAAAGAAAAATCCAAACTCTTTTGGAATGTGCTCTAAAGTTCATCTTAATTTGACAAACTATACATTTGGATCACTTGAATCAACTTAATTTCAGATCTTTGAGATTTATCACGTGACAACTTCTACAAGAGACGAGTGACCAAAAACAGACGTTCTCGCAACAATAGGTTAGAAAAACCGACGATGAAGCAAAGCTCTACCACATTCAGGAGCGCAAAATTTAAACTCTGACAAAATCAAAGGATTGTCAGTAGTTTCCTTTAATACTCCAAAGAAGAATTTAGAAATGGCAGCAATCATTCTCAAATATAGTGAGTCGAAACTAAGATACCCTGTAAAAGAGCTGTGGGAAATAAATACGAGTAATATTCATACTTTCTCATGTAAAAGTATCGAAGAAACTTTATATATTATATATAAAGATGTTCATATTTGTTTTTTTGTTGATATCAAGTGATTCTGAAATTAAGGCACATAAAATTTTCACCTCAATGAGCAACTCTGGGTAATTTGACTTGTAAGATATAAACTTAACAAGGATAGAAAACAAATTTCTAAGCACATGTATAGTTTGAAAACTAAATGATATCATTGAGATGTGGGGATTGTTTCACATTACACTATAAAAACTTCGGAAAGATTTAGATGTTTGTATGCGAGCATGTAAACGTTATCTACCATTTAAATCCACAGATTTTAGCCATCAAATTAAATATTTACATTGGTGGTTTGGAACCATTTGAATGGTTTTTCTAACTTTCCTTCGCCCAAGCATCGCCTGTAGCTTTGGAGTCAAAATATTTAATACGTACAAGATTAAATTTCCCAGACAAATGAGCAAAAAACACCATGAACCAGATACGATCATTACATATTCAGTGCAAGTTCGTGTATTTGTTGATCAAACCCCATACATGGGCACACGAAACAAAGGGTTGCGTAAAAGTCCATTAGCCTTAAATCGATAACGGCTTTATCAAATATTTCGCACTTGAAATATCGCATAAGTATGTATGTATGTGCGGTGGTCGAACGGCGTGTTGCACTTATGATTCGACATACGGCGAATGCATTCGAGTTATGCGAATTACACGGATGCTTTATAAGCAGTACAAGAATGTTAGAAGTAGTTTTGTGTGTTTCGCGAGAGCTAATGAACGGTAGTGGGCCCCCGGTATTGTTTTCCCATGTTATCTATTCCACAACCGCATCTTTGGCAACGGTTTGATGGCGAACCTCTGTACCGCTGACTTGTAGCAATATCCCAACATGGCAGTGGAAAACACAGATAGTCGATAAAACAAACTCAACCGGAGAGAGAGAGAGAGAGAGAGACTCTCTCGCATAGTGGCTTCGGATGCCATCGTATGTGTATTTAAGTTTGTGCTTTTCACATATAGGTACATACATATGTATGTATCTGAGTGAATTAATTAGTTTTTGGGTCAAAGTGTACTTCGATACGCTCCAGGTGTGCGCGCACGTATTTATAATGTCATGTAAATAATTTTCTCGGATCTAATCTGCTACACGCCACTAACTAATCTTTATCGCGCGTCGGTTTTGCACGTCCATAAATGAGATTATTCTTTATTTCCCGATTAATAATAAAGTTACTAGAGGTTTAACATCTTCGATAATCAACCTCATCAATTTAAATTTTGCATACGATAATAATAAAGGTAAATATTGCAATCATTTTTCATATACATACATATACAGGTACACACATAGATTAAAATTTCCTACATATCTGTAGAAATGGACCCCTTTTGGACGGTTACCAGAGAGGGATGAAAGATTTTTACTAAACGTAGATGCAACGTATAATAATGTCATCGCATTTATGTATATTAAATACAAAGAGGCATTGATAATATTCATTGTATTATAATACAATACAATATTATTAAAAATTGAAAAGTTATCTGCAGGTTTCGTACTTCCTTGCGCGTTGATGTCTCAAATCGTGTAAGATCTTTTTAAGAAAAATAAAAAATGAAACGGTGTAACTATTATTAATGGCAAATTCAAAATCAATTAAATCGATAGTAATATGCTGGAGATAAAGGTATGTAAAGTAAGTATTAAATAGGTTTTTGAGCTCTTTTTCCTATTATGTTGTACATTAACATTAGAATAATATAATACTATGATTACTAACAAAATTAAATTAAAATTGTTAAATTAAAAATGATCAGTAGATCAGTAGGTACGAAAATAATAAGATGGATTGTGAACATAATTTAGTAATAATAAAAAGCATTTAAAAATCAAAATCAAAAGTAAGGACATCATTTTGTATTGAATAAGAACATCAGATCTCGTTAAGGCAAGGAATTATTATACCTTATACGCATTAGTAAATATGTACATATGTAAGTATGTACATACATACGGTAAATATAAAAAAGGTTTGAAACAGTCCAAAAAGGGAAATATCAAAAGCGGAATGAAGCGAAGGGGATAAAAATTGCACCACATGCGCTGCTATCCGCGACTTATACAATGTTGGATTATAGCGCTCTCGGTATGGACAGTTACTTCGCCGTTATTTATCGCTTCAAACAAGATAAATAGGGAAGATTCACACACGATAGATCGGGATGAATCACGAGATGCACCTCGGTACACCGGAGTACACGAGAGGCACCAGATAACGCCGAGGTGCTAAATTAACAGAGATAAGACGGCTCATGAGGGACCTCCGACCGTCGACTACCAACGCGGCGGTCCACCGCGGTTAAATGGTAATCCGAATCGCAGATAAACCACGCCAGAAGCGTATCAAACAAAATCAAATAAAAACCCAACAGCGAATTAATCAAGCTTTATATTCAGGAGAACCTAACCATCTACTCCTAGATGCAAAAAAAGTGGATGCGCAACGAAAGGGTTTGTCCGGTTGTTTATGGTCCGCGACCGTGACAGCTCGCACTCTCGAACCGGACAGGTAAGTCGGATCATTTACACCTTCAAAGGGATATCGCGCTCGCGAAAAAAACCGTCGACAATGTGGTCTATTAATCGGAGATACCACATCGGATAAAAAGGCAACACGTGTCGCTGGAAAAGCCAACCGAAGCATTGTTACGCCGATCGATCCGACGCCTGAGAGAAGAGACGTCACGTAAATCTGAAAAAATGCCGAAAGGGAAGCTTTCGTCTTAATAAAATTACACGGTCTATAAATTTGAGCTTTCCTCCTAGAAAAAATAAAACTGTTACAATCGATCACAGTGGTGACGAATTGAACGGTACGTCTTTATGATTCAAAAGCCTATCGTCATCCCACTTCATTATAAATACTTAAAAATTTTATTTGTATTGTAATTAAAACATTCGTGCCACGTGTTTGGTTTTTCATTCAGACACTACATACATACGTATAATAACGATTGTTTATAAAATAATGTTACAGTCAAAATGGTTGATTAACTTTTAAGCCTAAACATATCTACTTCGACTGTTATTCGAATCAGAAAAATGTACAATTACGATCTATCACATGTCCTTGACTCGAAAAGCCAGAAAATTACATGAAATTAAAGCATGTTATAGGACTGCTTCAGATACTCGATCGTAGCCGTGAATGGTGTGAGTCAGAACTGGCAAAGGTTAAAGTTAAAATCAGATACATTCAACTCACTACTTAATCGGCTACACGACATAATAGACCTCGAATAAGTATGTATAAATATTTAATATAGTTTATAAATAGACGTACTTCTGCAAAAAATATCTAATAATAGCTAATATAGATATGTCTATACCACAACAATATAACGTTGCCTCATATTATTTCATTTCATAACAAACAAATAACACTAGAAACAAATAAAAATAGAGGACAGAAAATATAAAGGGAGACTAATACAAAGTTAAATGCCATACAAAGATTAGCGTCATTTAAATTATTTCCAAAATAGACAATTTTTCCTAACAACCATTAAAGCGTGATTAGGGATCGATAGTGATTACATATCAATCAAAAACAGTATAAATTTCTTAGGAATACAATACTTCGATTATAACCAGCCAGCAGTATGGCTTGTTGGTTGCGTTTATGCTTAATACCGAGATGCTACCGGGTACGATGCCGTGCTAATCTTTAATACTGCTGGTCAAACTTGGATATTTGTGACTCCAAGTCGATCAGAGTTTGCCAATTTATCTGATTTCATTATTGAAGCAGTTCCTCCATCAATTTTGCAAAAATCATCCTAGCCGCTGTCACAAATATCTGAATTTAATTTATGTACAATATGTAAAATAATTATGTACAAGTGTAAATCAATAGATGTCTCTATGGATTAATTTATCAATTGTTAATTTCGTCTTCTTCAGCCTCTCGAAATACAGCGATTCATGTAATAATTGGTAAAAATGCTGCAATGTTTGTAACTATGTAATTGTCTAGGGAGGCGCATTGGGGTATACCAGTTAGGCCTTCCTGGTATATGTAAAGATATTAACAATCTTTCTGTCAGGCGACGACATACTGATGCTATATTCTTCTTTAAGCTCATAAATGGTTTCCTTGATTGTTCTGATTTACTGAATAAGGTTAATTTCAGAATCCCAGTTCGGTACTCTAGACGCGTTGCACTCTTTTCACTTGATCCTTTCAATACTAATTCCCAAAAATATTTTTATCTGCAGCGCGTTTATCGTATGTTTAACGGAGAGCTGAATGAGGTTGATCTATTTTGTATTTCCCTACATCAATTCAGGTCTAACATCAAGAGAATCTTGACCGATTGATTCATTTCTTCTCCTATTCTATTTTTCCAATATTTCCAATATTTTTATACTTTAGTTTAGTTATGTAATGTGCTATTTAATCATATTATAGCTTTCATTCTTTTCCTTTTCATTTGTTTATTTTGTATTTACCTTTTTCATTTGTTTTATATTTGTAAATTTCAATTTCTTCTTATATTCTATTTTATAACCTTTTCCAAATATTTTAATACTATAGTTTAATTATGCAATGTTCTACATATTTTGTCATGCCTTTATTATTTACTTTTTAATTTGTTTTCCTTATATTTATCTTTTTCATTTTTGTAAAAATCTATTATTGGACTCGGATGTTACATATATTATGTATTTACTATTTGTTTTTTTATACATATCTATGTACATCCTGTCTGTTGATTTTTCAATTAATAAAATAAAATAAAATATGTACGATTGGATCTTTTTCGTAGAATTATTGGTATGCAAGGTTTATTGAACTTAAAATAAATATTTAGATATTTGAAAATGTATAAAGGCTGACTAAATTGTACAATGTACGAAATAAGCAGTTCAAAGCAACCAACACTCAACAACAGAACACCAACGTTGCGTAAATCGTACCCAATTTAAAGAAGCGCCTTCTTAAATACATAAGTACATAAAGTATAAATACAAAAAAAAAATTCAACAACGCACAATCTACATTGCGAAATTTCACAAATAATAATAATGATTCGCATCCATCGATGTCTCGATAATTGAATACTATTTTCTAGATTGATTGCACGCGAAAATCGCCCCGGCGCACAATCCATTTGTTCGAGTCGAAATTTCAATAACAAACGAGACTAAATAGCCGCTTCGATATCTATGGACACCCATAGTGAGCCGGAGTCAAAAACCACCCATGGCGAGACCCCAATATGAACGGACGAAGCTGGCCAAGTGGCCGCCGTGTGTCACATCATGGACCGAGTAACCGACTGCCCCGAGGCCCGAACCGACAACAACAACAACACAACAGCCACGCGGCTTGCCAAAATATCAATAATTTATACGCGCGGAGTCGATCAATTTGTCATCGTTTTGAAAATATGAGGTGCTTTGTCCTATCGCCGCTACTCGTGTACACAATCGCTGATACGCAATGAAGATTCTATCTATGCGTCGTATACGATCATACATATGTACATACATATACGGGATAGTACGTTGCTACTTAGTCGTAACATTCGAGGAAGCGTTTTCTGTCTGATCGATCGGTTCGAAGGGTCAGTGTGTTGTGTATGTTTTGAACCGTTTCAATGTTGGAAGATTAAGTCGGAAAACTCTGACAGGTGAAGGCTGATCCGGATTGAATATCGTCAAAACCAATAGGTATATCAATGTTGAGTATTGTATTGCGGTTTGATTACGAAAGTGTTGCGGATTAAAGTCAACTATAAAAATATATATAGAGTGAAAAAAGAAAAAGTTATAGGCGTTTAAACAATTAAAATCTGACAGCGAGATGGCAGGGCGAAAAGTAATGAAACTACCGATGTGAATGATGAATGTGACAGATAATCGTCACCGTGTAATACGATGCAGTATTTTCAAACGTGTCTATTATGATTATTTCACCATCGTAATGGCCGATTACACTTCCACTTATATTGATGACCAAACCGAGCAAAATGGCAGAGTTTGAAAATGATCGGATAAAAACCCAAACTTTGTCTCACGACCGAATCGTTTGCAAGCTAAGAGATTTGTAAAAATAATAAAATTAGTGCAGCGTTGCTTGGGCTGGGGGGATGGTTGAAGAAAATTATATCATATTTTTCAGTGTATCATCAGTTTTATATAATTCAAGCCGTTTTAGAGACAACTGAAGTCAACCAATAAAACCCACAGTGTGAGGCAACACCCCACCCTAACGAATATAGTTAAAAGTAATCTAAATAATTATTTTTGATTAAAATATAATTGCTTTCTAAGAAATGAATATTCAAATAACCAACATAAAATATGATAGTACAAATCATTTAGTTTAAAGAGTAAAAGTAAGAAAATTAGAGAGGTATAAGTTTTTAGAAATCTGGCGCTGAAAAGAAAACGTCTAAGTACTCGTCTATGTCAGACTCGAAATAGTCTGAAGTACTCGACATGATTTGTAACGTGAGGGAAACAAGAGGAAAGAGCAAGTATCCGTCACTGTATTTTGGAATCAATTAGATATACATTGTCTTAAGTCAAAAGTACATACATACATTAAACAATTCGGAAGAAGCAATTCTAAGAAGCGATACAATTCTGAAAATCAAATAAATTTTTCAACTCTTCAATGTTTCAATCAACAAACGCAAAGATCACAATTTAATGCAACTGACTCGAAACGAAAGTTTGGGAACGTCCGAAAGCAGCGTTTCATTCCTATGTAAATATGACAACCGCACGTGGTTCACAAACGATACAAATTAATGGCTACACGACCGGGACAATTGACATGATATTAATTATTTTCACCGATGACAATAAGAAAACAAAAAATACCCTTTTACATGTATTGCACATACATACGTAACGTATCCGCATGCTACCATGTACAATTAATATATTGTGTTTTAATATTTTAACAAAACAAAAACAAAAAATGACAATTGAATTGAAGCATGTAAGCGAGTGACATTATGTGTGCGTGGAAGTTGTCCACTCGGCGAAACTACATACACAACTTGACAATAATAAAAATGTACATACTTCGAATGCTTATCGCAAAATGTCATGATAACATTCAAATATAATTAATGTCCACACTGAATAATATGTGTGCTTGTTCTCTTTTTATTACATATAATTGATATGAATAATAATGACAGTTTTGAGTTCATGGCAATTTTTGTAAGGTTAAATTTAAATAAATATTATAAGAACATTAATTATATACATATAAAAATAGAAAAAGCGACTACAAATTCTAGTAGCTATTAAACTTTTTTTTTATTCATTAAAATTTAATGTAAATGTTAAAGTTTTAAACATCGATAGTTTCTTTCATTTAGAAAATTAATGCTTGTTTAATCATTTAGAAAATTAAGTTTGAATTTTTTTACAACAGTAATTACAGAATTGAGATCCTTAATTTTAAGAAATAAAAATACACACTATTTCAAAAGTACAATTTAGATTAACATGATAACATTTAAGTATCGATGTATTCATTTAAAATAGTTAATCTTCCAAATATTATACAAATACTATAATAATTAAATTTTGAATATAGTTAGACCCACACCCAGCACAATTCTTTCCGAATTTAAATCACTTAAAAAAAAATTAAAAGTAAGAGATTAAAAAAAAAAGAATAAATATTTCTACTTTGAAAACGAGAATAATGAGAGGTGATCTATGTAATTAAAAAATTATAAATAGCCATTACAATTGTCTTATGATAACCTCCTTACGTTTAACAATAACACTCATCTGAGAGGTCATACTATCAGACTCCAAAAGATATTTACTTCAAAATAATTAGAGAATGCTTCCTGTCAAATGCAGAGGTTAAAATTTGAAATATTAACCTTTTTTTTTAATAATTTTGATGATTCCCTTAAAATAAATTTATGTTTATCTTTTCTATTTTCCTCTATTTTGGTTTGTTTAATTTTTCTATATTTTTATTTGATATTTGCATTTCTGTACTACTTAATGTGTTAACAAACCCCTTGGGTACATCGGCTTTGCCACCTTTCCAAAGTCTTTTTAAACAAATAAACAATTTTCTTATCTAAAAGTCTAAATAAACAATTGATAAATAATAAAGATCTGACCAACAGCTTACTTGGTAGAACACTTTTCTACTATTGATTTGGACACGTATTATGAGTATACGTCACATGTTATCCTCGTTAAGGAAAAATCGTGCTTTCCACCAAATTCACAAAGCCAAGTTTCGAAACTGAATTCTTCAATCAAACGAACAACGGTTTAACATTTCAAAAACGAGCACAAATTAGTCTCGTTTCGAATTTTCGTAGGTATTAATTACAAAGTTCAATTGTTACAGGGTTTTCCCAGTAATTAATAACAGTGCGTAATAAAATTATTAACGCAACGATACACCAGCATCCGAACACGAACACACACACACATATATACATACATAATAAATATAATAATAAGCAAGAGCGAGATGAATTATTACGGCATCAAAGCGAAAGGACGCGCAGCCGAAACGAGTTAATTACAGGCTCGCGGATAAGTAAGCAAGCATTGATACGGTCTCGAGAGCGATGCCCATTGATACGAAATAGTCTCGATATAGATCGAAATACACTTTATTGGCGTCGTAAAATCTTAATGGAATTAGATACGAGTCCAGTAAGTTATTATACGCATCTGGTGAAATTGCGCCCATCTATATAATAGTAATTTTGCAACGAGGAAGTCTTAATGGGAACGAGGAGTCGTCGGGTGGTACACAACCGCTAGGAAGTAATTGGCGGTCTCGTATTGGAAACGCATTCGAAAAATGTATAAGAAAATTATTAAACGCCATGTATAATTAGGACCAGTTTCTAATGATCTGTGAAGCCAACGCCGGCCGACACAATCTGCGGGAAATTTTCGCATTCGCGATGGGTCCGATGCTTAATTTAAAATATTCAATGCGAATTGAACATTACCGTTAGTTCTAAATAGTTTAAATCTGTATATACCCAGTAGGTTTATAATATGTAGGGTGACTCATTTGTATGTTAGCGCTGGGTGATTTTTTTTGTTGTTTATAGGTTGTCGTTTTATATTGTTGCCCGACTTATTGCAGTTTGACAATGAAATATTTAATACGGTTTTACGCAATGTCTACAGCTGGCCACAATGGCCGACGGCAAAGGTCAGATGTTAACTATGCCCGCCGAGAAATTTCGAATTAATAAAGCCTCATTTGAGACGGCTGTCGGTATCCATCGACCGGTCAAAACTCACGCACAATGTACGAATGTCCACGACGGAGGTTTCAGTTCACGATTATTTCGATTAAATTGAAACATATCAAAGAAACAGTATTGAATTAAATTTATTTCGTGATGCGCACTTGGAAATGAAAAGCCTTAATTGTATCGATTTGGAAATGGATACGAGGTATGTATGTACCTATACATACGTCGATTTCAACAGGAATAGTTTCGTTGAATGCCAGAATGATATTTGAGGAAATAGACAAGATCAAGTAGTGGTTTTCATAATGCAGTTTACAGCCTCGATCGTAGAGTATGAAAGGCTTTTAAAGAGAAAATTAGTTAATTAATTAAGTCAAAGAAGAAAGAGTAGATTTAAAGTGAAAATATCAAATAATAAAATCCAAAGTAGGGAATATCTTGCACCAATATGTATATATCCAGCACCAATATATCTACATATGTATATGTATGTATAAGAACCAGCCGAAAATACAAAACATCCCTACGAGGCCCAAAATGGAGGAAAGAATATCAAAATTCCACTCATACATCACCTTCAGTTATGAACGATGAGCGCAGGCTACCAGAAAAATAGATTAAAATAATCTCCGATAACCTACGCTCACTGAAGTGGAAAATATTACATTCAGGCTCAGCAGCAACGATTTCATTGAGAAGTCGGATATCTTTTTGGAATATGAGCCATTCGATAAAGAACTGTGCGATCAAGAGGTACAACCATCAAATGATGATGTCTACCATGCACATAATTATTAGGGACATATTGAAATTAGTGGTACACTTTTTTATCATCTGTCTTCTTAAATACGTACGAAGAGGAGCAATAAAGAATACTACATATGTATGTACATAGATATACTCCGTACATGACTCGTAGTTACATATATTAGGGGTCCTTAAACCACGCTTTTTCTCTGGACCGTAAGCCAACCTTAAATCGCAAGAATCTCTAGAAAAACCAAAACGGCAAATAAAAAATCAATAATGTCAAAAAAATGCAAAATCTAGCCTGTCTTCATATTTTGCTCTCATCCTAAAAAGTTTCTAGATCCATATTGTACATATTATTGAATTACGGATCTAAATAAATAACGAGATTCCCTATAAATACATATTTTAATGTATGTAAGAACATTCTTGATGAATTTAAATAAGTACCACCAGCCGCGTTAAAAGAGACCGTGCAAATATGGAGAGTACTATAAACCTAACTACTTCCATAATACAATGCAAATTTACTAAGAGATTCCAAATTAAACTGCACAAGTTATCTAATCAGTTTGATTAGAATACTTTGATTAACAAATATGGAAGTACCGTAAGTTACGTAAGATAAAATACAAAAAAAATTAAATATAACTCATTATTTAATTCTACACAAAGTTCTTACTGAAGTGACGAAAAAAATACGTACAAGCATAGTTCAACTTTCAGCCACGAAGAAGATTTAATCAAATCCGATAAAAATATATAAAAACCAATTCTGACGATACGTAAGATTTACAAATCGATTATATACTCGTATGTTCTAATATATGTATATATATGCATAATCCATTGCACATGAAAATAAATCGCCCAAAACCTACACACGACACAATGATCTAAATTACATCTAAAACAACACCCACGCCATAATTAATCCAACGCAAAACTGAAAATTCCAATTTAAATTAACAAATCGAGTTTTCACCACATACACACGCATACACATATACAGAAAATTTAATACGATTTCGCATCGAGACAATTTTGCACGCACTCGGCGGCAAAAGTGATGCAAAGCCTCGCGCGTGATAAACCGGCGCCGGTTTTACTAAAAACCGGTCAATCGGATAACGTGCGTCACACCGACGAACGATCCAATTAAACCCGAGATTACTCTATTAAAACCGGCGAACAATCACTTTCGTCGAGAAAATATCGCCAAAATCGAAACCGACCGGCAAAAACAAAAAATGCATTTTTTTTTGCAGACACGTCAATGTATTACCGCCGGGCGGTTTCGAATTCGTATCGGTGTCGAAGTGACAATTCTAATATAACTATTACACAGATAACGTCAAATAAACGTCGATCGTTTCAATGACAGACTTTTGAAAAAATAAATAATCATATAGAAAAAAAACACTCGTACCTACTAATGAAACTAATATATTGCATTAACCGTTTCGCAAACTGCGTATTGTGAATGATTTAGATATTCATAGTGGCCGGAGGCTTATGCGGACACGCGATCAAAAACACCAACTGGAATGATACGTGTTTTAAATGTGTAGAAAATTATTTAGAGAAAGTGTAACAGACGTGTCACAAGAACAATAAACTACCAAACGTACAAATTTATCGACCATTGTTATACTATTCATAAATCCCACATACAAAAAAAAAATAGGCACAAATTTGCATCAAATCGAACCATAGGAAAATATGTGTACCTATCGATTGTGATATTTCTATCAAAATAAAATAAAAATAAGCCAAATTTCCCGGTATTTCTAAATTGAAAACTGTAGATTCGCAAAGCTGACAAACATATCATATGTATATAATACATACATACAATATATAATACATACATAATAACAGTAATTGAATTACAGAATCGCGATCGCACCGTATCAAAGCGAAAGTTTTCCCATACGATAGTAACGCATAATTAAAACAATTGTTACGAAATGGAGCTTTAAAAGCTCAAGGCGATGAAATTAATTACTAAACATAAATGAGGGTAGCATAAATGGAATTCGATTCATATGTACATATATATACTATACATATCTCGTCTAATGTAGATCCGTGGAAATAATCTCAGTGCCGCGTTATAGCAATTAGATTAATCGTAAATGTAAGATCGTATCTTCGCGTGTATATATATCAGAGCGTCGTTAACGATGTGCGAAGGAAAGAGCTTTATTTCAATTTACATGTTTTAATAATATAAATATGATATAAAGATCGTTTCGACATTTCTCTTCGCAATCCCGTTTCAGTCGCGTCGAAGCGAACGGTTTAAAATCGTCCACGTTCAAGAAGACGCTGTAAATTAATATGGGCAGAGAAGAAGCGGAAGCGATTTAACAATGATAGACAAAACAAACGTAATATAATATAATATTAATAGGCTCATTTGTGCCCCGGCTCGCTCCAGAACCGGTCGACAATGCGTGGATAATGGCTGAATAATGCTCGTGTTAATTTGAACGCACTGGGTTTTCAGACTGGGTCTGAAGCCCGTTACGATTCTAAGAACATTATTCAACGGACTGAAATATATGACTTCATGCGCGTTGGTTGTGTTATAAACTTGATATCGATAAGTGGGAGTGCTCCCAGTGTTAAAAATAGAAAATCTAGAATTTCTGAGACGATTCAAACGTGGAAATGCTCAACAAACGCCCCTTAACATTATCAACGAAAAACATTCGATTTAGCTGGTTGGTACAATTAATATCGACAGAAGAACACTTAGATTCTGAAGAAAGCGTTCAGTGCAATTAAGGTTTTCAGAATTTGATAATTTGTTGGGAAGCCTATTCCAAATTTTAACCACTATGTTTGAAAAGAAGGAATCTCAGGTCAAGTTTTTTGATTTTTCTTTTTGGAGTCTGGCAGAGAGGTCTCGAGTGTTTTCATTGAAAGTAATGAGTAAAATTGAGTTAATTGACAAAATTGAAACCGATTCATTTAATCTTGAGAAATGTCAAATTTATATAAAAAGATCTCAAGTTAATATATAGAGGTTTAGAATTAACAGGCAGTGACATGGTAGATAGGATGAGCTTTTTAAGTTTCAGGGCTGTGGAGTCCAACTCCAGCTCCGACTACGACTCCGAATCCGACTTCAACTTGAACGATTTTAGTAAGATTTTTAGTAAGATTTTTAGTAATATTTTTAGTAAGATTTTTATTAAAGATTTTATTAAGACTTTTTTTGCCAACGTATAAAATTGTTAGTGAAAAAAGTGATTTTCAAAATATAAGTATGTAACAACAATTGAGCCAGATATAAATATACTCGGTAGTTTATATCAGACACAAGGATCACACAAAATAAAATTATCTTTCAATTTAATACTTATTTTCAATTTATTATATTTAAAAGGATATTAAGTATGTATGTTCAAATTTGTATTTATAAAATAAATTAATATGTACTTTTTTCGAGAAAATATGGGGGGGGGGAGGCACAGAAAAATATTGAACGCAAAAGACGGCCACGGTTCAAGAAAGGTTGCGAAACGCTGCTCTAGTTGACACATTAATTAAAGAAAATAAAAAAAGGAATCCAAGTCGTTTGATTTTTTACGACTCCAACTCCGCTTGAAATACTTCGACTCCAGGACTCCACAGCCCTGATTTCATGCAAAAATTGGATGAAAATTGTTGCATGGAACGATATCAAAGTATGTAACAAATAAAATATGTGATGAAACGCAGGCAAGTTTTTTTTTACTTTATTAAGATACTAAACCTAAATCTACATATGAATACTGAGATTTGATCACCTTATTAAAATATTATAAAATCTTACGTCTTATATTAAAATAAATAAAACCAACACTTAAAATAATATTCGACGTAATAAATGTAGATATTGAATTTTAATAGAATGAAAAAGTTTCAGAAAAAAAAAGATAAATGAAAGCCGACTAGGAAAACTGTCTCGTCTGAAGCTAACAGAAGTCATAAATTTAAAATCATACCAAAATGAAACTTTAATTAGTAAAAAAATAAAAGACAGAACATTTGTTAATATCATTAGGTACATAAGCTCATTGATAGATACAAATTGACTCGGCACAAAGAGTTTCCCCAAGACACTGCTCTAATAGAAAGCACCGAGAACATACAAATTACACGCCCAGCGATAAATAACAACGAAAGCATTCAAATCGTCATTACGACAAGTTATACATCATAAGCGAAGCGCATAACGAAACGGGCAACAATATCGGTTTGTCGAATCGCTCGAATAAATCCAATAAACGCAATTCGAATGCGGCAGATACAAGTTGGGTCCAGCACAAACGGCAGCACCAACAACCACCACATCAATACAACACATATCCCAGTACCAGTATTATGTGTTTCGCATTGATCTACCGCCAATAAATCGAACGCGTATGTAAAGTGCTACGAATACCGATAGTATATTGGCCGGGTGTGAATGAATGAATGCCGGTTGCCCTTTTAAAGCACGCACAACCAGAAGTACCCACCTATCTATGTACATATATAATATGTACCCAGTGGAGGTTATATGCTTTATTGGACAAGTGGAGAACGGTTAGTTTTAGGTACGATTTGAGTTATTGCAACGGGGAGTAGCGGATACGAGAGATGATGGAGTGTCCTGACAACGACGACCCAGAACTGCTGGCAAACGGTGCGAATTAGAAGGCCACTTGGGAGTAATTTAAGTGCAAATATTGAACTAAGGGGTCGTATCATTCTTCAGACGAATCAACGTGGACCGACATACAAGCTGAAACCAAATTTATGCATTTAGTATGTAGGTGTACGAAGCTCTCGGTGGTGAAGATGCCCGCGTCAGATACAGTTTGTGAAGAGTGGAGATTTGCGAGGAGGCTCGTTTGATATAGAGCTGAAGAAGTCAGAAGAAGTTGTGGATTCAGAGGCGAAAGGCGATACTTTGAGCTCATACGTGATGTTTTTATAGCTCGTCGGATAAAAGGGATACTAAAGCAAGTCCTATCTCGTATATGTATGTATGTATATCAAGACTGGGTTTGTTTATTAACAATTCACTCTCCGTGTGCATTAGCACTAATAATTTCAATAATAATAATAAATATTGCAATTAAAAATACACTTCTGAGATGTGAGAAAAGCATGCACGGTGCTGACGGGTTACCCTGTTGAATGAATACCTCTATAATACGTTATTTATATTCCAGAATCTGGATCTATATAATATCGACAAGTAGCCGTTATTAATCTTTAATGTATGATTTTTGTTGAAGATAAACTTACACACATATTTTATTTTATTTTTACATAGATATATACCAGGAAGGCTTGACAGGAAAACCCCAATGCGCCTTCCTGGACAATTAATTATAAACAATGCAGCATTTTATTATTACATAAATCACTGTAGAAATTTCCAGAAGCTGAAAAACACGAAATAACAATTAATTAATTAATCACAGAATTAATCCATTGAGACATTTATGGATTCAGATTTTGTACATAATTTTTACAAATTATACACACAATAAATACAGAAGATTTGTGACAACAGGAAAGATGATTTTTTTGCCAATTTTGAGGAACCGTTTCAACAATGATCAGATAAAATTGGCAAACTCTGATAAGAAACGATCAATTTGGAGTCACAAATACCCCCGAATCTAACCAGCAGTATAACGGATCGAACCCACTGATCACTTGGTGCTAAATATACACGCTACCATTAAGCCACACTGCTGGCTAATATATGTATGTACATATAATAGATCCTATACAGGTCGATGAAGCTGTACAAATCCTGCTCTAAACTCAACAACACCTTTGCTCACGTTATTTATATAACTCCGGGTTCATACCCAGTTCATACTTCGATTGAAAAAAAGTCATGTATCCACGATTTGAAGTATTTATGAAGTACTGCTAGTCTTATTTGGATAATTGTAACATCCAAATCGAAACTTTTCCAATTTATCTGATTTTTATGTTATTTTTTACAATACAATAACATGTACATACATATGTACAATTAATATAATTCATCTATGTCATCGACGTCTATGGAGAAATTTTTGCAGCATATTATAGAAATTGGCGAACCTCAATACGCTGAATAACTTGGGATTTGCAAGAGAGATTGGAAAGGAAATGCCAATTTACAGGAACCTTTTCAATGAAAATCAGAAAAATTGGCTAACTCTGACAAGAAACGATCGAGCTGGAGACACAAACCGAGGACTCTAGTGGTATTTGAACCCGTGACCACTCTGCTAGAAAGCATAATATGTTAACCACCAGACCATGTCCAATTTAACTGTTGAAAATTTACTCATCAATTCATTATCATCATGTTACTATGGCAAAATTGTAATAAAATCCTGAATCTCAATTTATCTCAATGATTTCGATATTTTTTGTGCTATGCAAATAATAAGCAGTGAATTGATACCATTCATTTGAAACACTCTGCATTGGCAAATCGTAGGAAAGCAATCCTTTTACAAATAAGGTATGCTACATTGCAAATAAATAGTACCTACATAGATGTCAATAGATATGTTTCTGTTGATATTATTTATCGATTAATAATATAAATCGAGTACATTTTTCAACATTCCAGCACCTTTATAATCACCTCTGCTCTAACTTATTGCATTCAAAACACTTCGGTACTTGTTGCAGCAATTTGCCGAGCTTCATAAATCTCAACTAACACGAAGAAATTACGCAACAGCTGTTAGTAACTTCGCAGTGTCCAATTAGTACGGAGAGATGGCAAAAGTTCACGATCGCACCTTAAAAATCGCGCAGCGATAAATTTGCACGGCTTTTTGCCGTTTGTGAAACTGTTGAAGGATGAACCCGTTATTTTCACCGACGGATTGATTAGAAGAAAACCGAAAGTAAGAATGGCGGCATTTTTTTCCCAAGGGTTTTGAAATCGATCTGCGTACTAAAGCATGGTATTAGCGTGAAATTTCAGAACGAGTTTTCTACTTTAATACCCGTTCATTAAGAAGCGCGGGCGAAACGATTAATGGGACTACGTGTAAGTACGCGTGTTCGCCAATTTTTAAACAACACGTACTTACCAAAGTCCGGGAACATCGAAAGTATCGATAAATTTAAATATGTACATATATCGATGATTCGCAGGTGTCAATACTGCGATACAGCCAAAAATTCTAAATTATGCTATTCGATCCGATATCGTGTAATATTGGAGCGACGCATAGAAACGCTTACTTCATCTCAAAGGTCACTCCACTGTGTACGCTAATGTCTATATTATTTAGTTCCAGTATGCTTTAAGCATATGAATCACAGCGTAGTGCACTGGTAAAGCTACCGCATACCAATAGAGAGGTCGTGGGTTCAAGTCCGGGCCAAATACGCTGCTGGTGAGATCTGGTGGTTGTTAAAACACAAATCTACCATCTCCTGTTAGAATTGTCCGATTTTTCTAGCCTACTTGTTGTAACGAATCCAATAAATCAGCATCATCCCCCCCCCCCCAGTTTCTCGCAAATTTCAGTTATTGGCATCTCGAATTTGTTGAATCTTATAAAAAAATATGCTACCTACTTAATATATTTTTCGCATATAAGATGTGTATCAAAATTTGTTGATTGTCCGCAGATATCTCTATTGTCTTCTAGGTACGTACTGTTGTGTTAAATTGTTAGTACTTTTGTACAAAAATCATCTAACCATATGTGTCGCCTTGGGGTAATTCCAGTCATGGCATGGCACATATGATGTACCTAGATATGTATGTATGTAATAAAATAAATAAATGGATTAACAGAGAGACTAACATCATTTTTAATTTTGCAAAACCCCATCGAAGCTCTCTAAATGTAATAAACAAATAAAAAGTACTAATTTATCTTTTGAATCACCAACATCAGCGTCACCTTATAAAGGCGCAAACACATTGAATCGTGGTTTCCAGTTGGGAAGGGCGTTTCTTAAGGTCATTGTTAATTCGTAAAATCTTATTATTTCGAAAAATTTCTCCTATGTTTTTTCAAATATGGAAATCACCGTTATAGACCACTGTCAAATCCGTGTCAATACAAGGCTATAATATCACCGAAAACACTCCAGGGGGTGATTTTTGCCCTGGATGCAATAGCATAGATCAAACGTGCTAGCGTTTTAATTACATGTATAAAAATACGTAAAAATAATATAAAGAAAAATACGTGCCACGAACCTCTATGTATGTCTGCGCTTTTAAAATTTGCCTTACTGTGTTATTTGCCTTACTGTGATTTTGTATTATCCGCTAGATAATACAAAATCTGCAAGCTTGGTGTTTAGCTATAAAAATCACTATCGTGTATTAAACGTTGTATAATATAAAATAAATGCAAGAAATTAAATAAAATAACGTCTGAAGCCGAGTCGTCATTCCATGGCGGATATCATTCTCACACTGACCGTTGAGCGAGGCGCGTTCTGAATTACCCATCTCTCTCGCGCATCTGTGAGGCGAAAATGATTAATTATGTTGATATTGATCAATGTCTTCATTTCGTAATGACATAACTCGAATCATAGAGGTTTTGACGAGGGAGACATAAAATATGAAGACCCTGCATTCACGCCACGCTGAAAATTTCCAACTAGAATTATTTAGAAATCTAATAGAAAGCGGGTAAGTAAAAATTGAAGTTAATCCAAACAAACCCCAAATCACTACCCTAGACAATTACCGCCGACGATTTCGAGTTTTGTAAAGGTGTGCTCTCTAATCCTTCCTTTAATAATCTAATTCCTTTGCTGACATTACTCGATTTTCATGGAAGTCGAATGTGTATAAGTGTCCTGTAGGTTTGACGGCTCTGATGAAAGCGTGCGATAATGATCCACTTCCAGTGCCTAATATTGTATGGTAAAAATTAATAATTATATTTTATATCATGGGTTTCATAGCACCCCAAATCCAAGCTATTCGTTCGAAAAGTTTATATGCAATTTCAGTTAGTTAACCCTTTGAGTGCTGACGTCTTTTTTGTTGAAAGCCCGCCACGCTGAAAATTTCGCCAACATTTCCAACTAGAATTATTTAGAAATCCAATAGAAAGCAGGTATAAAAATTGTAGCTAATCCAAACAAACCCTAGATCACTACCGCCGAGGATTTCGAGTTTTGCAAAGGTGTGTTTAGACTATCTTAAATATTTTGCAACAATATAAAATAAACGAAAGAAGTCTATTAATGAATGTACTTTTCCAAAACTAGTTCCATCTTCTTCAATGTTGTTAAAATGTAATGCTCACAATCTAAATGCCAAGCTACAATCTAAAATACTCAGCAGCGATAAATTCTGCTATGGTTATATATTCAGAAATTCCGGTGTAAACCAGTCTTTATAAACATTGACACGTATTACACGACCCATGTTCAATGCATTTTTTTCAATGCTACCTGGAAAGGCTTGGCGGGCAGTATTCTTGTTTATTTTTTACATACTCAAAATACAACGCCTATCGGCGTATTTCAGGCTTATGGACTTGTTGGCAAAACGCCGATCGGCGTTGGTCAGCATTCAAACGGTTAAGTAACATACCAGAACGTCATACTTCCAAAACAGAAAAAGAGTCGCAAAAGAACCCAACTTCAGTATCAAAACCGCCAACTGCCTCAGTCCTGCCAATTTTTTCACCGCTACCAACTATGTACAACACCGCTCACAAAAAAGGGGAGGGGCAAGAGTAACTATCCATTCTATGATACGAAGCACTCGTGCGATTATTTAAAATGTATTATATGTATGCACAATCGATGCAAAGTAGAGGCGCGTGGCGGATGTGGAAGTGTCCTCACGGAACGGCCATTGCGGGTAGTGGTTCAAGGCCGACAAATCAACGCGGAGCACGGCAACGACAACGGGCGACATAATTAGCCGGAGACAATGGCGAATGTGCACAATTTACGGCCGCCGCTAAACGGATTTGCAACGAATCCGTGTGATGTCCTGTTCGGCGATAAAGCGTATGGCGCACTCCTCTCTTGTTTTGGTCCGCGGTTTCCGTTCGCTATTGCCACTTCGTGTTTATAAATCTGATTTTAATTGGCTCAGAGCATCTTCGTCGGTGAGGACGAGCATACGAGTGGTACGTATTATGGAACACAAGCTCGTTCGTTAAAAGTCGTATATAAATAAAATAGCCTTCGCGTCGATTGACGACTGCGCAACTATTGTCAGCTCAATGCTCAACCTCCGGTACGTACTACGTACATACCTACTACCCAGATGTACAAACGTATCTCATAATCTAATATGTACATAATTTTGAAAGAGACTTTGTATATATGTATGTATGTATGTAACCTTCGTTCGTAGACGACACATCAGATTTTTTTTTCGACTCTTAGGCGCCGATTTGATTTTTTTCGATTCAAAGGATTCGAAGTTCCGGGGGCGAAGGCGTCGAGGGCAAAGCCCTAGGGGCGAAGCCTCCGGGGGCAAAGCCCTAGGGGGCGAAGGCTCCTGGGGCGCAGGCTCCGGGGACGCAGGCGCCGGATTCTGATATACATATAATTTCGAAAGAGACTTAGTATATATGTACATATGTTTGTTTGTTCGTGACAGTCAATTTAATAAAAAAAACAAACAAATAAATTTATATAAAATGAAACTATTCCAATAAATTTAATAAAATGTTTACTATTAGATTTAGTCATGTTTAATCGGTTTATATTACAAATACCGAGCGAAGCCGGGTAAAACCACTAGTACAATAATAAATAGGCGGATCGATATGTGTGTGTTTGTTCGACGTTGAAAATTTCTGATACGCCGTGTGTACGTATGGGTATATACATAATTCCGATAAAATTGTGCTCGTTAATTTCAAAATTATGATAGGCATAATAGTGTTAAACACGCCAATACTAAATGCCCAACACGGCCGCTCTCAAAGTGCAGTTTTCCTAGGATTAAATTAAAATATCCTGGATCATGAAATTTGCACGATCGAATTTCATTAATTTTAACTGTTAAATTGTAGGAAAAGTCAAATAAAAGTGATAAAATCTAAAAAGGAGAAACTTTTTTCAAAAGTTTTTCAAGTCAGCGTATGACGAAAATCCTCTAACTGACATGATTTGAGAAAATTAGATATTAATTTCATTTTACATGTAAGTGATGTAATACATACAATTCAAAACAAACATAAAAAATGATGTACATATGTATGCATGTACCAGTGGCGTGACGTCAGTAGACTAGGACTAGACTAGCCCCCTGAAATATTTTACTTAGCATTTAAAAATATTGACAATTCAATAAAAATAAATTCAAATCATTGTCCATATTTATATTGTTCACTCAGATTATCGAAGCTCAGAAACCGGAATCAGACCTACCTGAGATAGTGGTAGTGAATTGTTATCACTAGTCACCGGAGCCTGAGGGGGCCGTGTATTGTTCAAAGGTTGTAAATGCATTGTTAAAGGTTTGCCGAACAATGGATAGCACTGTGACTATCCTACCTCTAGTTATCACTATAGATAGGACCGGAAGCGTGCTTTTTCCAGGAAACAGGGCGTTTTGGGTCTGTTTTCTAGGAAACAGGACAAACTACAAAGCTAGAGAGCATAAATAAAAAGGTTCATCATAAAAATGAACAAACCACGACGAACAATGAACAATGAACGTCGCAAAGTTGGTACGCTCTTTAGTTATCACTAGAGGTAGGACCGGAAGCGTGCTTTTTCCAGGAATCAGGGCGTTTTGGGTCTATTTTCCAGAAAATAGAGCAAAGTTCAAAGCTAGAGTGCAAAAAAAAAGTTTATCATAAAAATTAATAATGCACCGCGAACAATAAACAAAAACCGGCATGCTTCCGATCCTACCTCTAGTTATAACAGTAACACAGAAGATTTGTGACAACAGTTAGGAAGATTTTTTTGCCAATTTTAAGGAACCGTTTCAACAATGATCAGATAAAATTGGCAAACTCTGATAATAAACGAACGACTTGGACTCACGAACACCCAAGTCTGACCAGCAGTATAGTGGGCTCGAACCCAATAATCACTTGGTGCTAAACATACACGCTACCACTGAGCCATATTGCTGGCTAATATATGTATTAAATATCTCTAGGCACAACATACATTGTATACATACTCCTGGCATTCTATTTTTTTTTTTTTTAAATCTCCATATTGGTCGACGCGTCCGCCACATACATATAATACATACATACTTATACTCATATACGTACATACATAACGTCCGTTTTTATTATGTACTACATATATTACATTATTGACCCAGTAGATACTCGACCTCATACCTATGTAACTTACGATAATCTTCACCAAACGATTTTTGCAAAAGCTTACAATTAACGATCTGCCCTTTCGAAGCTTACCTCTTACGTACAATTTACGTACACTATTTGGAATCTCCTGTATACACCTAATAAGATTGAAAATGTTAACGTTCGCGCGAGGCGTACGCGATACTTATCGCGCGTCGATGTGAAATATTGAAAATACACCGGCACAGAGTAGAAACATCGGGAAAATCGTGCGTATTAAACTTGAATGGGAATAGTTAAGCATTTAGTTAATTGTTTTGAAATCGACAGTGTCGTTTTCAATTAAACCCACAATAAAAGCAAACCACGCGACGAACCAACGGTCGTATAGTACGTTCGCGGTCGCCCACTGTTGACTTTAGGGCAATACGGTACAAGGGACTCATACCAGAAGCAATTATAGATGTCCTGTTGCCGATAACGGAAACGTTTGACATTGGCGTTGCGGGAATTTAAATTATATAAATGTATACATACATACATTCAAATCAGTTGTAATCGTATGCAAATATTTACTATTTAAACATTCAATCAAAGACAATGCGAGCGTGAGAAAATATATCTACATGTAATCAAAAATATTAATAACGAAGACCTTATAACGAAAAAATGTGCCAGAGACTTGGGTATTGTAATCGATCGAAAACTGTCATTTAATGAGCATTTTAACCATATAGTCACTAATTCATATAAGCTATTGGGATTTATCTGCCGAGTCGCGAAGCACTTCAAGAATCCGCATACTCTGATATTATTGCTATATAACAGTTTGGTTCGTAGTAATATGGAGTATGCTTCAGTCATATGGTCTCCTTATTACCAACCGCATATACATAGATCATTTAGAGACAATTCAGAAGCGTTTTCTGCGCCATTTATCCCATAAGACTGGTCTTGTAAGATCGCTGCCAACTTATAATTACAGACTCTCTTTTTTCAAGATCGCTAGTTTGTCTCATCGCAGAAGGGTTTCTGATTTTGTTACTTTTATACAAGATTGCTAACGGTATCCTTTACACGGGTCTACGTGACGAGCCAGAATGTTAAATTACAGAAAACACAAATATCGGAAGGCAAAGATCGAAAATCGAAAGATCTTAAGTCGAAAGATCAAAAAAAAGGGTGCATGGTAAACGGTACATACTCACTTAATTTGCGCGAGCAGGGTACAACAGGAACAAGGGGAACAGGCTTTTCCTCCCGTATTCTGCGCGCGCACATTAATATCATTTTTTGTGCTCATTGTACATGGAATATAATATTTTCATTTATATTTGTATATTTTTTGTTTTACAGTACTGCTTTCTTTTTTTATATTTTATTATGTATGTGTGCCAATTTAAATAAAATAAAATGCAAAATATACATGCACACTTACATAGCTGATAACATTCATAAAATGTTTCAACCAAAAAAAAACAGAATTAAATTGTCTATTGTGTGCACTTCACTGTCCAGCACCTTAAGTTGCGAAAATGAAATTTTAAAGAGCATTTGCAATTAAATTAGCTGACACGCTGACACGTGTGGGAGGCCAACAAGGAAGACGGAGAGAGGCTTAAGAAGTTATCGGGTGTATCGATCTACAGGATTGAATCGAGAACTCATATATAAACCGTTCTGAGCTCGCTTGTGTAATATTTATAAATTGATCGACGAAATAATAAGAATACAAAAAAAAACGATATTGATTTACTATGTGGTTAATGCGTTAGCACTTGTGTTCTGCACTTTGCAATTTAATTGAAGCCAAAAAAGATCTGTACCGTTACGAGAGGAGAACGGTGGGTAGGTTGGGTATGTGCTTTCAATTTGAACCAATTTCGACACTGACCGCGTAAAATTTCCGTCCATTAGACGGGAGCGAACTTGGAATTGTATAATTAGATGCTAATCAAAGTCGCAACTATCTCGTGTCCATTACCGGAATTATCGTCGTGGGAAACCAAATGGCTAAAATGATGATTGATCGATAAGAAGTCCGAGTCGTTGGTAAACTGTAACGATGAGAGCAGCCTTTCCAAACGGTTACTTTATAAAATAATGAGAAGAGTAAATAGTGGTGACCTGATTCAACAACGCGGTGAAATGTCACATTAAATTAAGATAAATAGACTAAATAAATTAAATAAATAGTAAAAATTATAACAATAGTTTAATTGAGTATGTGTATTATACATATATTAGGCCGGCACGTATAACGCAAATTTTGAATTTTCATCGATGGACGTAGTGGAAAACTTTTATCGTATTAATGGAACTTTAAATAAAAAAAATCATTGATTTTAAACAATGTACTGTGCTTCCAACCCATCGATTAATCTCGGCAAAAAAATTCGAAAAAGTAGGTTTTTTTATAGATCACTTTTTTGAGAATAGTTCCAATTTTTTTACTATTTAAAAATAAATGAAAGCTCAATATTCACCTATTGAAGTTTATGTGGGTCGATTATGATAATGTTTGACTCATAACCGAAAATTCAAAGTCGCCATTCCGCTCGAAAGTCCCCATACAGGATGTTTGCATAGGGAAGCGTTCTTTTCAGAAAATAGAAATTTTTTTAATGTTTCCGTATTATTTTGAAAACAAAAGTTGCTGAGAACTTTCTTGAGTATATATTTTCAATTGGAATACAAATATGCAAAAAAAAATAATTTAGAAACAGATGGAGATCAAAATGATTTATTTTGATCAAAAACATGTCATTTTGTATGTATCAGTGGCGTGCCGTGAAATTCTCCTTATTTTTATCGCACGGCCTTACATACGTGTGCAAAAGTAGGATACAAGGGGACTTGGTGACGTCATACCCTTGTGACCTGGTCACACACACGTAAGTAAAGCTGTGTGATAAAGAAACAGAGATTTTCACGGCACGTCACTGGTATATATGTATGTATGTATGTACATATGTACATACGTGGCATTTGAATTGTTACTCAATAGATATTTGAAAATTGACCCAATGGGAAAAAATATATTTGACATTTTAAAAATTGGAATTGTATTTTTAACAACTCCAAAGCCCTGGTATGATTATTAATAAATAAAATAAAGAAAAATATAATAGAAACAAAAATTAAAAAGGAAAAAAAGCAGAGGGACTCAAAGATTATAATTTCTGATGCTCAGAATTTCTCAAAAACGTCATGACCCGATTTAGGCGGCCAGGATGCTTAAACCCACAAAAAATGGTCCACTATTGTACAAATTAAAAGGTATTTGAAAATTAACAATAATATTTAAAAAAAAGTTTTTTAAAAACATACATCTTCTATAATTTGTATATAAAATTATTATTTTGAATAAAAACACCAATTTTTTTTTTACCACCGCCATCTTTGTATAAAATTAATGACTACCAAATGTCACCGAGATTAAAAATCTTCGGACCTGAAATGCTTCTTAAACGATATTTTATCTCTATCGTAATGGCGGAGGATCCATTTACTTATATTGATGACCAAAATGAGCAATATGGCAAAGTATGAAAACGATCGGATAAGAGGCAAACTTTTTCCTGAATTGTAATCGTAAGTGAAACGTAAAGGAGGTATGTAAAAAATAGGTCGAAAATAGTGAACCATTTTTTGTGGGTTAAAGCATCCTAGCCGCCTAAGTCTGGCCATGAGCAGAGATTGGCAGAAAAAATTTTTTAAGCCCACAAAAAATGGTTCACTATTGTTAATTACTATTGTCCTACAAAGCTAGAGAGCAAAAAAAAGGCCTTTGTAATAGACAATGATGAACCCATTTTTTGTCCAAATAGCACTGGGTCGCGCCGAACCCTAGTCATGACTAGTCTCCGTGCTTTTGGAACAAAATATGGGAGTTTTGGGGCTATTTTCCAGGAAAGAGAGCAAACTACAAAGCTTGAGAGCAAAAAAAAAAGGTTCACCACAAAAATGAACAATGGTGCGCAGGATTGCGCCGGCCTATGCTTATGACTATAGGCCGGCGCAACGCTTCACCCATTGTCCATTTCTATTGTGATCTTTTTTTTTGCTCTCTCGCTTTGTAGTTTGCCTTCATTCCTGGAAAAGCACCCTCATGCGCCTATCTCTGCTTATGACTCATGACTAAAGAGCGGACCAACTTTGCATCGTTCATTGTTCATTTTTATGATGAACCTTTTTTTATGTTCTCTAGCTTTGTAGTTTGCCTAATTCCTGAAAAATAGACCCAAAACACCCTGTTTCCTGGAAGAAGCACGCTTCCTGTCCTGACTCTACTCATGACTGTGAAAACAAAACATTACGTATTACGACCACATTGTAAAGATGTACAATATGTACATACATGTACCCACACAATCGAATGAAATATACGAATACGTGGCGCAAGGGACAGAATAAGAAAACTTGATTTAGGAAAATTGCGAGGCTTGATTTGTGCTTTTCTCCGAATCGGGCATCGGGACGTCCTAAATTCTCCCAACTAGGGTAATAAAATCGCTAGACACTCCTTTGCGCGAATATAAACCAAGCCAAAGCGAACGAGAGCGATTCAGAGCAGCATCAGTGGGACAATGAGCGTTCCCCACGCAGTCAATAATGGAGCTAATAAGGAAACTGCTGTCGTTCAGAGACGTTTCGGAATCTTCGGCGGAGAAAGAAAGGCAAAGGGGGCGTCTATCAACCGGGTTTATTCTAATGAAGGCGGCTCGTTACGCGTCCAAGAACGACATTGCTCTCATTACTTACGTCCCCGGCACCGGCCGCATTATTTCCATCATTAGGCTGACATAAATGGCGAAATTGCGAATATCAGTGTCAGCAGTTGCCGCGCACAAAAGCCCTCCGCAACCATCGCTGCTGATTGAATGACTTCCCGCCACGGCGGTGACAAGAGGTGGCCGCGAGTGTTGCATTGTCCGATAAGTGGACAATCTACCCCTACACAAACGTCCGATTGTGCCACTTTTCCTTTGCAATTAGACCCCTCCGACCTTTAGATTATTATTTAGGCTGACAATCTCATGGATGGCGCGTCGTACCAATGCCGAGGTGCTTGCCCTGGTGGGAAAACATGTCGAAGTGCTCAAAAGTGTGAAAAGGCGTAAATTGGAGTACTTCGGAAATGCGATGCGGAACGAAAAATACGATCTCCTGCGGCTAATAATCCAGGGGAAAATCATAGGCCAACGCAGTCGGGGCAGGCGGAAAACATCATGGCTAAAGAATCTTCGCCAGTGGTACGGCCTCAGCACCCGAGTACTATTCCGAGCAGCAATGGACAAAATAAGAATGGGACATCTAGTTGCCGACGTTTTAGCAGGACATGGCACATGAAGAAGAACACCTTTAGATGAAATAGCAACTCACCAGAACTTTTTAATGATTTCGTAGCAAACGGGACGCCCAGCCAAGGGTGGGGAAGGTCTAAGAATACGGCATCTGCTTTTCCATCTAGACTATCGCCGAAACCTGAATTGCACACGTCTCTATGTTGAGCCTAAATATTAAAAAAAAATATGTATAAAATTTCATTTTACATATGTACATATTACCATTCATTTGTATCTATGTGTTTTACCGTAACAAAGTCGGCTAAGCCGTGCGAAGAAAATTCTTCCTTTGCTGACATTACTCGATTTTCATGGAAGTCGAATGTGTATAAGTGTCCTGTAGGTTTGACGGCTCTGATGAAAGCGTGCGATAATGATCCACTTCCAGTGCCTAATATTGTATGGTAAAAATTAATAATTATATTTTATTTCATGGGTTTCACAGCACCCCAAATCTAAGCTATTCATTCGAAAAGTTTATATGCAATTTCAGTTAGTTAACCCTTTGAGTGCTGACGTCTTTTTTGTTGAAAGCCCGCCACGCTGAAAATTTCGCAAACATTTCCAACTAGAATTATTTAGAAATCCAATAGAAAAAAGGTATAAAAATTGTAGCTAAACCAAACAAACCCTAGATCACTACCGCCGAGGATTTTGAGTTTTGTAAAGGTGTGTTTAGACTATCTTATATATTTTTCAATATAAAATAAACGAAATAAGCCTATTAATGAATTTTTTTTTCCAAAACTAGTTCCATCTTCTTCAATGTTATTCAAATGTAATGCTCACAATCTAAATGCCAAGCCACAATCTAAAATACTCAACAGTTAGGGATTTCTATCGAGAAATTCTGCTATGGTTATAAATTACACGACCCATGTTGAATGCATTTTTTTTCAATGCTACGTGGAAAGGCTTAGCGGGTAGTATTCTTGTTTAATTTGTACATGCTCAAAATAAAACGCGTATCGCATTTTTTCAGGGCCATGGACTTGTTGGCAAAACGCCGATCGGCGTTGGTCAGCATTCAAAGGGTTAAGAGCTTTTGATTTGGTTCAGATGTAATTTGCCCAAAAAATTTTAAGAAACATGAAATAGTCTACCTGCTTCAATTATTATGCTACCAGGACAGATTTCAAGTTGCATTACGATCATGCTTATATCAGGAGTGTAGATTATCTGGGTTCTGTGAGGAAGAGTGACGGTCCACAATTCTGGTGTCGGTAATAATACATGAGCCCATCCTTTCGATAATTCCACCTGTTATAGACAAAGGGGAAAAAATTCGTTTAAAAACAAATGAAAAAATGTATTAAAAATATTAGAAAATTTTCAATTTAAATTTTAATAAACTTAAACATTTTTAATTCAGATATAATTTTGTATTATTTAACGATGATTAAATTGTTCTATGAAATATTGAAAAGTTTTATAAAATATAAAAAGTTCTATAAAGTATAAAAAGTTAGTTGGTCGTAAGATCGTGGCTTTGGGTCGCCCGGCTTGTCGATCCATCTGTCAAATCAGCATGAGCATTTAAAATCGATTTTATAAATGAAAATTGAATCCCAATGGAATAATATAAAGAAAATGGATAGTAAAATAAGTTATAATAAAAAACAACCTCAACCAAACTGGTCGTCAACCAAACTGACTTGAGCTGTCACTTCGTGCATGGTCAAACATAACCTCAAAGCCGTACGTCAAAATTCGACACTTCAAAGCCGAAATCTTTACATAAAATAACAATTATGCCAAAATTTACATATACATATAAAAATTCATTGAACTTACTTTGCTGCCGTATTTTTTCCCGATTAAATTCTTCACTTTTAAGGCTCCGAATGTGGTCTGGAACACATTTTCCACCATTGTACCCTTTTTATTCTTTATTTCTGAATGCACGTCGATGGCGTGCATCGTATTGCTCATATATAAAATGACAGTATCCCCTACTTCGATGGTTTCTTTGTAATTAAAACTCATCGTCGAGTTTGTTGGAGCACGCTAGTTTCGATTGTTATGACAGCTGCGAATTCGAACTACTAAATATGCCCAAACATTCATAATCTGTCAATACACGGGCATTTCAATTTTTATAAAGTTTGTTTATTGTTCGAACGAATGGACAATCTCCTGTTTTATTTTCGCATTGTTAATAATCTATCTTTATAATTCGATAGGCTTATACATTACATTTTGAGTCAACTACGAATGCAGTATTGAACATTGGTGGAAATTATAAACGAATTTGATTTAGTCATGCTGTATATTTCAACAATTTATATTTTTTTCGCTTTTTGTTTAAATACATATGAATATGATTGAATGCGTTATTTATTGCATAAAATATATTTTAAATGCTTAAAATTTTAACTATTTATGCCACTAAAAAAGATAAGATAATATACATATCAATCATATTCATAGATCGGAATAACAATGAGAAATAGGAAACGGAATACATAGATGAGAAGTATGACAAGGGTAGTAAATATAATGGAGCCAGTGAAGAGATTAATATTACAGTGAACATGGGTTACGTAGTTAGAAGAATGGATGAAAGGTAGACGAAAAAATACTCAAAAGGTATTTGAGAGAATGTAAAAGGGTGCAAGGAAGTCCAAAAGGGAGATGAAATTAAGAAATGTTAAAAAAAATATAAATAGATGGTGATCGGATAAATGCACCCAAAAGAGTCGCATTTTTGAGACATTCAAACTTTCAAAGATGCCCAAGAAGAACTACCCAATAAAATTCCATAAAAAAAGCATCAAGGGGTGTTTATATAATATATTATTCGAGGGAGCTAACCATTTGTTGAGGAATTCTGTTGCGTAAGTTCTTCTTGAGCGTCTTTGAAAATTTGGACTTTTCAAAATTACGCCACTATTCAGTGCAATTCAGTGCATTCTTTCGGGAATCAATAGGAAATGAATAATATGAAAAATAAATTCAATACTATGCTACTTTTTATTTTTAAGAAATTTCACATTAATTCTTTACAATATTTTACAATATTTTAATGTATATTGTGTTATTTATCACTCTCATTGAATCGAAGTTTTGACGGTAGCTTCGGAGCTGGCCGCTAATGCGTTTGTTTGTAGCATATCGGAGTGTCAGTGCGGAGTGCGCGAGATCGAGTGCGCATGCGTAGTAGCATTTGACGTTTGTTGTCGGACGCCGGTCGCGCAGTCGCCTATAGATTCTTCGTCTCTTACTCCGAGTGTTCGAGCCGGTCGCGGCATGGAGGCTTCCAAGACGACGAGCAAGACCAGCTCGTTGAAGGCGCTTCTGGTGCGCGCGTGGCGAGAGCGCTGGACCGACCTGCAGTGGGGGATCCACATCAAGAGCGTGGTTCCTCGCGGAGTCAGCGGCGACGTGTACAACCTGTCGGACTGCATCCTGCAACAGGCAACGCTCGGCGCCGGAGCCGCTCCCGGGGCGCTCTCTTACCTGCGACACTCCCTCGCCGCCCACCTCGTCTCCTACGCCGCCGTTCTGGAGCGCATCGCTCGCTTGGACGCCCACACCAAACCCCACTGTCTGGCCGGGCTCTTGAGGTTCGTACAGAATGCCCTGCCCTTGGCCACGAGCCGGGGAGCCCTAGAAGAAGCCCACCTCGCATTCGCAATCAGAGCTATCGTACGATGGCTTCTGGTCGCCCTACACCACGCCCTCATTCAACCGACTCCCAGACAAATTCCAGACTTGAGAGAATCTCCAGCTGTTACCTTAAACGCCCTGTTCGAAAACGACTTTCTAGTCGCCATGCTCTATTTAGCCAAACAGGACGACCACGAACAGTACAATGAAATCATCAAAAAGTGTCAAGAGATCAAATCTCTCGTATTATTAGACCCACAATGTAAACCGGAGACGCCGATAGAAGACACCCTACAGAAGCTTTGCTTCTTGGAGCTGGATCAATTCTGCCCGTTGCAAGAGGTGACGGAGCCGATCACGTATTGCATACAAGCGTTGCTCGCTATTGAACTTTTGGCCAATCCCAATGCGGAGACTCAAGTGTTGATCAACGAGTTGTTGATGATGAAACGTCTCAAACGATACAGTACTCCGCGCCTGTATTGTGAATTGATGCGGGCTAGTTTGATCGCGTTGAACGATGTCAGCGGAAGCCCTTCAAAGCAGTCTATATGGGGAGCCTTTACGTTTTTGAAAGTGCCGCAGATTATTCATCAGTTGCATTCGGTTTTGACCGTCGATGACAAAATTGAACACAGTGCCGATATCGTAGAAGCTTTCGAACAGCTGCTGCAGTATGCCCCGCTTTTGGACGTGTTGGATTCGAAATGTTCTTGCAACTGTGTCCAATCTTTATTAGAAGGCTTGAATAAGCTGTCGCTCGTCTCCGATCACCATATGACTTACTTCAGCCAGAAACGGGAGGCGACGAACCCGAGGCTTCAAAAGATCGAAGCGACCGGACTGCAAGGATCTATTCCGACGTTTATAATGCGAGCCGAGCCGACGTTGGCCGGTATACTCAAAACGATGAGCGCTGATTTTATGAAGATTCAAGATGCGCTTTATAGCATGTTGTGTCAGGTTTTGAGCGGAAATAGTCTCGAAGTGATCCTCGCTGTAGCCACCGTTGAAGGAAAATTGAAACAATTCGTCTCTAAGCTTATTAAATTCAACGAATGCTCGCTGCAAATCAGCGGAGACGTCGGAAAAGCGTCCCAATCTAGAGGAATGCTGTTCGATATATCGTTTTTGATTTTATGCGCCATTGTACAACAGTACGGAGCTGAAGCTGTTCTAGACGAAGGTGGCGATTCGTTCTTCGAACAGTGGGTTCGAGATTGTATGGTCGAGAAGGGTGTACCGAAGTCGCCGGATCAGATGTTGCACAAATGCGATTTGGCCAAAGTCGATGTACTTTTAAGGCAGTTAAACTCTCCAGACTACGACTTCAAAAGCAGTCAGATGAAATGCCATGATCTCTGTATCAACGTTTGCGGAGCTATTAAAGAAGTGCTTTTCGCCTGGGAGCAAGGATCTTTGACCGCTACTGATGTTAAGCGAATTCTAGACGCGTTACGGCAAAAGATGGCTTCCCTTGCCGTCTGTGCATCGGCTTGGTTGTGCTCGTACATGCACATTGTTCATCAGGACGCTTTGTTGAAACCGATGAACATGGTCCAGCAGTTTTTGACACCGCTCACCGAAATGGAATCGGCTCAAAGCGACAACTTCAAAGAAAGATCCGTACTCATGTTCCAAATCATCAGAAAGATGCAGTACGACGTACATCCACCGACGGCTTCCAAGACCAAAATTTTGACTTTGAGTCACAGTATCATATCCCGGCAACCTATCGCCGAGCATCTTCAAGCAGTATGGCAAGGCGTCAGAGATAGAGGTTGGCTTCACATCGAATCTACGCACGTTTTTGAAAGTTTGCTCAATACCGGAGGACCCGTTTGGTTCGTTTCGAATATAGTCAGAGAAATCATGAGGTTCAGATATCAAGGAGATTTGGCGAGGGCCATTGATTTGGCTTTCGCCTTGTTCCATCTGAACATAGAACAATGCACGCAAGCTCTCCTGCTCCAAGTCCTGCCCCAATATCTATACAACAGCCATCAAAGTGAAGAATTAGTCGCACCCCAAGAATGCGTCCTAGCTAAACTATGCGTGTATTGTATATATTCTACATTGGAATTCAGCAATACTAAACAATCTTCGTCTAATTCTAAGAAACGCAGTCGGTTTGAAGACGTTGAAGATATTGAAGCTCTGTGTCCGACGAATAAAGTGCGACGGTTGAATGATAATACGGCTGAAAGTAGTACTTTGTTTGCAAATACTTTACCTTTGCAAAGTGGGCAGAAGACTATTATTCTCAAGGAGCCGTTGCAGTCGGCGCTTCAGGATATGTTTAAGATTTTTTCTCAGCTGGCCGGACGAGACGGAGAAGTGTCACCGCAGACGCAGTTCATATTCAGGTTTTTAGTGTATATTGTGCAGTGCGGACAGGATAGGGCTAGGGTTGTTTTGCAAGGTATGCCGAGTGAGCTGGTGCCTATGTTGGTTAAGTCAGTGCCTGAGTCGTTCACCACTGGACTGTTGTTACGTTTGTATGATTTGGGAACTGTGGCCGGTAGAAAGGCTACGGCTAGAGATTTGTGTATTTTGAGAAATATGCAACTTAGGCCTAAATGATTTATTTCTTTTTTGACGTATTTTTATACTAAATGAAATTCTATTGTATTATTTTTAATACACTATTTTTTTTTTATATCATTTTATATCAAAATTTTATTCAACTCCCATTCATGAAACTTGAATGATATAATATAATATATTGAAAAAAATTATATTTGATATATTTTTTTACTTGCTCTATGTGAGTGAATGATCTTGTAAATATTTTTATTCGTATTATTTTTTTTGGAATATGGATAAAATTTCATAATGTTGTTTTCAATGACATAACATTATTGTATAAATTATGTACGGTGATGTATGTATAATAAATAATAAAAAAAACTTTTTAAAAAAAATCATTTTTTATTTCATTTCAATTGAAAATAAATTTAACAAAAAAATTTAATATTTTAAGATAATTTACTTATTCGATAATATATATTCTACATAATTAAATAGTCATACATAATATGAAAAATCTATAAAAGTTTTCAACATTTTTGCATATAATTTTGCGGTTCTCCTACTACACCTAAAAGGAACACTTTGTTTTTTCAGTTTAATCAATAATATTGGCACACAAATTACTCTTAGCCAAAGTAATATATTACATGTAAAAAATAACGAATGTGTTTCTTTTCAACATAAACAAATTCAAAGTCCGAAAGATATTGATCGGTATCGAATTAAATTAAACACAAATAATACTGAAAAAGATGTCGACATTAAAAAGAAAAACAATCAACTTGCTCACTCTTCAAAATTATTATGCATATTTTTTTTTTACAAAAATTCACATACACGTCATTTATACAAGTCCAAAAATTTCAATATTATATTATATTACATATACAATTTTAACCCTGCACAATTTTTATATGAATGAAAATATTGACATTAATCTCAGTTGTATAGAAAATGCAGGAACATTATTTAATAAACCATCACTCATCAATACAATAAAGTACACATTAAATATCTGGCTAATAGTCGATTGCACTGTTGGGAAGCTCTGGTCTTCATTATTGCTCAACTAAAAATCTTATTTTAATTTACATTATCTATGAATCTACATTAAAAAAAAAAACACCACATACGACGCTTTAAATAAATTAAATCAATACAATATATCATAAAATGGTCATACTTTTATACAATAGATACGAACCGTGATTTGAACACATTTATAAATTACAAAAAAAATATATTTACATGTAAAAGTAATGGTATAACTGATCATAAAACTACTGTAGGGTATATTTAAAGTGATCACAGATTTCGCAAGAGATTCATTATTATAATTTAACGCTACGAAGTCGATGCGTTGGCATCGTCAGACCCTCTCGCAACCGCGGTATCTGCTATGAAAGAAATGTCAATTTAAGTTTTAGTCGAACGATGATTCGGCAGTTTGATGGCAGTATGGTGTTCACCTACTTACCCGGACCGAGGTTATCGCCGTCCAGTCTCTCGACCAGTGGTTGCACTAATCTAGCTGGAGGAGGAGGCTGCAGAGGAAACAGACGATGCTCGGACCACGGAGCGCCAGAAGAATGCGACTCCTCCATCATCGACATGTTCGTGTACTGTCCGTGTGGTACGTACTGCTCTGGAGACCAGTCGAAGCTGAACGTAGGATGGTTCTGTCCATTGCTGTACACTCCAGATGGAGTTCTGCTCGGGGTTGGTGGGGTTGTGGTCACGTAAGGGCTCAACTCTTGGTGGGTCAGGTCTGGGACTTTCTGTAAGGCTGTCTCGGACCAGGGCGGACTTGGATTCCATTGCTCCATGAATTCGGTGGGGTCTGCTTTGGCCAGCAGCCGTCTCGAGCTGGCCGATGTTGAATGTGTGAGAGACATGAGGGTGCCTCCTCCCGTGTCTACTATGGCTGGTGAAGGGCATGGCGAGTTGGAGACGAGCTGGTGAAGCTTGGAGCCGTTCGGAGATCTTGCTTTTCTTTTCGGATGGTGGTGCAGTGGAGATACTCGTATGTCTTCTACTGGAAGTTGGTATCTATGGCGATAAACAAAACAAAAATGTTTATTGGAATAAACAAAGTTTGATATTTCCTGGTGTTATATATATATATATATATATATATATATATATATATATATATATATATATATATATATATATATATATATATATATATATATATATATATATATATATATATATATATATATATATATATATATATATATATATATATATATATATATATATATATATATATATATATATATATATATATATATATATATATATATATATATATATAAAATATAAAAACGGACGCGATGTATGTTTGTGGGACGGACGCGTCAACCAACAACCAACTCCTGATATTGAGCGCCGAGCAACGGGTGACGTCAGCGTTAGACGCGCCTAAGCATGTGCGGGAGCGTACACACATCCACGAAATAACACACATTAATTCATCATTTCGAATGGGTTGGTTTGGTGAGGGTGTAATGCGCGCACTCAACTTTTTCTATTAATATTTGCGCACGCCCCTATAAATTACCTTACATTATATTAATACTAGTTTTGTGCCTGTTGATTTCAACGGGTGGTGTTGGAAAGGAATTGCTACACGAATTAAAATAAAGTTATATGTTATATATAAATATATAATGTATGGTAATATATAGGCGCGCGCGCATGTAATACTAATCGTAATAAAAAGTGCGCGCATTACACGTTCATCAATCCAACCCGTTCGAAATTATGAATGAATGTGTGTGTGTGTGTGTGTGTGTGTGGGTGTATGTGTCGCCTGTCGCTCGGCCTGACGTCACATGACACTCTACCCCCCCCCCCCGCATCTCCTCGACCACTTGACTCTGATTGGCTGTGTGTCCACGATCTGGCACATACCCAACATGTGACTTTACATTGCGTCCGTTTTCATATATATTTATTATACACAACATGTGACTTAATTTTAATTCGTGTATCAATTTCTTTCCGAAACCACCCGTTGAAATAAACGGGTACAACACTAGTTATTGATAGAAACAAACTGGAAAATCCTACTGTCTTTTGAAGCAAAAAAAATGAGTATTATATTTGAATAGGTGTGAGTAGGTAGTACAATGAATCATTAGCAATTATTGATTGCCATTTTTTTTGAGGAACCGATTTGGCAGATGGATCAGATAAAATCAAGTTAATTATGACTGGAGGCAGCTGCTTTGAATTAAATTTAATAAATCACATCGAATAAATTCCAATACTAAGAGAAGAAACTTCGTTCTATGAATTTAACGAATGTTCTATAGCTACATATGTAAGCTTTAGCTGACTACAAGGTTTAGAAAAACATTGTATCACATACCTTTCGTCTACTGTGTGTACAGAATAGTCGACTGGTCCAGCCTCCATCCTCTCGTAGGGAAAAGTCATATGGATCAAATGTGGCGGCGGAGGTGGAGGAGCTAAAGATGGCCGATTTCCATTAAGAAAAGGAGTAGGACCTGGCGGTGGCACACTGATGATGCCTCCAGTCGGTGGTGGTTCTGCAGGGGGTGGTTGTCCAAAAGCTCTCGTAGCTTCGTACCCCAATCCGTACTGAAGTTTACTCTGGGCACTGTAGTAGTGGTAGAGCCAAGGGTTGGCTCTCATGATGGCAGCTTCTCGTTCGCTGCAGAAAGGTAAATGTTTAATGTTTTTCTTAAGCTCTCGGTCATTTTTCGAGCACCACTGTGCGTCATTGCATCGATCATTCGTTGGACGGACATGTCGATAAGTGGATAAATGTTGTCGTGACACTCTGAGCTAATAACTCGTTTTGCGCGCGTATAATGTAGCTGGTGCAACACCTAGTCTAGTGTTATATTTTACGGAATTAATTCAATAAATTCGCCGTCGGTTGGTTTTAAATCATCGATGATTAATGTGTTAATTAATATTTACGGCGACAAGAGTGTAATATATATATTTATATTAGAAAATATTATCGAACGAGAAGCGTAACTGAGTGTTAGTTACAATAGAAAACAGGAAGCTTGTGTTTTAGCCACGTAACAATGCATTCGAAATTTATCTGCCGTTTATGTAATACCGTTCTTACATACACACGTGGACTGTGATTTAAATTAAGTCGTGTGAGATAAAGTTGATATACAACAAAATCAGAAAAAATATCAACATTCATTTATGTAACACTCATATTATTTTAGTTTTTATTTACATATTTATTTTGTTTTGCTAGAATTGTATATGCATATATGTATGTGCATAGATTTCGAGTGACAGATTGGTTCACTCAAAAGCTGGTAGGTAATTTACCCAGAGACGTCATTTCAGCTTTTCCCAAGGGGGGAAAGTTTTTGCCAATTTGTGGTTGCTTTATTTTTATACATATATGTAAAAGTATACTTCCTATCTATCTTTACGAGTTATGAAAAAAATATGTTCAATATTGAAAATAAATATGTTTAATTACAGAGAGATATTAAAAAAACTGAAAAAAGGGGACCTCCCCGATAAGGGGAGGTACCATTTCCGGTCAATTTCAAAATTTGAACAAAAACAATGTCGTGTCCATAAGAATTTCAGTAACCAATAACTAAGTTTCAGTTTGATAGGACTAACGGTGTTCAATAAATCCCCAAAATATACAGACACACAGACGAAAAGGCATACAGACACACACACACATTTTTTCTAGATCATGAAAACGTGGTCAGTAATCGATTCTGAATTCGAATCAGTCAAAATCTCGAGTTCCAATTTTAGCATGATCACAAAACTTCATCTATTGTTACTACGTACATACATAGATAAAGTAAATTTTTTTTTTAGGCTTGCTGCAGTTTCTGCTGGCCTTAAAATTTAGTAATGAATTTATTAAGATTCATAGAATTTTATCGAAAGACATGCACGTTCCTATACTGGGCAAATCTAGGGGGGAAAATGATCCCCCTCCCCGGAAATGATATACCTGAATTCACCTGTGTGGCAGTTTAATAATATAACAAATTAATTTAAAAATTCGAAAATTAAACATACATACAAGTTCACACAAACCGGCTAGGAGAGCATTTTCGATACAAATTGAACTCAAATATAGGAAAACTTACACGAGACAACAATTCTACTTCCGGTTGTCGGATTTTGTTTAATTTTTTTTTATTACTTAAAAGCACTATCAGTATTATATCAAGAAAATTAAAATAATTTAAAAGGTCAAAATAAAATAATGAAACATTGTTTTAAACAAAATTACTACTTCGGGTGAATAAATTCTGACCAAAACCTTGCCGCAGGCGCCGAATTCTGGTATACATATAATTTTGAAAGAGACTTACTATGTTTGTTCGTGACAGTCAATTTAATAAAAAAAACAAATGGGTATTCAAATAAATTTATATAAAATAAAACTATTTAAATAAATTTAATAAAATGTTTACTATTAGATTAGTCATGTTTAAGCGGTTTATATTACAAATACCGAGCGAAGCCGGGTAATACAGCTAGTCAACTATAAGTTAGTACATAAAGAATGCAAATGTACATTTTCATTTGTATTCTGTATGTACTTGCTTGATACGTTCAGGGGTGTGGCAAGATTTTTTTTGTATGTGTACATAGGTAATACTTTTTCCCATAGGAATTTGACGCAGAAGAAGAAGAAGAAGTAGTTTTACCAGGGATGACTGCGCGGGAGGGCATTAGACGATGCGTTTTCTAATTTCTCGAGTGAAATCGAATTTGCAGGAATGCGAAAGTGCGCTCGTTTGAGCGATGGCAACGTTTCGGTATTTATTGCGAAATTATGCGATGATTGGTTTATGGTAGTTATTACCGCGGCCGGGCAATGAAGTTGTGTGTATGTTGTGTCGGCCGGCCTGTCAACGCAGCATGTGCGTGGGTCGCTCTCCCATCCCGACGTCCCACATCCGAACATCATTATTACAAAATTGTTACACTGAATTATGACAATACATTCATTATGGCCGACGTGGAGGATCTGCGCGTTTTGTAACCACTTTGCCTCAATTTGCGTCGTCCATCAATATTCTCATATTGGTCAACGGCAATCATCGTCGAGAGGCCGACCGCGGAAGTTCCACTGCATCGAACCAATAATTGTCAATAGGGCAACGAGGAAATTAGAATACATCTTATAAAGCTACCTCATATACCTCACATTTTATCTAGGTAAGTATTATATTTAGACGAGCGTTGAAATACATTTTCAATTAGAAGTTCCTAAATGTAGTGAAACATTAACGAAATTCGATAGATTTCGAATGATCTATTTAAGCACGAATTATACAAATGTTTGTTTAAATTGACAATAAGAAGATAAAAAAAAGCATTGTGATTGTTTTTTTTTATTTATTTCCAATATTGTCAATTGTGCAATCGAGTATTGTTCTTTGCAAGTGAATTTTTTTGATAAAATGAAATATTTATAGACGTCTTGATGATTTTTGAGATATATTGAGATGGAAATATGAAAGGTAAATGAAAATAGGTGACAAAAATGTATAATATATTTAGTTTAGAGATACTTAATTACATAGAAAGTTTGTGTAATACTGAAAGATTGAATGTTAAATGAAACCCCGGAACAATGTATGCATTTCTCACCTTAAGAACAATTTATATAATAAATCTAGAAAAGCCATTCTTTGCTATAATTTCATGAATTTATCATAAGCGATTCATCCTACTTAAATCATCATATTTTCAATAGCTTTAATACATCTCACGATGTATGGAGTTTCAAAGTATAAATAGATTAGTATTAGGCTATTAGATAGATTTTTGCCAATTAGCTTAGATTCAAGGTGAAAATATAAACTCGATTTTAACACACTTGTCCAGTTTATTTTTTACATTTACGGATGTGAGTTTATAAAATTGATTGCGCAATCGCTCAACAATTTCATCGTGCGATATTAAATTAGTCATAAGGATTAATCGATATGCAACTAATCTATCATTTTTTAGCAAACTCAATCGATCACTAATGGTGTTGTTATGTGCGTGTTTAACAACAGGCAGACATTCTTGTATTTAATTAATATATTGCAGCGGTTCCTGAACAGTAATTTGTACTATTGTTGTAATTACCGTACTAGTGTAGATATCAACGTTTTATTATAACATTTATTCATTCATACTAGTTTCAACAACGCATAAATTAGATAAGATTATAAGATATAAATGGATTATGATTGGACTCGTTGAAGAGTTTGCGCAAAAAGGTAGAATATTCTCGATATTGAACGGTCTGTTTACGAACGAGTGTCTTGACGTTATCAACTCAACCAGTTCGACTTATAAGCTCAGACAGATCCAGATAAACACACGTACGAGCACACAAACCCACATGCAAGTGTTGATTTATTGTTCAATACACCTCCAATTCACTTTACAATCGAAAAAATCGATCTCACCTCGGCGCGGAACCCGTGGTACTGCGGCGCGAACGAACGGACCGCGAACGAACAATAATAAATAAAACAATACGTTCGGTTAACACAAAACGGATAAATAATAATAAAAAGATCGTGCTCGATTCATGAAACTGATTGTGATGTTTAAACGTCTAATAAAGGTTTAAGGGATATTTAACGTAATTTATGGGCGGTCGATAACACTTCGGCTCGGTGTGCAGTTGTTACGGTCGCGGTGCGGCCTTTCGTATTTATCATCGGACGCCTCGATATGCGGACGTTTCATATTGAGAGCATTGTCGGTAGATGACGTCATTGTTTATATTTTTGATAAAAAGAGCCATAGAGCCATAGTATTTTGCAAAAAACAAATCACAGAAATATACAATACTTGAAAGTAGTATGGGTTTCGCGCTTGGACGCTCATTCAAGTTCATCAACAATTTTATTTTTATATGAATTTTACATCTAATGTGAGAGATAAGATAACAAGCGATTTGTCTCGTCAAAATATATATATAGAGTTTTTGAAATACGAATTGTATACATGGTTATTGAATTATTTAATGTAGCAGTTATATTAAAATGTATCTTCCCAGTAAAATGGACAAAATGAAATATAAATGTGGTATATCACATTTTCTTTTAGACTATGTATGTACATACATACCTACATATGTATATGTATTTCACGAATTTATTCCAGTGAAATTTAGGTTTTTATCGAATTAGAATAAGAGCACCCAAAATGGAACTAACACGTGAAACTTAGCTTCATTTATGAGAAATGCACGTTCCACAAAAAAAAATTCGGGTGTGACGAACCCATGACTTTATCTATGTATTTTAGGAATATAAGAAGCTTACAAAACAAAATTTGATATTGAACTAATAACTATGATAGCGATACAAATTGAGCGCAAATATATGCAAATACTTGCACAAGACAAAAGTTCTACTTCCGGTTGTCGGATTTTTTTTATTATTTAAAATCAGTATAATTATTATAGACATTAAATATCAAGAGGAAAAAAATTATTTAAAAGGTCAAAATAAAATAATTAAATATTGTTTTAAAAAAAAAATACTACTTCCGGTTTACAAATTCTGACCAAAACGTTAGCAGCTCTTAGTTAGTACATAAAGAATACAAATATAATTTTTCAGCTTAATACGTTCAGGGGTGTGGACAGGATCCAGGCGACAACATTTTTGACCTTTCTAAGAGGAGAAAATCCCACTTCCGGTTCATTAAATTTGGTGATTTTATTTTTTATTTTTACTTAAAATCACTATCTTTATTATACACAATAAACATCAAGACGCCAAAATAAAATAATGAAATATTGTTTTAAAAAAAAAATCTACTTTCGGCTTACGAATTCTGACCAAAACGTTACCAAATCTAAGTTAGTACATAAAGAATACAAATATAATTTTTCAGCTTAATACGTTCAGGGGTGTGGACAGGATCCAGGCGACAACATTTTTGACCTTGCTTCCGGAAGGGAAAAAATCCCACTTCCGGTTTATTAAATTAAGTGACTTTTTTTTAATTTTAATCACATTGATACAAGAATTATACTTGAATTTTTTTGTGAAGACCACACATGTTTAAGGGTTCGAAAAAAATAGTGGAAGAAAAATCGAACAAGAGTTTACTCTTGCCACTTCCGTTCGACGGACGCTTACCAAATTTTATATATAACTTGGTATTAAGCTTAAACTGATTGATATGAAATTTCAGTTCGATAAATCAAAAGGCTTTTGAGAAAAACATAAAAAACCTCGATTCTCTAGAGTAAAAGTACTACTTCCGGTTCAGATAAAAATATTTAAAAAATACAAAATTATAAAAATTATTATTTCTAGTACATGTAAAAAAATTCAGTCCGATTCAGTTAGTAGTTTGGGAGAAAATCGAATTCAAAAACTTAAAAAAAAGAGGACACCTATAAGGGGAGGTACCATTTCCGGTCAACTTAAAAATTTTAAAAAAATTTACGTAGTGTCTATAAGAATTTCAGTAACCGATACTAAGTTTCGGTTCGATAGGACTAACAGTGTTGAAAAAATCCTCAAAATACACAGACACACACACATTTTTTCTAGATCATAAAAACGTGATCAGTAATCGATTCCGAGTTCGAATCAGTCAAAATCTCGAGTTCGAATTTTCGCATGATCACAAAACTTCATCTATTGTTACTACGTACATAGATAAAGTAAAAATGCCGTGATCTCATAGCAACAAAATTTTCTCAAAAATAGTAAAACAAATTGCTGCACCACTTTTGAACGAAATTTCTTAAAATGAATTAAAACCATTTCGTACGCATTCTGAAAAAGTTTTAAATTCTTTTAATGAAGATTACGAATTAAGTACACGTTCTGTTTCATTTCATTTTAATTCTCTCTGTTCACTATTTGGCTTGCAGTCTCACTGACGCCAGCAATTGTCAGGGATATTACAAAAGCGGGAAAAACTATTCACAATTTGCGGTGAGAAGAGAATAATTAATATTCTTGCGGTCGTTCAACCAAGTCGAATTTACAGGATACTGTTTGGAATTAATTACTTTTTTGTATTTATAAGAATGTGTCATTGATTAATTTGTTTATATATAATAAATGATGATAAAAAAAATACTCACTTCAAAACTTGATTTGTGCATACGATCACAGGCTGTTGAGTATTTTCCATATTGTCTTTGACTTGAAGGACACTGTGAAGGTATATCCAATCGCCGTCTTTTCTTTGGAGTCTAACTAGCATGATACAAGATCTCTCTTGTTCTGACTGAGTAACTGTTGAAACAAAAAAAAAATAAAAATTGAGTTTAAAAAGAGCATCGATCATAGCATAAATCAATATCGTCAACAGATAATAAGGAATTAAGTTTAATTATGATTGCAATCGCTGTCTTTCAATGAGTAGTCATTCTACAATCTACTATGTATTTTCGATGTAAATATTTCGTTGAGTTTATCCATACTCGACAGTTTATTTTGTATGATGCAAGGGAAATCTAATCCGAGCCAGGTAAGTATAAGGGCAATAAGCGTCCAATTTGTAGAAGTGGGTAATATTGTTGTCGATAAATAACAAAGGCAGATTTGCCTTTGATACATCTATAATATTCTATCGCCATTACGCTAATTTGCCCTCGGAAAAGTCAGCCGAGAGCGGATAATTTAGATAAATGTTAGTGTTATTATTTTACATGATAATTTATACGATATTAACGTTGTTTGTACAACGCGCCTCGGCCACCATGTGAATTTTACAATTTACAACGAACGAACCAAATCGTTCGGTTTAAATATCGTAATAAATGTGAAAAGTCGAGTGGCCTATTTAGGAATATCGTAGGTGTGAAATATAATATAGAAATTTATTTCACGTCATGTAAAATTCTCAGTAAACCGAAGTTATTGGTACAACATTGCACATGTATTTTTCCCATCTGGCAATTTGAGATTTACACAAGACGTCGGGGTTGGAAATACAGGGTCGATTTGATCAATCTGTACAAATAATCGTAATCAATGAGTCATTAAGCAAGAGCTTGAGCTTTATCGGAGTTGCGGGACGGACGTAAATAGCCTGGATCTCTAGCTGAGGATCTTTACACATATACAGGGATGTATATGTACATATGTATGTACATATATACCGGTCATATCCGACTGTCCGGCCATTATTCAAAAGCTCGGCGTCGGTAATTACCCTGGTAAATCACACTGTGCTCCTCTTGGCCGACGTGGATAATTTTATATCAACAATAATAAAGGATGCGCCACGAAATATGTACCGGTATTGTCTCACAAATAAATCTTACTAGCTTGTAGAAATTATATACAAAACTATTATTTTATCGTTATTTTAATAACTATTGATTCGATTGAATAGCATGGTTGGATTTTTTTCTATATGAAGCAGTGTTTTCCATAAAGAACATTACGTTTTGAAAAAGTTAATACATAATTTTGTATAGTTTTAAACATTATTTCGAAATTTATTTTTACTGTTTGAATAAGATCATGCATTATTATTAAAATATTACAAACTCCACCTAACCTATCCCAACCTTAGATATTTTACACCAGTGAGGCAAGTTTAGGTTTCCTTACGAGTGAGAATTCAGCTTTAAATGAATATATTATATTTTAAATGCATTTGGTTTAATATATATACATAGATACTAGGTATAAATCTTATTTTTAATGCACAAATGTTAGTAGTGCAGAAATACAAATATCAAATAAGGTAATGAAAAAAAACAAAAACTAAAATAAAAATCAAAAACAAAGAAAACTGAAAATAAAATGTTAACAACTCAAACTAGACAAAAATAAAATAAAGAAGAGTAAAAATTTAAAAGATAAACTTAACTTAAAAAAAGGAAGAACTAAAAAGACCCATTTATTTTAAGAAAATCTTCAAGTTTATTTTTAAAAAGGTTTAAGTTACTAGAAGTTACTAATTCATTGGGTATACTATTTCAAAACTTTAACCACTCTATTTAAAAGTAATGATTATTTAATTATTTTGTAATAATTTTTTTTTTGGAGTCGACTTTTTTGAAGAGGAAGTGATTGTTATTGTTAAAGATAAGGACGTTTATCATTGGACAATTGTTATAGTTACTTATAATTTTATATACTTCAATTAGATCACCTCTCATTTTTCTTAATCATCAACATATATATGTACATACATATGTATGACAAAATACAGTAAGTTGTGCTGAAAGAACTTGACTAATACACGTTGTCTCTATAAAATGATTGCTTTTTTTTGTCAATTGTCAAGTGTAAAAACTATTGTTTAAGAATTATGAAAGATTGATATTACAACGATTATTATTAATATAATTTTGAATAAATATCATCTCACCTCGGTATTTATAAGCAAGCACTCCAGATATTTCATATGCCGTATGTAATCTTACTGCATTACCTAAAGATTAATTTCAAACGTCCCAATCAAGCCGCGAGAGCATCAAAAGTTCGACACTTATACTTTATAGTGCGTACGAGGGAAAATGCTCCAAACGAGTAGAGTAATAAGGAATCGAAGAGAATGCGAACGAACGCTCGAGATCCATCCCGGATCACTATGCGAGATGGCCGGCACAGGCAATAAAGATGGTCATTACCCAATTTAAATGATAGCCGGTTAATACCATGTTATTAGGTTTTGAAATTACATTTAATTCGGTGCGTTGTCGGGTGTGTGTACGCGAGGCATCGATAATTGCATCGGAAACAAGTTATCGGTAAATACACACATATCCCAGTGAGGTTTAATAAATTAAACTGGGTCTTCCCCCGATACGTCGATAGTTAATAGGCTAAATGGAGAACCCCTAAACCGCAGGTGTGCCTTTTTTAAGAACAATACTCGCGCCATGGGAACCGATCGAGACGATATTATTAGAAATCGGATATCATACGTGTAATGATAATTCGTGAAAAAAATGTGTCGTACAGAAACTATTAACACTGCCGATGAATGGTACATTGTCGAGGCGTGAAGTGGAGATGATAGATGTGCAATGTTAGAGGTTAATAGTACCCCGGAGACCTTCTTTATCTGTGAGCCATCGGTTAATGGTGCAAAAGTACGATGTGATTGATGTCACTCGGAATGATGTATGGTCGATGTGTCATTGCGACATGTATTAAAAATCATCTCTTAAATTTATCTAAACACATTACTAAGTGGTTTAGTTTACAAAATGTAATGCAAAATCAAGGTAACACATATTATAAGTACCTATGTATGTACTTAGTTAACTCTTTAAGCCTTGACATTCTCTGTGTGAAGATGGGTCAAATGGGACTTAACCTATTCTAAGATTACATTTACGTCAAGTGTCTTATATGTAGAATGATATAACCTTTGGGTCTCTGATTTTTAAAGCAATCTATCAAACAGACATATGTTAAGTAAAATTTGTGGTCATAAATATTTTATATTCATACATATATACATATGTATAATCGAAGCTTAAGTTCATGGAAGTGAAAAGTTCAAAGTTGAACCTTTAGCTCTGTAGTTTGGAGATTGCTAATTTATTATAATATATATGTATATATACATTTTTATAAGAAATTTGTACTTAATTATATTTCATGCAGTTATTTATTATATCATACAGTAATACTCGATAAATTCATTTAAATTTGATTGAAACTAAAATTTTGATTAAGTAAAAGTGACACTTTTGTAAGTAATTGCATCCAGCCATTTGATTGCATACAGTTGATATAACTATAATTTAAATCCACATGTAAAAATGGTCAAGGTACACATCTAAAATAAATCATGTAATAAAGTTTTTTTTTAATTTTTCATTTTCGGCAAATATTATCAAATCATATACTCTGATATATCTATGATTGAGTTTTTTTTGTATATATATTATTAATCAAATACCTAATTCACGATTTGGTTACGAAATACGTACATTGTTTTATTTATTTCATTTTATTTTTACATATATTTATGTATATATGTATACCAGGAAAACCCCGATGCTCCTTCCTAGACAATTAATTACAAACATTGCAGTATTTTTTTATTATAATACATAAATCACTGTATTTCGAGAGGCTGAAGAACACGAAATTTAACAATTAATTGATTAATGAACTAATTTTATTTATTATTTTTATTTTATTTATTGAAAAATCAACAGACAGGATGTACATGTAGATATGTATAAAAAACAAATAGTAAATAAATAATATTTTATAACATCCGAGTCCAATAATAGATTTTTACAAAAAAGAAAATGATAAATATAAGGAAAAAAAATTAAAAAGTAAAGAATAAAGGCATGACAAAATATGTAGAACATTGCATAATTAAACTATAGTATTAAAATATTTGGAAAAGGTTATAAAATAGAATATAAGAAGAAATTGAAATTTACAAATATAAAACAAATGAAAAAGGTAAATACAAAATAAACAAATGAAAAGGAAAAGAATGAAAGCTGTAATATGATTAAATAGCACATAATCCATAGAGACATCTATGGATTTAGACTTCTACAAGTGTTTTTACATATTGTAAAACATACCTAATCAAATTCAGATATTTGTGATATAGCGAGAGGGATGGTTTTGGCCAATTTCATAGCGGAACCGTTTCAACAATAAAATCAGGGTTTCCGGAAAGATGCACTAAATTGCACTGAATATTAGCGCAGAAGTCCTTATTTTCAAAGGCACATAAAAATAACTTACGCAATAGAATTTCAGAAAAGAAGATTAGCATCCTCGAATAACATACAACTACCCCTTGGCGCTTTTTTGTGGAATTCCATTGCGTTAGTTCTCCTCGAGAATCTTTGAAAGTTTGGATGTCTCGAGAGTGCAACTATCTCGAGTGCATTTTTCCGGTCACCGAAATCAGATAAATTGGCAAACTCTGATAGGAAACGATTAACTTGGAGTCACAAATATCCAAGTCTGAACAGCAGCATTAAAGATTAGCACGAGATCGAATCAAATATACATATATACAAATATACATATATCAAATATAATATACATATATATATATATATATATATATATATATATATATATATATATATATATATATATATATATATATATATATATATATATATATATGTACTTATATATAATATATATATGTAATATTTAAAAAATGAAGGTTTGAACATATCATACACATTTAGACATACCCATTCTCAAAAACTGTACACACTGGAGTCATACTGCGGGCTGTTTTGAGTTTTTTTTTTAATAATTACATTACATTTAAAAATAGAAACAGTAACATTCATTGAAATTATGAGTGCAAATAAGATATGATTTGGAAGAAAGAAGGATATTGGAGATGAAATCTCGTGTGTTACGATATATGGAGCACCCGTACGTATCGACGAGCACGCAAAGCTGATCAGTACCACTTTGGCGATTTTATTTTTATTTTTTTAAAATGTCTTTGGTAGTTGTTACGTTGGTGAGCCAACATGTGAGTGATGGACCTCTTCTTGTAGTAATGCAGGCCGCTCACGCGATGGCGCTAACCTCTTTGTCTCGGCTAATGGAGCATTAGTTAATGCGCGCGGTTCGAGGGGAAAAAAAGTTATGTTTCGTCTTAATAAGTTTTTTTTTCACGTACTCGAGCACCGCCTATCGTCTATAAATCAATTAAAGGTACTTTTAACGACCCCGGTGTTTTATTGGGGTCCAGTTTTGTTGTTGTACGAATCTTCGTTTGTTGTTGTTATTTTTTTTCATTCTCTTTATCAAATGATGTTCTCGTCCCAGCAGCGGCTCCACTGTGAAACAGTTTGTACGTATTTATTATTTATGACGCTTCCTATTCCGTATCGAGAGAGACGACGTGATGCGAATGTCTGATACGTGTATGTACATATGTATGTACATACATATAGTACGTTTGAAAAGTTGTGTCGATTTTTATTCGAACGTGTATCGGAAGTTCTGTTGTATGACATTCAACATGTTTAATATCTAATCTAATATATCATTTCGAAAGAGACTTTGTAACTATTTTTAGTTCATAAATCCGTGACGTCTTCGAACAAATGAATATTTAAATAAAATTAAACTATTCAAATAAATTTAATAAAATGTTTACTATTAGATTGGCCATGTTTAAGCGGTTTGTATTACAAATACCGAGCGAAGCCGCATAAATACACTAGTAATATATGTATATGTAATGTCGAAAAAGACATTACATATACATATATTACTAGTGACTACCACACCGTTGGGGTGGTAGAATCCATGACGTTTAATATGATAAAAAGACGAACGAATATTGAAATAAATTTAAATAAAATAAAACTATTCAAATAAATTTAATGAAATGTTTACTATTAGATTAGCCATTTTTAAATGGTTTATATTACAAATACCGAGCGAAGCCGGGTAAAACCACTAGTACTTATGTTTATATGTAAATATAACATTTTAGAGCGTCTTTTATATTTAAAGTTTGATATTACATATGTTGAAGAATCAGTCTACATATATGTACATACTAATTTTGATTCAATATGCCTTATTTAAACAACGAAACACTTAAGTATTCATCTATTCGTCATGATTTATTATCATTTTAAAGTTTAATACCATGCTGATATTTATCATTTTACGACATACATATGTACTTCATCAAACAAATGGCGTCATAAAGAGATAAATTTATGTATCAGATGACATGCCCATTGAAGGAAGGAACTTATTGTATTTTTTTGATATACGAAGATCATTAGACCATATAATGTGTATTAAAAGTATGATGAAATGAGCTTTCTAGAACTGGTAATACATATTATTTATGAATAAATCATTGGAAGAATATTAATTTTTCTTAGGGAAAATATAAATAAATGTCGATGAACTTGTATTTTATAAGAATTATATCTTTCTATGTATATTCCCATAAACTTATGCCCTGTATATGTATAGTGTCTGATTCACCATATGATTGTCATTTACGAATATGTAAACCCAATAAGATTCGGCTACATGTTTTATATTTACATAGATCTATTCATAAAAATTGGTCTAGATAATTAATTTACTTAAATCCACTGCAAAAATTATTCTTAACCCTTTGAATGTTGACCAACGCCGATCGGCGCTTTTTTGAAAAGTCTATGGGCCTGCAAAACGGTGATGGGCGTTGTAAATTTTGCATGTACAAAGTAAACAAGAATACTACCTGCTAAGCCTTTAAAGGTAGCAATGAAAAAAATGCATTGAACATGGATCGTGTAATCCGTGTCATTCATTAGTCAACGTTTATTAAGACTCACTTACACCGGAATTTCTGAATTTTTAAGCATAGCAGAATTACCCGATGGAAATCCCTAACTGATGAGTAATTTAAATTGTGGTAAAGACGTCAGCACTCAAAGGGTTAAGTGGTAATTATTATATATTGAATTTTTACTTGCATATTATCATAAAACGCGCATAATTTTATTACAAACATTGAATATCACGATATTTAACAATTAAAATGATTGACAATGAAAAATAACCATACTTACTTAATCTATGTTTTGATTGTGCTTCTCTCATACTCTCCCAGTGCAACAGTTGATACCATGACACTCCTTGCAGATCAGCTTTGTCCCAACCCAGATGCCATTCACCACTGCGAACAAAAACCACACACATTGAAAACCAGCAAAATCGAACTTATTCACGTGAATAAACAAATATTGCGAAAGCTACACATACATATATGTACATACATCACACATGTTGCAAACTGGCGTGATGATATATTATACGAATACATACATACATGCTACGTTCTGGCAAAGTTTTAGCATACAATGGAGACCGCGTGACACTTTTAACGCGGCTCGTCTCGATTACAGCGTGAAGCGTGCACTTATTGCACTGCCGTGCAACATGTGCAATCCCCCTTTAATCGAGAGGAGACGGGGCTAATTAATATATTGGCTGTGTGTGTGTATAGATATGTGTACAAGGAAGGTTTTCGCGAAACCTGTATTTCGGTCTATTCTAGGTCGTATTTAGTCGAGTGAACTGGAACGAGGATGATGGTATCAAAGTATGTACCTATGTATAACGGCGTGAAGACACGATGAGAAAGCTCGATTAATAATATTCAACCTTTTGGCACATTAAAGTTTAGATATATTTATATAATAAGCAGAGTAATAGCTGGTTGATAGCGGGATTCGTGAATTGGGTTCTCGTAGTCTGGATTTCAAACTATGATAAACTAAGATGTTTTTTGTGTTTTCTAGCATTCTTATAGCGTTTGTTTAAATACGGTCCAATTTTGGAAAAGCCTTTTATAAATATACAGTTGGGCTTTTTAGAAGTTTGAATAGTGATTGATTTTGTTATTGATGATAATTGTATGAGTAAAAAGTTTATTTATTATTAAAAGGATACTTGAATATGAAATTAAAAATGGTTTTGTAGAAGGGAGATATTATTAATTGGGACTCTGTGGGTTCATTTCATTTCTAAAAGGGAAAATAATATTGAAACATTCCATTTTTTTATTTTGAGAATAGGAAGAGATGGAAAAAAATTTTTTTTTTGCTAGACTGTCGATAGAAAAAATTAAGGTACATATGTAGATGATTCAAGGAACATTTGTACACATGTAAGTCATGCCTAAGAGCGAAAATACACTGTGTGGTATGGAATGTTCATGAGTTCTTGGCTTCCCGCTGTGCACGTGTAAAATGAATGGTTCCCGGAAAGATGCACTAAATTGCATTGCATAGTAGCGCAGTTTCGAAAATTCATAATTTCCAAAGGCGCTCAAAAATAACTTAGGCATTAGAATTCCATAAATAAGGTTAGCACCCTCGGATAACATACAAATACCACTTGACACTTTTTTTTTGGAATTATATTGCGTTAGTTCTCTGTGAGCATCTTTGAAAGTTTGGATGTCTCGAGGGTGCAACTATCTCGAGTGCATTTTTCCGGTCACCAAAATGAATATGCTTGAGAGGTCGCACGTTTATGCACATCCATATGCAACTGACAAGTTTCTCCTACATTTCTTTAAATATGGGATTCACCATTATCGACCACTGTCAAGCAAGGATAAATACAAGGTTAAAATATCACCGAAAACACTACAGAGGGTGATTTTTGGGACTGTGTACCATGAATATGGGCTAGGGGTGCTGGTTTTTTCGCTCGTTTGAAAGTATCTAAAAAAACACGTACCACGTACCACTGTTTTCGCCCTAATTTTAGCAGTTGAGTTTTTTCTTGGTTAAATGGATTAACATCATTGGTGGTTCTTTACGTTCTTTCAATTGTCTCAAAAAAAGTTAATACCAAAAAGACAGTAAAGTGTTATAATTTGTCTGACAAACTAGTCAATTACCGAGTTCCAAGCCATTACATAATTGTGTTGAACTATTTAAACGCGAGCAATTTTTTCATCGGCCGAAGTGTGAAATTTCCCATTTGCCACTTTGCGGTTTGAAAGTGTTAAAAGTCGACTCGTACAGCTCGGGGGCATTTAGGGGTTCTGGTGTAGGAAAAAAGTCGACATTAAGTGCTTCACGTTTCGAGTACTGTTTTTGCACCGTTTAAAACCACGAAAGTGATATATGGATAACATTAAAACGTCATTAGCGTTCCGGCTGGAATACGACCGGTGCTTCTACTCTCCGACTTGTTATTGAGTAATTTGTTAATGAATGAGCCCACGAGATCGGGACGTATTTGTGGTCACTTAACCGGAAGACGTAGGCCGTTTTGACATTACGAATGCAAAACGAGAGCTTTGTCCGCAATCGTATCGGAAAAGCGATTATTTATCGCGGCAGCGGTCTTAACTTTGCACAATCGACTGATAAAATTCGAATATAAATTGTAAAATCGCCGCGAGGCGTTTATCCGTGGAATTTTATCGTTTTACACGTAATTGATTAAATGTTTCAATAGTGAAATTTATTGCTGGTACGAATCGTAGGTTGATTATGATGCGCATTTCGATTTCAAAAGTCGCGTTTAGGAATTCATCGGAACTTTCAATGTTCAATTAGTATGTAGATCGTAAAACTTTGTTTCATTATATCTATTTAATGATTAAAAAAAATTAATGAATATATAAGCAAATCATATAATTAATAATTTATATATAACACAGATGTAACATCTGGTTATAATTCTATTATTAAACAAAATAAACTAATGCAAAGAAATCATACATGATTATTTTAGATGTCGTCATCATTAAATTATATTTATATAACAGCACTCATTTAATCAACGATATTATACATATCTAACATGATTAAAAAAGCAATTATTATATGTTTGCAAACATATTTGTCAGTTTTTCTTTAATAACTGACAAACATTTTAATGAAATTTTAAAAAACTACTCTTCAGAGTTCAAAAAAGTTTTAAATACTTATTTTATCGTTGACATAATATATTTACATAATTATGTATGTAAATGAATACATTTGTCTTTTTTACCGAGCAGTGATCGGTCTTATAAATATTAAAAATTTCTTAAGCATGGCTTACAATTAGGGATTGCAATTCCAGTATACCGGTAAATTTTAAAATTTACTGGTGATTGTTTTATTGCGAATTAAGTACATATGTATATAGGTATATAATTGCAAAGTATTATATTAAAAGTCGATGCAAATGGCGTATAATGAATAAGGTTGTCTGGTATTTGTTTATTTTCGGTATTAAATGTGGCTATTTCAAATTTATAAATTCACTGGCGAGACAGACTAACCAAATCGTAATAAATGCGATCAGACGGTTGATTGAAACTTTCAAATGGTCTAAAGTTTAAATAAATAAATATGAAAATAAAATGTATTTCTTGTTACGAATTTACTTTCATGAATTTATATGACATTATTTCCCTGAAATTAATTTTTAATTATTTATGATTTAATCTAGGTTAACAGTTTTAGAAAAAGTAACCACATAAAGTTATCTAATCCATAAAAAACATTTTTTTCATTTACCGGTAAATATCGGTATATCGGTAGTAGGTAAAATCATTTATCGTTTACTGGTTTATGAAATTTGCAGGTAAATTTCAATCACTACTTACATATGATACATTATTACTATTAAATGTTTGGAAAATACTCACTTTTTATCTATGTGCATAATCTTCATATCCATGGAATGGATTGTTGTGAAAACATTGGTGGCTCCTTGGACCACGCATTCTCTGGTTTCAGGCATGGCGATCGGAGAGCAGGCTGCCAAGAACACCGGTTCGTTTCTACTGCACAACGGCAAAAAAGACAGAAAGTGTCCTTTGATGAGGACGACCTGTGAATGAAATATCACAAATCTGATGAATTAAAAAGACTTACGAGCGAAGAAAGTGTGGTACATAGTACATACTAGGTACGGACCGAGTTCGCCAATGGCGAAACCACGATTTTCCGCCGACAATCCGAGATGAATCGCGTCAGTGACAGAGACTTGGTACTGAAATGTACTGCCTCGGTGGATATTATTGTTGTGAAAGTTCGTCACTGCTTACTTCGTCGGCTTGCATTTATGGCATTTAAATTTGAGGCGTGTTTGATATTTACGCCGGTCGACGGTGAAAAACTATCATTTAGCGTTTAAAATAACTGTGATTTGTTGCCGACAGTCTTTGGGAACAGATTCTGCAGATCTATCCATCAATTTTATATCTTGTAGCATTGTTTCCTCAATGTATGACGCATCATCTAAATATTTCATTGCTTATATGTATTATATACAGATGTTTGTATATTTTATAAATAAATAGGTTTAAACCAGTATTACTATATATGTATGTAGCTCGTTTTGACCAATTAAAATATAATAAATTAAAAAGTTTGTAGAATATTAGTTCATGGTCTATAAATTATCAATGGTCGATGAAGATATTTTTAGAGTGACTCAGCTTGTTTCTTATGATATTAAGAAAGTGTTTAAAAACGAAAAATTAGAAGCACTTATCAAGCTTTGTATCTAGAAAAAAAGTGCTTCTTTTGTATATTGCATCGGTCGCAATTGTACATTGACTGTGACGAAAAAAATTATCGATTTTAGAGGAAATTTATAGAAGTATCTAATCAATAAGTATTCAACATTTGAATGAATTTTATTGAAATAAAAGCTCTACATACATAGGTACTACATATAAGAAAATCTATCTGATTTTGGAGAGGAAGGCTTTTAAAATCATTCATTTATGTCTTATTATATACGTATATAATACATAAAAAGAATGTTACAAAAATTACAACTAAAAAAAAACACTTTGGATACATTTGTGACACTTAAAGCTTTGATTCATCACTTTATTATAATTTAAATAATTTGGTGAATTTTAATACAGGGATATTGCCTATGGCATGTAGGTATATAATGTTTACATTAGTCAGTCATTTGAATTACTTGTTTTTACAAAAAGTAATTGAGAAATGAATGTCTCAATTTTCAATTCCAATTTGATGCTCGATATACAGCCCTAATGTACATAAATCTTAACTATAGAAACTCCAATCGTTGCGAAGCAAACGCGTAAATCCATCTCTGTTGTACCGAGAGGATTGGTCATCTGTTGAAATGTCAGCGGAAAGCATCATCGGTTGGCACTGTTATTGTCGACGACGATCCAGTTTCGTCGAAGTCACCATTGCGAAACGCCGTATTGCAGAGGCTAGTAATTGATGACTCTCGTTTTCATGGGAAAATAAGAGGTGCGCGAAACAATAGACGAGGATGACCGTCTTCTAGGGTTGCCTGGCGTCATAGTCTATGAATTATTAAACAGGCATTGGTCCATATGGCTCTCTACGGAAAGTCGTGTGCAGCCTCCCAGCTATCTCGTAAGAGCATGTCAATCCGACTTTGGAACGTCTAAATTTTGAACCCCGAATCTAACGTACTTAGTCAACGTGTGGGAGAAGCGTGATAAGCAATTTTAAAGTTTAAAATATTTTTTTCACTAAATTTATTTATTTTATAGGTGATTAGTATTCAAGCAATACGCTGAATCGAAAAAGAAGTGTTTTTAACGCGAATAAATGTCGTTCGTGATCGATGTTTTAATTTGAACCGATCGGGAGGTCTTTGCAGATGTAATCAAGAAAATTATAGAGGTGTTTGTATGAAGTTGTTGCGATAATTTAGACATAATGCAAATGCATTGTTATTACATTTTTTCCTCTCTTCTAGAATTTTGAAACCGTAATAAAATATTGGTAAGAAATCTTAATCTCGCTATTTGAGAGTTTGAAATTCTTTCACGATTGGCGCCATCGACCTTTTCAGAGCCGAAAGTTCAAAAGGTTTCGATCGGTCATCTTGATCTCGTTTTTATGATTGCTCGTGGTAACAAAAAAGAAAACAACAAAAACATCGTATAAAATGTGATACGTATCGCTATCTTTGAAAACATTAATTATCAAACAACGGTTATTTAAAACTAAAAACAAAACAAAAAAAAAACACGTATAATTTATTACATTATATAATCGAACAATACAAATTTATAGATTTAACGCGAACAGTTCAATTTATTGATAAGGTTGATTTATTTCATCGAATAAAATGTATGCCGTATTCTTTCGCAGTGCAGATACATACTTTGCAAATGAAACGTGGATATTGTATTTTTATCGCGTATATGTATTGTATTATAAGCATATTTATGTGGAATATGATTTAATTATAGTAAATAGCTCGTATATGCGGTCATAATAAATCTCAATAAAATCGAATTATACGTTCACTTTGCATAATTATACGGTCGCATTATTATTCCGCGAGATTGTCTGATAATATAGAGAACGGCCAATACGATTCTACAATAGGATATTTCATTAAAATAAAATAAATTAAATGTACATAAATAACCGATTCTTTAAATAAAATATAAATGCCTTTTATGTATTTTTTTACTACAACATACATACATTTATACTAAGCATAAATTCCCACACTCTTTGACTTATCGTGACAAAACACAGCAGAAACACACCCTATGACTAAATAAAATATTAGAATTTTTTGTAGATATTAAAATTTGTTCATATACTTTTGTTGTGATAATTACGTATCTGTTATATAATTATTTTTGCACTACCAGATTCATTTTTTTGTTGTTAGTTTGACCTCTTAGTTGATTGCGATGCTTGTTGAGTTCAACAAAAAATTTGCAAGCTTAGTTTACCGCAAAGACACTCGTCATGTAGATCATTTTAATTGTACATAACTTCATAGTATCGAGATAAATTCAAATAAGTAAAGTATGACTTATGCATATACAATATACATATGTATGTACATAAATAGATACATACATATTTAATACAAAATTTTTAGTAGGAGTCTTTCGGTACGAGCTGAAGCTGTTTGGATATGGTTAGTTATCATTGTTAATGAAATTGTTTCGTTTAGGAAAATTTTCACAAAGTATTTTGCTTTTCCAATACTAACCCATCCCGAATAAAAACATAATATTTATATTGATTATTTAATTACGGCTAGTATTTTACTGGTAAGTATTTCAGTCTATTTTTGTCAGTATTTAAATATGAAAGATCAGTATTTATATTAAACGGCCAGTATCCGTCGTTCAGTATACAAGTGGTCTGTATAAATAAAAATAAAAAATATTTATATTAATTGGTCAGTATTTAAACATACATAAATGGTAAGTTTTATTTTGTCGAATGGCCAGTATTACTTTTTGATTGGTATCAACACAAATTTGGTTCAAACTTAAATTCCAATTCCATCCAACAGGCATTGCTATTTGTTCTGGAGAATTTAAATCAGATTTTTATACTGTCCATTTTTTATTTATATTGACATTTGATAATATAATACTGAATATTTTGTAATAAAATACTGGTCGAAAACTGTTCTATTACAGAAATTGATTAAAATATGGACAGTTTAATTTATTGCCTTTATTTTATTAGGCTAAGTTGATGTAGGACATAATTTTACTGATCACATTTATTCAAGTTATGATAATAATTTTCGTTGATTGATTTAAGCAGCTCATATTTGATGTCTTTTCATTTCCAAAAGCCCACCCTCAATACACGGAAAATATGCGTATCTTAAGATCTCGTACAGACTATTGCTTCTGCGCAGTATTTCCGGTGAATCGGGGTGAGCCTTTGTAAATGAAATAATAATGATGTTTATTTACAATCTGTTTTAGAACTGCAAACGAGCATAAACTTACATTGAACCGAGAATATGTAGTAACTTATTGTAGGTGCAACTTCCGTACTTTCGATACGATCGCACCGCATAGAAAGCTCACTAAACGATCGGCCTGAATGCATTTTCGAGTTGAACAGTCCTGCATCGAGCAGATGGAGAAGTAGCATTCGAATGCATGGTGGACATGTGATACAAATATGTAAATGGTACATCTCAATACACATGTGTGTACCCCGGAGAGTCGGTGGTGCTCGCGCGCGGGTGTTTTGCTATTACAATCAGCTCGATTTACATTTCATAAATAAATCGCTGGTCTCCTTCCACCATCTCCTTCGAATATATGTATATGTATGTATGTATGTATTTCCCCTCGTGGACCATTTTACGGTTGCATTTAGCGTTGCGAATAAAGTGAGTGCGCGCTTTGTTCGGAATCCGCGACGGAATGTGTTCTACCCGCGAGTGAAATGCTTTTGTCTGAACAGTCGTGAACTTTCGCCGCGCACTGCATAATTTAATCACAATATTGAAATAGTCATCGCTTACGATGAGAATATCTACTGTTCATGTATGTATGTATGTATGCATGTATGGATGTGGACGATTTAGAAAGCTGCGAGGTTAAAACGGCAGCTCAAGGGTCACAAAGTTACGATGTTGATGCACTCGTACTATCGTGGATGGGTTCGAGTTATGGTCAAGGACTGCAAGAATTCGTTAAGATGTATTTTGTAATTTTTGACACTTGCTGGAGTATACGAAGTAATTATGCAAAGTTTGTGTTAGATTTGTTGAATGGTACATATGTAAGCATTTTTGAAATTTTATGAGTAATAATGGTACCTTATAATAATGCAACATGTAATGAAATTACGATTTGATGAATGTTTTTATATCTGTTTCTATTTTATAAGGCTTTATTTCGAGAAGATTTAATCGGGTAAGTATGTACATATATACGTAAGTTGAGAAATTTTCTCGCGCGTTCAAGCCTCCCAAGATAATTTCTGGAAAACTTTAGTAGAACGCGTAATTTTATTTTATTACATCGATAAAATTTTACATTTTAAACTATTTAACAGAAAATTATTATAAAAAGACATAACTTTAAATATTACCCAATTATTCAATTATTTGCAGTAAAATATGACATTGAAATATAAGCGGATTTATTTTTTTTACGACTGATTTATTTATGCAGTTATATTGAGCCAAACTCTGTGTTGTAAAATTGAAGTTGTAAACTTTGTTCAAAACATAATCTTAAAATTTGTGATTGGTAATATAACTTTATGCGTCTAACATGCCTACGTAAGTGTTTCGTCCATTTAATATTTCTTGTTTCAGAAAGGTTTGTGAAAGGTTGAAAACACCTTAACATTGTGGTGAGTATATAAAACAAATCAATTTTATATGAAAGTCTATCAATGAGTCGGAAAATTCTTGGAGGAGAAAATTGATCTGAATTCTAGTCAACAAGAAAGCCTTAAATTTCTTCTGGAATTTGAACTAACCTGAACGAAAATGTTCAACTATAATTCGAATGAGATCAATCTATTAACGTGCCACAATAGAAATTGACAAAGACTGAATTTAAACTAATTGGCTGATTGCAACGTTTTCCTCAGACCTTTTGCGAGGCTATTAGAGAATATTATTATAGTATAGGTATTAAACGTAGTACTTAAGTATGATTGGTATCATAATAATTGGTAGCATTTTGGTTAGTATAATCCAGATCGATCCTATGCTGATTTATTTGACAATTATTCGTACATATTATATTATAGACTAGTGGTATATTTGTTATATTATATTATAACCAGCAGAATAGACTAGTGGTTAGCATATAATTCTTTGAAAAAAGTGGCCACAGGTTCAAATCCCACTGGTTTCTGCTGGCCAGATCTTGGATTTGTAACTCCAGGTCGATCATTTCCTACCAGAGTTTGCCAATTTATCTGATTTTCATTGAAATGGGTTCAACAAATTAGCAACTTCACCCATTTTCTCGCAAGTATAGACTTTTCAGCAATCTCGAATTTCGCTCAATTGTATAACATGCTGAAAATTTACAAATTTGACCATAGATGTCTCTATGTATGTATTTATGTACTTTGTATAATACTGATAATTTTTGTATCAAATGTACAATGTTTCTGGTCAGGAAGGCGCAGTGGGATTACCTGTAAGGTCTTCCCGGTATAAATTAAAATAAATAAATAAATTATACATATGTATAACTGGATTCAAAAAGAGGCTAATATAGCATCCAGGATTGAAGCTATTAAATTAGATTTGGAAATCAATATCGCCAAGATTCGATGCATTTTAGACCGTGAAACTTTTCAAAGTATCAAAATTGTCAATGGCGGAAGTAGAAGTGTCACGGTCGCAAAGCATTAGCAGGTAAACGCACACGCAACACAAAAAAATCTTGAGTCGCGTGAAAAATGGTGACACCAAATAAGGATAGGAGAGATACGTTGGTCTTACACGGTCTAGCCTTGGATGGATTCGTAACACCGGCTCTCGGTGAACTATGGGAAAAAATGAGCCTCAACAGTGAAAGGAAGATCCGGTACGAACGCTGCACCGGACCGAAGGCTAGAAGGGACATGCTGGATGGAGAACCATTATATACATATTCATTCGATGTGCAGCAGCCAACAGCTACATTGCATATTTTGTAATTTATTTGTTTTTACACGGAGCGACAGACTGGCTTGTCGCCGTAAATATCCAACTAAAGGTATACAATATGTACCTCGGTGGAAAATTGCCACTCCACATACGGTAGCGATCACCGTTAGATTTATCGGCCGGGTATTAATTGCTTTCGCAAAAATCAACTCGAGGAAATCTCTCGACGTCATTGTAAACACTCGATTTCATCCAACAAAGGCCAATGATCGTCAGTTTGGAGTACCCATAGTCTGTGTGCAGAGTCTGAAAGGCCGTTCGAGTGCGCTCATATTTATGTAAATAAACACTACTGTTTATACTGGAACGGTGTTTGATTTAAACTCTGGAGATTAACCGTGGATAAAGCTCTTTGAGTGGTGCATTCGAAGACGTCATTAAATGAACGATTCGTGTCGTACGAGTGAAGTGACTTTCGATTTCGTATGTGTTCGCATTGGCATTGTCGAAAATTCCACGTTAGGTAGATAGATACGTGTGTCTGCTGATAAATTAAATGGTAGTGGAATTCCGAAGGTTTGTGCTTAATGCAAAATTATTCCACTTTGACAAAATTTATATCTGATAGAGAATAATAGGCGGTGCGTGCGGGGAGGCTAAATAATTGTCGACCGTCGACCATATTTTATTTGAAACATATGGTAGATTGTTTCATTGGATTATACATCGATATAAATTCATATCCAGGACAACATTGGAAATGAGTTCAGTTAGATTTTCTATTAAATATATTAGAATCAAATTATTCATACGAATATCATACAAGTCATGTTATACAGTTAGAGTAATAAAATTTCATTGATATATTGTGTAATACTAAATTCAAAATATTATATTAAAAAAAACATCGTTAAAATATTTATTGGATTGATGACTATGGAAAAAATAATAAATTGAAATATTTAAAATATTTTCGTCTCGATAAAAGTCAACGGTACGAAATCGTGAATCATTCTGCAAAAATAGACCCGTTTTTTTCGGCGGCGTTGAAATAAGTTAATTAACCGCACAAAATAAATAATAAACAATAAAAAAACCGGACCGTGTTAAATATTTAATAAATTTTTAACGCATATTTTGACGCTAATCTTTGTGTATTGTCAAATATTTTTAATAATCCGAATTAAATTTACATATTTAATGCAAATACGAATTATCATTAGGTATGAAAAGTGTTTGGAAAAGTTTTATTTTTGATTGCGTCTATAAATTATTATTAACTTTGTATTATTTACGATCGATTATGTCTCATTATTTTTTGTTTATGAATGAATCAAGAATGTCTCTTGCCAAAGCCATATAATTTTCATGAGAATCACATCATATTTATTACCATAACGTATGTCTATAATATCATATAAAGAGAAGCTTTTTAAATCAATTTTTCAATTGAGTGTAAGGAAAATATATATGTGGAATATTTAAATACAGCATTAAGATTAATATAAAACATATTAGACTTTCCATATATGTTTCGATTGTATACCAAGTTTATCAGAAAGCACACATATAAAATAGTTTGACAGCCCTGCACATTATCTATGTGCATAATGTAAGGACGATTAATTTTTAACATTAAACACACGCTGCTCTTTAATGTATTTATATTCATAATAAATACACGCAACTATTTATATTGCATATGAATGTATTTCGAGCCGTCCCGGTGCATCGAGTCCGATACTGTGCAGTGTGCAGTGCCACCTCGGGCGATACGAATAAATTTGCATCGATTTGAAATCACAATATTTTATATTGCATAGATATGCGAGAGTGCAACCACGGTGTTTATCTTCGCCGGACCCGGTATTGTTCTCGGAACTCCATCTTCTTCTTTTTCATAAATATGCACTCCGCGGTCGCGGTGCATTTCGACGCCGACCCACCGACAAAATTCATCTCAAAACGAAAGGAAAAAAATCGGACAAACTCTCATTGTTGATATTCAAAGTTCGACTAGTCGAGAGGAATTTCGCATATGCTCGCCATTCAAGTGTCTGCGAGTCGTCTACCTGTCAAATGACGTGTTTTTGAGGACGACTTATGATCAAATACACTCTGATGTCATTGATATAAAATTGAGTATTAGATGACCATTTTAATATTTAATTCATATTTTTTTATAAAGTAAACTGCTAACTTTTAAATGTAATTAAAACTCTTGTAGGTATTTATATGAAAGGAAAAGGATTCAAATAAAACTATATACATAATTAAATGTGACGTAGTACTCATCATATCAGGAAGTTTTTAAACAACCTAACGTACTTAAAAACAATTATGTATTTACCTTTTAATAAATCTTCAAATTCTAAACGACACGATATATTAGCCGTTATATTTGAAAGTGGCGAAAGTCCAATTTTCAGTTCCAAAAACACTATTTCTGTTTGACTAAATTCACAAATTGCTATAACTTATTTTAATTCGATATGTCCAGAATCTCGGAAAAGCAAAATAAACGCATTAAAGGCCACCAGTATTTATATTTAATGTTTTGCGAGATATTTCTCGAAATGAAGAAAAGTGGACTTATGCCATTTTCAAATATAACGGCTCATGTGCATATGTGTACTTAACTAATTTTCGGTAAATTTATAGATATTTTAGCTTTTAGTTAATATATACCTATGTACATATCTTAATACTAATGTAACTTATATAAAATATACAATGTTAGACTATTCAGATGTATAAAATATAACATACATATGTACATACATATACATATGTAACTTAAAAAGTGAATTGTGAGTATTGATATTTCCCTTCCTATTTCTTAGAACAGAGTCGACTTGATAATTGAATTAATTTTATTTCAATTACTATTGAAATAAAATATAATCATTGTTTTTGGAAATGTATACGAACCTTTTTATATCATAAAAGCGTACTAATAAAAACACGCATTAATAAATGGAGCGTATTTCCTTCCCATGAGAGAAGTCTCCAATATACATATATACATACATACATACTATTTAATAGATATTTACAATTATTGGTCACTATACAGTTCCAATGTATATCAATTTATTTCCTATACATGTATACGTTTAAAACTATCTCAATAGAATTTTTATAATACGCCTTAGTGAGGTGGAAACAATGTACACACATTCGCCAATTTTTTTAACCAAACTTCGCGTGTTATTTGTACGCGAATGGCAGACTACTGTTTTATTTGTTTTTTATTGTAATTTCACATATATTTTTTTCAGTTCACCAGGTGAGTGTGGAATAAATTGTAATGCAGAGCAAACATTGTACGCGGATCCCGGGCTGTGACAGTGCAAGTTTCGCACCTCGTTGCCATTATTTGCATAATTGAAGTCTTCATTCACCACCGGGCTACAATGACATCGTTTAACATCGACATAAATCACCAACCGTTTGGTCTCCTCGACGCACATATAGGCATGCAAGAGAACCAAATAATAACGAGAGAGGAAAAAAAGGCGTAAAAAGATTCGACAAAACTTCGCGAGTGGTCGCTACTGCAACACATTCCGCGACAACACAATTTTATTTATTCGCGTTTCGTACGAGCAAACATATAAAGTACGAAGTCGAGTAATAAGATTAATGCAATACTGCAGATATTTTTATTATTTTAAATGTATTTTCCGACTGCTGAATGCATAGAATGGAATTCTAGGGGTGTTGAAAGGTCGTACACGTGAAGGGTAGTCGTCGTGGACTGCATAGGAATGTTCTAAAGTGGTATTCATCAAGCGTTCGCTACGAGTTGATAATGATATTCAATGTCTTTATACGATTTCTGCTGAGCAAAAGTGAACTAAGTCACCACTGCAGGCTAGCTTAACAATTGTCAACACTTGCTACATATTATGGTGGGCACTTGATATTATATTGCAGATTGTATCATTCGGAATGAAAGAGTTGTTGAATGGATAAGCGTAGGAGGTGAACGAGAGATTGAATAAGCAACCAGATGTAATAAACTATATTTATACTTTCAATTGGAAATTTTGTAATGAAGATAGCTGATAATGACAGCTTTTGATATGAAAATTTTTCTATAACTTTTGACCGCTTACAGTTTCTAAATTTTCATTTTGATACATTTTGTTTCTATTTATTTCATTTACATAATTATATTTATGTACTATCAATTACATACATACTTACATAGATCAGTGGTTAGCGTGTAAACTTTCAACTGAGTGGTTATTTATTTATCCTCTTGGATGTATGTGACTCCAGGTCAATCATTTCCAATCAGAGTTTGGCAATTTATCTGATTTTATTGAAACAGTTCCACAAAATTGGCAAAAACATTTCCCGTCTCTCGCAAATTCGAGTTTAAAGTATATTGAATTTGCTGATATTATAAATTTGATACCCAATATGTAAAATGTAGCTATTTCTCGAAAAATAAGTGTTATCGAATTTTTACATAGATGTCTTTATGATACTTTACAAACATAATTGTTTAACGCGTGTTTGTAATTAATTGACCAGGAAATTGCATTAGGATTTATCGATTAGGCCTTCCTGGTAAATGCACATATACATATATGTATCTATAAAAATAAATAAATATATATGTACGTACATACATATGTACATATGTTTGTGTATAAAATTGTATAGAAAATCTCAAAGTAAGCTTTATTTTATATAAAATTACCCGGCTTAGCTCGGTAAATGGAAATTAAATGAAAACCATGAAAAAATCACAAACGTCTTTGACTAATCCAGCCAATCAGAAACGAATTACAGACGCCGTTTTGGTTTTATATATAAGATATTTCAATCAATAATCGGGCGTTTATTGTATGAGACATTATATTTGAAAGTGGTAAATAGTTCACTTTTCTTCATTTCAGGAAATATTTCGCAAAACATTAAATATGATGTTTTACGTTTAACAATATTTAAAATACTGGTGGCCTGCAATACGTTTATTCTGCTTTTCTGAGTTTCTGGACATATCGAATTAAAATAAGTAATAAAAAATTCTGAATTAAGTCATACAGAAATAATGTTTTTGTAACTGGAAATAGGACTATTGCTACTTTCAAATATAAAGGCTCGTATCTTAAATGATATATCTACTTGATGTAATATAGCCTATACGATATTATACTTTACATATATACTGACATATTGAATATGATATATTAAAATAAATGATCCTGTCTAATATAATATATCAAAAAATGATAAATAAGTTACTTTATTCAACAGAAATCAAACTAAAAATTAGGTTAGGTGAACTTAGAGTACATATACATATGTCATAGTGGACTTGGTCCACAATTTCGCGTATGATACACAGCATTGTAGCCGTTAATTAAGACCATAATGCTGTCGCCGCAGTACATCGGCGCATTCGAAGCGCTCAGCATCCGAGTCAAATGTTACAACCGGCCTTTCGCAGAAATGTTTCATTCTGTCCCGGCTTATTTATGCGGAGATATGATCTGGTGGTCGGACACCTTACATGGCTCCGTCCTCAGCAGCCTTCGAAGACGACGACTAACCAACTCACTATGCGAATATTATTTACCACCGTGCTGAAATCCAGGTCTGTGTGCCAGCAAGCGGCTCGGTGAATTAGTGCCCGTTCGCGATCAATGGTCGAATAAATAACGCCGGGTGAATTAATTAGATGTTTCTAAATGGTGTGGTGCTTACCTTTTGGTCTCCGAATCTCATTTGGCGTCGAGCGTTTCTCGATACGTTCATCCTGCACAGGAACAACCTGTCCTCGGCGTCTGCTGGGGTTCTGCACAGTTCCGCTTGCACGCCCTGATGGTCTTGTTTGTCTATTATGTCGTAGACGCTATCGCCGTGGATCAACAGGTCCTCCTGTTCAACAATGCAGAACAATGTTATCGTTTTAGAATGGGTAAAAATGGTGCCGATAGGCGATAAGCATATTCTCGGTATAAGTGTTTGCGAATTTGTTGAAATGCTACACGCTATCTACATACATACATACTCATAGATACCTATATATATTTGCAATATATATATATATATATATATATATATATATATATATATATATATATATATATATATATATATATATATATGTATATATATATATATATATATATATATATATATATATATATATATATATATATATATATATATATTGCCGTAGATATTACTAACAAATTAACCAACAGATTCTATACAATAATCACTAGCCACCATACTTAGCTTGTAAGAAATGGCTAAAACATTAGTAGCTTCAAAAAATCTTTAATTAAAAATAATATACATATGTATATGTACATGCAAGTGTATGAATAAAATGTATTTTGAATAATTATATGAATTGTAAAAGGTTTATGAGCTTTTTTTCCTGATATGTCGTAAACAATAACATTTAAATAAGATAATATTTTTAATACTATTTAAGAAAAATAATGTGTAAAATAGATAATGATTACTGGATCAGTAGCTATTAAAATGTATTCTTTCGTGAATTAAGATGTATTGACTTAAGATATATTGTGAACACAATATATGAACAATGAAAAGCTTTTAAAAATTCTAAAACTAATTGTTGTACTAAGTAATGAAGGCCATCACTGCAACGAAAGTGACTCGATCGAAAGTGGAAAAACCAAGATTTTTCGCGATTTTTATGACAATATCTGAAATAGTCCGTTTACCATGCATACACATGAAGAGCGGGTAGCATACATTGTATATTACCATACATATATAGTACCGTTTACCATGCATACATTCTTTTCAATCTTTGCTTTTCGATCTTTCGGCTTTCGACTTTCGATACAGTGACCCAGACCCGTAGCTGAAGAAAGAAAATAAACATACGTAGCTGAAAAAAGCATTGAATTGTCCGGATTTTTTCATTCTAATTTTCAAAATTTCAACGCTTTCTTTAATTTGAAATTGAAAACAAACTGATAATATTTCAAGTAAGAACTTCCAACGTTTAACGTCTCACCAGAAATCTAACAGAGCTTTCGGTAAGCAAACACCTCATGATGTGGCCCACATCCCACGCATGAAATATCAATTTTAGATTTAAATCTCGACAATTGTTTTTATTGCGGCACGCTAGTCTCTACGTAGTAAAATAAGTATAATGTTGTTGCACTTGGCATGATTGCCAAGATTGTGCGGGCGGGTCGCGGAGCTTTTATGAAGAGCTTTCAGCTCTCGCAGAATGTAAACATTCGTGAACTCCCGAAGGGCGCTGGCCTGTCCGTCCGCCGAACGAAATAATTACACATTATTACAGCATCAGAAGTGAACGTTTTCGCGGAGCTTTTTGATATCTGCTTTATGTTCGCGGGTGGTTCTCCTCGTACCACCTCGTAATTATGTCTTAAATGCGACCAATAAAACGTACGCCACCGAAGAGCGGGCCTTTACCGGCTACGCCAATCATACACGCTTCTTCCAGACAATAAACGTGCACTTGACTCCGGATAGTCGCAACATACAATGTAAGTGTTGACGATAATTATCAACAGTGATTTTTACCGCCGAAGAACTATGTATTTAATATTATTTCATACATATGTAGCCAGCAGTATGGCTTAATGGTAGGGTGTATGTTTAGCACCGAGTGATCAGTGGGTTCGATCCACCATACTGCTGGTTAGATTTGGGGGTATTTGTGACTCCAAATCGATCGTTTCTTATCAGAGTTTGCTAATTTTATCTGATCATTGTTGAAACGATTCCTCAAAATTGGCAAAAAATCATCTTTCCTGTTGTCACAAATCTTCTGTATTTATTGTGTGTATAATTTGTAAAAATTATGTACAAAATGTAAATCCATAGATGTCTCAATATATTAATTTTGTAATTAATTAATTGTTATTTCATGTTCTTCAGCGTCTGGAAATACAGTGATTTATGTAATAATAAAATGCTGCATTGTTTGTAATTAATTGTCCAGGAAGGCGCACTGGGGTCTTCCTGTCAAGCCTTCCTGGTATATATTTATGTAAAAATAATAAAATAATATGTACATATATCTAAATGTTTCAAGCTCGATGCGATACATTTGTATGAATTTAATAGGCTGTACGGAGAATTCAATTCACCCTTTGAATCTATCCAAATGAAGATTTAACCAAACAATTTACTGATTATCTTGAACCATTTTTTTGGCATCGGAATATAGAGATATGTGTATTTTAATTCAGACATATGTACATACTTAATATGGATATCTAATGTACTAACAAGTGTTACGCGAGCCAAAAAAGTTTGGGAACCGCTGTTGTAGAGTATTGACATATACATACACATACAATATGCTATTCAGATTTTTATTTCAATTTTTTGGTAGATATACTTAAAAAAGTGGTAAATACATAATGTAATAATGAATAGCTTAAAGTTGAAGTAGTAGTAGTTTTTTAATACAACTTTTTTCCACGGTGTTTAGCTAAATGTTTGAATTATTTTACATCTGTAATATAAACATTTATGCATATGATTTTTTTATTTTGACACTATTTTTGTTTGTCTTTTTTGTTAAAAGCGATCATTTAAGTAAAAATATTATTGAGTCGCGAAATAATATATGAAAATTGCATATGAAATATCCAAACTAAACGGTATGAATACAGATTACCTAAACAAAATCTGCTTTAGGTTATTGACTTTAGAGAGTCTATAATTAATATTATGTGTTAAATGTATTATGAGCATTTATAAGAATTATAAATAGGTTTTTGAGCTCTTTTTCTTATTATACTGTACATTAACATTAGAATAATATAATACTATCATTACTAACCAAATTAAATTAAACTGTAAAATAGAAAATGATCAGTAGATCAGTAGCTATTAAAATAGATATAAGATGTATTGTGAACATAATTTCATAATAATAAAAAGCATTTAAAAATCAAAAACGGTATGAGAAGTCTTTTGAAGAAAACCCTTTAAAGAACTTATTAATTATTCAAAAATATTATCACAATAAAGAATCTACATATATTTTAAATCGAGTATATTACTTTTAGATGAATTATATGATTATTTCAATTTAATTGTTGGATAATTAGCAGACTAGGCTGTAAATTTGGCAAATGGCTATTTTTATTACCAGCCTCTTATTTGCTCGTTTTCGATTTTTAAAAATGATTTCGACAAAACCATAAGAGTTAAAAATAAATTATGTAAGAATGAACATAAATATTGCACACGTATGCAGCTCGCATTCAAGATAGGGGAGATGAAAAAACGTAAATAAAGACAGAGCAAGTCGCGTCTGGCGCAAGATGCATAAATTTCAAAGTGTTTCACAGTGTCGGTCGAAAATGTGAAACGTTGAAGAAGACACTGTATTATTATGGGATGATGCTGTGGGTGGTTCACCATCTTTACGGAGGCGAGGGGGAGAAGGGGGAGGGAATGGGGAGGTCAATGGGGGTGGACAGACCGCCCGGTCGAGAGACGTATGGGTAGCTGCCGCGGGTCATACTGATATACTCAACAAAATTGCCACACATCCCACATTATCTTAATACATACCCACGGAGGTAGTTCTCGGTTCATTTGCACGCACTTAAAATTATCAAAGTGCAGTGGTCGTCCATCGTAGAGTTCCCCGGCCGAAATTGAACGGGACGAAACTGTTGCAAAATGGCTTACTAATGGATTCGATCAAGAAAATACCATTTTTTACTCGAAATAATGAACTTTTATCTAGAGAAATTCAATTTTGAGATGTTGCGCAATAGTTTGGTTCAAAAATACGAAGTTGAACTTAGACGGATTAAGGTCACGGATATGGTGAATCACCTCGATGGGGGTCTCTCTCTTGTTGCGTATAAATATATACCGGAGGGTACCGAAAGACGGACGCAACAAAAAAACGAGAAAAAAATGATTAATGGCATTATTGTGGCTAACCTTAGGACTTATTATTCGCATTTGAAAATTTGGCATCGAACATTTATATTGTGGACCGATGAAAAATACCGCTTTTATAAGTGATATATGCCGCGTGATTGAATCGGTGGTTTATGACTTTTTTGGGTCGCGACCTCTCCTTTTGATCGGTTTGCTTTGTCGACCGCGATGCACAATAAATGCAAATTTGCTAAAAAAAAATGTACTATGCACTGTTGACGATAAGAATTTTGCATAATGGTTTTTATCCATAGTGCTTTTCGTTGTACCTACTTCGCATTATATAATGGCCTACGAATTTATGCACCATGATTGCGCTGATATAATCGTTTAGGTATTTTTTGATGTTATTAGATATTTTTTAGTGCTATTTTTTAACAATTCTGACGATGAACAATCTAAATAAGATTTATACTGTTTTGGTGGAAGATAATTCTGCTGTTGAAATTGCAATCATTTTTCATTGAGTATTTTTAATTTGATGTGCTATTAACACACTCATTGCATTGTAAAGAACTGTAGCTTTGAATATTTCGTATAGATACGCTGTAATTACAATAAAAACTACAATAAATTCGGAATTATACAGAAATTACGTTTTTTTTTAACTTAAAATGCATTTGCAATTATAATAAAAAAGCACGTTTCAACTTCGATGGAGATTAAATGAACATACGCATTTGAATTTGAGATATTGAAGATCTCTCCAACGTTACACATATTATTATTGTTTATTTTATAGGAAATTGGAATAATCGACCTAAAAACGTGGAAGAATAATAATATTTTATATGGAAAAATCATAATACTATGGTTTTTTTTATGATTATGTATAAATGTACCTACTTTTGTCTGCGTACATATATACATATGTATATATTTTTATTTTTCTCATCTCTATGTATTTTTTCGCCCATTGTGGTGCATTAGGGACTCCTGTAATGCCACAATGGTCCAAACTTAAACTTAAAAAAATAAATAAATTATCATAATCATAATCAATACCTCCTGCCCGCACAGTTATTTATCTATATTCTAAGAGCTATCTGATTTCTTAATGAAATCATCTGAATGTGATACATTCAACCACAGCATAGGTTATCAGAGAATGTATAGCCTATTTGTCTGGTAGCCTACGCTCAATATTATTTTCATAAATGGATTTGATGTATGAGTGAATTTTGATCTTCTCTCTTCCATCCGAGCCTCACAAGAATATTTTTTGTATTCATTCATTTTACCACTATTGTGACTATTTCTATTATTGCTTGAACTTTTGCTGCAATTGTTTTTTTATGTATTATGTATAAACATGTTTTTTTCTCTGTTAAATTTTTGACCACTGTGGTGCATTAGGAATTTCTGTAATGGTCCAATGATCATAAGTTAAATGATATAAAAATATCGCCAATAATAATAACATAATATATACATATGTAGAAAGCTAAAACATTCATATATCGTATTCATTTTTTCAAATAATGTTTGTAGTTTGTTAAAAAACGCAAATACTCTCAAGGTTTATATCTATACATAATATTAAATTTATGGGCATACATATAGTAAAACATTGAATGATTCACAGTTATAATTTAGTATATAAAGGTCAGATTCCCATCGCGACTGAAAGAGTGTTCTTGATCTGCGATCTAAAATCAAAAGATAAATATATCATCGCTCGTTTTTGCGAAACGAAACCTCAACCACAACAGAAACTGTAATCCGACAAGCCCCAGAGTACAGCGCGTTTAATCCACTTAGAAACTTGTACTCTCATTCCACAATATAATATATATTATATATATTTAGCGCAAGTAGCGACGCGACGCTCGGGGTGATTATATTTAAGTGTTTTTCGGCGGTAAATAGTCGCTTCTTTTAAAGTTTTAAGTCGGTAATCTCCCGGCAAACGACCTATTTGTATGGTCACTAATTTCTGTGTTCGAATACAATTACGCCAGCAGGATCTAACCGACTGGGCTTTTGTCGAGGAAGGCTCTATTCTTTCTCTGGGCAGGCTATTAGGAGAGAATCACTTAAGAATCACCTGTGCAGCTACCGACGTGTGTGCATACTGTTTGAGCCCGAAATGATGATTAATGTGTTCTTTGGTGTAAAAGAACAGAGTCATGTTGTGTATGGGGGCCGTCGACAACCGAAGCTCTTTCGGTAGCTCTTATACTCCGGCTACCTCTTAGGTGATTGGTCGTAATTATTATTTATTTTTTTCACTTCCACAGTTCAGTTAATTCATTACCGCATCTAAATGCCTTTCAATGACCCTGTTTTTAGCTTTATAGCCGCTGACAGCAAGCCGCGCTTTCAATGTTTAGATTCGACTGTGTATTATTCATATTCTTCTGTAAAACTCTTGTGATGTGTACGTTGGAATATTGCGCAAGCTTTGTGTCTTTGATGTGCGAGTAGTTTCGACACGTCTGATAACACTTTGGAATTAATATTTTTGCTTTGAAGAATACGGCTTATTACGATGTGAAGTTTTGATCGGAGAGTGAAGTGTTCATTGAGTAATCGATGACAAATATAGATTTATTTCTTAACTCCATTATTTTTCACATTCATTGAAAACATCCAATGATATTTATGATAAATCATTTTTAATTAATTAAATTCAATACGTAAATATATTTGAAGTCGGAGGACTACAGGAATGGTAAGCTTATCTTTTTTATGTCAAGAAGGTTTTTATCAAGTCAAGAAGGTATTTCAATATGTTAAAATGTTTTTAGGCATTGTTTTACATAGTATTTGGATACTTTTTTCAATAGCTACCAGCATGGCTCGGTGGTTGGGCTTTTGCCTAGCATCGCCGGGTTCGATCCCGTGAATTCTGAGTATATCTGTAATGCTGCTGGTCAGACTTGGATATTTGTTTGGACTCCAGGTCAATCGTTTCCTATCGGAGTTTTGCCAATTTATCTGATTTCATTGTTGAACCGGTTCCTCCATTAAATTGGTAAAAAAAAACATCCTACCTACTATGTCACCACAATTTGAGTATGATTTATGTATAATAAAAATTTATATACAAGTTTGAATTAATAGATGTCCCGCTAATTTCGAGTTTTTCAGTGTCTAGTAATTCAGCGATTTATGTAATAAAATACTGCATTGTTTATAATTGGCCAGGAAGGCGCATTGGGGTTCACCTGTTAGGTCTCCCTGGTATATATGTACATATATACAAATTATTGTAAAATATATAAATCCAGACTGATTATTTTTTACAAACATTCTAAGAATATTGTTAAAGCAGCTTCAATGAAAATAAGTAGTAATATTTCTCATTTGTGTTTGATTTTGTAATCAGAAACTTCCTTTTTGATTTGTGTGATATCCAAAAAAGAAAATAAACTAGAATACTTAATACATGAGTTTTTCTTTACCTTAGAAATATTTTATAGAAATTTATTCAAATTTGCAATCAAATAATTACACCCATTAATTTCAACGTCATTTTCATTTAAGATTTCATCTGATCATCATTTCAATTCATCCTGTTCATAACATAAGAAATCAGTATTTGAGATTATTTTATTGAGACATTTCATTTTACTTTTAAAGAATGATTCAAATAAAGGCTTCCTCACAACTACATGTACATACATATGTAGTTGTGAGGAAGCCTTTTTTTCGATACACCGTTCAATTTTAATTTTTGATTTAATACATAGCCGTGAATTAAAAAAAATAATAACCACCATTCGATTAAGTATGATTAGGTGCGATAATTCCTATTTTAGTATGTAAATAATCCCATCGTTATTCGTTCAAGTGTTGGTAAAAGGAAGAAAAAGCGAGCGGCTTAACGCCAATTATTACCCGAACGTCGCCGGAGGGCAACGATTTTTTCTAAATATTTACAATTCGAATTCCGTACAAGGGGAGTGTGAAATAGTTATGTGAAGAAAAAAAAAGATAAGTCATCACTTTAAACACACACATAACAAACCGGATCTAGCACGTTGTGGCCGATCAAATATTGCCGTCGTCGTAATATATAATTTGCATGATTATTGGAGTAATAATGATACGCTGGAACAGATCAGGTGTGTTTTACATATCATCATCTTTTGGGACTGGACGACCACCGACCTTGCCGCGTGTGTAATTGATTGATGGCCAACAAAAGAAGTCGAAGACGTATGTACGTACGTACGGTGAACAAAAACGAAAATAAAAAATAAAATAAAACACGAGATATTAGAGGAACAACAAAGCCGCCTGCTTAATCCACAGACAGGTGTTACAATTTAACGGTGGCTTAATTAACTTCCTCGTGAGCCGTCTTGTCGGTTTAATTGTTTTCCTACGAATTTTCCACGTGCGATTAGGTACTACTTACTGTTGAAACAAAAAACTTGCTTATAATTTGCTTACTCAGCCCTCCTTCCCACCTCTCTTTCCCTCCTAGTGCTCTCAAAAAATAAATACAAATAATGGTGCGTAATTAGGGTTCGATATGTTCGTGTAAAATTTATAATAGTTCTTAAATTAAAATGGATTTTTTTTAAATGATTTGTATCGAACGAATTTTTGAGCAGTGCACTTGAAACGTACCGGATGTACATACATAAGCTGTAAAATTGGTGCAATTTTTCAACTGTAAATTAATTATAACAAATTGTATATAATTTAAGATAGTTATTGATAGATTTTCCATATTAAACATTAATAGGCTTGACGGCTCAATATAGCATCTGTAATATTGAAAAGCTGTCATCAGAAAAAAGTCATCATAATCAATACTCTTTTGTAAAGTAGATAATAGAACTGAAACATATTAAAATCTAATACTATCGAGTCCAAAGTTGATAGGTCTATAATTTGTTACATTGAATTATTGATGCAGTTGTGTTCCTGTTTTCAAAACATTCGAGTAATTTTTCAAAATATTTTTTTATTTAATTTTCCCGTTTTGAAATGATTTCCTAAATAATTAACATAATGTAATACAGAATTTATAAATAATACATGTTGAAGACTCGGTATTACAAATTATTGTGTTTAAAAAATGTTTAACGTGTTCTTTAATGGTCTGTTAATAGTAATTTAATTCACATGTGCGTTTACTTGCAGTTGAAATATCACATTAAATAAATTCGTTTTTAATCATCATCCAATGAATAATAAAAATGCACACCCACTTAACCATAACGGCAGACAAGCGATTGCTCAATTCAACGCTTAATAATATAATTATCGTTAATTCGCATAGAGAAAAAAAATTACAAAATCGTTATTATACAGCATGTTCATTAAACATCATACTGTAATGTGACATTACAAACGGTTTAAATCGCCGAATTAGCTTTGAAATATTTTTTGTAGAGGTAAAATAAGAAAAAAATGATAATAAATGCATTTGGGGGGGTTTTGCTTGATTGACGCACTTATTTTACTTTTTACATTTTGACGCAAATAAATAAAAATTCACTTACCATTGAATGTCCAAGGTATTCGGCCGCATTATCCGATATATAAAGAAGTTTTCCATTTTGAGTCATCATCATTAGAAATCCGCTCAAGGCCTGCAAATGACAAAAAAGCGTATGCTGTGTGAATCATTACCGAATATGAGTTAAGTCATTACAGAGACGACAACGTTTTCATTGTTGGATTAATCTTATTTTAGACGGTCGTAAGAAACATCCTATTCGATACACATAAAAAGTAAGAGCATTGTTTCAACATTTTTCTTACACACCGTAATAAAATTCAGGATGCATTTAGGGGTAAGTATGGGATACTATGAAATCATTAAGGGGTAGAAAAAAAATACGGTGGGCACATGGGTGTGTTTGTGAGTCAATATAGTATAATTCTCACGGAAATGATTCCCGAAAACCAGTATTAAACCCACCCACAAGGGTGGAGAGAAATATTGAAAGGGTACAATTTTCCCGGTCTTTTTATTACGTACGGCTGCTTATTAATAACATTCGGGTTTTTCGGGTCGTTTTTACCCATACAGTTATAATAGTTCCCACGCCCCGTGAGTGTACCTGTTCCGTACCCGGCTATGTGAAATGTCAGATGAAAGAGTATCTAAAACGAAAAAAAAAGTACAGCTCCATATAATCATGCGGCCGCAAAGCCTTAATCCGTATGTTTATATGAGCTATGGTTTTCTATTAATAGAGGATCAAAATATCAACTGGGGAGGGAGAAAAAAGCGTACAATGATGATAATGACGAGAAGTGATGTAATCGAGTATCTATGTAAAAAGAGATCTATAGGTCAATCAATCAAAGGTGCTAGGAAAATTTGCAAAATTATACTTACTGTAAATGTTCTGTGTAAAATTTTTAATTTAAACTACATATAACAAAAATTTGTTACTAATACGTATAATCTTATATATGATGATGAAATACGGATAGGTATTTGGAATTGGATTATAATTAAATGCAGAAAATATTCCTATATATATCTATGTAAAATTTCAGTTTCGATAGTAGATTAAAATGTTGATACTGTCGTCAGATTATGTTATGTTTGGAAAATAGCAAAAAAATAGTATCTTTGCAGAAAAAATTGGATTTAATGACTCGTGCTAAAAAAATTAAGGTAGATACCTATTTTAGCGCATTATTTGATTATTTTTTTTAGGATATAAATAGAATTTATTTCATTCTAAGATTTTTGATTGATTCTCTTTTTTCATACAAAATTATTTTAAAGTTTGCCATATGTTAAAATTAGCTGTGTGCTTCCGTCAAAAAATATTTTCATTGCACGTGCTTCCATTATATAACATTTCTAATAACTAAACATGAGTTTTCAACTGTGTCAGAGAAACATAGTCAACTTTATGTATATGTATGTATAGGTATGTATATATGTAGATCAAATCTTTTAGTAAAAAATATTTAAAAATAAGGCACACATAGGATATGGCATAAAATTCAATAAAAAATGGAAGAAATTCTTATGTATTGATTTATATAAAAAAATATCACTAATAAACATTTCAAAATACTAACGCAAACAAAATTACACGTTCGACATTAATTTGATACCTCATTTGTATAGTAAATTAGTATATATATAATATATCCTCGAGGTTTATTTAGTATAATTCGCGCCCGCGCATGCTCACGCCTTATCGCCTGATTTATTGAGATTTATTAACACGCAAAAAAGGGCAAACACACAAACACACACACATAATTTAAAAAATAAAATAATATATATCATAAAGATCACCGATTGTTTGAATAAATCACTCAGAAAAGATGTGTCAGTCGCTTGTTAACGCGCATTTCATAAATCACCGGATTGACCCGATACATTTTGGCGAGTTTCTCATGTCGGTCCGCTCGGCAATTAATCATTTTCATTCACAATTAGGGGAAAACTAACCGATAATTACGCTAACCTTCGAAGCACTTCCTATACATTGTTAACAAGCCGGTATATATCACAATTTAACTCGCATGTGCTCGCTCTTTAATATTATCAATCACGCAACGTTCCGCGTACTCTATATTAACTATCTATAAATGTAGACTGTTTCCAATTTTTTTTAATTGTATTAATATTACAAGTCGCACACTATAATTGGTGAGATTACCCCTAGTATAATCAAGGTGGTGTATGCTGTAATAATAACCGAAAAAAAATAATTAGGGCCATCCCACCGAGACGCCCAATAAGGTCGAAGCTATAGATCACCTGCTGAGAGATCGCTATCACCGACCAAACATTGTTTTTTATTTTTTTATTTATTTATTCTAAATATAAAGCTTGTACACAAACAATTTTCAACAGTCTTCCTTAATTCATTTGGAATATAAACCGTACAACCATCGAAAATTATCGTTAAAGCGAAAAATTCGACCGTGATGGCGTTCGCCGAATAAATCATCGGTTTACTGTAATTATGAAACAAAATTTTAGCCACTTAACAGATACACGTGTTGGGTGAATCGGGTATTAATTTTGCCAATGAAAATATTATACGCACATAAATAAATTCCTGTTCGAATTTTAACACGTGTTTCGTTGACAGCACCGAGTAAGAAAATTTGTTAGCGCAGTGTGATATTTTTTGAGAATTATTTTATACAAAGTAATACTTGAAAAATTAAATGCAGTATAAAATTTTGTTTATTTTGAAGGCGATACGTTACAGAGATCGATCGTTAGATTAGATTATAATCGTATGTCTATTAAATTCATAATAAGCGGAGAAAGTGTCGAATGTTTGAACTGTGTATAATAAAAAAATAGCATACTTTTGATTATGATTAGAAAGTTCAAAAAATGCAATGAAAATTCGTAGGACGTTCGGAAAATTAATCACCCATTATAAGAACGACGGATAGTGAGAAGATTGTCAGCTCGTATTTGACTTTGCAGCGATCATTTATCAAACAAAAATGACTAAATAAAAAAAGCAAACCCACCGAATATATTTATATTTGAAGGTGAAAGCAGTTATCAATCAGAATATGATGGATGTTGATAACATATATCTTCTACGCATTATAAATTCAGAATTATACACGTCCATCTCCAGCTCCATTAGATAGTTCGAGGAAAGGTCGTGTAATATATGTAATATAATATATAGGCTGCGGGAGAACCGCTCAAGGAAACACGATACGCTCTTAAAGTCAAGCTTTTACTATATCGTATGCTTTATATTGTACCTTTCTATTTAAATTTAAAAATAAATACGAGCAAGTGCTGGTTTAATTATCTGTTTTAATTACTGCGATAGCGCGAGCCACGAGTCGATAGTTGCGCTTTTGCGTTTCTTGTTCTGTGCGAAAACGTGAACGTATAATAATATATGAAACCTATTAATGGAACTCATGCTGACAACTCGCGGTACACATGTTGCAAATATACTACATAATATAGACAAGCGAAATATAAATTGTGCATTAAAAACATTACAGGATAAACACTGCGAATGAATAAGCGTTTGTATTTAATTTTAAGTGGGGTTTAATTTGAATCTTCAAACCGTGAGAAACTTAGTATAAGTATAACCTTTGAAAGAAGAGTACATATGTATACTGAAAATATAAATTGATAATGATTATTCTTAAAAATATATAAAGTAATATGTAGTTATAATATTATATTGAAAGATTTAGAGTTCATTTTGTAATAAAAATATATATATATTTTTTCATATTGAAGTCGAATTTGTTGATAGCTTACTTTATGATTGGTACAGCCTGTAGAAAACATTATGAAAAATCAAAAATTATTTCAAACGCAAGTACATACATTTACTGGAAAAATTTGGATGGTCAACAGTTTTACGTCTTCCAATAGAGGCCATATATGAATAAAAAAAAATGTTAAAAAGTAAACTTAAACTTGTAGTTTAATGAATTTCAATGGAAAATTTAGAATATTGTTGAGTGCAAAATTTTCAATGTGATTTGTAGGCATTGAAAGATATGTATGTATGTTATTAATTTTAATTAGCTTGTCCTTCATTCTTTTAATATTTTCCATAAGTATAATTAAAAATGTCGGTTTGAATTTAGCACAGTTGAGGTCACCTGTAACCCGTAATTATCAGATGCTCAGGTTTCTGACTATTTATTTTGGTGTACGCTTTTAGTAAAGACCCTTTGAAACAAGCCGACGATTCAAGATAAGAAAAACGTATTATACATAATATTATTAATTGATTTTTCAAAAGAAACGTCATTTTTCTTTCACACGTACTCCTCGCACTGCATCCTAATGGCGTTAACAAGTGCCTAAGTGCCGGTTTTCGAGAGCGATGTATGTATTTTTTTTATCTCTCCAGTTACAGTATTAAACGATTACGGACGAGATGGGTTTTGCTCTAAAAAAAAGATTAACCGTAATATATACTTATTTTTTTTTCGTTTTCGTACGAACGAGAGGTCAAAGAAAGATGATTGTCGGGTTTGGCAACGTGAGATACATTTTTATTGATATTATATCGGTGTACGTCGAATGTATTGCATAATAATTTCGATAATCAGTGTGATCCACTCGTTTCTTCCCCATATGCGAAAGAACAGTTCTTAAAACACGATATATTGAAATATTACTGTTATTACCGACGAATTTATGACCGATAGAGTTGTTAATACGAATTACGTGATAACGACGCAAATTCGAAACATATAGACTTACTACGACATGCCATTTTAAGTTGTGCAAACTTTTATAACGCCCCTTTAGATTTTTTTCATAATAATTACACGGCTCGTTATACACACCAATGTATAGCATATTTAGTATACATTTATGAAAAAAAATCATATAAATGATGTCGAATGTACATAGTTATAGTTTCGAATACCAATTGTCCCAAACAATATTTATGTGCTATAATAATCTTAAAAAATAACTGATATGTCAAGGTATTACTTAAAGACATTAATGTATGTATAGTTGAATCAAATATTTTGTAGTAGGGCATTATAACATTGAACTTATGAACTGAAGATTCGTGATTCGATTTCCGATACGGTCTTTCGATTTATTCAATTATTTTGAAGGTTTCTGATATTGCTATAACTAAGCTTAGAAAATTATGATGTTTTTGAAAGCTAAATCAATCGTATTGTGTTAGAATTAATCACTTTTTGCTGTAATAATTGCCGGAACGATTTCATACCTATTTTATCTAAGGATAAATCATTCAGTGTGTCCTGAATTTACATATAAAAATCGTAACAATATAAAAATAATGATAATGCTGGATAATTGATTATAGCAAATGGCATATTAAAAATTCAATGGGCTAAAATAATTATTATATAATGAAAGTTAAGCTATTAAAAAATGTTGATTTATCCTATATTTCAGTTCATTTCAGAAGGAAATTTATATTAATCAACAATATTTATCAAATTTGGAATTATATATTATACGTATTTACCATATAATTTCGAAAGAGACTTTGTATATATGTATTTATGTACATATAGATGTTTGTTTGGGTCAATGTTCAAATAAATTTAAATAAAATAAAAATATTCAAATAAATGTAATAAAATGTTTCCTTTTAGATTGGCCATGTTTAGGCGGTTTATATTACAAATACCGAGCGAAGCCGGGTAAAAACACTTGTGTTATATAAAGAAGATAAAATGAAAAAGTTAAAAGTCATTATAAAGATATGTACAATGTACATACGAGTACATACGATGTACATACAATGTACTCGTATGTATGTACATATATCAAATGACATACAATTAAAGTATCATATTTAATAAATATTGCTTTTTCATTAAAAAAATTTATGGTGACACATATGTATGACATTAAACTTGTATGTACATACATACATACATATGTATATATTTTTATAGATTATAAATTTGAAATCATATTCAAATAGTAGTAGTAATGAGGAACCATTTCAGCAATGAAATCAGATAAATTAGCAAACACTGATAGGAAACGATCGACTTAGAGTCACGAATATCGAAGTCTGACCAGCAGCACTACATAAATATTTCTTAATAAATCCTTTTTAATTGAGGTCAACGCAGGGCTTAAAGTTGGGAACCTCTCAGTGGTTAGCACCGAGCTATTCTGCTGGCTTAACTGCTATCATTAACAACTAATAACACATATTACATACACTTGAAATCGAGTAGAGTTTTAAAACGTGTGTGGATACGATTAATGAAATCAAGAAAGAGGTCTCATTTGACTGCCGAACCAAATCATCGACATTACCCTAGCGAAATTATATCGTTATAAAATAGCAAAGCGAACGTTCTAGTGTATCACGATATCAAAAATTTACCGCATATATTATTAAAACAAGGCATGATTTCGATAGAGCGATCTTCGCAAATTTCCTAACACGCGATCGTGCATCGCCGGAGCTTTCGCCCAGATTCAAAAGCTCGACACGTAGTCCCACGTGTCACGAAGCACATAATTATGTTGCGGTGTGACACATATTTCACACAATTAATTTATATCTCAATCGAGCGTGGTTCGCGTGTTCGCGCACACCGTATAGTGAGGCCCGTGCGAAAAGAGCTTTTCGCGTCCAATTAACGCACACTGTTTTGAATTGGCAACATAATGCCTTTGGCGAGGACGCAGGCCGTATACCATATTGTCACCTGGCTGGGTTGGCAGATGCAACCGGGCTAACCACCTCTTTAACCATATTAGAAGTCCAGATTAACATGCAATCAATGGGAGCTTACTGTCACCATACAAAATGTACGTATTGCGTAAATTCGTTCGAGTTTATATTTGAACGTTCCCACATAATATGAAAGTTGAATATTGATGACATTTCATCATTTTGAAATATGTGCTATGAATAGAACAGCATATGTTTTCTTCAATATAAATACACGTATTATGTTTTCTCAATATATAGAAGATAATTTGGAAAAAATATGTATTCGAAATTTGATAGTTAGTACATAAATAAGTACTGTTTTTTTTGATCAAGATTACCTTGATCCCTTCAATCTTCGACCGAATGCTATGGCCTTTAAAATCACCATACATATTTGTAGAATAAAACTTTAAGTAATATTTTATTAGTTTAGTTTATAAGCCGTGACACTTTTCGTGGTTTTATTTTATATACCTATATATATACAGTTCAAAAATAATTTAAAAATAAAATGTTTTTCATAATTGATGTTTTTCTACATAGTCTCAAGTATAATATTATACTTTTGGGCAATTAATTGTACTGGTAGATATATTGAGAATTCAGGAGTTATAGAGTTTTATTAATTTAAGTGTAGGTTCAATACAAATGTAGTTAAATATTTATAGATGTAATATTACCCAAACAATATATTATATGAAAACCATATATAAATCAATTGAAACCATACCATTCACTAGCATAAGAAACAGGGTTTTCATTGAAATTTTTATACTGCAATAAATAATTATTTTCATTAAATATCAAGGTTTTTAGAGTTTATATCAAAACATACAATATTATATAAATAAATATATATTATATACAAATAACTTTGAGGTGCATGGAGAAGTAACCGAGAATCAAATGTAATATAAAAGTCACGACTATGAATGAAATTCATACGAGAGCTTTTTTATGTAAAGCATTCAACGGGTCAAATGGATTTAAAAAAATGTCCATCGTTAACCAAGGCGCATAACATGGCAATGTTTCGAAACGATCGGAAGACTGTAGGAATAGATATTGAATCGATAGCTAAGTGAAACATAGAATAGGCTTGTGAAAATAGAACTTTAACTGTATCATTTACAATAAAAGTAACCAAATTAACCGGCATCGCTCCAGAGGATGAAAAAAAAAATAGTCCAACACTTTCCAAATAACATATGAGCCGTTATATGTGAAAGTGGCATAAGTCCACTTTTCTTCATTTCGAGAAATATCTCGCGAAACATTAAATATAATGTTTTGCGTTTAACAATATTTAAAAATACTGGTGGCCTGCAATGCGTTTATTCTGCATTTCCGAGATTCTGGACATATCGAATTAAAATAAGTGATAACAATTTATGAATTGGGTCAAACAGAAAGTGTTTCTGGAACTGAAAATTGAACTTCCGCCAGTTTAAAATATACCGGCTCATATTGTACATATGTATGATTGAAGTCAAAGCACCAAAGTATGTACATATCAAATTTGATGGTTCTAAATTCAATGAAAATTATGTATTTATGAGTAGATTGCGCAACTTTAAACATACATACATATTTGTGATTAAAAGAGAATACAAAACTTGTCGTCAATTATAACATAATACGACGAGACTCGATTCGAAGCATAATTGAAGAGAACAAAGAAGCATGCGAGCTTAACGACATCGTGAAATTTATTAAGCGCGCCCTCGGACCAAAGTAACACAACTAACTAACGATGCAGTTTCGCGGATTTTTCATTCAATAAACCCTTCATTTGTCGTTCGCAATCGTAACGTTTGCCGGCGATTTACGGGCATGCGAGAGCGTAACTCTGTTTACAAATCGCCGATGGTGGCGAAGCGTTGAAAATTGTCCATTGAAGAACCAACTAAGAAGTGTTAACCTCTCACGCCTCCTCTAGCCTTATTATTATTTCCATTGTGCAAAGCGATCGCGCGCAAAAAAGGAAAATCATCGTTAATTTAACCGAATCACACCGCCTATATTTCATTATTAAATACGCGAGACAATTCCGAGACACTTTGACGGGATTTGGACGCGTTTGAAATTTTATTCGTGTGAATTTTTAGTATGCGAAAGCTTTCTTCGAGTGTGCTGTATTTATCATGCAGAGTTCGTGTGTCGAAACAAACACCCGGCCGGGTGATTTATGGGTTTGCGACGAAGACCAGAGCTCCAGTAGAGCCTCCAATAAGGCACTGCACTCTATTTAAATTTTAATTGGATTGTATGTTTAACAATTTCACACACAGAGCTCTTCGTTCGGGTCGCGTGTGACTAATATCGGATGAGTTTCAATGAGACACACGGCCATTACTCTTATACCGCGCCTCGTTGACAAAACGCGCATTATTTATACGTATGTATTCATGTATATCGTAATATTTTTAAACACATTTTTAAACCAGCCCTTTAAGCATCCACTGCCTTTCATATGACATTTATACTATCGTCTGAAGGGTCATCATCATCACCAAAAGCCATGCTGACATATGTACATCGTTCATTACAAGGAAAATAAATTTCTTATTAATTCTCTTAGAAACTATTTAAGTCCATCATACATTAAACTGTATAGCTAAATATCTCAATCAATATCATTTCAATAATTAAATCGATTCAATTTCTTGTTTCCATCATCACGAATATCTATGTATGTATGTACAATTTACATATGTATATCTACATATACACGTACTCTCATATGAATTTCACTTTCTATCTCATCACGATATCCCAAGCATAGTATGTTCCACATTCATGAATTGAATCTTAAGAAGGAATTAGCTTTCAATTTCAGTATTTTGGTTGAAAATATTCCTTTTCCTATTTTTTATTTAAATATGAATGGCAAAATACTATTTATTACTAAATAGTATTTTATATTATACATAATTCATCTTAGGTTTGTGTATAATATAAACTGACAACCTTAACTTATTATTTAAGTATTATACATATGTTGCATGAGTTTTCTCCTCCTTCATATTTACCTTAAGCACTCACATTACAATATAATAATATTATAAATACCAACAAGGTAAAAAATGTGTAAAATAGAAAATGATCACTGGATCAGTTACTATTAAAATAGACATAAGATAATATATGAACAATAAAACCTTTAAAGGAAACATGAATTTTAATTTGGCGAGCTCTTATGAACGTCAGACATATGGATTAGAAACAGAATTTTACATAGATAACAGTAATATGAAACGGGTAGGTTGATAAATGACAACATTGATGGCGATGAAGTCTATTCAATTTATCTACCTATAGAATCATTCAATCTAGGTGAGATTAAGTTATTTGGTTGATGATCTAATTTTAAATAATGTTGAAATCCTTTCAGCAGTCAAAGAAATTACTTAAAAATTAAAATGTTTATATAAAATCCAATTTATACCTAGATTGAACCATGGTCTTACAATCTGCAATATATTATATAAGTATTCAAGCGAGCACTTAATCGACAGAGCTATGTATTGCTTGGCAATAAATATAATAATTATTTCGAAAACAAGCACACCCCGAGCTATTATTTTGCGCGGAAAAATTAAACCCATTAATTTGCGATCACAACATACGAAAAAAATCACAAAGATTTATAACGAGTTTTGTTATGCCGCGCGGTACAAATTGTAATTGATAGTACGTTGACGCGCAAAGAGGAATAGGTTAATTCACAGGTTTGACGTTTTCTCTTCCGCGTATTTATTAGCCTATTGTATCATTAAAATCGGCTTTCATGGCTACAAAATCTAATGATGATCAATGACACTGAAAAGCGTCAATGGACGGACGATGACGACTTCGCTGTGATAAATTGACTGATTCGAACTTTCATTGTAGCGCGTTGAACTAATCAATGGCATACATACAATAGAGCATCGATGTTGTACGTGCATATAAAGCACTAAGCAAGAAATATTCTTAAATATGAAAAAAAAAATATATTTACCTTGGAAAATCCTATGTTTGGCGTTGGTGCTTGGTGGCTTATTTCGAATCTTTTGAACACTGCGAAATAAAAATAAAATAAAATTAGCATATTTTTATATAAGTAGCATATTTGATTCAAACGAGTACTTCGTATGCTATGACGAACATTCAAACAGGTTGCTATGTAAAGACGTGTCCTGGGAAGGTAAATATCTCAAGTGGTTTTCCTGTTGCCTTCTGAAGGGCGTAGAAAGTCATTAAAAGAAATGACAATGATTTAGATTGAAATAATATAGTATACATTTGATGATATCAATGTTTTATGAAACTACATACATATATGAAGATGATAAATTAATCTTATGAACAATCATTGCAAGAATTTGACAGATTTTTCCATAGAAACGATCATATGCTTATGGAAGTCCAACAGACTGTCTATTCTATTGAGAATGTGTAAATAAATAAATTGTATATAAATCAAAAGACCCGCTTGGCATGAATGATCTATTGGTCTATGGCCTGTTGCTATCCAAAAGAGATAAAAACGAATTAACGGAATTTTTAGAAGCATTCAAGGCTATTGTTCTGATTTATATTGAAACAGCAAGAAATGCTTTAGCGTAAAAGTTATCATATGAGAATCCATATTTATAACTACTTTAATGAGTATATTCTTATTTATCTTGATACGCTAACAAATGATTAGTAGTAAATTATCTATAAAGTTTTCAATATTGCTTATATTTCAGCGATCCTAACAGTTGAAATCGTCATATTTTTTATTGTAAATCTAATTCTAGCTTGTAAGCATTCACTCCATGGACAAATCCACCGCTGTGATCAATGAATAAATTAATAATCAATAATTAAACTCACAATACAATCGATGATCATTTATATACATATCTATCGATAAGCATTGATCATCTTTTTGTTGTGTGTTTTACAAGGAGAGTTTGCGCGAACGGTCGACCGTTGAAAAGGGTATGTCTTACCTACCGCAGAGCTCTCGATATTTAAATCAGATTTCAATAATATCATATCTTTGTGTTCGGCCGAGAACTGGATTGTTCCATGAACAATGTTGCCCGGTGATATTGTACAAAAGGAACCGTAGTAATAAGTTGGCCCGGTTCGCCCGGTTGGCCGGTGATTTGACCGGTCAATTTTGAATCCGAGTGAATAATGACGAGCCTCTTCGAAACATCGATATAATGGCGAGTAAATGGACAACAGAAACAACACGATAGTTTCTACATTTTTTTTCTACGGACTTTTGCACTGAGAATTTTGATACCACTTTGTACCATACTGTAAATATTGATCGAGTATACTTTATCTATTTCCTTATGTTATAATTGACAAAAAAAAAACAAACAGGAGATACTTATCACATAACTAAAAATAATCACACTAATATATCTGGAACTTAAGGTAAAAAAATCCTATGTCAAAGTTTGACTAATTCAAATTAAGTATTGAAAACTATCATATGTCATTCATTGTAAATAAAATAAGATACATTTATGTAAGGTATATACATGTTCTATGTCAATATAATAAAGCGACACATTTTTCATCACGTGACAATGTAAAACAATATAACGAAGGGACTTCTTACATTAAGATCGAGATATTGTATGCATATGTACATATATATATATCTAACTAAAAAGTCATAATGATGTCTCTTTTCTTCAACTACATACATATATACATACATATGTACACAGATTAACCAAATGTTATTACGAATCGTAAATAACATTAAATGTATTATGAAATTAGATTCACTAGATGTTGGTTAGCCCCGCAAAATTTGTGAGCTGATTTTGAAGCACTTTCACGTTTCTGTTCGCTTTGATATTTTACCGACATACGGAGGATAGCTGTCATTAAAGTATGAAAATGTCTCCGAAATGACACTTTAATAATAAAATCATTAAAATTCCATCAAAAATATCTGTCAGATCGATGTGACGACAGTTGGCTTTTCAGTCAGTTTAACAGTTATGACTAGTCACCGGAGTCTGAGGGGGCCGTGTATTGTTCAAAGGTTGTAAATGCATTGTTAAAGGTTTGCCGAACAATTGATAGCACTGTGACTATCCTACCTCTAGTTATGACAGTTACTTTTATCACACTTTTAAAACCAATTATAAAATACCAATTACATTATACAAGTTTACATTATACACTTCAGAAATGAAATTTATTTATGTAAAATCTACATACATACATATTATTAAATTTATTTTTCTCCATAATATAAATACGGGCTGCCCTTAGCGACATCTATGGTATTAGATTTGTACATACATATATAAAGTAATAGATTATAAATTTTGAAATCATATTCAAATAGTGGGTCGGATGGTTTTTGTCAATTTGATGAAGGAACCGTTTCAACAAAATGAAATCAGATAAATTGGCAAGCTCTGATATGAAACTTGGAGTCACAAATATCCAAGTCTGACCAGCAGCACTACAGATTAAACTCAGAATAAAGGTCAACCCGGCAAGCTCTTGGTGGTTAGCATTAATGCAACTACAGAGCTATACTGCTGGATATACATATGTATGTACATACTACGTAAGAAACAAGTCAAATCGAGTTTTAAATAGAGCGAGGAATAATCGACATTCTAGCTTCATCCAATGCAATTCCAAATTCATTTTATCGTTTGTATAGAAGTATCACCTCAATACAGTGTAAAGTTTGTAAATTTGATTTTGATTTTTAAATGCTTTTTAATATTACGAAATTATGTTCACAATACATTTTATATATATATTTTAATAGCTACTGATCAACTGATCATTTTCTTTTTTACAATTTAAATTTAATTTTGTTAGCAATCATATTATTCTAATGTTAATGTACAGCATAATAGGAAAAAGAGCTCAAAAACCTATTTACAATTCTTAAAGTTTGTAAATAAAATTTCCCAGACGTATTATCAACATCAAAAAGCTTTTGAAAACCAAATAAAACATCATTTTAGTATGAATTTAGATTTAGCGTACTACATATAATATCATACTTTGTATGAGAAATGCCTTGCCGATAGTCGATAGGTAGGTATTTATTAAAAAATCGATGAACACTTTTGTCGAGACGATCGCCTCTAAGGTCATATGGCACAATATATAATAATAATAGACGTTTCCTCTCGCTGGTTATTTATTATACGGCAGTATATTTTTATGTTGTATTGAAATGTTATAAACAGGTCTAAAGTGAGCCACGCCACAAAGGAATATCAATTGAAATTCAATTGTTCAATATAATGAAATAAATTTGCCTCGCGCTGGCCGTTCGATTCCTTTCATCGCACACGTATATTACACTTCATCTCTGCAGTTTTCGAATATAATACGCCATACACACACACACACACACACACACTGAGCAGGTAATTTTTGTGAATTTGCCATTATTATATGTAATTTTCGATACGCGTATCGGACAGTAATTAGACTCACGGCCGAACGAGATCGAGACGTACAAAACAAACGGCGCGATTTGAAAACGTTGATTATTTTTATCGTACACAATCTCGACATTCTACGACGATGCATCATCGACTACTTTATGTATCAATATATATACAATGTCGATATTTTAACAATAAATAAATAAGAATTTATTAAAATTAAACGGACGCGTTATAAGCAGGGTGAGAGGCTGGCGCAATAAAACATGTAAAGAGGTGAGAGAGAATAATGGGATGTTAGTCAATAAATGTACAGAGGGTCCCATAAAGATATCGACACTTGGCTCCGGCTAGCTGGTCTGCCGGTGTGGCCATCTTCGGCTCTCCTCTCTTATACAATGGAAGCCCCGGGGCCGGCTTTTATTAGTTTTTTCATCGGGGTAGATGCAAAGATATATAATGGCCTGCATATTGATTATCGCGATTCAGACCCGTTTTAATTCACCATTATCATAATTTCATTACACACAAAAGGATCTCGGATGTATAAATATATATATTTTTGTATATAAACATATACAAAATATTACGAAGTTCATAAAATGCACTTTAAAGCGAAGGAATTCCAAAAATGTTAAATATTTTGAGCGTGTGCAAGGGAGGCTGTATTAAACGACGCAAAAAAACTGGACTATAATTACTGTTCAAATCAGGGCTGTAGAGTACGTAAAATAATTCCTCAATTTCGATTTGGTTTTAATTTTGACTATAATTGCTGCTATGAGTGTTATGACTTTAATTATAACTAAAGTACACGACTTTGACTCTGTATTTCGTAATATTCTTCACAAAAATTGTTGTGATTCTTATTTTGACTTTTGAACCAATTCCGACTTGGACCAAATCATAATTGCCATCCGGAGAGTTTTGATTAATTCATCCGTTTCTATTTATATTTTATAATTTTCATGCAATATTCTATCACTTTATATTTAGTCATGCACTGTTCTATTTAATTTAATTGTTCTGGGAATACATGGAACCTTCGTACATACAAGATTAGACAATGATATTAATGATAATTGTTCTTTTTTTTATAATATTGATAGAACTTTATTGTATATTTGTTATTTTTATTTTTATATCTGCGTATATCCTTCTTTATGTGTATTATATAATATTATGCAATTTGTAAAAATCTGTTGTTGTTTCATTTATCACGTTATTTTATGTATTTTTACACCTGTTGTCTATTGATTTTTCAATAAATAAATAAATAAATAGACTCTGTCAAAAGAATACAATCAATTCCTTTTATGTTAAATACGCAGATTTAATTTTTTTTACAAATTCTAACTTTAGAAATGATTGGCTACGATTGACTTTACTGTTTGATTTTGATTTAAAATCTATATTTAGCCTTATTAAAGACTCCAATTCCGGCCCAGGCTTCGATTATATTTAATATGCACAATTGTATACACATGTATATGCACATATACAATTGTATATATAATATGTACATAAAAAGCACGACTCAAATACAGTCGGTTAAAATAACCAAATAATAATAATATTAGCAGTTTCTTAATTTAAAATTATATTAAATATATTTGAAAAAAACTAATAACACTAAAAAACCATTTAAGTGTAATTATATTTGGATAATTACTGTCTTGAAAATATGTTCATTTATAGAACAAGGTCATGATTTCAACACGTAGTAATTTCAACGCTAAACAGATAAGTTAAATATTAGGTATAAAAATATTTACGATAATTGTAATGGAACGTTGTTGTTGCGATCCGAACTTAAATTCGACTATCGATTAGTATTAATACACATAGCAAATATACAAAAAAAAACAACAACAACAAGTAAGCACACACATTACACAACAAAGCGAGCATGCTGTATCAATTAATTTCAATCCGGTGTGATAATTTTATTTGTTCTGTTGGCGATTATTATTTTTTTATTGTTTCGCATTATGGTATTCATCAAACAATCACGTCGTTCTTTTTTTTGCCGGCTCGTATATTATATGCGCGTTGGAGAGTAATGATTTGGGTGATGGAAAAAAAAAACAGACCAGTGAACCTAAAATTGTATAGCTTTCCGTTTTGGCCGGCACGATTGTGAGGAGCACGGTTAAACGGTTGATAGCTCAAAGCGAAACAATTTGTGTTAAGTCGGTAGCGCTTAGCAATTGTCGAGACTATCTCGGTTGAAAATCGTTCGGAATTTTATTCTGACGATGAGCTCAACCATACTGACGAAACGCGACCAGGCCTTTTCAAATCTTGAACGTGTGTGAAAATAAGAAGGAAATTTCCATCCGAAATGTGCGACATTCAAATAATTTTCACTAGAAATACCAGATTTCACTAGAGCTATTCAAACGAGCTTTTAAGCAATTGGACATCACTGTAGTAGGGAAATAGCTTTATTTTAGATTAATTCAGGTATAACCCTTTCAATAGTTATCTGCTACTGTTTTTTATGATTATGTAAAAATATGAAAGCCAGAAGCATAGCTCGGTCGTTAAGCTTCTGCTAATCACCGAGAGGCGCCGGGTTCAATCCAATGAGCTGACCTCGATTGAAAATAATTTTTCTAGTGCTGCTGGTCAGATTAGGATATTTTTGACTCCAGGTCGATAGTTTCCTATTAGAGTTTTCCAATTTTCTCAGATTTCATTGTTGAAACGGTTCCCGATTAAAAATTGGCTATAAATTTTTCCTACCTACTATGTCACCAATATTTGAGTATGATTAATGTAAAATAAAATGTATATGCAATTCAAAGATGTTTCATTAATTTACGAGGTTTTCAGTGTCTCGTAATTCAACGACTTGTAATAAAAATGCTGCATTGTAATTGTAATTTATAATTAGCCAGGAAGGCGAATTGGGGTGTACCTGTAAGGCCTTCCTGATATACATATATGTAAAAATAAATGTATTTTTGTCTACATATATACCTACATACATATGTCTATATTTATTTTTCTTTCTCTATTTTATTTTATAAGACATTCCCTTCTTTTATAAGACATTTGTCATTATTATTTTTATTATCCGCTATTATATAGCTTATTATTTTTATGATTGTATTAAATGTGTTGATTGTGTATATATATGTTTTGTTTTTGTCATTTCTAATTTCTTTAGTTATTATTTTGTTTCTTTTCTGTTATATTTTTGACCATTGTGGCGCATTAGGAATTCCTGTAATGTAATACAATGGTCCAAAATTTAAATAAATAAATAATATGATTACGAATAGTATGATAATAATATGATTACAATTATTGCCTTATATAAATACATATATAAATAGTAAATAACTGTCATTAACTGTATGACTATTTGTTAAAAATACTTGAATTAATAAACGGCTCACAACCGTTCATTTTTATTTATGTACATACATATGTACCTACATATGTACATAGTACTTTATTATCATTACATTATTATCATGAATATTAGTTATCGTAAAAATTACACTGTTCGACAAATGACGATTTTTTTTGGTTCAGAGACGAGATATGACTTTTCTTATACATAGATCTATGCACAGTAAACACGAATCTGGTAATAAAAAAATGTTGATTGGCTTGAGATTCGGAGATAAGTGTTTTTTGTCAATTTTCTGTCATAAATCTGTCAATTTTCTGTTCAAAATGAATATTGGAATCTATAGTCGGGTATTTTATCTTTCATTTGTAGTAATTTTCAGCTTTCAAATCTCTCTAAGTAGTCGTCCAGTTCAATTCAAAAGCTAAAAGTACGTATTTTCACTTGGGATATTTTCTTACTGTTAATACTATTTTATATTGAGATTTTTCTATTGAACCATGTTTATTGGGACACACTATTTTTTGTTTTCGTTTAAAAGGGTTAATTGGAAGTGTGCTGAATTTTAAATCGGTAAAATTCCGAGCCAAAAGCTCGTACTGGTATTTACTCGTATTTACACGAATCTGAATTTAATTAATAGGTATATAATATATTAAATTGTCTTTATATGAGAATTAAATAAAATTCCACTTAGAAAAATCATATTTCGACTATTCTTGTGGATTAATAACAAAAATTCTATTGATAACTGGCTTACCTCGATAAAATAAACAAAAACTCACGTAAGTTTCATTGCAATCGATTGAATGGTATATGAACGAATACGTGACAGACAGACAAACATTGATTTTTACTAGCTTCTTCCTAGTTCGGAATCGATTTTGTCGTGTGACAAAGTTTGGGTTCTTATCCGATCGTTTTTATATATATAGAAAATGAAGTAGTGTATAGTTTAATTCAAAAAGTCAATTTAATTTTATTATTTATTTTAAAAGCTTTTATTTTATTTCTGTTCATCTTAATTTTAACATGTATACATCTATATCTACTTCATTTTATTTCAAAGTACGGCCAATTTTCCACGGATTCAAATGGGAGTATGACAGCTCAAAACGGACCACTCCGAATGGAGAATTCGAGGAATTCCGGAAACCAATTCGGCATCCGACAGGTCATCAAACAGGTCGGCATACTACCACCTGTACTTTTTTTTCTTTTCACCACGAAGAATAGTCGGTACAAAATCGAAAACGAAAATTGGAACGTCCGCCGACTGAGCAAACAAAAATCGACACAAAATAACACAAAAATGGCGAACCCTCGTCTGGTGGGTGAGCGGCGCGACGAATCATGCGACAATGACGACTTCATTCGAGGGTCCTCGGTTGGCAACACCTGGTTCGGCGATTTTGATCGGCTATCGGTCGGCATGGGAACCTGCTACCGGTGTTTTGCGGTAATAAGCGGTTTGGGGCCCCCAGAGGGCGGAGCGCGACGTGGAGCCCCCGGACACCAGCACGACGCCGGGCGCCTCTCTAAGCACCGAAGCTCAAGTCGTGCCACACCATGGGGAAAAAAGATCCAAAAAATTGTCACCGAATCGATTCAGATCTAACGCCAATTTCGACCGACAGCCGTTCAAAATGTGACCATTTGTTAAATCTAGATGATTTTTTTATTAAGACATGATTTCAATCGATATATCTAAATCGTTTTGAATAAAAACCTGTGAAAGGTGCATATTTTTTAGAAACTGAGAATACGGCTTTGTAAATACAATACAACATACTGATCGGTGCGATTGCTGCATGTCTTGATTTTATCGAGAATTTAAATAGAAAGCTCAATTTAAAAACGAAAAAATGACTGATTTCAGTATCGGAGAAAATCTCGAACTTGGGATGACTATTTTTAAACTTATGTAAATACATAAGTAGTTTATAAAATACATCCATATTTTATGTTAGTATAGACAAACATATTGAAGGATTTTCTAGTCCCAAATCGAAACAATATTATTAATCTGTTTATATATTTTTTTGAAAACTGTTTTTATGTTATAAAGAAGTGCTTACTATTTTAAAAAATAAAAAAACCATGATGTAAGTATTTGTTATATTATGTATTATATATTATAAAATGAAATAGTGTCTAGTATAAATACAAGAAGTTAATTTATTAATATATGTATATTGTGAATGCTTTTATTTAATTATGTATTATTAACATGACTATTTTAGAATTTTCTACAAAAAAAAAGTATTGGTGAAATGACGGATTATTAAATAATTTAACTTTATATACCACTGTGTTGTGGATGAATTTTCCGACGATTTTCACTTTCATTCGGATTTTTTCAAAGTATTAAAAAGTATTCTTCAAAGTATTCAAAGTATTAAAAAGTCAAAGTAACATTAAATTCAATTTAAGAATTCAGTGATTTTTATAGCGCTTTATATGTATGTATAAAAAATCCAAATGTAAGTGGAAATCGTCGGAAAATTCATCCAAAACACATTGGCGCGGTAAACCAAAATGCTTCATTTACATCGCAAAAGAATATAGTATTATATCAATTTTAAAAACACACATTTAAAAGAGCTACATATATCATACGAATCCATTGATTTGAAGAAATAAACTTAGCTCTTTTTGAAATATTATATTTTTAGAATTTAATAATTTATCAAAACTTTATTCAAACACCTACAGATAATTCTAATTTAAAAAAATCTCTATTGTCTTTATTATATATAATTAAATTTTTGGAGCTTAAGATTATGATCACTTATTTTTTTATTTTTTTATTTTTTATTTATTTCATACCAGGAAGGCATTACAGGTAAACCCCAATGCGCCTTCCTGGCCAAATTACAAACAATACAGCATTTTTTTATTATATAAGTCGCTAAATTACGAGACACTGACTTAAACTCGACAATTAACGAGACATCTATGAATTGTACATACATTTTTACTGTAATATTTACATTAATCATACTCAAATAGTGGTGACATAGTGGGTAGGAAGGATTTTTAGCCAATTTTTAATCGGGAATCGTTTCAACAATGAAATCAGAGAAAATTGGCAAACTCTGATAGGAAACGATCAACCAGGAGTCACAAATCCTGGTCTGACCAGCAGCATTACAGATATACTCAGAAAAATTCTTTTCAATCGAGGTCAGCTCAAGGGATCGAACTCGGCGCCTCTCAGTGTTAAGCAGAAGCTTAACGACCGAGCCACGCTGCTGGCTAATATGGCTAATATGAGCGAACTTATATGAGCGTTTGCACCAAAACTAAAAAGGTTTTCCTCAAAAAAATCATCGATGAATTGCAATAATTGTTATTTAATATGAATTTTATACTCTTATATAAATAATCATTGCAAACAATTTTTTATGCAATTTATCAAGATTTTCTAAAATTTTCACGTGAACCTACACACAAATGGACAATTTTTGTGTACATATTATTAAGCGATCATAATAATTTATTTTTATTATTAAGACTATCAAGAAGAGTCAAAGGTATAATTGATAGTTTGCTACTATTCAACTTACAATATGAAACCAGCATGCAGTAGTATATGCGTGATGCATTTAAATTTTCCGCCATCAAAGTCTAAACCTCCATAGAGTAATATACCTTACGCAATATGAGGGGATTTAATCGTAATTACAGCATCTTCATGAAGATATTTTATACCAATTCAAACACATATATGTGTGCATGTAAGCACGTGTGTCTCGAGGCCTTCGTCTCTCCCCCATTTGAATAATGAGGTGTGTTTTGCGTGTTCGTAGCGGAATGCGCAGATTGTTTGGGAACCCTTCGCGTTTGTGGGAGACTTGCGTAAGAATGCGGGCGCTGCCCATGGATCGACGTATTGATGATGATGATGATGATGGTGGTGTTGGTGGTGATGCTGTGGAGAATGGTGCACACACCGGTGTGAATTTTAGCCATCTTGCATCGTTATTAACGGGGAAAATGGAGCCGAAACGCCATAGGGGAATTTGCCATTTTTCCCATGGCTACCGAGCCCCGCGTTATAATACGCATTGTATGATTGATCGGTCAATTTAGCAAGATCGATGATTGGGTGGCTACATGGGAGCTTTGAATACGAGTGGATGTTTGATGATTCATTAATGTATATTTTTGAAAATATGTATTTTCATTTGGACTTGTTTCAAGGCTTTTGTTATCTTTAATACAACCTCTTTATTACCATTAAAAAATTCATGGGCTTGTTTCTTTACTATATGTACTAAATATTTTTGTTTTTATTAAATAATATAAATTTTAATTTAATAATATAAAACTATGGTATATTTTCAGCCTGATGATTTTTCATTAATTATTTAAACTAAATAATTCCAAAATTTAAAATAGTAAGAATGATAACAAACATTTCCTTGAACAATAAGATTAAACTAGTCGAATTTTCCGGCGTTACTCTAGAATGTGAAAGTTGAAAAGAAATAAAATAAAAAACTAAATAGTTTCAGAAAATGTTGGGATTGACTTTCTTAATGCTTTCGACCCCTTCTAAAAATCGGTTATAGACTTAACTTATACCAAACATTGTGTATCAAAATTGGAGATTATATTTAAATTGAAAACTATATTTTTGTATGGTGGACAAACCGAAAAATATAAAAGTTCAATTTTATATAAGAAAAATTAAGCTGAACTAGATGAAAGCTCTACATACAACGTGTAAGTAGGGATTAAATTTTCATGAAAACCTATTAATCTTTAGTTTAAAATCAACTTATACATAATTTGAATTTATTTTCAATAAATAAAGGCTAAATTTAAGCTTGTGAACAATATTTGACGATGTTAATTGAACGATTGTCTATCTATGTACTTTTCCGCATACAATTGTAGACCTACTGTTAAAAGCTGAATGCGAACGCGGAATCGAATCATCCGAAAGAATGTCACATTTATAAAAAAATGTATATATCAAGGCGATTTAATGATGTTAAATTATAGCCTCAATTTGAGACGGTCTATATAGAAAATTTTTACATCAATGCGCGTTATGACATTCGTAGCATTTAGACGGAGCGTTACAAATGTCACACGGAATGAATGTTTCATTGTATGGGAGAGCGACCGTTGATGATGATGGCCTTGCGCCGAAAAGGTTATCGTCAAAAGATCTAAATAGGCACACTAAAACATCGCCATTCGCAAATCGCAAAATGCACACAATCACTGTTAGAGACCAATGCGCGGAAAATGATCAATGTAGAGTAGATATATTAGAAATTTCATAAAACGAACCCATAACAATGATTAAATTTAAGTTTGGACCATGTGGCATTACAGAAGTCCCTAATTCGTCATAATGGTCGAAAAAATACAGAGATGTGAGAAATAAAAATCCATAAATATATACATACACGTACAAAAAATACATTTCTACATGATCATAAAAAACAATGGCATTATAATAATAGCATATGAAGTGAAAATATCAAATAATAAAATTTTAATTAGGGAATGTCTTGCACCTATAGGCAGCACCAATATATAAAAACCAGCCGCAAATACAAAATATCTCTTCGAGGTCCAAAAGGAAGAGAGAAGATCAAAACTCGACTCATAAATTACATTCAATTATGAAAATAATGATGAGCGCAAGCTACCAGACAAATAGGTTAAAATAATCTACGATAACCTACCACATTTAGGCTCAGCAACAACGGTTCCATTGAGAAGTCAGATAAATCTTGGAATAGGAGCCATTCGGTAAAGCAAAAATGCGAGCAGCAGGTACAAATGATGGAGTCTACATTTGATACAAATTATTAGGAACTTAAGTCCCAACTGTTCCAGCAACGACGTGCATGACGTATTACCATGTAGAAGCTGGAGAACAGAACGATTTAATGAGAATTTTCTCTGAACTTCAAGGGAATTATATCCAAGTATGCCCAAAAGGAGAGATATAGGTAATACCCATACTCTTTCCAGTATAGGAAACGAAGAGATTCTTTTTGCACTTTCTCAATCATTGGAGAGAAATTTGCTTCATGCGGATTCCGCACAATCGCACTTTACTCTAACTTGATTCTCACAAGCGAGTTGAAAAGCAAGCGAGAAGACAAAGGGTTGGAAAATAGCCTAGCATATCTCAAGACAAATCCGAGTCGACGAAAGGAATTGTACACACCAAAAATAAACTTATTTAACACTTATTTAATATAATAAAAATGGAAAATTTTAAACATACCTTGCTGAAAATAGTTGGCTTTCCTCACGTAGACACAGATGAGCGCCATGAGCTGCAGTTGCGAGAGCCGTTGTCTGGTAGACGGAGGCAGCGGCAAAAGGTCTCGAAGGTTGGCGATCTCTGCGTTGATTAAATCTCTTCTTAGTTTACTGGCACCCTTTGTCGACTTGTTCGTGTCAAACCTTCAATTAATTAAAACCACAGCGTAAATCAACCGAGTGGGGGCACAATCAACGGTGAAATGATATGTTATGTCAACCGCTTTACGGCCGGCAAAATTTACAACTGTTTGCGATGTACCGATCCTATTTCCCACAAAAAAGTGGTGACCTGTGACCCGGCCGGCTTCGGCCGCGGGCTTCCTCTATAAAAGTGAAAATTTACAATGGCTGTCGTTAGCGTATTTACAACGGCCGGCTCGCCATTAAAACTGTACCGGAACGGTGTGATAACAGTCCAGAGATGAGAGATCTGGTCGATAACAATTCGGTGCTCGAGGGTGTTCGGAAGATGGTGTCGAACCTGGTGCGCTTGTGTGGGCAAACGGCCATCTCGAATTGATTTGATAAGAACGGTAATAGATCATGTAATCTCGCCGGTTTATGGTGCCGTAAATCATTCGTCGAGAAAGAGAGACTATGGCCTATTTAGATTACGACATTGAGTGTTGTCCGTAAACGGTACGAGATATTGTTTTTGCTCTATAACCGGATTTAAGTGTATCTGGCCGCGCCGTCGATATTCCTCTTGATTGAATATAGGTATTATATCCACCTATCTATGCAGGTTGATTTGGTAGATGCGAAAGTTTCGCAGTGTTTTTTTTTTTCGATTTAGAACTGAAGCTATGACTTTTTTGCTTTCAGTATTCGATTGCAAAGACCGTTCAGATTCGTAAATAGATTTTTTTCCGTTTTTTTTTCTAGGAATTCAATGTTGAAAAGCTATTGTGAAGATTTGAGCAAATCAGTCATGATGTATGAAAGGCATGTGAACGTTGCAACTTAGGAACGTACTTATGATATGTCTACATATGCATGTACATATTATAATATACAATACTAATTGCAAACATACATATTATATACATACATACATATAAATATTTCATATTTAAATAAATTAATAAAGAATGGCCTCATTTGATTTCACACATACATATTTAAATTGGAAGTACATATGTACATAAGATATAATTTAGTGTTATATTATGACGGAATAAATAAATACATATTATTATAAATATTAATTTAATAGAGTATATCCATAAAAAAGTTCATAAAATTTGTTAAATTTAAATTTAACAATTAAGTATAACAATTATGTCAGCGGCATTATCATTTATATAAAAAATTTTTTTTATCAAAACTGTGTGACAGAAGGATGATTATACTGATGATTATAATGATGATACTTTGATTATTTGGTATTCTTAATGGCATCATCGACTGCTCTGAATTGACGAGTTTAATCAGATTTCATATACATACTACACAGATAAAACCATTTTCTAGATATGCTTAGGTTTATCACCAATTATTCATCTAACTCAGGAATAAGTTGAATATATTTGATTTATTTAATGTCAGTAGATGTATGTAAGCTAAACTATGAATTGGTAAAATATTTATTTAACATGTCGTGGTTTTTTTTTACTTTTATTATTAATTTCATTTGGATTGTATTTTTTCTTATTTCTTCTCTATGTGTAAAATGAAAAATTTTATTTCAAAATAAGCACTTTTTTTAAAAAATAGCACTGATTAGTACATCAGTCAATTATTCTGTATAATTAATATTATTCATTTAAAAAGTTCTTGAGATATATGTATACATACTTATAAATTTTATAAGATTTTCATATATATTTATCTATGTATTGATATCTTGATTATTTATTTTCTCAAGCATTATATTGATATGTTAAAATCATACGACAAGATTTGCTTTAAGCAGTAAAATTTGAATAAATCGTACATAGTTTGATTAAGAAGTCACGTAAACTTGCAGACGCAAAGTCGAGTTTCATTTTCCACGATTTTTTAATTACACTTTATTGAAACACACATGTTTTACAAGACACCGAGAGAGATAAGATCGCGTGATAACAAAATACGAAGAAAAAAAACGGATACGACCGGTGAAAGTGGACAAAATCATGTCGAAGCGTAATAAAAAAGCCTTCGATCCGTTATTGTTTTCTTGAGTTATATGCGACAGAATCGGTTTTTTTTTCGGGTGTTTTATTTTTTCGTAACACGTTTCAAATCAATTTAACTGTTTCACCGATAAATTACGTACGAATGTGAAGTTAAATTAGCGCTCGGGGGAAACGGAACATATAAATTTCGAGTAAAAATAATACGCGTTCATACACACACACGTGGCCTGATTGATAATTACCCAGTTTGATAATTGCAATAAATTAACAACACTTTTATTGTTGGGTAATAATACGTACAGCGTTCAAGATCACAGCCGAGACAACAACAAAAAAGTAGACCGGGTATATTTAGAACCTTATAAAAGTGTCCGTGTGTAAATCAGTTTAATTTTAATTTACAATACACCCGTAAGAGACTACATAGTTTGATATTAATAAAATTTATACGCACACGAATCGTTACTGTTCAAATATTGTTTTATTGACGCGTACAGGAAAAACTACATATAATGGTGGAAGAATACAATAAATATAAAAAGAGCGTCGGTTTAAAGAGGTCTCGTTATTAAGCCATTTCTCGGGTTGAGTTGCATTGAATTCCCGAACGGATATTTTATGAGAAATCGAATGGATTTCGGTCGGATCTGAGCCGCCATTACTGTAATGGCTTCTAATGGGAAACTGAATGTAGCCAACGAACAAACATACATATGCTGTGGGTAATCGTAAATGCGTTGTTGAATCATAGTAAAAATACACATACATGAAATCGATTTTTATTATTACGAATAAAATCCCCACTAATCGGAAGCTTTCACAATAAATACCGCGCTTCGGCGGTGGTTTATGTACATACATAGATGTATTTAAGTTTTTATTGATTTTTATAACTGAAGTATTTGATCATATTTTGATAAGTCAAACCTTTTAAATTAAACAATGTTTAATTGCAAAACAGCTCGTTTTGAAGATACATAGATAGATAAACACGCGCTTTCTACTTTGTTTAATAGTCATCAACGTCTTTGGCTGTAACAACCGAGTTGGTTTTGGCCATAAGAGTAATAATATCAGTGTATGTATGTACATTATATTTTTAAAAATAGGTTTTTTTTAATTTGGTTACAACTCTCTATAATAATTTGTTAAAATTTCATATTCATTCGTCTAAAATTAATGTTAAATGACTAATTTAGTTTATTTATGTACGTTCTATTATGAGACCTGTCCATTATTTCAGTATGCAATCGATGTATACGACTTCTTGGTTCTATGAATAGTTGTTTAATTTTAACAACCCCCCCCCCCCGCTTCTTTGATTACTTAAAAAATATGTATCCTAATATTGGTAGTACAAATATCTATAAAAAATCAAATGCTAATTAACCTAAAAGGTCAATCATTGTGGTCTGAATAAGGCTTATTATTTTTTGCAATATAATATACAGTTCTGAAAATTTTGTTAGATGATTCGATTTCGGCATCATTCAGTGTCTATAATTTTTTCAATGGATTGCTTTTGGGCTGTTATTCAATTTTTTTCTGCACTCAAATGACCAATTGAGTGAGGATACGGTTGTAGTCACCAAATGTTAAAACGAGAGTCAAAATTTTATATGAAATATAAACAAAAATATTTTTTAATTGTATTCAAAAATCAAATTTTTATAGTAACAAGGCGGCGACCTGGCCCAACAACACCACTGTACATATATATGTAGGTACATACTTGAAACAATTCAGCACTCGTTTCATCTTTATATGAACTTGAAGATATATTTTTATTTGGTTTTATCGAGGTTGCATGTTATGTTATGTACAATTCCTAATTTGAAAAAAAAATAATACATTGAAAATGATGGATAGTTGCCATCTTATGACTTATGTATTATATATAATCCGTAAGCATTTTTTTCCAAAAATACTTCACAGCCTGACAAAGACCTACAACGCTATGTAGAAGCAGAAATTTATAACAGTGTGCATTGCATAATAATACAAGACATTGAACACGAGTACGAAAAATTTGAAAAGAAAAATCTTATAAGGCAAACGCGCATCATTTTCACACGTTTTCCTCGCTCGGTGAAAAGCTTCGAAGCGTCCGAAGCGAAAGTTTGATTGTAATAATGCATACATGTACATACACCCATACACATATTTGGAGGCTGCTAGCAGACAAAACAGTTTGCGATTACCTTGTGCGGCTGGATAGGCAAAAGTGGAGTGTTCCCACGGTCGATTTATACACGGCCCGGTACTATGTGTGTGTGGCTGTGTATGTGTATGTGTTCTACTAGGAGATTTGTGAGGAGCTAGCCGTGTTGGTGTTGCTGCTGCTGTTGTTGTTGTTGTTGTTGTTGGCTGTTGAGGTTACCGCTTGTTGCTATTTAACTATCCCCGGTGGATGTGTTCGAATGTTATACTTATACGCCCATTACGTTTGCCATTTGAGGCGAGATACTAACTTCGCCACTACCACTTCGTATGGATGGCGATGGACTGCGCCTACGAATGAATGCACAGTTGCACACTGATGCACAATGCATCTGTGCAGACTAAAACGGCATGGCTGCTTTAAAGTCTCGGGGTTTTGTATAAATTTGAGTGCCGATGCAGACTGGTTGTATGGTGTAATTTTGTTGGAAGATTGAAATTGATCGAGTGAGCAGGTCGTAAATTTTATACTAGAGGAAATTATTAAATTAATAATAACTTATGATCCTATGGTTTGGAAATATTTCGAAAAATGTAGTTCGACACAAAAAAATCCGCCATAAAATCACTATTTTTTTTTGCAACGTAATTTTCAATACCTACTAGATTTAGTAATAAGACACTAAAATGTATTTAAGGATATATTTCATCGTTAAAAAAATATATTCTAAAATTATTAAATGTTTTCAAAGTACCTACATATGATTCTCATCGCATGATTATGTTTGAAAAATACTCGGACAGGTAAAAGTTGAAGTATTTAAACGGTCCACGGTCTAAGTTACAGTAACTCAAGTCTTAAGATATCTATGCACTATTTTTAATTCAGTGGTTTTATATTAAAACTATAGATTTGCACATTGACCCATAAAACAAACATATATACATACAAATGTAATTAATTAATAATTTCCATTGATGAAATTTACTGATCGAAATTTGTTTCCAAAATCAAATCCCACTTATTTCTTATGATGAAAATCAATGATTTTTTTTATGTATGTATGTATATGCATATACTTTATCTATGCAGGACTATGAAAATACATGCATACATCTCTAATATGTAAAATTATTATTTATATTAAGAATATTTTATATACATATGAAAATATATGCATACAATCTCATATAGTTGATACCTATGTATGTTTTTATATATTTACATGCGTTTTAAGGTCCACTTTTATGACAGTAACTTGTGTTGATTTTTTTTCAGGTCATCATCATATACAGCCTTCACCATCCACTTCTGGATGACGGCCTTTTCAACACGTATCCACTCGTATGTTTTGCGCAACTCTTGTTTTCCACCAACCAGCAGCGTGGACTAATGGTTAGCATATTATGCTTTGGATCAGAGTGATCATGGTTTGATTCCCACTCGTAGCTACTGGCCAGAACTTGGTTTGTGACCCCAGGCCGATCGTTTCCTATCAGGGTTTGCCAATTTTTCTGATTTTTATTGAAACGGTTTCTGTAAAATTGGCATTTAATTTTCAAATCTCTCTTGCAAATCTCAAGTTATTCAGTGTCTTGAGGTTCACCAATTTGTATAATAAAATGCTGCAAAAATTTCTCCATAGATGTCACTGTGTATGATGTTTGTATGAATTCACATTGTATAACTTCTTTTATTGATTGTATTGATCTTATTGTATCTGTATTAGTACACTCGTCGGCTGGGAGCGATCTGTAAAGGCGAGTGTACATATGTATGTACATGTTCGATTGAAATAAATTAAAATCTCACCCTACACATTTTCCTAATTTCTTCTACCCATGATCCCTGCAATCTTCCTTTTACTCTTTAGCATTCTAGCACTTGTTTTGACCACCTCTCGTCTATTCTTCTAGCCATGTGGCCTGTCCATTGCCATTTCAATCCCTTCACTCTATCCACTATATCCAGTACTCTCACCCACTTATTCCACTTCTCACCCACGCATTCCACTTCCAGTCTTTCCCAGCTATGCCAAGCATACACCGTTCTACACGTATTTGAGTGCATTGGACTTTGTCTAGAATCTCGGTGTTCAATATCCAAGTTTCGGGTTTGCTACAAATGGTTGCAAACCACGCGGCTGCATGCTCATTTCGATTGAATTTTGACTGTTTATATTTCAGAATGTACGAAAGACGAGATATTCATGGGGTTGCGCAGATGACATTTCGATGTACATTGATTATTGGCAATTCTTAAAATTGAATTGGATCTTTCTGGCAAGTTTAAAATGGCAAAAGCCGAGACAAAAATATGAAATGAGCATGCAGCGAAATGAGCATGCGGCCGCGTAGTTTGCAACCATTTGTAGCGGAGCACCAAGTTTCACATCCATACGTCATCGGTAGCATTTTTTGATTGAAAGAGAATAAAATGTGATAATTAAAATAAAATATTAAATGTACCTTCATTAATTCCTTTTATAACTATGGTTCTGAATAGATAACTTGATCATCATTAAAGAAGCGTTTGCAATTCTATGAATTGTGATAATTAAACGGCATTAGTGTACATTCACACATATGTATGTATATAAAATCCAATGTCAAACAATAAATCGAATTTAATCAACACAAAAAATACACATTTATATATTGCAATATAGATTTTCGTCGAAACGATAAAATTTTCAACGCGATTTCTTTTACATAGCACATTGCAGCGAAGTATAGTCATTGTCCGAATGCGCGGAACTAATTACGCGAGTGACCGCCGTTGACATTTCGGATATCGGCCAAGAATTTAATCCAAAGACAGTCGGCTAGGTGTTAAATCGGTATTTAGAAGAATGTGGCAACAACGACATCGACATCGAGCGACCGAAAAGGATCGGTCGCGACCCACAAAGCCAGAGCTCCGGCGATAGAGCGACGATAACGCTGATTTATACTTTATATTATTCGCGAACGAGAGATAAATTTATCAAGCGGCATGTTTCGATATGACCGAATTTAAGACCGTCTTATTAAACGGCGAGTTAAACTATTTAGAGCTAAGTGTATCCGTTTTTAGCCCGACCGAAGCGACGGTGGTAGGAGAGGAGAGGCAGATCGTTGCGCCGTTTGCCGATACGGTGTTGTGGTGTACGAAAGCGACTCGCACAACATTGGATTTCTCGTTCAGATTAGCCTCAACTACCGAGAATTTTATATCTCGAAAAGAAACAACAAATTCAACTTGTTTACAGGTGCTCTCTCTCCACCCGAGGTGGGTATATTCTTCTTCGCCACTTCTCGCTGGCTTCTTTGCAGACGGTTAATCGGCATCCGGAACGATTCTCGAATTGGTCGTGAGACAATTATCGGCCGATACGTTTACGCTAATAATACACACGATACTTTGTTAAACTGTGAGATAGTACTTGTGTACAAACGCGAGGACTTCCGAAGAATCGCTCGATGCAAACTAATTGAAAGGAAAGTGTTTCTGTATTTGAGCTAGACGTAATTAATTAGGAAGGTACGCCTAGCGAAAGAGGAATCTTTGAAGTTCAATCGACATACTAATAATTAAAATAAAAAAGAATCATTATTCTACTCGGCCTTATAATTATGTAGCCTGGTTACATTATATTTCATTAAAAAATTCTAACAATTTTCATGGTTTTTCTTAATTCTACAAAAAATATTTATTCATTCTACATACTGAGGGTAGGTGGCAAAGCCGATGGATGCAAAGGATTTTAATTAAATATATACAAATTAGAAGAGAAAAAAAAACTTTTTAAATTACAATGTTAAAAAAAAGATATTGGAAAAGAAGAATCATAAAAATCCTTTAGGTTTAAGCTTAAGAAAGAAGTCTAGCTTTAGAATTTATAGTTATAAAAATCCTTGAAGTTTGAGTTTTAAGAAAGACGTCTAGTTTTCTTTTAAGTTTAAGAAAAACATCTAGCTTGTTTTTAAAAATATTGATAATATTAAAATGCTATAAATGGACTTACAAAATGTATCATCCATTCAAATGAGATTTTATTTATAAATATATTTTAAAATAAATATTATAGATTATTGAGAAGATTGCAAAAGTAAAAATAAACAGACATATGTACTAAAAAACGTCATCAGAAATCGATATTGAGTACAAATTAGTAGTATTCTCAAAGTTGAATTTTCATACAATCACAATATTTTATCAATTGATTCTACGCATGTGGATAAAATTAAGAAATTAAGCAAATTAAAAATAAATCAATCAATTGGGTATTGATTTTGGTACAAAATTTTTATAAATATCTATGTATACACATATCCAGTCATATGTACATACATATATGCTACGACCAAAATGATATAATGGTATATTATCAATAATAGCCGGTAAACGGAATCCATTATTCTAGATTCGTCTTTTGAAATTTTATCAATTTTCAACCTAATAAAATAATTTAATACAATAAAATTAAAAAGGTAAAAGTATATTATTATATTTAAATATACGCTTCAAATCAATAGAATATATCAAATAAGTTAAGCAAACATAGAACTGTTATATTTATAATTTATAGCCTTTATATAGCTCAGTTTGACAGGCATTAATACACAAATTAATTCGACGAGAATTACGCACGGTTAAAATGTAATATCCGAACGTTTACAACCGTAATTTATTTATACAATGCGAAACATAAATATGCAAATTAAATAGTAACATAAAAAAAGAACGAACGCAACACAACAATCGACTACGTACAAATTTGGCGATCGGAAGAGGCGTGTCAAAGTAAACACACGTGACCAAAACGTGTCAAAATTAACCCGACAAAAGAGTTAATTTCGTCTGACGGTGGTGGAACCTCAGACGTTAGCCTTTTTATTTGATTTTATTTTTTGTTCAGCCTATTTTTATTCTTTGTATAGCATGGCGAGCTTTTATTGAGCGCACAAAAGCTCCACCGAAAAGGTCTTCATAATCCGTTCGCGGCTCTTCTCTCTCGTAGGTACCAATCTATAATACGAGTAGATACTACATAGTTATACACATTGTATATAAGGTGAATTGTGTGCTTTTCAAATCGCTCACGGTCCTACACCACTGTCAATAATTGGTCGTAAAACGATCGGCAAGATATATAATGTATAATATAATGACCGCTACATAAAAAAGTGCTATCGCCTCGAAGTGTGGCAATAAAGTTAAGAAGTTAAGATGATCCACGCAAATATAAATTCAATCTGCTAACTTACGAAATACTCGGGTAAAAAATGATAGAAGTCACGTTCTGCGGCTCGTCAGCTCGACTCTCCCAAATATTAGTTTAAAATCGTACAATGGGGATACTTGAAAGGTCGTCTCTTACGAGTAATCGATTTCTTAACGCGTCGTCTTCTGCTGGGTCCGATTTGTATTTCGGTCTGAGATGATCCAGCGTTTAGGAGCTCTCGATTTGACTCGGAACAGACGTCTGACATTGAACAGTCTTGATTCAATCTTTGTCCGATGACTTGGCGATTCGAGTGGCGCAAGAGAGACCCTCGGGCCTTCATGATAGGCCTTTATTTGTCTCGGCTGTATTCCGAGTCGACATTTTTTCCTGACAACGATTTTCACGTTAACAACGGTATTGTTCGAAACGAAATAAATAATAATAAATAATGATGTAGCAACTGCTCTGTTTGTACATTGACAATTTTGTACGCTTGCATATAAGAATGATTCTCTATGTGAATCAAATTCGAAGTAGACAAAAAAACGTATGTGTTACAGTCGAAGTGTATTTTCAGTTGTAATATAATCAAAACTGGGGTTTTAGGTCATTTACAATTCAACTATATAGTAAATTATATCTCTACAAGCGCTATACCTAATATAAGTCTATACCTTTGTACATGCATACATTATTGTTGGTTTTTAAATGCTTCTTATTGTTCTTAAATTATGTTTACAATACATCTTGGGTATATTCTAATCTAATAGCTACCAATCCAGTGATCATTATCCATTCTATTTACACATCATTTTTCTTCTTAGTATTTTTATTATTATCATATTTTAATGTTAGTGTAGATATATGTATGTTACAGTCAAAGTGAATTTTCAGTTGTAATATATTCCAATTGGCGTTTTAGGTCATTCATATCCGAATACAATTCAACTAGTAAATTATGTATCTACAAGCACAAATACACTTTCAACAAGTGCACCATTTGTAATATAACAGTTGAGTCTGGATAGCTCTGATGTTTTTACGTATGCTTTAGAATTCAATAATGCGTTAATATTAGTTAGATATTACGAATAAAGGTAATGAGTACCGTATTACGATGACTCTAAGAATGTGTTCAAAGCAAAAGTGTGACTTTCCAACTCAATTTACTAGTCGAGTAACATTTTCACGAAAACCTTACCTCTCAACCAACTTATAGTTGAACTGTATTTTCAGTTGTAATATATTTTGGCCAGTTGGAATTTAATTCGCCATATGAATCAACTTACGTGGGTAGAAGAAATATATTGAAATCAGTTCAAATATATGTATTACAACCGAAAATACACTTCAACTATAATGGTAGGTGGTACCAGGTTAGATGGAACATATTCCAACTATGTAGTCAAAATATATTACAACTGGAAGATGTAATTTATTGTTAATACGAGTACCTTTGATATGTACATATGTATATATCTGTGGATTTCAAAAGTTATTAATTGAATTTTATTTACAACTAATTTAACTGTCCATCACTGTTCGTGAAAATTTAAATTATTTTTCGGAAAATTTTGTTTTAATTCAACTCCTTTAAAAAACTGCCTAGTCTAATTACCAACTTTGGTGTATCTAAGATGAAAACTGAGGATTAAGAAATATTAGACAAAAAAGAAAATCATCTCACCTTCAAATAAGAAATAAATCGAGTTGTTAATCAATTATATGTATAGGTATTTATGTTTATTTACTTATGTATATAATTGCCCAAGTTATTCTTGGAAAATTAACAGATACAAGGATAATGCTATAAACATAGATACTACGTATATGTATAATATATATGTATATAATAAATATTGTGCTATATTAGATATACGTACATACATACAATAGATGAATAGTGTTTTAATTTTCAGTTCATAGTTGTTAAAAGATAAAATTTAAATTATTTTCAAACATATTCTTGAAGTAAATATATTTATAAAATATAATGTCTAATAATAGTAAAGCCAAGGTTATACATACATGTATGTATAGTATGTACATAGGTACTTAACGACAGCGAGTAAGCAATGTAGTTCAATTAATTTTTCAATTAGGCAAGTATGAATACACGTATGCGAGTTTTTAAATTGAAAAAAAAAATTGTATACACATATATTTGGAGAAAGGTACGTCGAATGGATGATTGATGAAGTATCCAATTTTTGAACACGTGCTCTATTGAAGTACACGAAGATTTGCACAATACAGTACAATCAATTTGAATTTATATTACATTATATACACACGCATAGAATGCATGTAACTACTCATAATAGATACAAATACACACATGAAGTTCAAGTTCAAATATTTTCACAATACATTATATTTACTTGTATTTTTAACACAATAGTTTGTTTTCGTTCTGAAGAAGATAAATAATTATCGACGAAATAAAATTTTATTGTCAGTGAATATTTATGGTGTTGCGACCCACGTGTTGGTAGTGCGAGACGGCGCTTATCTTCGCCGAAAATCATTCAATTACACATCTAACCACAGATTTGGTAATAAAAAAATAATGGTTTAAAAGTGAAAACACCCACAAAGTGAATAAGCGATGATTGACGTGGTCGTACTACACGCTATGAATAAATTTGTTTCGTATATTATACTTATATATTCCTTTATTGGAAGAAGAGGCGAGACACTGTTGAAAAGAAGATGATTTATGTGCGAACGCGAGCTTTAATACGACACACGATCGAGAGCTTTCTATCTCAGGATCGATATTTATTGTATGAGATTATTTATTAGGCAACTTAGGATCAAATACGTACATAGGATCATACGATCAAATACGTACATTTAAATATGCAGGCGCTTATTTACTTTGCATGGAATACATAGCGTAATATCGGCTGTTGACTACATACTAAGCTAGTCATTATTTCACAAAAAAATAGTTGAACTGAAAATATGTAATTGTAGGTATACACATTTAATTACCATTTATTAAAATTTATGTTTGCACATACATATGTATCGATTTTTTGCTGTTGATAAATTATCTAAAATAAGATAAAATAGTGAAATATTTTCTAGAAAGATTAACAAAGATTTAAAATACACCTACATATTTATATAACATCTACATATGTATGTATACATTTTTTTTAATTCTATATATATATATGTTTTTTTTTTTGTATTTTAATCACAGTGATGCATATATCTGTCAAGCTACTGAAGTATTGATTTTTTTTAAATAAATTAAAAATTGAAAATTTCAAAACTGAACATTTATAAGAATTATGAATAAGTTTTTGATATTTTTTCCGATTATGCTGTATGTATGTATGTACATATACCATGGCTGTAGCCAGAGGGGGGGGGGGGGCTATGGGAGCGCCAGATCCCCTAAATAATAATAAAAAAATATTTATGAGAATTTACTTAGCGTATAAATGTTTCATTCGTTTTCAAATATGCACCTTAAATTATAAATAGGAGATTGTAAAAAATATATAAAAGCAAATTTTATTACATGATACTTTGTTTGCTGAGAAATCACGAGCTTCGACAAAAATTGAAAATTATTTTAGGTAATGGAGTTTTCTTAAATGGGATGGTGAGACTAAGTTTGGGCGAAAACACACTGATTAGTATGGGACGTCAAGTGTCCTTGGTTTCTCGCTGTGCACGTGCAGAATTAATATGTTTGGGAGGTCGCACGTGTGTGCATACCGATATGCAATCGACAAGTGTCTCCTACATTTCTTCAAATATGGGATTCGCCGTTATCAATCACTGTCAAACAAGGATAAACTATCACCGAAAACACTCCAGAGGGTGATTTTTGCGACTGTGCACCATACATATGGGCTAGGGGTGTTGCGGTTTTTCACAAGTTTGAAAGTATCTAAAAAAAAAACACGCACCACTAGGGATCCCAGATATTCGTCGACTTCGACTATTCGGATATCGAGTAGTAAATCAAGAGCTATTCGAATATTCGAATATATTCGAAAATTAAAAAAAGGTAATTACATATAATTAAACATAATTAAAAAAAAATAAAAAAATATGTAAAACTAAAATACACACGCATAAAATATAATATAAAAATTTAACTCCTTCTGCTGTTATTAAAGATGCACTATTTTTGCTAAATTCTTTGATTGCGGTTTCAACGGGAGTAAGAACATCAATTAAAATTTTCAAAATATTCTTTTAGTGCGTAAACTTGAATAAATCGTCTTATCATAGTTGCCATTGAATTACATCTCGTTTTTACATCCAATAATAATTTCAATTTTTTCATTATGATTTCTTCTAAAAAATTACATTTTGTCAGTGACTTCTTAAATATTCGTATTATTTTTCTGATGTTTTCTAAAATTTCGTAGAGATTATTATCGATCGAAAAGTGATTTTCTTCAAACATTTCTGTATTTAATGAATAAAAATCTGTTTCTTCTCATGTAGACATTTAATTTTCCTCATTATCTTCATTTTCATCACAATTATCCCCATTACATTTAATTTTCTTCATAATCGTCGGCTTCTTCGTCATCACTCTTTTCATATTGATTTTGTGTATTTATTTTATAAAAAAATATATAAATGAATAATATTCGAATAGTTGATAAAATATCCGAATAACGAATGGCTGAAAAACCAGACGAATAATTCGAATACTCGAATATTCGAATATTCGATTGGGATCCCTACGCACCACGTCCCACTCAAGTGTGTTTTCGCTCTTACTATATTTTGATGAAAAGTTTCCCGAGTGACCTCATACTCTTTATACAATCCTAATTTATATCTTGAGATAAGAAACATATCACATTAAACGATAAAAATATATTTGAAACGTTTCAAAACAAAAGTTAACATAATACGATAATTAATCAACAAATTAAGGCTACTACATAAATATACACACGTCTGATAAAATGTACACATTCGTTGCGTTACGATCAGTACTAAAGATAGACTCAGTATGTAGTTATTTACGTCGTGATTTAGAGGGTTGGAGATGAGATAAGCGGGGGCGTAAGTTACGCCAGAAACAGTTAGCGAATTAGCGTTTTGTCCATAGCGGTATAATGACGTGTGAAGTGTGTATTATATTATTACAGATAGCATTTACTAAACGTGTGTGTGTGTGTGTGTGTATGTTAGATGGTCGACATTGACACGCGCCGCCGGATAGCATCCGGTTAGACGGCGGCCGGTTAACGTTTGATCCACCGCTCGATGTGTGTGTATATGTCTCTGCCTCAGGGGTGGTCAACTGGCAACGTAATATTTAACAATTTGTTCGGCCCGTCCCATCGGCCAATCGGCTGTAAACATGTCTAGTTGGAAAAAATAGGGGGAAAATCTATGGTGGTCGAAGCACGCAATTGTGTGCGTTGCATTAGGAATGTACATATCTACATATGCATGGTCACTGAAAAGTGAAAATAGAACTACGTCTATTCATAACGGGCAGCGTGGTCTAATGGTGAGCATTGAATTCTTTCGTGCTTGATGTCACGGGTCGATTCGCACTAAGAGTCTCGTTTGTTGACCAGACCTTGGTTTGTCGAGGTCGATCGTTTCTTAGCAGAATTTGCCAATTTTTCTGATTTTCATTGAAACGGTTCCTGTAAAATTGACTTTTCCATCCCAATTTTCTTTTGTAAACCTTGAGTTATTGTTATATATCAGGTTTCGCCAGATTTCTCACCATAGTTGTCTCTGTGGTTGTTTATCGAATGTAAAAATTCGTATTGTTACATGAAAAATGTTATTAATCGTATCGATTTTTGTAATATCTGACCATAGATGTCAGATATTGTTTCGATTTTAATGTGTATGTATGTAATAATTATGTATTTAGATGTCTCGTTAATTATGAGTTTAAATTAAATTTATTATGAGTTAATTATGTAATAAATTAGCCATAATAACGACCTGGAGCTCATCTGTAATGTCACTATGGCGAAATTGTAAAAAATAAATAAATAATGTTAACAGTAGCCGTAACACTAAAATATGTCACCTTTGAAATCGCTATAAATCCGAGATTATCTCACAGAGTTCGAATTAGGGCGAAAACACACTGAGTGGGACGTGGTGCGTGTTTTTTTTTTAGATACTTTCAAACATGCGAAAAAATGCAGCTCCCCTAGCTCATATATGTACATGGTACACAGTCCAAAAAATCGCCCCCTGGAGTGTTTTCGGTTATAATTTATCCCTTTATTTATTCTTGCTTAACAGTGACACATGACGTCCCATACCACTCGGTGTGTTTTCGCCCTAAGTCGGCTCATTGATTTACAATGCTAAAAATGGATGGACATTTTTATGAAGTCTTTGTAAATTACCAACTGCCTGATATTGTTATTTTCACAAAAAAATATGGGAATTATTAAAACATACATACAAATCAAACCTGGGGATTCGTCTGATCATATATATGCTATGCAGCATATGATTTAAATATGATATTCGATATGATGAAGGCTTTTTTAAATTAACGTCATCGTGATTGATATATGTATTTATAATATTGGGAACAATTTTTTCATCATATTATATATATATACATATGTATTTGAATCTTCTCAATCGAGTCTTGAAACGATACATTTCTGAATGTATGTAAATAATGAATCATGGATCGTTCTGTACCTATAGATGAATTAAATATGAGGTGCACGTTTTCGTTGGAATCTTATTCTGAAACATCAGCAAGCATTTTAATTACTGATTAATTTAAAACCCAGAAGATAATCCGAAGCATAGTGCGTGTTGAGAATATGTACTTACATACTATTTTTTTGATGTAGTGAGCTTTGCAGATTTACCAACTTTAAAACATTTATGCATTATATTTTTCATAAGACCATGGAATTTATAATGAAATAATAATAATGGATTCGAAAGTTTTGAAACGTTCGAAAGCGCAACAATATTCATTTGCGTAAGTGCTATTAATGGTCGAAATCTAGCATACAACTTGTATATTGTGGTTAAAAGTCGTGTAAAACATGAAATTAGCATAAACGAGCTATTAACACATAATAAACGATTTGCACCAACGTTATAATATATGCACACAACAAAATAAGGATGTGGAAATTCAATAAAATATATAATATATTCGGTGTCGAAAAATTCAACAGCCCTGTGCCTGCGAAGCTCAGCGACAATTTACTCGAAAAACAATGCGAATAAATTTAACCGCGCTCGACATAACAAGACGATAGATAGGAACAGTTTACATTTAACATATTTTCTTGTTACTTTGACGGCTACACTGCTGTCCTATTTATGTGCGATTAATTATTTATAGATCGAACACTCGGCGATATTTATTGCGAAAAAATGCGAAAATGGAATGCGGCGCGTAACGTCGTCGGAATGAAGACATAAATTTTTACAGAAGAATTTTCGCGGTGACGGAAACTATGTATCGCGCCGGTTTAAAAATATAAAAAAATACTCAAACATACCTGAAGATGCATACTAAAATACGGCGTCGATAAATATTTGCCTTATTGCATTAATAACGGTAATTAAACATGTTGAAAACGTATCTGGCTCTAATATGAAACACGACACCGGAGCCCGGTCGGCCAACTGTGGAAGCCGAAGAGCGACTTCTCCACAAGCTTCTTGATTAAATTATAGGTGCAATGTTCTTATCTGCTTCCTGCCACTGATTTATGCTCGCCGACGACGTATTAACATTCATCATGCAATCAGGAGAACGAATTGACACAGCCTCGAGAGTGGAGAAAGAGAGATAAGGCCTTGTCTCGCGCGAACAAAACTAAAATTCATTATATGTATATTTATATAAATATACTACATAATATAATTCGTCAGAAATTGCTTGCTCCTGACCCTGATAAGACTCGAGTTCAACGCGCGTCTGAATCAATAATTATTATCTTCAATTAAATTGAACAGAAGCTTTCGAACTTTGAACCGTGTCTCTTTCTATGCAGGAAATCGCGACTTTCATATTATATTTCGATTGTTCGCGTGAACAATACCGTCAAGGTTGACATATACATACGTACACAAATAAATTTATAAAAAAAAACTTAAAAAGGTCACGGCAATTACGAATTTAACGAGTATAAATAAAAGCACAATTAAAATTGCTGGTCGTTAAATCGTTATAAACTGCGAGCTAGTTTCTGAACGCTCGCCGAATACCGATAACCGCCCAGTGTACACACTTCGATAATTAATCGGATGATATTATCTAAAAGAATATCACCCGTTTGTTTTTGTAACATTCCATTTGACTAATTTTATTAATTGGAAGCGATAAATAAAATGAAACGAACGCAGTCTCTTACCAAGTAGGTAGGAGTAAACGTGAACAGAACCAAAAAAAAGTCACTATGAAAAATGTGCGATTTCCAATTATGGGATGAATTTTATATTCGAAAAAAAAATCATAAATAAATAAACCTCCGTTAGAGCTGTACTTAAATGGCACATAATAAATCATTGGCCTTTTAGAGGTGTTAGATAGTGCGTTTGGTAATGTTTGACGGCGATGAGCGATATGAGACCTTTGATTAATATGGACGCGGACACCCGTGATGAAAAATAAACATTTGTAGTTAACCAACATTGGCCGTCTTACGTGCGAGCTAAAAATATAATATTATACAAACACAAGAAGTCATCAAAAGTTTGCACAATTGCTAAGGAAGCGTATAATTAATGGAAATAAAAATTAAATTTTGGATTTGCATAAGAACGCACTAGCTCGTTCAAATCTTAATGCTTAAAATTTAATGGCAATTCTTATAAGCGGAGGCTTGAAATAAGTGTTGCTGCTACATCACTATAAGCACTCATACTGTCTAAAATATAGTGAAGATTCTTAGCAAAAAAATAAAGCAAAGATTATTTGCTTTATAGAGAAAACAGTAAAGGCAGACTTAAAGCTAAAATGATTTTTTTTAGTATCAAATTTATTATAGTTCTGCTATCTGTAATTTTGGGAAATATCATAAAGAGCTCATTAATCAATTGGACAATTTATCAATGCGTCAAACTAAAATCACTATATATAATATGTATAATACAATATACATTTTGTAGACACTTATCTCTACGATAGTCCAATCGATGGGTTTTATTAAACATTATTTTCTTTTCTGATTATAGCTCTTTGGAAGAGATATAATGGAAAAAAAGGTTATAACTACATTGTGAATACTAAGAATTTTCTGTGGGATTTTTTAATCATTTAAATAACTACATATAATATTAGAAATTGAAAAATTCATACTGAAAAGTATATAAATGGAACGAAGAAAAATGATTTAGCTATTGGTGTCATTATTAAAATAGAACCCTTTCAAAAATGGCGTAAAAATAAGTGTACTAATTCTTACAAGATTCTGAATTTCAAATCATACAGAATAAAGAATAATGTATTTTTATTATAGATCAATTTTTCATTGTGATTTTAATTTTAATTATCAAGGTGCCCTTAAAAATTAAAAATTAATAATTGAATTTTGTATAGTGATAATGTTATACTATTCTCAATATATCATACATACGTCCATGTGTATATGTATAGCGATCGATTAAATAGCACGAAAAATACCAACCTTGAATCGAACGAATTCAAATTGCACGTACTTACGAACATTCTGATAATTACGAAATAATAAAAAAAAGAAGTGATGACTTCGCATCTGTCATAAAAAGTTTCGAAGAACACGATTTTTCTCACGCACACGTAACAAATGGCACGGAACGATCTCAATTATATCAATAAGCACATATCATACACAGCCGATGCTAAATAAAAGGATACGGCTTCGAGCTCTTTGTTCTTTTTGGATACTTTCGAATCGAGGAACTGATTTTTTTTATTACAACCGTTTACGTATAAGGACTTGCCAATTAAGACTGTATCTAATAAAAGTATGCAACCTAAAAAATATTAACAAATTAGATACAAAAATATTCTGGTAGTTCTCGTCGGTCCCACGCCCATATTCGATTGACCTTTACCTTGTCATAACATAAGTACAAGTGAAAGGCTGGCGAAAGGCATAAATACATAGTAACATCTCATTTTGTGTTTTATGACTATGATTATTCCAGTTTATGTACACATATAACGAATGAAAAAAGCGGATACGCTCAGTTGATCGCAAAAAAAACCAACAACAACAAAACAAATTGTCCAAAGTTAACTTGAGAAACAATCTGAAATTGCATCGTCGATAGATAAAATTGTTTTAAGGAGGCGCACAATGTCCATCATTGAAGACGATGATCTCGAAGTGAGATAATGTAAGTATTCGAGTTCGAAAAAGGCATCAGGTTTTGTCATTCGCTTGCCTTATTACCAGGGATGACGAGTGAGAAAATGCGGATACGAAATTGCTGGTGTAAGGATCTGAGTCATTATTATATGTTCTTAAGGATTAAAAAATGTGTAAGCGATGCAAACGATTGCAATTATCAATTCGTGGGAATTGATATTGGAATAATTTTGAAATTACGCGTGACCCGAATTATTATATGGAGTGATTGAAAAAAAAAGGCATTCAGTTGGATTCTGTACGAAATCTCATTTAATTGATTTAAGTGAGCAATTTTTACAGTTGTCTAAATGGTTGTTGAATTCAGAAGCACTGCCTGTATAAAATAAAATAAATACCAAATCAGATTTATATAAAAAACGATAATACTATAAGCAATTTAATACACGTATGTACATATGTATGTAGATCAAAAGCGAACTTGATCATCGGAATATTCAAATTTTTACAATAAAATAAATTTCCATCACAACTTACATATCTTAATTTTTGAAACAGAAGATACATACATATTAATCATTAATACATTAAAATTCCAAAGTTTTTATGAAAACTCTTAATTTATTTATGGACCAGTCTGCCTTCGATATAAAATTATATTCATAGCATAAACATTTTCATGTTTTGTAATAATTTATTATAATACATTGCATGTGTATATATGTATTTATTTCTATACCTTAAAATATACATATAATTGACATATGAATTTAAAAAATACGAAATGATTTTCTCACAACGTACATATGTATGTTTCAACAATGAAAGAGCAATGATTTGGTGGATAGTAATAATAATTTTTATTTAACAAATTCTCAAACTCAAACGTTCGTGATTTAGCATTATTTGATTAATAAACTTTTACAATGTTACATTTTTACTAGCTCGAATACAGTAAAATATTTTGAATCACCTCTAGTTTTCCAATCACATACCTTCTGGATTGGAAAATAATGGATATATGCATTATATAAGAATAAAAATAAATAGTGCAAAATTCGTACAAAATTGTTATCATTACACATGGCTACGAATTTTTTGATTAACTTTTTTTTTGAAGAGTTTTTCATATAATCAACATTTAAAACGAAACATTCTTGGTAAATTAGTCCAATCTTCCACCAAATTTGTTGCGTTATTACTACACGTACACACAGATATTTAATCACACGAAAAAAATTACAAGCCCAAAGACTTGAGCAGAATATGAGCGATGTATTTTCAGAGTTTTATGAGAGCCAGTAATAAATAAATTGCTGTTAAATACACGCTTTACTGTACGCTTCGAAAACGCCTATATGTTTGTATTACAAACTTTACTTGTTCAATCAAGGGAATAAATAACACACGCGTTTAAAGAACAATTTATCTTCCTCAAAGCTTTTTTTCCGTTTCGTCTTTTTACCATATTCGAGCGTAAATGGTTACGGGCATACGTCTACTATACCCACAGTATATAGCCTTGGATCTATGTATGCATTAAAAACAAAGAAGAACGTTCCTTGTGCTCTTGACGCATAGCGGGGGTGCTGATATTTATTTCCATCTACCTCATACACACACACACACACACACACATGAATAAGCCTAATCAATTTTTAAGAAATCAACAATTCAGAACTGTGTACAGTAAAATTTTTTGAATCGCCGAGATTGATCGTTAAGGGTACTGTACATACCTGTGAGTAAAAAAAAGTTAATGCAACGTAAGACAATCATTGCGTCCGTTATATTCGTACTGACATTACCGATGTTTCGAGATGACATAAGAAATAAAACGAGCGAACCAAAAAAGACAGGCGTGCCTTATGACTTGACCGTACATTTGAGACACAAATGAGATGGAAGCTTCTTCGAAATGATTTTTTTTTTACTATTTTGTCTTGTTTTGATTCAGCTTTCACGGTAATAATAGTGCGAGGGCACCGACACACCACTGGGGTGAGGTAGACAAAAACAACGGTAACCGAGTGATAGAGTGGCTTCGAAACGGACCGAAAAACTTTTTTTATTTTTTTTATTTTTAGTTTTTGTTTTTCAACGGCTATCTTCGCAGGGATCTACGTAATAGATCATCCGTCGATCCGCTCGCGTTACTCAATATTTAATAATTACTTAATCATCCCATCGTGGTCCATAAAAATTTATTGAATGATTAATATACGGCGATACGCATCTGACGGGCAAAGGTCACGAGTGTACCGGATTAGAAATGACTCAAATGTTGTATCTTTTAAGCATTACAACTGATTTAAGACTACGTTTATAGAAACATACATATATGTATATATTAGACATCCTAAAATGGGATGCAAGTTACATAAACATTTGATTTTTTGGTATTTATTTTGAATTAGGTGGTTGAAGTTTGGTTGCCGAAATTATTCAAATAAAAAATTTTATGTCAAAGTTCAACTATTATATTATGTACATATGTATATTCAAGGATGTTTTGATGCGATCTTTTAACTGTTAACTTCACATCCTGTATAATTTTAGCCAATAGTTTGATGATATCAAATATCCGTTTATTTATTAATCAGATAGCAAAATCGAATTCTCAAGATTACAGAATGCGTATTTGTTTGAAATTTTACTAAACGTATTATTTTTTTTAAACTTAAGGTTTCTAAAATCAATATTCAAATGTGTGCAGGATGAGGCAATAGATTGCAACAATCTGCAATATGCAACGCTTGCAATAATGATTAATGGTATTTACAGTATGCAACTTTTTTCAGAATATGAATTTTTTATGACCAATTACAATTTAAAATTGATTCTTTTTAGTTTTTAATTTATTTGGCATCGTAATTTTTAATAATAAAATATATGACAAGACTGTTGTTGAACAAAATCAAATGTCACACTTTTATTTGCAGAATTTAATCTTTTTTTTTCTTTAATTTTGGATCACAAGTATGCCAATCAATCTCTATGATATGAGAATGGAATTCAACGCAGTCAAATAATTTCCCTACTAAAATTTCACTTAGGAATCAATCACGTAAAAACATTTCCCACTTTGATCGATTCTCCCATATCGAATGGCCGAAATTGACGTGGAATTTGAATGGACACGTGTTGAAAATTACACGTTCGATTTCCATACAGACCAACCGGTGGGCCTACAAAACAAACGTTTGACGTTGACGGCCGCATCTTCTGGACCTACATGTATTATATGTACATATGGATAGAGGTGAACGTGTCAGATGGAGTGGTGTCCGAATCACGTGCCGAAAACACGTACCAAATGATTGGTAATCCACCGGTTACACGAGATGAAAATGAAGTGGAGTACGTGTGTGATCGTCTTCCGTATATTTGAATTCCACTTTGTGGTGGAATGAAAAAAAAAGCGATAATGAGATGGCAACACTCTTCTGAAATTTCAACGTTCCATAATAATGATATGCGGTGTTTGTTACCTTGCGTGAATTGATCTCGAGAATATTTATGCAGGTATGCGATATTGATTTAATTTGTCAGTGTGCTTTGAACCGCTTAAATGGAATTTTAACGTAATTATATTACCGAAAAACATAAAAGTAATGATGATTGTACGCGGAGTCCATTAGTCAGTAAGCAGCGCGGTACCCTCTTATGATTTTCCAACACCATTAGCAATTGTATACAATAAAAGTAATTTATTACAAATGTTATAAATCTTTCTTTTATTTTATTGTATGTCTGTACATAGTTTCATTGAGAGTTTTATAGCTTTTTTTTTACAACATATGAATATTAAAATTTCAATTACAATAAATATTACTAGCCGTATCTGGCGTAACGTTCGCCTAACTAGATTGGGCAATCGGATGTATGTAGAAGTTTATGTCTACATCAGACTTTGGCTTACTTTTACCGGAAACTGGATTAAATTTACAAAAAATAAGACTATGATTTAAATAATAAAAATATACATAAAATTGAATTCGAACAAATCAGGAAAATATACCAGGTTCTATATACATAGATACATATTATTATAAAAATACACAGGCAGAATACATGTAACAATATTTTAGGTGGGTCTTCATTTTGCTCATCAGTTTTTATTTATTTATTTTTATTTAATATAATTTTTCTTTTAATGAGGCAGATTAAGCGTTAAAATTTCAAAAATGTCTTTATCTCAAGATTGTAATTCAAGATGTTTCTTTAAAATAATATACAATTGTATGCTTATATACATATGTAATAATAAAATATGCTTATTTTGAATCTAAAAAAACTTTAAGACTACACAAAGCGAATTACACAAATCTAAAATATCTAAATTTATTGACACAATGAGAACCACTCTAATGTAACATGTCTACAACTGGTGTGAATAATTTATTTCAATTCAATTTCGTACTTTAAATGCGATCAAAGCAACCGCTACTTTCTCAATTTTTCTATAAATTTTGCATAGACTATTTAAAGCACATTTCCAAGAAAAAAACTTAATGGTCTCATTAAAGTAAATGTTTAAATTGTAAAAAGTTTACTTAGAAACAGATTACGCGTATAAAAATAATAATTGAAAGTCGCACACAAAAACCACTTCGATTCAAAGAGAAAATTTCGCTAATGGTGTAAATTTTGCGTGCTTTTATTACCAAGTTGTCTCCATTTTTGCAAAGCTTTCACAGCAAACTTTTTACCCAGCTTTTTATTACGATCCCATAAACAAAACGTTAGCCAAATTCAAAATCTCGGTCACACCTTTTTTATGTATGTGATAACTTTTTTTAGGGCAAACCTGTAATTATTTATTGTCTATCTGTCGGCAGTTTAATTTCAACGCTAATTCAATTTAATCAATTAATAATAGAACGACGAGTGTATATATATATATAACAGTTATTTATTGGAACATGTAGTAGCGAAAATATGAGAATTTCAACCTTGGACCACAATCCGAACCGGAACGAGTGCCATTAGGTATTTATATTTGAGTGTTTCTAAAGTTCTAGGATTTTTTTTTAAATAAAATCCGCGGATAACGGTTATCAAATGACGCGATGGGAGCGCAACCGAACGTTTCGAATCAAAACCTACAGTTTCGGTAATTAATAACTGTCACAAAGGTCTCTTTTATTGAGGTCCAAAAGGCAAAGGCGGAGATTATCGTTTCAAACAAATGATTTCGAGGGTTCAATGGTAATGGCGCGTAGGAAGAAGGTAAATGAATGAATCCGTAAACACTGTTTGACGTTTTCACACGCGTATGAATCACTCATTATTAACGTACTTGAGGAGCGTTCATTAAGACTTAAACTACCGACGAAAATTATACTTAATTATTGTGCTTCAAATTATTAATTACCATTACAATTAAACCAAAATTCAAAAGATTCATTGCCCTCAGTAATAATGAAAATTACTTTAAATGTTACACATTCATTTAAAACCTAAATTAAATTAATTTACAGGCTTTCTATCGTAGAAGCAATCAGTACACATTTATAATACGGTTTTTCTATTTTTGAATTTCTTTATGTTTGAAAAAAAGAAACAAATAAAAGACATCTTTCGGATTCAGATATTTTTTATGCTTATTTTATGCTTATCCCTAATGCAATACAAACAAAAAAAATAGACTTTGAAACTTTGACCAAGTACTTGTTATAAAACAAAAAAAAGTCCAAGTTTTTCGATAAATTTAAATGAAAATCTATAATATAAAAATAATTTATGTACCAATCTATTTTTAAATTGATGAAATAAATATAAAAATGTTACACAATATTTAAAAGTGCATTTGATGCAATTAGTTTATGACTCCAATTTAACATTTGAAACAAATAAATACAAAATTTAACATTTGAAACAAATAAATACAAAATTTAACATTTGAAACAAATAAATACAAAATTTAACATTTGAAACAAATAAATACAAAATTTAACATTTGAAACAAATAAATACAAAATTTAACATTTGAAACAAATAAATACAAAATTTAACATTTGAAACAAAATTTATGGAAGCAAAAAATTTGAATTTTCTCTAAATGTTAACAATCTGATAACGATCACTTTTTGAGACAATGCCTTTATGTTATTTATTGTCCAAAGGATTCATTCATATATATACATACATCGTGAATTATGTCTCATTACAGTGATGTCCAACCTTTTCAAAAGTGTAATATTACAAAGCATTCAACAGATATGTATAACAAAAGATAAATCATTTAACTTTTATATGTAATTATAATTCCAGAAAGTTAATAATTGAATACTGTAAAGGCATAAAAAAAAGAAATATGTGTATATATTATATCGAAAATTTTATATACAATAATCATACAACAAGAACTTTGAATATATAAATACTGTAACTAATATACTATAGTTTATAATTTGAAATTCATGTGTATGCATAGTGTCATTTAAATAACTAAACTTCCTGCAAACTCAAAATTAAATTTTACACTACAGTTTCCAACGGCACAAGTTGGCCACCACTGATCGATTGCTTATATCTATACTTAATCGGCGAAAATAAATACAATAAAACATGCACACGTCATATAATATTAAACATACAAATAGATAACTCACCTTGTAAACATTTTGCGACGAGTTGGTGAAGTGTCTCGTTAATGTCTTTTACACATAACCATCCATGTTTATTACATCACAATGTCATTTTGTGCATCTAAAATAACACACGAACACACACACGCGCGATAGATGAGTACACACATCGAAACATACAATATTTACATAACGAAACCGTACGGGGGCAAAACGGACCTACGTCTTGTTGTATTACATACAGCATACATTTGTGTATATGTATGTAATTCGAATTCGAATTCGCTAGGCAAAACAACCTAGCTGACTACCATACTTTGTACCGCACATATTATATTATATTATGTACACATGGCAACGAGTACGAGACGGTCACGGCATAAAAGAATGAGTGCAGGGCGAGTGGTGTGGTGGATGGATCGGTGGCATCGGATGCTGCACGAGCTGAGTCGTGAGTAAGGTGGTCGTGAGAGCCACCGAAGCTCGGTACGGGTGGCCGCACTTCTTCACCATCCACTGGCCACCGCCATTGTTCTTCTTCATTCGATAGTGTCGGGATATGCCAGAGAGTATCGCCTTACCTATGCCCTAGAGAAAAGATTTCCTCGATATCTAAGCTCAAAGCTAGCCAGCTTAGTCCGATTCCAAAGCTTTCGATTTCCCTGTTTCTCGCTGGCCGAATCGTGAGAAAATCTTCTCTCGTTCTAATCTATGCGCATTTCTCAACACATACAAAATCAACTGGGAGATAATATTAAGCATAATACAACCCATAGAGCTATCAACTTTTAAGTGACGTCATATCTGGTAAAATTTAAAGCATTAAATCAATTATAAACTATACTCACTGTCTAATAAAAGAAACTACTAATATAATACTTCATACAACAATAGCCGAATTTCCCAGCAATGTCCGAAGGGGAGGGGGTTGAAAGTTGAAAAAAAGTAAAAAGTTTAACTTTTTCAGAAAAATCTACGGTCTAGAAAAACGTGAGATCGTATCAATAAAATTATTCGTAACCAAGTTGATAACCGTTGATTTTCAAAGCGGACAATGAACAAAACAATCTTTCATTTATAAATAAAAATGTATTATATGTATGTACATATATGTGTAATTAAACTACCTATCTACTCAATTATTGTATATAAAATAATACATATTTATAATCAAATAAAATCTTTCATTATTCACTACTTAATTATTGAATGGAAATTCTCCCTAATCATATACACCTAATCATATACATCTTGCGCAACTTTAAGTCTTTTCTTTTATCCATTTGGTATTTTATATACATACATATATATACATCCTCTTGGATAGTGTTTTAGACCATTATATATCTATTTGTCTAGCTAAATGTCTGAATATATTAATAATACAAATTAAAAAAAAGTGTGTGATTTATGCGTTGATTTCCCATATGTACGAGCATTAAAGTGAATATAGGTATTACATCATTACATTGCGATTACGCATAGCCCTTGTCAAAATAATCCAACGTTTTCATTCATCAGTCAAAATGACGGATGAGGTGATGATTTTTTCACAGGTGTGCAAAGGTATACAACAAAAAAAATCCAAACAAATAATACGTAAGGATGCGGATGTACGTACGATACGTTCGATTCCGCATCTATTTCGTACGTGTATAATAACTACAGAATTGATTATAATCAAGCAAATAAAAGCATCATCGATTGATTATATTACTTTAAATTTCAATCGAGCAATAACGCCAAACAAAAATAAATTCGCCGACGGGTTTGAAAATCAAGCGCTCGTTGAAGTCTCTGGTCTGGTACAAAATTTAACAAACTCTTATCGCTTTAAATGCATTAAAATTCAGCACAATAAATGTATAATAAATTTGTACCGATTTTTTTTTAATATATTTGAATAAAATGGCTTTAAATTTAAATAACAAGCGTTATTTATGTTCTATTTATATTAATATTATAATAGTTATTTATAGATTTATATAAATTTGCATTAAAATAAAATTATATGATTAACTATGCACTATTAATAATTTAGAATATTAAACGTTTCATAAATGTATGCACGATTGTGCCGGCTAGTACAAAACTGAACTAAGTCAAACAAATTTATATTTTTACAACTCTTCAAAATGTGTCTATTTTTAAATAATAAAAAAAAATATATTTTTTTAATAGGTTCATTTGAGTTGATTTCAAATTACATATATCAAAACAAATATTGACTTAATTCAATTTGATACGAGACTAATTATCATCACACTGTTTTGACGGATTATTTTGCGCATGAGGCATATTTTAATCGAATTTCAATTAAAGATAATTATTTTTATTCACAAAAAATTATACAATACATCCTGAAAATCGTTGAAAAGTTCACTTCCTTCAATTCGAACGCATTTTATCCAACAAATAAAACAAACTTTGACGTACGATTATTAAACCAAAAAGGGTCATTTTACACGTTCACATACGATTTTTATTTATATACCATGTGCATAATACGTCTATATTATGGTGATATGGATTTGAAAACACGCGAACATGTGCGACGTGATCGAGAGACGTGGTAAAAGGCTTTTGCGGGCGTCCGACGTGCATCACGGACGTAACACTACTGACTGGCCATTTTTATACGGAGCGTTAAGAACGTATCGTTGGTTCGAACATAGATAGATAAGCCGGCAAACGGCGTAAGCTCGCAATTACCAATATATTATATTCATACTGGTCGATTAAATTTATGAGGACATGACTAATCTCGCCAATGGACCTACGTCTAGGTAAGACGTGGATCGGACCCGCGTGTGTGTGTATGTGTGCGTTCCGTGAATATTTTATGAATGTGTCATTAGGTTTAAGTATCTCCATATGTTACATATCAAATAATGTGTATGAAAAGCTGTACTGGCGATTTATAATTCGGACTTGTATTTTCCAAGATTATATGTATATGAATTCATTTAAAACTGTTTTCTACGCCGTCTGAGATTCGTATATGTATGCTTTTAATTACAGCTGATTTGAAATATAATATACGTAGAGGCATGCCAAAAAGAAATATAAATTTGAGTTCACAATTTGCACATTATAAAATGAAATATTTATGAACATTGAGTGTTCATTTATTACACGGATGATCTATAATCAATGTGTTTTTTACTTCAACATTCAAACTGTCGAATAATTCACAATACTACCCGATAATGATTTAATATGAAGTTTGAAGTATAATTTAAAAATGGTTTTGAGGTTGAAAAAAATTATCTTTTCCTTTTACAAACTTTTCGCGTTTATTTTTATAAACGTTTTGAGTAATCGGTTTCTATATTGGGATAAGAATTATTAGTCATTGCTTGCAGTATTGTATTTTGATATTTTCATTGAATTTGGAACGTGTTATTATAAAAGGATTACATCATTTAATTGCCATATGTAATACAGCAATTCCCGATTTTGTCGAACCGCGCTTTTAAAGGTTGAAGATTGCGATTTTACCTCGTCATATTATTTAAAATTTAGCAATCGTCGAAAAATGGACAGAATGTGAGTACAAAAATTTACGCATTGATTTCTTTAGTACCTTTTTATAATTTGAAGATTTTTATCCATTAATATAAACAATTATTTTATGTATGTAGGTATAAATTTATAACAAATATAACGAAAATTCGAAATTAGACTTCGACGCTCGGGTGAGCGAGAAACCCGCATCGGTACTAGAGAGGAAAAGCGTCTCACTTCTGTCTTGAAGTGAAACATTGTACGTTGTACACTAGCCCGGCCCACTTATTACGCAAGTCCCCACTTTGTTTACCCGGTTGACATTTTTAATACGAATTCGATTTTATATAGTGACTCTAAAAACTTTGTATCTTTCATAAATAAAGTGTAAACGTGACAAAATTACCTCACCGCGTCAAATTTATTGTTTGAAACCTATTTAGATGCCAATTTAGAAACCTTACTATTGCGATAAAATTTAGCGTACAATTAAATTAAACGAGATCGAAATCTGGATCGACCCACACGCGATTTTCCACACAGTCTATTTATTCACAGCTTCATAAATACCTTCCCATAAAGCCACTATGTTGAAATACCTCATACTGAAAAATCAATATTGCAAACAAAAGTCAAAATATTTTCCAAATATAAATTAAAGCCAAGCCTAAAAATGTGGTTTAAAATTTAACGAAAATTTCATATCATACTATAAGATGAGATAGCTTTAACATACTTCTATCCAATTGACCAATTTACAATTAATATTATGAGAAATATTTGAAGTAGATCATAAAATTTAATTAAAAAACAAAATTTGTTCCACCATACAGCTTTTTCATTCCAAATTGACCCTTTTTCATTTCAAATTGATCCATTTTCATTTAAAATTGGCCTTTTTTCATTTCAAATTAAACCTTTTTCATTTAAAATTGACCCCTTTTCAATGTCAATTTGAAATGAAAAAGGTTTATTTTGAAATGAAAAAGGCTCAATTTTAAATGAAAAGGGGTCAATTTTAAATGAAAATGGGTCAATTTTAAATGAAAAGGGGTCAATTTTAAATGAAAAAGGATCAATTTGCAATGAAAAACCTATATAATATGTAATTGATAAGTTGAATATTTATCATTGGTCCTTTTTAAGCTGAGACATAGATGTAGTGAGTAAATAGATTATAATATTATAAGGAAGTTTATTTCAAGCAATAATTGATAAAATTTTCAGAATATTTGCAACGCGTTTTAAAAAACAACCATCATATGTTACGTACTATGTTCGAAGTAAAAATGATTTTATTGCGAAATAATCGCCGGAACGCACACAAGTGTATACAGAGATAATTATTGACGCGAGATAAAACCGACAAACATTCGAGCGGGAATATTGTTAGATCGTAAATTCATATATACCGTGTATGGCTACTAGAAATGCAATAACTTATTTATTGGCAAGTAACGCCTAACACAATGGGGGAACTCTCGCGGGCCAGTGACAATGCGTTAACGCATATTATGTTGCATGTTCGATGCATATAACTCAACGGTTCCCGACTGCACTTTACGGCCGAACGAACGTGATTAGGACTCTCGTAAATATCGTACTCGTTTGCGACACTAATGCAAACCTGCGATTTACGCTGTAAATTAGCTGAAAATGATACAATCAGGAAGTGGACACGTACCTATTCAAAAAGAACACGCAAGAGGGACTCACACTTTGACCAGTTTATGAGTATTTGCAACTGCTCAAGCGCGTATCCGACATTGCAGGATCTTTAGTAGTAGCACTACAGAATAAGCTCACCTATAGACACTGTAATTTATGATATTTTCAGGTGGAAATTGAGCTGTTTTTTTATTAATATACATAGGTAAATGTGGTAAAATCACCAAACTTGAAACCGCCAAAAAGGGTCGTGAATTAATCTGCTCTTTATAAAGTTTCCATTTTTGGGTATAAAATACCTATGATGAAGCAAAAATTAAGGTGCTAAAAATGTCCGACGCTGAAGTATAATCACAATTCTAAATATCCCAAATATTACCATTAGATAAGTGATCATCGCGTTATCGCGGTATTCTATTAAAAAAAAAGTGTCATGGTAAAATAAAATCAATGATTGTTAATCTTTTCTCTTAGGGATCCCAAATAAACATAAATTAAAAAAAAACCTTTTTTCCAAAATTTTATTTATTTTATTTTATTTTACATAAACATATATATATATATATATATATATATATATATATATATATATATATATATATATATATATATATATTTATATATATATATATATATATATATATATATATATACCAGGAAAGCCTAACAATTAGACCCCAATGCGCCTTCCTAGACAATTAATTACAAACATTGCAGAATTTTTATTACATAAATCGCTGTATCGAGAGTCTGAAGAACACGAAATTAATAATTAATTAATCCATAGAGACATCTATGGATTTCAGACTTGTACATAAATTTTTACATATTTCACATAAATCTAATTCAGATATTTGTGACAGCGGGTAGGATGATTTTTGCCAATTTGATGGAGGAACCGTTTCAACAATGAAATCAGATAAATTGGCAAACTCTGATAAGAAACGATCGACTTAAAGTCACAAATATTCAAGTCTGACCAGCAGCATTAAAGATTAGCACGGGACCGAGCCCGGTAACCTCTAGTTGCTAAACATAAACGCAACCACCGAGCGATACTGCTGGCTGTAAAATATTTGCATCAAAAAAATAACGGTAGTTAGAAGTTGTTTATCGTGTGGCTCGTTATACCGTGATTCACTTTATTATATAAAAAATATATATATACATATGTATAAATTTTAAATTTTAAAACAGAAATTGATTGAAGTCCTCCATATGAGTTCTTCAACACAATCTCACATACGAGTTTACATAGTGAAAAAGAGGAAAAAATTCCCTGGAAAAGATTACAAATGCGCATAACATATCAGGCACGGTATCTGATGGCGGGGTTGTGTTGCTCAGTGGTCCGGTGGGTACTTTGTCCGCATAATACTGACCCGGTCAGCCTCTTCCTTTTATTTGCTCTCTCGGCTCATGTCTCCTCCTGTTTTACGTGTGTGCACTCCGGTGCATATATTGGAAATGCATTTTAACCGTCGGAGACGGCGCAGTGTTGTCCTTTGCAAACCCGATTCGAACGTTGCGACCGGACATTAGATCGACCGCTAGAATTGTCGTGCAATATAACGCGGCATAATGGATAATGGACCGGGCCATCTTTAAATACCGGTATATTAAATTTTACAACGTTTCAAATCGATGCGTAGCAGTTGTAAATTTGTTAGTAATAAAAATCAAAGGTGTTTTATTTGGCCTCAGGTGAAAAACTCTCTCTTCTCAAACGTAATGACTTTATTTCAAAATAATCTTAACGCTGCTAGATTTAATATTAGACTTTTTACATGATGGGTATTGTTTATTTTTTTTTAGAATTATAAATACATACATATATACATCTTATTTGAAATTTACCTGCAAGTTTTACGTATGAATATTCCACAGTTTCAATTTTCAATTGCAAACACTGTTTAAACATTAATAAATCTTCTACTAAAATATTTCAATTTTATTTTATACCTATATAATAAGACAATTGACAATTGTCTTATTATATAACAATATTACATGTTTATTATTAAATCAACGATACTTTCGTAGAATTATACATATACATTTCCTCTCGAACATGTAACGGAAAACTAATGAAAAAAGGGATAATATTTTTGGCACGGCTGTAAAATAAATTACATGACATATGTACATATATCAAAACGAAATTTAATGTCAAACTAACATCTCTAAAATAGCTCGCACGACCCAATCGATGTTCGCTCGGCAAATCAAACGTCAAATGGGCTGCCAGTAACAAAAATAAAATTTAACGTTTCATTGAAATCATAACCAGTTGCATTTTCACTGGGTATAGTTCAGTGAAATCATATGCAATTACATTTTCACTGGCCCCTATTAGTAAAATCATTTTAAAAACAATTTTAGACAGTTGGATGATAGCGCGTCACCCCGCTCCTGTCCATTCCCACCCTTTTCATGGTCCACACATCTTAATATCCATCCAAACACATCGTAATATCTTAGCAGCCAACACTTATTTATTTAAGGTTAGGTTAGGTTAGGTGAAATTAGGGTTGGTTTTATACATTTAAGATTATGTTGTTAGGGTCGGTATTTATTTTTTCAATTTTATTGGGTCGTGCGAGCTATTTTAGAAAAGGGCACTCTTTTTATTTGCAGGGTGAAATGTTTTAGAGATGGTCATTTGCATATTATGTCGTGATAAATACCTAATTTGTGTGGAAATAGGGCTATTTTGCCGCCGGGCCGATAAATGGTACACATGAAAAAATCCCCTTCTTAAGACACCTATGTAGATACATACATACGCATGTAGATACAAATGCATGATAAATAATTATTTGATCGAAATCTGATTGTATCATAATGATCACCTACACAATTTAATATTGAGTCATTGAAGTCAAAATTTGTATCGTTAACAGCCCACAAGAAAACTGTCAAAATAAAGTATCAGATTCATAAGTAGGAGCTTTCCAAAAGCTTAGTCGTCTTGATTAGTCATAATTTTGTAACATATAAGGAACGGTATACATAAATTAACTCTCACACACTCCAAACATTTCATAGCTATTTAAAATAAACAAACATATGAATGTTAGTACAATGTAGTGTGGATAGACGGTCGTACGTATCCATAGATAGTTGTCGCCCGCTCACAAAAAGAAGCATTGAAATTCCCATGAAACTGATAATATAAAATCAGTTATCCCCGATCGGAATGAGTCGTAATGGTTCCCGGTACGCATGCGAGCATTCAAGAGGAACATTTATATATGTATCTTAATGCATCTGTATGCAAATTCGGTGCATATTTTGAATTCGCATGTTACGCTGCATCTTCGCATGCAACACACGAGACGACGGCGACGCGACGGTTGCATTATGGGACATGGGTTTTGTTGGGGAAAAAGCTCACCATGGTGCTGCTATTCGAATAATATTACAATCGAAGTGCAAACATAATACATTGAATGCAACAAATCTTCGACAAAACGGAATTTGTAGATATTCACTCCCACGTAATTGGTATCTGTAAGCCTCGCCCTTTTTACAAGGCCTCTTCTTAGGTTTTCTTCGCAAACGATTCAGTATCTTTTCCTACAGTCTTCGGATCATTTTGAAACTTTGCCATTTTGTGCGGTTTGGTCAACGATGGAAATTTAAATCGTTTCTGATAGCTCGATGTTGAAAAATAATCGTAATAGACACGTTTAAAAATGCTACAATTTTGACCTCCTCGACGCCACCCTCTCGCTTTGTCAGACTTTATTTACTTATAACATTATCTTTCATCCAGTTTTACGACAGGTAGATAACATAAATTTCAGTCAAATCAGAGGTTTCAATATATCATACATACATACGGTTCCCGGAAAGATGTACTTAATTGCACTGAATAGTAGCGCAGTTTCGAGAAATCCTAATATTCAAAGGCGCTCAAAAAGAACTTACGCAATAGAATTTCACAAAAAAAGGTTAGCACCCTCGGATAACATACAACTACCCCTTGACGCTTTTTTGTGGAATTCTATTGCGTTAGTTCTCCTTGAGCATATGTTGCTTTTGATAGTACATATGTATGTACATATGTATGCACCCATTCATACATACATATGTACATACTATCAAAAGGTGAAACACTTTCCAATCATAAATTGTTATAAAAAATACAAAATAATTAAATAAAAAAAAGTACAAAAGTATTATGGAGATAAATTTTCAAGCTTGTAAATGTATCTATGCTTATTTATATATGGATAATTTGTGTACGACTGATTCACCCAAGGTCAATAACCACCGAAGCGATTGCCCACAAATAATAATATATTTATAGGCAACTAAATATGCCATAATTTATAATGCATAATACTTTAGTAAAAAATAATTGAAATTTTATAGTCGCTCATATGTATGTATTTCTACCGCAGCAATTTCCCATATTAATGTTCGACTGTTCGCTTAAATATAAATAAACTAATCATAAACATAATACAACACGACCAAATGTATGGCTTATAGGAAAGGTCACTTGGCAACCTCTGACCGATGTAAAGTATGATGTGAGACGAAATAAACGGAAATTTCTAATAGATTAACATCGCGTTCTTCTCGTAGTAAGTAGGCAGGGGGAGATTTTCCAGAAACAAACATGGGTAGCACCGACGGTGTATAAACAACCTGCGGTTATCCTACAGTCTCGGTCGTATGGATGGCTGGAAGAAGGGCAATAGGTCGCATAGAAGAGGTCTGACCCCAGCCTCGCCACATGGACCGTTCTCACGCCCACCTATCTGGAAAAAGTACACGTTATTATTAGCATATTCACCCACGCGACTCTCCTCGATCGTTGCTTACAAAATTTTCGGATACTCCAAATCCTAAAGCCTGCACATAAGGATATATAATACAATATTCTATGTGTGATATAATATTGTAGAACGGACAAGTCACTCCTTGGTGCGATTACATATGATTTTTTTACGCCGAGATAATCCACCGAGCGGCATATCTTTAAGCGTTGAACGTGTGTTGACAAGTGTACAATAGATTTTTGGATGCGTGTAGCATTAATTAGCATAATGTAAAAAACGTGTATTCAAAGTATGGTGTGTTCCGGACGGCTAAACATTATTATAACACGGGTCTGCCACGATTAAGCAATAAAAGCGAACGAAACAATATCGAACCAGTTGCGGCGCGGTTCAAAATCAATACAATTAAATGTACAAATTATTGTTTAGCGCTAAATAACGCACACGGATACACGTTCGGCGGAAAATTGGATAATATTCTATCCGTATATTTCTCGCGCAATGTTTGTATAAGTGTCTCTAGACAGGATATTTGCAAATTTATGGTTAATTTCCATCAAATTCACAGCATGCTATATATAAGGTTTAAAAAAAATGTCAAAGTTTCCTATAAGTATCATATTATATGATGACGGCATTCTTAATACATGAAATTAGATATATATATATACATACATATGTATATATTTCATTCATATTATATATAAAGTCTATTGGATGATAATATTATAAATATCCAAGCACTAAAATTAGTATACATATTAAAGTCGAAGTGAATTTTTACATGTAATATTATATATTCCAACAGGCGTTTTAGGTCATTTGTATTCGAATACAATTCAACTAATGAATCATATCTCTACAAACGCAAATACAATTTCAACAATGAGTAATGTAATATAACAGTTGATTTTTGACAGCTCTGATGTTATTACGAATGATTAATTCAATAATGCGTTAATATTCGCTAGGAATTACGAATAAAGGTAATGAGGACCGTATTACGATAACTCTCAGAATGCGTCTTTCAAAACAAAAATGTGTTTTTTCAACTCAATTTAATAGTCGAGTGATATTTTTACGAAATCTTAATCTCTCAACCAACTTATAGTTGAACCGTGTTTTCAGTTGTAATATATTCTAACTATTCAAAATATATAACAACTAAAAATACACTTCAACTATAACGGCAGTTGAACTGAATATATTCCGACTAGTCATAATATATTAAAACTACATAGAAGATACACTTCAATGTAACATATACATACATAAAATAGATTTAATATTTTTTTTTATTTAACGGAAGTTCATCCCAATACTTTTCAATATACATATACTATTTCTTACAATATGTTTAGTTCAAACGCGCTTTTATATTATAATTAAAAAAATAATATGCGTACCTTATTGAATACATCTTACAATATGTTCCAAATTATGAACGCCAAATCATTCTTTTTAGCAATACTAGCTTACACGCTGGGTACAAATTAATCAGACATCATTCAAACATTTCAACAAACGTTTCGACTTTAAGATGCTTCATGATCACCACTACACAGTGACATTTAAATTTTTTATCCCGTGTTTATTTTGCGTGTGAATCGAACTCATTGAATTGGATGCGCGCGCGCGCGCCCTCACTAGCCTCAGATCGACTATGGAAAAAATGGAATATGATTTGGAGTCGGCGCGTATGAAAGCGGTCCGGTGATGGTGATGGTGATGGTCTGACGCCGGGATGGTCTCCGATACATATTTATGAGACCCATCCATTGTATGGCTGTCAGTCAGCACATCCCCCATAAGGAAGTGTGAAGCATTTTTCTCTCGAGGCTCTCTCATCTTTCACGGAGGCCGCGGCAAAAAATGAAACACCCGAGACAACGTGTTAGAACGAGTATTCTCACATGAGTTACATCGCTTAACTGTGTAAATAAATATTCCTCCACTTCTTGCCGTCGACCACTTGGACTATCAGAGGACGTGTGCTGCAGAGGTGACGACAATTTGTAGCAAAAAAATGGTCACTTCTACGACCATCCATATAAGCATGTTATTCCATTAAGTACATATATATTATAATATACGAGTTCAAGTCCACTTGGAGAATTATTGTGCTTCTGTATATTCTTCCACTTTCATCGCGTCAATTAACAACATTCACCTTTTCAATATTGACAGCGGTCTAAAATATATTTCTTGGATATTTATTTGTGGATCCTGAAGAGCCACACGTTAAAAGCATCGCCTATGTAAACGCCAGCCGGGCAGCGACATTGTAACGAGAGTTCGATTATTAAAAAAATAAACACACTTAAAAATTCTTGAACATAATTCGTCATTAGAAACCACTCAGTGATTGCGCACACGGCGGCCTCATGAAAAAGATCAATAAGTTTATCAATTATTGGACGATAATTGACAATACTGGTCTGTGTATTCTCGATGCTAGAAAAAGTTCAAACAAACCAAAATTTTTCAACTAGCAATTTTTCTATTACATACTAAATCTGAACAGACTTTTAAACATGTTGATATCTTTGGAATTATTTTAAAAAATCCACCATATGTACATATATTGTTTTTATAATTTTTTGTGACATTCTTCCACACAAACGTGGGTTTAGCATATTCATAGCCAGCAGTATGGCTCAGTTGTTACGTTTATGTTTAGCACCGAGAGGTTACCTGGTTCGATCCTGTGCTATACTTTAATACTGCTGGTCAGACTTGAATGTTTATGACTCCAAGTCCATCGTTTCTTATCAGAGTTTGCCAATTTATCTGATTCCATTGTTGAAACGGTTTCTCCATCAAATTGTCAAAATTCATCCTACCCGCTACGTCACAGATATCTGAATTTGATTTAAGTATAATATGTAAAAAACTATGTACAAGTCTAAACCCATGGATGTCTCTATGGATTAATTAATTAATTAATTGTGAATTTCGTGTTCTTCAGCCACTCAAAATAGAGCGATTATGTAATAAAAATTCTGCAATGTTTGTAATTAATTGTCTAGGAAGGCGCATTGGGGTCTACCTGTTAGGCTTTCCTGGTATATACATATCTATGTAAAAATAAAATAAAATTTAGGTAACTATACATATGTATGTATATATTTATAAAGATCAAACTTAGTCCTGAATATAAAAGTTTATTAATCAAAACATATCTACATACCAAAATACGATGCATCTTCTTTAATGCAATTAAAACAACAAAAGAGCAGTTAAATACCAAACATGTATGTATATGTGATGCTAAAATGCTTTTTATTATTACTAAATTATGTTAACAATACATACTGATCGACTGATCATTTTCTATTTTATAATTTTATTTTATTTTTAGTTAGTAATTATAGTATTATATTATTTTAATGTACAGCTTAATAGGAAAAACAGTTCAAAAACATATTTACAATTCTTATGAATGTGTACATGTATCTATAATATGTATTATGTATATATGAACAAATAATGTTAAGAAAATGAAAAAGTATATAATACTATCTACATATGTCTGTCTGTCTTGAATAGGCTCCTAAACCACTAAACCGATTAAGATAACACTTTCAGAATTTGTCGTATGCATGTCTGGGAAGACTACTGGGAAAAAAAATCGCCAAAAAACGGGAACGGAAACGGGAAAAACGGGAATGAGTGTCATTGCAACGCAATCATTTCAAATGTGTTCCCTGCCTGCGTTTTTCCGACAAATAGGAATGGGAACGGGAACGGGAACGAGAACGGGAACGGGAACTGCATGCGTTATTGTGGCATTGCAACGCATGCCGGGTTCAGCTAGTAATAATATAAATGACTATTATCTATAAAAGTTAAATATCTTTTAAACAAGTTATTCATGTTTTTATTTTCCTTTTAAAAGGTCTCCCGAAGTGTCTAAATTTTGGAGGCAGCTTGTCCTGTAGATGCACACTTCTATTTTTAATAACATACATATATACATTTATGTATGTATGTGTATACAGAACCAATTTGTAAATTTTAATATCGACAACTGCAAGCATCGTTGGCTGTGAAAATCATCTCATGCTCAATAAATTTCAATTATTACGCGCAAAAATGAAAATGTTAAAATTTTCCACGCTCAATATCGCCAGGACACGGCGGCTGCATTTAAGAGCTTTTTCCGTTTGAGTTTGACCGTCGAAAATCGGCGACGATACCCTCGACCGATTTATACATAAGTGTTGAACGGAAAACAAACGAGACGTAACCATCCATCCATTCACAACGAGGGCTCGTAAACATCAGAAAAATCCTTCGTCCGCCGAAATATAATGCGGTCGATTCGACGGGGATAATCCGATTTATTAAGGACACCACGTATAACGCAAGAAGAGACCGGATACAACATACACATATAAATTATATACGTATATTTTTGTGACGTTCGATTTTCACCGCGGTTGATGACTCGCGGAACGAATCGCAATATGGGCACAAGAAAGTGCGCTTTAATTGTCGATGATCAAACTGTTTTCCGATATTTTTTGTCAAAATGGCTGTGAAAGGTACGCCGCCGTGTTACGCTTTGCCGCCATTAGCCGACACAATTAACGGAAAAAATAAAAATACTTTGAAGATGATGCTCGGTAATCGGTGCAGCACGAAAGCAAGATCGAACCGATCGATCGCACGCAAAACGCGAGAACCTATTTTTTTAAACCGTATTGAAAAAATCACTTAAATTATTTTTATGTATCTTTTGCGACATCCTTTTTGTTTGATTTGCATAAACTAATAACATACTATGTGTAACATTCCCGAAAGAAAAAAATCGAAAATTCCCATGCAAGAGTTTTTTTTTTCATTTTATTAGCCAAAATAGGTTAATTTGAATCATTAAATTAATAGCCGATTTTTCTACTCTACAAATATTAGCCTCTGATTTTCACACGTAAGAAATCCTCATCAGACGCAATAACATTGATTTTTCCTGGTCAACGTGGATATAACTATACATAATATATTTATTTTTTTTAAAAAAGTACATACTATTATTTATTTAATACCATTATTTATTTATACTATTATTTCGTTATGTAATACACAATATTTTTCTACAAATCGAATCATCTCACAAAATCTATATCAATTGATACTTCGTTTATATGTACATATGTATCTATCTACATATAGATTAAGTAAAATATCAACAGTATTTTATCATAATTTATTAATAAAATATTATGAGCAATAAAATTGTTGAAATAAGGCATTATCAACAATTTGAAATATGATCATAGGACTATGGTACACATGCAACCTTGAATACAAGATTATTAATGTCTCGTATTCCATAAACTACATGATAACCTAATCTCAAAAGCTTAATTGGCCTTAAATTCTGATGTAAGATTCTAAATACCTACATATTATAGTAACTAATTTCACGATTTATCATCTCATCTTCTCAGAACTATTTATTAAAATGTTTCGACAGATTTATACTATTTTATTTATTTTTTATTTTTTAATTAATTAATTTATTTTTACATAAATATTTACAGACATACATATATATGTATGTACATAAATATACGTATACTAGGAGGGCCTAACAGGTAAACCCCAATACACCTTCCTGGCCAATTACAAATAATGCAGTATTTTATTACATAAGTCGCTGAATTACAAAACACTGAAAAACTCGAAATTAACGAGAAATCTTTGAATTTAAGGTTTTTAGCCAATTTAATGGAGGAACCGTTTCAATAATGAAATCAGATAAATTAGCAAACTCTGATAGGAAACAGCAGCACCATAATAATACGTAAGTATAGTAAATACATTATATAATAATATAATAAACACATTATATAAATGTATAGATAGATAATAATACCAAAATAATTACCAATGTGACCTGACAGGTTGCCCCAATGCGTCACACCAGTCTTAAAAAAACAAAAAGTAAAACAAATTGGCAATCATTCATCGCATTCAAATAGACTCGTGTTGAATCTCATAAAACTGACCAGTTCATCAACATGACAATCAAACAGGTCCAAATGTTCACCTATCACTTTAAGGAAACGGATAACCTTTACAAGAGACGAGTTATTGAAAGCAGACGTTTTCGCAGCAATAGGTTGGAAAAGTAAACGATGACGCAAAGCTGTACCACATTCAGGCGCCCAAAATTTAAGTTGCGATAAAATCGAAAGGTTGTCAATACTTCCCTTTAATACTCCAAAGAAGTATTTGGAAATAGCAATAATTCTTCTCGAAGATAGTGAGTCAAAGCCTAGAACACCTTATAAAAAGGCAGTGGGAAATAAATGGGGGTCATATTTATATTAACTCATATATATTATACATTAACACGCATTTTTACACGCCCATACCGTACAACAAAAAGACAAAGCTTCATTTGTTGTAACTGCTTAGATAGATAAAGTAAAAATTACTTCCAATTGACTTGCACGATAACGCAAGCTATGTAGATATGTATGTACATATAACTGTCGAATGAACTTATTATTATTTTTACATAGATATATACAAGGAAGGCTTGACAGGAAGACCCCAATGCGCCTGCCTGGACAATTAATTACAAGCTATGCAACATTTTAATATTACATAAATCACTGTACTTCCAGAAGAACACGAAATAACAATGAATTAATTAATTAATTATAGAATTAATCCATTGAGGCATCCATGGATTTATATTTTGCACATAATTTTTACAAATTATAGATACAATAAATACAAAAGATTTGTGACAACAGGAAAGATGTTTTTTTTTTGCCAATTTTGAGGAACCGTTTCAACAATGATCAGATAAAATTGGCAAACTCTGATAAGAAACGATCTATTTGGAGTCTCAAATACCTTCAAATCTAACCAGCAGTATGGCGGATCGAACCCACTGATCACTTGGTGCTAAACATATACGCTACCATTAACCCATACTGCTGGCTATGTACATACCTACATCGTTAAAACATACACCGAATCTTTTTCATACATGATTCAGAATTAAATTTCAATTTTCACGAACACAGACAGAACTTGCGTTTTTATTGGTATGCAAAATCGTCAGCCGAGCTCGTAAATAAGGAAGTCCTCCGAGGACAAGTTTACGGTCTAGCCTCCTAGTGACACTAATCACCAACAGTCGGCGGCCTAACGAGACGTAGGTGCCATAGTCCCTTCGCAATCGCCAGGCCGTTTGTTCGAATCATTACAAACGCGTACACATATACGACGTATTTACACGGACACACATATTATACGGGAAGGGCGTGGGCGGAGGAAATTATTGGTAAAAGTAGCAGCAAACGCACCCAATCGAGAGCTTATTATCTTATTTTTATCAGCGCCAAAGTGCCTCTCCGATGCTAATGATCCCCGCCGCCATATAAAGTCTTCTGAGTTATAAAGAGGTCCGAGGCGTTAAATGTGCGCCAAACTCTCGGCGAAATTGTGACATTCAAATAATAAACCTCTCAGTGAATAAATACGCCGCGAAGGTTTCCACGGAATCGGTTTAAATGCGGATTTTTTACAGGTTGAATGAAATCGACCGGCGATTTCGTTCAAAACTTGATATCTTGAAGTCTGAATTTATGGATTTGAGAAATTCATACAATACTTTACGAAAGATTATATTGATAAGTTTCAAGGTTATCATTCCTTTGTGTGAATTAGACCGTTGAAAATTTCTAAAATATAGGTACTTAATTAATATAAAAATGTATTGTTACACATGTCATTTTCACTTACATTTAAAATAATAAACATTTACATTTAATAAAATTTATAATGATTTACATAAATCATTTTAAATTTTAATATGATGCACATATTCGATATATTCATATAGAGCTTAATTTTTGATAACCGGGGTATTTAATGACCTTCTCTAAGTATTACACACTAAATAAGTAAGTTAAACTATTTGATTTAGCAGAAAACAGAAAGAATAAAAAAATATGTTTGGTAACGGAAATAAACTTCCGCGCACAAGTTCGAACACGTTCGATCCTGAACTGTCAGATCAAGTGGAGTGTTTTGCAGGCTTTTCCATTGTTAAAAATCAATATTCATTTCTGTGACATTATTTAACATGACTGGCAATCGCAAATGGCCCTTTCGAAGCGTTTTGGAGCGGCCCTTTCATGGTACTTCTTCCGTACATCAAAAAAGTTTGTGAAGGTTTATCGAATTATATAAGATTTATTGGTCAATCTGGTATATGTGTGTATTTAAAATAGAACATATCTACATATGTATATACATATAGGTATTTACAGCTGTCCAAATCTGGATTAGTATATATATTTTTACAAATTTGAAATACACATATACTAATCCAGAACAGATTGAAAAATAATAAATAAATAGTTCTGTAATATAAATAGATGAAAATCATAAAAAAAAATGATTTCGATTAAAGAAACCTTCATCCAGTAATGGATAGTAAAATTCCGATGACAAAACAGGAAGAATATTTCTCAAATTTATTTACAGTTCACAATTGTTTATTTGCATTTACTGATTTTTCTTTAAATTGCCGACTTAACACGCAAAAACCGCACTTTATCTTAAATGCAAACACCTTAATAGCAAAAGGCAATTGACCTTATACGTTTACATGCATACATATGACATTTTTTTCCACCACAAATATAATACAAAAACCTCCAAACAACCTTGAAATTTTTTAACCCAACATCGATACACCTTAAATAAATATTATTTTCCGAATGCGGAAAATTCACACAACATACATTCATTGTAATACAAATTCAACATAAAACACACACACACACACACACACACAGCAATCAATAGATACAAATCTTACAATGTAATAAGTTAAATCACATATGTATGTAGATTCACATGTGGCACTGCATACATCCATACAGACATCTTGTAAACTAATCCACTCGCCATACCCGGACATACGGGAACAGGGTGCACTTTTCACGAATAATATAATACACAAACTTATATATGTATAATAGACACACAACTGCACTTCCTGCATACCTACAGCAAACGGCATAATAATTATCAATAATGAATAGCACACCATCATCGTAGCCCACGTAAGAGAAGCCGCATCGACATTTAGCAATGCCAAAGTGCATCGATACAATACATACATACATACTTACATACTAGATTCAATGGACACGGTTAGTAGGCCGGGTGGTCGACGGATCGAATATTCGCATTTATTTGTATGCGATTTGTCTAATTAGCTCTTGATTGAATAATACGGTCGGACAAACAGAGCCGTGCACATTCGAACCGGGAGGGGGGAAAATCAGAGGCGCGTGCCTCGGGCGCACGACGAGTGGGCGGCAAGTGTTCTTCAACGCGAAAATGTTAATAGGTTTCGTTGCCGCCTTAAAATATCTTCGGATATGCGAATTTAATTAATTTATAGCGTACGATAAATCGAAGTGCGCGCCACGGCGAAGGGCTCAACCTTTTGCGCTCGCGTGTGTCTCTCTATTCGTGCGGCGTTTTGTTTTTTGTCAATTTTTGCGATTTATCGTTGAAATTTAATATACGAAAATTTTGACCATGGTTCGGTGTGATGTCTTCTTTTTCTTCGCATGCCTTCTCTTCAGAGGTCGGCGACCACTCGGCTGAACAGATCTCGATTCGGTGTGCTGTTCTTCAAGCTCCATATTAGTTCATTTGCCAATATTCCAAGAAAGCTTCTATCCACCTAACTTTTTTTTCTCGTTCATTTTTCCTTAGTAGATTGGTTGGTGAAGCTTTCGTTTTTAGTTCAGGATGATGTCCTTTGATTCGTCCTTTTATAATTGCTTTAATCAGTGGTGTAGTGCTAAATAAAAAATAACCACTGAACCAGGGTGGTGTTTAATTTTTACGACCCCCCCCCCCCCCGCTTGATTCGCTACTTAAAAAATATGATCTTAATATTAGTAGTTCAAATATTTCAAATAGTAATTAGGAAATATTCTTACTTGTTGAAATTATGATATTTTTTTTATATTTTATAAAAACTTCCATACTCCATACTCTACATTTTTGATTTTGCAAACCCGTGTTTGTGTGTCAACAGCAACATTCGCTTTTAGCAAAGCTAAAACCATCTACATACATAGGTATGTATATGTCAAAAAACTATCAAAATTTAACACGTGAATTTAGAGATGACTAATCATTTAAGCTTAGTTACCTCATTTTATCTATCCTCAAGTGCGTATGGTCAATAGTTCAAATAATGTTTTCTTTAGATAAAAAAGCCAATAAATTTCATTGAACGTCCTTTAAGTTTTGAATGTGCCAGATTACTATTCGATTGTGGTTATCGAGTGTTAGAACGAGAGTCTGCTCACAATACAAAATTTTATGTGAAATTTTAGTCAAAATATTTTTTAATTGTACTCGAAAAACAATGTTTATATCAATCAAAGTGCCAGGGCGGTGACCCGGTTCAAAAAGAAGTACCAGGGCGGTGACCTGACCCGACCCGGCCCGACTACACCACTGACTGTAAGGCCTTTCTGATATATATGTAAAAAATATCTTGATGACTTACGCGTCGTAGTAAAAATCATCTTTCGGAACAATAATATAAACCATAACCCATTTCCGAGAATCTAAAAGGTAAAAATGTGTTTTGGTGTATTACTATAATTAGTATAAAACCACAAAACGTTAACGAACTCAGAGTGCAAAGGGTTAGCCGGTGCGGTGTGGCCCTTCGGTATCTCGGGTGGATCTGTGTCCCTCTCTCTGGATGATATTGTGTGTGGATATGTGTAGTAGCGGTGCGATTTGAAAATAAATAAATTTTAAGCGAGGTAAGGGGGCAACGCGAGCAAAAAGTTGGACGGCCATTGTTATATTCCGTTGGCGGTGGTTGTGCGAGCATGGCGTGGCATGCGGGAGGGAATCCTCTTTTGTGTTTGTCCCAACATTTTGTAATGTAATATTTTGTTGACCTGTCGAGACCTATGTGTATATTTAACTTTATCATATCGCATACGTATAAACACGGGACGGAGGCAGGGGTGGATTTTACCTTTCAAACTACATACATACTACGTACATTCAATATGAGAAAAATATACATATATAAACGACAGTATGTAACACATCTCTTCATAAAATAAGTTTGAACTGTAATAAACAACTCATACTTGATTTCAAAAGTTGCAACGTTTCAAGAGAAATGTGCCATCTTCTAAAGGGCTCCTACAGAGGTGTTCTACTCCTAAGTCTAATGAATGGGAAATTCTTAAATTAAAACAGGTAAATTGTAAACAGGTTTTTGAGCTCTTTTTCCTATTATGCTGTACATTAACATTAGAATAATATAATACTATGATTACTAACAAAATTAAATTAAAATTGTAAAATAGAAAGTGATCAGTAGATCAGTAGCTATTAAAATAGATATAAGATGTATTGTGAAAATAATTTAGTAATAATAAAAAGCGTTTAAAAATCAAATTAACTTTGCATTTACTTAAACAAATTGTATAATAGAACATAAATTTCAAGATATGTATGTATGTCAAATTGTAGTTCATATAGGAAAGCCTATGTAAGTCATCCATCTATTTGTTTTTTCGTGACGAATACAATATTAATATAATTTTATAGTAATAATAAAAAGCATTTAAATATCAAATTAAAACAGTGGTAATTTGTATTTATCTCAACAATTATATTGCTAAATTGAATTAAAAGTCTTGATTTAGACTTTAAATACGTACATAATCTGAATCTCAACATACATACATATAATAATAATTTAAGTCTAATAGTCTAATTTCTTTAGTTGTTATTTCGTTTATTTTCTTTTCTGTTATATTTTTGACCATTGTGGCGCATTAGGAATTCCTGTAATGCTACAATGGTCCAAACTTTAAATAAATAATATATTGAGATATTTTAATATATTATATTCGATATACATATATGTACATATATTGATATCTATACTTTATCTGCTGTTATTATAATGCTATTGTTTTTTTATGATTATTTATACATGTATTTTTTGTCTGTGTACATATATGTATATGTATAGATATTTATGTTTCTCATCATTTTTTCGACCATTGTGGCGCATTAGGGGCTCCTGTAATGCCACAATGGTTCAAACTTAAACTTAAATAAATTAAAAATTTATTATATTATACTCGAAACAAACTAGACCCAAAAAATCAATAGAATAAACAGTATTGCTAAGTCGATTTTAAACATGACTTTTGCTTGGATTATTTTTATATCACAGAAAGCTATTATTGAATATATGTGTATAAATAGTACGTTTATAAATATTTGAATGTCACTTTCCAAAATTTGTATTTCAATAAAGACATACTTACATGTATGTACATATAATATTCGGAATATAAATTTTAATATTTCACATATGAATAGTGGTTCAAGATAACGCACCAAATTCATTCAAAACTTATTATGTACTATAGGACAATTTTACCAGAAATAAAGATACCATTCCAAAAATTGTGTATTTTTAAACTAAAATAAAATGCAAGCATACATTGTAAATATTCACGCATAAAATAGAGCCATTTAGATTCATAATAATAAAAAGTTAGCTGACTTAAATTGTGTAATATAAAAACAGCTACATTCAATTACCGTAACAGTATTTTAAAGATTTAATATAGATTAATAATAAGGATTTAATAGATAAAATTTCAGATTCTTCGCCTAAATTTTCTCGTATCTTCATATATGTATGTATGTATGTATGTACATATTTATATAAATTAAATGAACATTATACAACAGTATTAAAGGTAATTGATTTGCACAAAGATCACGAAAAAAACAACCAAACGTGAGAAATGATCAACTCCTATATAATATAATAAATAGATAAATTATAGAAGGGGATACCACATGATAGATAGATAGATGTTATCAGCATTATTAACTGCTCATTCTATAATACAACATAATGTAAATCGCTTTTGATTTAAATTTTCCCCGTTGTGTTTGTTTTTTTTCTTCTATAATATTATTAGTTGCATGTGATTTTTTTTAATTATTCGGTGAGATACCATTCTTATAGAGAATATGTTTGTAGATCGGAGGGGACCCTCCCTCTATCAAATTTTATTATTCTCGGGGAGATTCGAAAAGAGGATAGGACGCCTTAAAAGGTGGGTGTGGCACCCTCTCAGATTTGATTATAGGGTAACCTAATGAGATTCAAAGATAAAGGAGCTAGGTGTCTCAGTTCTCAACAGCCAATAACCTAACGCTTTATCCTGTCGTAACGCTCGGGTCATGATAGCTTTTATTATATGTACAATATTATACGACCTGTCAAAATTTAACGAATCGAACGATACTATCGCCGTGAAATATAACAGACGAGATGAAATTTTGGCTCATCCGTATTAATATGTATGCCGAATGAATTATCTAGATAGTTTTTAAGGACGGGTGTTTAATTTTTTTCTCAATTAAATAGCGCCGCATTTACAGACACAAAAATAGCAATTAGTATGGAACTGCACTGTGCGAACGAAACATGCAAACTGGTCGAACTAGTGCTATTAAATTTTAATACGCAAAATTATCATAGGAGCACGTAGTTTGGGCAAAATTCAGACCGAAGATTGAACTTGCACATTTCAACGGTTACTACTCGCAGTTCGCCGATAACGGCAACGTTAAACGATAAAGTTGCATTGCCCAATAGATAGCCTCTTAAATTACCCATAAATTACACAGTCTAATTGGGACGTTCGCTTTATACTCTCCTCAGATACATAGTAATTGAATTTTCATGATTTTTCCTAGAAGCACGCGCGACCGATTTTCGATCGGAATAATACTATCACAACAATCCGGCAACACTAATCAGCATCAACTTTTACCCGGAGACTCGTCTAATTTCACTGTTCGATCGCTAATGACTCCTCATTATATCTGATGGTTATTGATGGAGGTTATTGAATCGGTCGGTTGAATAGTCTGTATTATGCAGGAAACAGTGCTGCCCATTACTGTTGCATTTGCACGTACATATGTACATACATATAAATGCATAAATTCCGGCACATTCTACGCTAATGTATACAAAATTTCATTAAAAAACCGGACCCGAACTACACTGTAGTGCGATGCGTGTAAATGAGTATTTATTTTAATAACGATTAATTATATGTCGATTTGTAAATGCCACATCGACATCTCCGATTCGTAAATAAATATTCATAATACACGCTATTTTTTTTTTTTTTACTACAAACAACAAAAAAAAAGCTATAGAAATAAATACTCATTTAGTTGAAATCGAAACCGATCGCAATGTTTATTTTTTCGAAGACGCCACTTATTCGATACGTCAAGGTAAACACGTTCTCCTCTTAGCATTGCTAAAATACGTGTTCGAAAAGAGAATTATTATACTTACGCTAAAGTCGATGATGATATTCGAGTGTATAAGCGACGCTCTTCGGTTTCAGGAACAAAAATTAACATTGAATGCCACGCGAAATAAGGCACGAGGGGCTTTAGTTTAACCCCATGACAAGCGAATAATTTTATAAACCTTTTTAATTTAATTCTACATCTGTTATTAAAATACGAAAAATGGTACTTAATTTTTTTATACAACTGTAAGCTGTCATCATTTTTTATACTTCAAAATTTGGTCAAAACAATTAAACATATATGTACATATATACAAAAAATCCCAATATATGAAGTATTGCGATATTTTTTAAATATTGTTTATAGCTCGGACGTTAAGCTTCTGCTTACCGTCAAGAAGGTGCCGGGTTCTATCCCTGAATGAAAATGAATTTTTCAGAGTATGCTGTTGGTCAGACCTGGATTTGTGACTCCAGGTTGATCGTTTCCTATTAGAGTTTGCCAATTTTCTCTGATTTCATTGTTGAAACGGTTCCCGGAAAAAAAATTGGCTAAAAATCCTTCCTACCTACTATGTCACCACTATTTGAAATTTGATGGATGTACAATAAAAATTTATGTACAATTCATAGATGTCTCGTTAATTTGCGAGTTTTTTCAGTGTCTCGCAATTCAACGACTTATAATAAAAAAAAATGCTGCATTTGTATTTGTAATTGGCCAGGAAGGCGCATTGGGATTTACCTGTAAGGCCTTCCTGGTATTAAAAAAAAAAAAAAAAAAAAAAAAAAAAATAATAAAAAAAAAAAAAAAATTTGAATTTCTTAAAGACAGATCGCTATCGTTTCTCTTCTCTCATCCCAATTGCTTTACTCTCAACAGGAAGCTGTCATTTTTCGAAATACATAAAATACAGTAGAATAATCCTTTCCCTACCATTTGTGACTCGCGTATTCCTTGGCAGCCCCTTTTATAAAATTAAACTCTTCATAATATTATTTTTTAATTAACAAGCCCTGGTATGTATTATTTATTTAATAGCAAATTAAAAATTAATAAAATAAATAAATAGTATTATAATTAATGATCGGTCAGAAATAGGGGTTCAAAATCAGAATATTGGATTACTTTTTATACGAACTCTTTTTTTTCAATCTACCGTACTTATAGTTCTATTTGATGTACTAGATTACGATTCTCTTAAAATTTTAATAATATCTTGACTTTTCTTCAACTTCATCTAAATAATTTAAAACTACTATTCGTTATTCGATATTCGATGATGATGAAAGCAATGTTTTTCCGCCATTCTTTGTTTTTTCATGTACTCCCAAAGCGACCATCAACTCTAAACTACTGATCTATAGCTGCACTCATTGCACGTTGCACTCTTTTCACTTAATCCTTCCAAAACCAATTCCCTAAAATATTCCTATACATATATAGCGTGTTTATCGTATGCTTAACGGGGAGCTGAATGAGGTTGATCTATTCGGTATTTCCTTACATCAATTCAGGACTGCCATCAGGAGAGACTTGATTGATTGATCAATTTCTCTTTCTATTTCTATTATATATTCTTTATCCAATTGTATTATATCACTTTATGTTTATCCAATTATATTATATCACTTTATGTCTATCCAATTATATTATATAACTTTATGTTTAATTATGCATTGTCCTATTTAGTCATATTTTAGTTTTTATTATTTTCTTTTTCATTTGTTTATCTATATGTACTAGATATATTATGTATTCTGTAAAAATCTATAATTGGGCTCAGATGTTATTTTGTTATATTTATTCTTTATTTTTATGAAGTTCTACATCTGAGGCCTGTTGATTTTTCAATAAATAAATAAATAAATAAATAGCTAATTATTAATGGAAATACTATTACGGAAAGCGCCACAAGTACATATGTATGTATGTAGTTAACAAATTTACGAGCCGCGCGAACAACTCCCATATGCCATCATTTCATTACTGCTTATTACTCCAGACTATTTTATTGTTCAGAATTAATTCCTCAGCATATTTTATATATACTTTGGCTATAGCAATATCCAGTTTAAAGTTTCGTACGACCGTTGGAATAATTTATATATATATGTTCGCACACCGTGTTGCACACGTGTATATCATCTATGTATGTAGACAAAATCGATTGCGGTTGCCCAAGTCGGTATGTGTGTCCACGATGTGAATGTAGGATAACTCTGTTTCCTGAGATAAGTTGGAAAGGCTCGGGTGTTCGCTATAAAGAGGTGAAATTCCGATGTTTATTGCGAGGCGATCCGCGTGGGCGGTTTTGCGCCAACCTTCACTTGGGCGGTGTTTCGCTAATCCCACACCTACCTTCCACAGATCTCTAACCCATTGTCGATTGCGGGAAATCGGCCTATCTGCCGATCCTCAAGATAAGACGAAAAATATCTAAGGAATCTCATCCTCTATGAGTACCTACATATGTATGTACAATATAAATGTGTGTGATCTGGTCGGATTATCTTCTGTCGTAGGTGGGTGAACCGCTTGAACGTTTTTCATTCCACGGAAAAAAAGTTAATTGGACATACGATATCGATGCATTGAAAGGACATGCTTTTGCTAGAGATAATATAAGCGTACGAAAGAAGTCGTAGAATGTTCTGAGTGTGTATTATTGAACGAAACTTGGCATACAACGTATTCCGCAGAAATATTTCCGAAACAGGATACATTTTTTTCTGCAATATGTAGTTATAAAAACATGTATTTTGAAGATGCCTCAAATATATCAACCTTCACCATTTTAGTAGCCAAATTCAAATTAGTTTTTTTGTTAGTAAAAAAAAAGACGTAATTTATATTTGTCTTCGAATTTTGAAATTTTATTTCATATTTTAAAAATTCCCTTAATTAAAAATTATTTCGTGTCACTATTGGGTTAGAATAATCCGTGATAAAATAATAAGTAGTGCATAACATTTTAATCAATTTACAAGATAAAACGCGACTCGATATTTCATATTCAAATGATTTAAAATACGATATATGTATGTATGTAGACTACCGGCCAAATAGCCCACCGTTGCTCGAGAATATGAAAATAGGTGAAAATATAATAAAAAAATCAACGTCCTTTAAACTATCTGATCCAGAGTAATACAAAATCTAAATTGGAAGTTGTGGATTTACAGACATATGTACTTTCATCTTTATATAGTAAAGACGATACTGAAATATAGTAATAATTCATACAATTTTTTTCTGAAAAAATGACGTGAATTCATATCATAACAATATGTATTATGAAAATTTAATATTTTATACTAAAACTGTTCCAAACCCCTGACTAGGTAATGCCATCGATAAAGTACATTAACAAGACGCTTAAATATTATTGCTTTTATTTGCTTATAGACTGCACAAGTATCTGCATTTTATGAAATCATATTTCATACTTGAAGTGACTTACGATGTCGGAAACTCATATTTGAGTGCCTGCTAATTATCATAATGCCTAAAGTTGTATTCCGCATTTTTTGCCAACATAATTGAGTCATGTTATCTAAGATAAACATTTCACAATTATTATTATTTCTTTTAATTTTTTGTTCGCGTCGATTCAAAGAATTTATTCGGTCATTACTGAAAAATTATCTCATCGTATAAAATACTACCGATCGCCTATTACGAAATCGATACACATTTATAACGTTCCTGTGGATATTTTCAACACAACGAGTAGTAATAAAAATAATGAGAACTAGATCGGAATCGTATATGGACTTGAAAGCTTTTTATCCACAGATTAAATTGTAATAATCACTCATTTAACGTGCGATCACATTATAACGTTTTTCGTGTCTAAGAGAATATTAACTTGATTACATTCTTAAGCTTTTTAATAACCGAAAATCATTCAAAGTAAATGTAGATATTATCATTAACGACTACATATCGATTGTAATTTGAAAAAGCGCCGCGAAGGCTGCAAACATCATGATACAAATATAACGAACTCGCACACGAAATCATCAATAAGCAAATATATGTGAGTACACATTTCGATGATTGGAAAATTTGATTATCGTTAACGCATGTCAAAATTTCACGCAGAGTTCATTCGCGGATTTGACGAAAAAAAATGAAACGAACGTATAACTAATTGTTCTGACCCTCATTTCAGATGTTCCCAGAGAAAAGCCGCAACACTTTTAAAACTGTACGATGAGTGAGATGTTGAATAGAACTTTTTGACGTGGCATTTGGTCAAGTTTGTGGGAATAGAATTGAGAATATTCAAACACTCGGCGAGCTGTCAACTTCGCGATGGAAAGATTAATAAATGAATATTTCTGAGAGTCCTATAACCTTTTCCGAAATGGATAGTAGAAAAAAAAACTATTCAATTCGCTTTCACTCGATTTCTTAGTTGAAGACTTTATACAATATATCAAATACCTACGACTTTCAATAAAAATTTAATTGTTGCAGGCTTAAAATCAAACCATCGAAAAATTTATATAAAATTTATATTGAACCGTGAAATTGAATACTTTTTATACTGCACATTTGAATTTTCAGTTTGCCATTTAATAAATCATCATAGTCATCTACAGCCGAATGAAGGCCTCTCTAACACGCTTCCCCTCTTCTTTCTGTTTTGCTCTCATCCATCTCACCTCACACATTTTCCTAATTACGTCCACCCATCTTTCCTACGGTCTTCCTTTTACCCTTTTTCATTCTCTCGGGTACCATTCTAGCACTTCTTTTGTCCATTCTTTTAACCACGTGGCCCGCCCATTGCCATTTCGATCTCTTCACTCTATCCACTATATCCACAACCCTTGTCATACTTCTCACCCACGTATTCCGTTTCCTGTCTTTCCTTGTTATGCCAAGCATACAACGTTCCATACTTCTTTGAGTGCATTGGACTTTGTGTAGCAACTTGGCGTTTAATGTGCAAGTTTCACATCCATACGTCATCACTGGTAAAACGCATTCTTTTTCTTCAGGCAGAGTGGCATTTTTGATTTTAAAACAACATTCATTAAAACAACACAAATGCACTCCATTCTAATTTAATACCTCTCTTTATTTTCTTCTTTACTACCGGATATGTCTATGATTTGACCCAAATTTAAATAATTATCTACTACTTCTACTATTTTATCATCTAATGAAATGCTATCAGGCATGCAATAACTATTGAACATTAGATTTAATAAAAAGAATATTAAAAACATGCTTACGGGTATTACATTTTTCACATACTTATGTTGCAGCCTAAAAAAATGGAAAATAGTAAGTTAGTTTAAATTAAATTGTATGTATGTAGATATAAAATATTTAAAAAAAACCCACCAGCATTATGAAGTCTCCATAGTAACAGCTTGAGCACCTTTTTTCAATCTTCAATATGAATTGCACCAAATTTAACAAACACTGACACTGACACTAACACCATTCAAAAATAAAGCTTACTTAAAGTTTGTAAATGACTTTTAATTGAAAATTAATTAATTATTTTTTACTCGCGATAGAAAATGTCGACACGAATCAAAATCAAACACAGAAAACAAAATACACCAACGACAATCATTAATTTGATACGTAAGAATAAAATTACGCAAATGATGCTTGAGTATATACACATGTACATACATAGATAAGCAGACTTTTAATCGAATTCCGTTTAATATACATGAAATAGCACAACTTGCCTAGTTATTTGTGCTCTAGTGTAGTATAATTTCGACTGAATTCAAATAAAAATAAAAATTGAATAAAAGAAAATAAATTAAAACAAGTGAACATTGTAACTACGGATTGAAATTGAATCTTAATTAAAAACTGTTTATTATTTCGCTAGGTATTTAATTACATATGATATATTATTATATGTATGTATATCTTCAACATTAAATTATTATGATCAGACCTAACCATTAAAATCAAGTATCCATTCATACTAAAACGTAACGCGTCTTAAAATCTCCGTCAGTTATTATAGATTTACAAATTGAATTTTTAAAATAAACAATGACGCATACTTAAACTTAATTAATATTATTATGTGCGTTTGTTACTCGAAAAAAACATGCGGATCTCATTTTTTTCAATACTTACTCATAGCACGTGAAAGAATACACGAATGTGAGTCATGTAAGTTAAAGGATTACACATATTCGAGAATCGAATAGTTTCCCACCAATTTCTAGGAAATCTTTCCATGTTCGATTATCGTATCACACACTCGATTGTATCATTGGCACTTCTTTGAAATCGTTATTATGTTTAATTGACGGTGTTATAGAATAACACATCACGCCCAATGACGAGTGCCTAAATTACCCGTCAATTTTCGTGTAAGCTACAGTATACGCTTCAGACCACCAAATAGCCGGGTTTTACAACGTCATAACTCCGATATCCCAGAGTAATCCCACAGTTTCCTTAATATAATACAAAGTCGTGCCAATTTTATTGGATAGCAATGCTTGCTTCAGGGCTACGAAATCAGAATTGTCGTCGTATATTTTGAGTGATTTTGGCAGAATTGGAGTCAATTCCGATTTGAAAATTGAGTCATTCAGTCAAATCGTATGACAATTTGATACATCAAAATTGGAAAAATGGCTTTCAAAGTCATAGTTTTATATGCATAATACATATGTATTGGTACTTAAATTGATGATTTCTGCTACCTTCACTACTACTCATTGCTAATCTGACGGTTCTTGAATCGGTCTTGGTGAATTCGTGAGTTATCATGACATCCTTGCTCAACAACATGTCCTAAAGTTCAAAATGGAAATTCATCTTTTAATAATGTATTGCAGAAGATATATTATATGTTAAGTGGTAATAATCATACATACACTTTTCAAATGTTCATCTTGAATATGCTACTATATATGTTCGTGGTAGGTATCATCATTTGCTGGCTGTACCTCCTGCCCGCACAGTTCTTTTTCGAATGGCTCCTATTCCAAGAGCTATTCAACTTCTTAATGAAATCGTTGCTGCCGAGACTGAATGTGATATTTTCCATCTTAGTGAGCGTAAATTGTCGGAAATTACTCTAACCCATTTATCTGGTAGTCTGCGCTCATCATTGTTTTCATGATTGATTGTGATTTATGAGTGAAATTTTGATTAACTCTCTTCCATTTGGGCCTACAGGGATGTTTTGTATTTGTAGTTGTTTCTTACATATTTATTGAAACTGCCTGTAGGTGCAAGGCATTCCTTATGCTATATATTTTTTTATTTGATATTTTTACTTTATCTGTTATTATTAAATGCTGTTTTTTTATGTTTATGTATGGATGTATTTATGTTTATGTTCAAATGTATTTTTTTTATGTATAATTGATGGGTGTATTATTTTCGTTGTGTATTGATTTGTGTTTAATTGTTATTTTGTTTTTTTTTTGTGTTATGTTTTTGACCATTGTGGCGCTTTAGGAATTCCTGTTATGCCACAATGGTCTGTTTAGAATAAAATAAATAAATAAATATGTATTGACTTAACAAATAAAAAATTTGACAATGACAACATAACCCAAAAAAGTTATATCGTTCACAAATGAGTTGAGGCAGAGGAGGATAGAACTGCATAAATTTCATCTATGGATAAATTTTGACAGACGTTTGATAACCTTTTAATATATAAATCTTATATGTAAATCTCGAGATGCTGAAAACTGAAAAATTGCGATAAGTGAGTAAAGGTTGCCAATTTGTTGGAAACGTTTCAATGAAAATCAGAAAAATTGGCAGACTCTGATAGGAAATGATTGACCTGGAGTCACAAATCAAGGTCTGGCCAGCAGCAACCAGTGGGACTCGAACCCGTGACCACTATGTTCGAAAGCATACATATATGCTAATGACTAGTCCACGCTGCTGGTTAAATACATTACCTATACCGTTACATATACCTTAGTTGAAAATTTTAATTAATACCATTGTCTATGTCTATATCTGATGTATGAATATCATTCGAATCATCAATAATTTCATTTATTTGTCATTTATAAGAATTCATACAAAACTTCACGCATTTTGCGTATAAATTTTAATTAATACTGCGGTGTGACTACAAGTCACTAAGCCAACAAAGTACATATTACTATATTCAATGATATACTTAAGTATTTGAAGACAATTCTGGAGTTATAACAATATAAAAAATGACTTATTTATTTGACGCGGCCACAGCTAATACCAAACCTGTGCACTTCATTTCAGATACATGTATACATATTTATGTATATAGTATACATGTATCTTGTATATAGTAGCCTGCGCTCATCATTATTTTTTTTATAAATAAATGTGATATACATATGAGTGGAATTTTGATCTTTTCTATTCTATTTGAGCCTCACAGGGATGTTTTGTATTTCCGGGAAGTCCTTATATATGGTACTGGTAATAGGTGCAAAACAATCCCTACTTTGTATTTTAGTATATGATATTTTTACTTTATCTGCTATTGTGTTTTTATAATTATGTATAAATGTATTTTTTGTCTATGTACATATATATAATTATTTTTCTAATCTCTTTGTATTTTTTACCAACCTCTTCTTACTTTCACTTACGATCACTAGTCAAAAAAAAATTAGGCTCTTATCCGATCCTTTTCATACTTTGCCATTTTGCTCGGTTTTTCGACCGTTGTGGCGCATTAGGGACTCCTGTAATGCCACAATGGTCCAAACTTAAACTGGAATAAATAAATCATTAATAAATACTGTTTATAAATCGTATTGTGTTAATGAAAGTTCGGTATCGATGTTAGTCAATCGGAGTCAGATGCGAAATGAAGCGTTTTCCCAGTCAAAATCATCGTCGGAACAATCCTCATCAACTCCACAGCCCTGGAATACCCATTCGCACCATTACGGCTGTACTTCTGATTGTTCGAATCATTTCACATTGACTGCCTTATAATTTTACGACGATCGATCCGCAGCTCTCACGTGGTCGGAAGATTCAATTGCAGAGGCCAAATTCGAATCACAATGATGTATTTATTACGCATAAATATACGTGTGTGCTCTGTTGGAGTGTGAACGTGGCTCATAATAAAATGATTAACGCTGATAATATATACCTGACAGAGCGCGATCTTTTTAACGCTGCGGGTTTTAGCCCCGCACATGGGAGGCTTTTAAGCGCATTTTTTACATCCGGTTGATTTATGTAAACATGTCGGGCTACAGGCGTATAACGTTGTCCTTATTTATTTCATAAAAGGAATCACGCTGGGAGTAAGGCCTCTGGACCGAGATGGCTCAATGCGCCTCGAAAGGTTTAAAAGCTCGCCAAAATTGTGGGTGAGAAGTAGTGGATAAAGTAGATAGAGTATAGAGATTGAAATGGCAATGGGTTGGCACGCGGCTAGAAGAATGGACGAAAGGTGGACAAAATAAGTGCTAGAATGGTACTCGAGAGAATGCAAAAGGGTAAAAGGAAGACCGCAGGGAAGATGGATAGACGAAATTACGAAAATGTGTGGGGTGATAAGGATGAGAGTTGCGCAAAACAGAAGCTAATGGAGGACTTTTTCCATCAGTGGATGATGAGTGGCTGAAGAAGATGATGATGATGATGATATGGTCTTAGCATTGCTAAAAGCAAATTTATTCCTTTTTACCGTGAAAGTATTCAATTTCAAAGTTGGAAATTTATTATATTGTAGGAATACAATGTAGAAACAAACTACCAATATTAGGATACATATTTTTTAAGTAACGAAAAAATCGGGGGGGGGCGGGGGCGGAGAAATTAAACACCGCCCTGTTTATTTTTTTTACCTACATTCACATAGGTATATATCTTTATTAAATTTAATTAAATGATTTTTTTTTCATTATGCATACATATGTACATACGTATAACAATATAATATCAGTATTGTTTCTAATACTATTTAAAAAAAACTTATGGAATATTTTTCCATATTCTATTATTGTTTTCAAATCGTTTTGTAGTAGACATAGAAGTAAGTGATTAAAATATTAATCCTTTTTATTTTTAACAAATTGATTAACACAAAATTAGTACTCATATCTCTGCATATATTAAAAACAAACAGTAGTAGTAGATAAAAAGAAACGAAAATTATATAAGAAAATTGGGCTGTATTATTATTTTAATTTTATACACCATTAAAATAATTGTGTAAAACCAATCAATTTTGAATGAAACTCAAAACATATACATAACAGAAACTTTCGAATAAATCTTTCAACTGAATTAATCATACTATGAATATGTAGTTCACGAATCTAATGCAACATCAACAAGTATATAAATTATGTATATCCACATTTATAACACATATCATATCAAACAAATGTAGACTTTCAATTTGAAATTTCATCTCGAAGCAAAATAATCGTGAACAGACGTATGTACCTGGATTCAAATGTGCACACATACATACATACGATCTAATAAAAGGAAAACAAAACCCAGGTACAAATCTTCAACGAAAGATTTTCGCATTATCAATCAACGCTACCTATTATTATGATTGACACTAATGACTTGTAATATTTATCGATTATTAATATATTCGCAATTAGTCAAATTTGTTACGCAGCATCTCGCGCCGAGCGGAAATACTCGGTCAGAGACATTATTCATTTTTTTCCCAGCACCATCTCGATCTGATTAACAAACAAACACATTGAAAGCCTTATGCTCATACAATGTATGTATAAGACAATATTCAATACGAACGTCACACTAATACTGTCCGTGAAACGACCGACTGTCAACTCCGAATTAAGTTATTGAACTTCGCATTGAGCAGGGAAAGTTTCGACCGGTCTCTGACGTACAAAATCCCAAGAAATCCAACGACAAACTTGTACGGACCACCGTGGCAATTTCATTTTCAGACCGAACTGAGATAATATCTTCAGTGCAAAAACGGTCACATAAACGTGAAGAGTGAGATGAATAAATGCGATAGGAAAACGGCGAGAGAGAGCCAGAGTATGTGTGTTTAACGTGTAGAATACGGCCGTTCGCCAACCGATGGCATTAAATTGAAAAAGAATTAGCGACACTTCTATGCGTATTCTATTTTAATATCAATATTGTCATTTTTTACATACCTCCTTTATTATGTCTCCTTTCGATGCGATTTTGTGCGATAAACCTGTCGTTCGAAGCTCGAATCGCTGCGGGATATCGCAGCTTCGGGCGAATATGATATTAGCGTATTATATTTGCTATTCTATTACACGGCGTAACTACTTATTCTAGGTTTGGTTTAGTTTAATGGGACTGTTGCCAATTATATCGGTCGGCTTTGGATTTATTCGATGTAGCGGTTAAAGGTTATTGGAGAAAATTATCGTAGGTTCACATTTAAATGTTACCGTTTCGACGCAACTAAACGAGAATATTATGTATTATTTTGCGCAATTCCTTTTATTTTCATCGTTGAAAATCATTGTTTAAACATTTCACAATTAGATCACAAAAATTACGGAATACAATGTAACATTTGCTCCAAAGTATGGTTCATCATTTGTGCAATTTAAAATTGTGCAACTGCTTTCAATTCAATTTAAGACCAATACGTACTTAGATGTATGGTAATTATATAACGGTTTCTTATAACAGATTCTTCAATATGGCCACCTTTTTTTAAGTAAAGAATAATTTATTTTTTCCTTCTGCTAAGAATTAAAATGAATTTAAAGGAAAAGTATCATTTTATATAATGTGTATCGGATAAATACAATCAAGAGAGCCTCACTCTCGAGTAGAGTACGAATAGCCAAGGTGCCGCTCATTGTTCAATTGTTGTAAATGCTTTGTAAAAAAGGTTAGGCAAACCTTTAACAATGCATTTACAACATTTGAACAATGAACGGCACCTTGTTTATTCGGGCTTTACAGTCTCGAGACATTCAAACTTTCAAAGATCCTCAAGAAGAACTAACCCAATAGAATTCCATAAAAAAGCCTCAAGGGGTATTAGTATATTATCCGAGGGTGCTAACCCATTTTTATAGAATATCTATTGCTAAGTTTTTCTTGAGCGCCTTTGAAAATTGGGATTTCTAGAAACTGCGCCACTATTCGGTGCAATTTAGTGCATTCTTCCGGGAACTATATGAAATATGTAGAAAAACTGAGATATGTAGAAAAAATCAGAATATTCTAACAATAAACAGATTATTTAGACGTCACTTTATTCATATATTGTGTTATAGAAAATACCAGAAAACGTTTATCTGATTAATCCAAATACATAAAATACACTGCAGTCGTCAAAACTAATTATTTATTATCATATTATTGTATGTATGTAGGTACTATTATGTGCCTTTATTATGGTTATTTATTATGACTTCTGTATTTATTTTACTGTTTATAGATATGGACAGTTCCTTGAAGTGAGCTGTATCCAAACTTGACTAGAAACTCAAAAAATATGGAAAACCATCAATGAAATCGAATACGCTTTTCAATTTGAAATCTCGTTTGAATCGTAGATAATGAGAAATTACAATTTGATCAATTTATAATGGGTTTACATATGTAGTTGATGTAAATTAATAAACACCCTATATTGCTTTATATGCCATAAATTAAATCATAAAATAAAATCAATTAAAATTTTGATTTATTTCTAATTACACACCTATCACTTAATTTGATATACGATTGTCTCACCAATAATTCCAATCATATTACTATCAACAATAATGTACACAATTTAATGTTATTACAACATTTAATGGGTTCAGATTTACAATCGGGAAGATTTACATGTGTAATTATTCACGTGCAATAAATACTAAGCTTAAGCAAGGCTTGAAATGAGATTCAAATTTGTAACATTAAGCTTAATCTTTTTTAGGTTTGGTTATTCAAATTGTTGACGACGACTGACCACGGGCCGGCTTGAGGTTTTAATTAACGCCATTTGCTCCAGTGTCCCGAGGATGGAGTGGTGGTGTGTCCATTTTTACAACCCGCTTACATAATTGGGTGTCTCTGCACAGCGGCGAGCACCTAGTTAAGTTGCACCAATGAAATATTTATGAGCTCGTAGAAGCACTGCAGCGAATGCACCGGCAAATGCACTCAGAGACCACATGTGATAACCGGCCGTGGGTATAAAGTTGTTATATTTTTGCTTACCGTCCGTGCTGCTGCAATCCTTTGTTTCCATAGACATTAAATTAAATCAAACACCCCTCCAACGTATTCAATTAAAGACGGAGAAGAGAATTTAAGTCAGTCAGGGGTGCACTTGTTAACTAAATAGGTCCTCAAAACTGCTGCAGTTCAATTTGCGTATTTAAAAAAAATGTATTTTTGTGCATGATTGATTACACTGTTCGACACGAAAAATGATTCAGAGACAAGATATGACTTTTCTTATAGATCTATGCCCAGTAATTACGAATCTGGTAATATAAAATGTTGATTAGCTCGAGATTCGGAGATATATGTACATATGTGTTTTTTAAATCGCGCGATTTTTCTATATCTTGGTGTTGTTCGGTCGATGTCTCAAAATCTGTCAATTTTCTGTTCAGAATGAATATTGGAATCTAATCAGGTATTTTATCTTTCATTTGTAGTACTTTTTAGCTTTCAAAACTCTCTAAGTAGTCGTCCAGTTGAAATCAAAAGTTAAAAGTACGTATTTTCACTTGGGATTTTTTCCCACTGTTAATACTATTTTATATTGAGAATTTTCTATTGAAACATGTTTATTGGGATAGTGTTATGGCCACACTATTTTTTTATTTTCGTTTAAAACGGTTAATTGGAAGTGTGCTGAATTTTAAATCGGTAAAATTGCGAGCTAAAAGTTTGTACTAGTATTTACTCGTATTTACATGAATTTGAATTGAATTAATAGTGATAATATATTAAATTTTCTTTATATGAGAATTACGTAAAATTCCACTTAGAAAAATCATATTTTGACTATTCTTGTGGATTAATAACAAAAATTCTATTGTTAACTGGCTTACCTCAAAAAAATAAATAATCGAATTTTTGTTAATAATCTTCATTTAGTCATTAATTAAAAAATTAGTCATTTTTTGAACAGTGTTGTCTTCAATACCGGTACTACAGAAACTAGTTATTGTATATCGACTTAAGCCCAAGTTTGATTTTGATTTTTAAATGCTTTTTATTATTACTGAATTATGTTCACAATACATCTTATATCTATTTTAATAGCTACTGATCTACTGATAATTTTCTATTTTACAATTTAAATTTAATTTTGTTAGTAATCATAGTATTATATTATTCTAAAAAAAACCATGTGCCACGTTCATCGCTGTGTGTTTTCGCTCTTATCCTCTTCGTTGTCTCCTGATTGTATTTTATCCATAGTTCTCCAGTATAGAGACAAAAGGACATAAATAATTGTCTCTTCAATTCTATACTGGAGTGGTAAACCGTCTTGCTAGCATATTTGATTTGCACATTGTGCTCTTCTTTACCTTTTGATGTGACGGTCATCAGGAGATTCTCCGTCAGCAAGTTTCAAGATTTCGTCCATCCAAAATTATGTTGAGGACAATATTAAGACCTTGAGTGTATCGGAAAATCAAGACCACGTGTATCATAAATTTAAAATCAAAGATAAAGCATGTCAAAAATATCTACTTGTAAACCTGATACTATTTCCGAATACATATGTGTATATATTTATAACTGACAGTTTACAATAATAAGGGCGAAATCACACAGCGCGGGATGTGGTATGTGGAACGTCGACAATTTCTCCTACATTTCTTAAAACCGTTATCGATCACTGTCAAGCAAGGATAAATAAAAGGATACAATTTTACCGAACACACCCAGTCTTTTTTTTAACGTTTTGACAGGACTATACCTTGTACGCATCCCATGAATGCGACATTTTTTCTATATGTTTAAAACCATCTAAAAAATATCTACGTCCCACATTCACCGCTGTGTGATTTCGCCCTTATAAATAAAGGAATTTACATAAAATATGTCTCGGAATACAATTCTCATTGCCATAATAGCTGGTTAAGAAAGCTATGAATAAAAGTTAAAAGTTATAAGTCTCATCACCTTCCGACAATTATTTGAAAACGTATATAATATTTAAAAGCTGAAACCCTTCCCTTCCACACAAAAGTAATCTGACCTTGATTTTAATTAGGAACTAAATTCTGAGAGAATAATACGTACATTTTATAATTAAGGGTTTAAAATTGATTTAAAATTTAAAGAAAACACTCAAAAAATGAAAGACGAACAAATTCAAATGGAATAGTAGTCATATCTCATAATAAAAATGATATTTTAACCCCTCCTCACCGAAGTGGGGTATGCAAGTGCCCTAATTTTTACTAACCTCTTCTTACTTTCATTACGTTTTTCATAATAACAATGTGGTTTTCAAAGCTATACACCCTATATTTCTTTTATTTCTGGAATGAACTACAAGAAATTAATTTAATAGATTTTGTATGATTTAGAAAAGGGGTACATCGTAAAAAAATACATTTCTAAGTTTCAAAATATGATTTAAAGGCGGTAGCGATGTCATGTTTATGACTGTTCGTTTGCATAATCTTGTTGATCAATGTGAGAAAAAGAGACAGCTATATTTTCGTAGGCTATTGTTTTCGTCCCTTTTGGTGCATGGCTATTGAGTCATGCAGTCGCCTGTTGGCCTTACCTACATAGGTGCGTTTGCGTGTTGATGCTTGTCGTTATTTTTTAATACAAAAATAGTCAAAAACATGCTATAGGACTAAAACTTTTTTATGTTGATGTATAAAATGATTAATAAGATATACATTGAACCCATTTGTATTAAGAAAAGCTGCATTTTGATTAAAAAATACTGGGGTTTTACTAGACCCCGGTTCGGGACACTTGTTCGATCTTGACGCTCCGTCCTTCAAAGGTTAAAATAATACTTTAATTAAAATGATACTTTTCAATGAAATCGTTGCTGCTGAGTCTGAATGTGATATTTTCCACCTCAGCGAGCGTAGTTTATCAGATATTATTCTAACTTATTTTGCCTGGTAGCCTACTCATAATTATTTTGTGATGAGAGGAATTTTTATCTTCTGCCTTCCATTTGATTCTCGGAGGATTTTTTTGCATTTGTGGCTGATTCTTATATGTACATATATTGGTGATAGCTGTAGACGCAAGACATTCCCTACTTGCATTTTTTTATTTCATATTTTTATTTTATCTGCTATTATTATAATACTATTGTTTTTTTATGATTAAGTATAAATCTATTTTTGTTTCTGTATTTACATACATACATATGTATATATTTTTATTTTTCTCTCTGTATTTTATAGACCACTGTGGCGTATTAAGGACTCTTGTAATGCCACAATGGTCCACAACTTAAACTTAAATAAATAAATATATATTTTTTTTAATGAATTAGTTTCAGCTCCAATCGACGAGATCCCAACAGGAAGCTGCCAGCATCTGATCGAGTGCACCCCTGACCAGAAACCAATTCCGAGTGCATCGCGCGTGATGCATTGCGTATGTGGTGCAACTGTAAATATTCCGCGTGTGGGAAGTGCTTTATAGTCAGCGCGAAATTGCTTATATTGAAAACCGGCAGCAGTCATCAATTTACATAAATATTAAACGTATTTATTTGACGCGCTGCGGTGTTTGTCAACCTCTTGAAGATAACAACAATAAGTCGGCAACAATTTATGCGTAACGTATCAAACGTTAAATGTGTTGCCTCTCTCTCTTTAAATATACATTATGTACGGTGAAAGCTTCATCTCTCCCTCTCAGACTCCTATAATAATAATGTGTATATTGTGTACATATATCCGAACAACGGTAACGAATATGATTTACAGTCAGTATCTAGAATGCTAATCTATTTTATATCGCTTTTCACTGTTGTGGCAAATGTGTTGCCGTGGTCGCGTCTGGTGCGTCAAAATAATTCTGTGTCGCACGAATTATTTACTAGATTGTACGAAACATGTTTAGCTACGATAATATTGACACTGTTTGATATTTTATAACGTATTATTGAGAAAATGTACGCAATAAAATAACTTAAATCATCACAGCAGTCAAATTACGGCCACAGTAATTTTTGTAGTAAAATATGTTAGGTAGATATTTTGGTTGAGAATTAATTTTAAAATGCTCTTAAATTTACAATAATACTAAGCTTAGAGCTTTCGAATCCAATCCGAAGATCCTTCAGCTTAATTTCCCATAAAGATACTCTAATATAGAAGGCTTATAGAATTATTCTGATAGCTTCTACCGAAAATTTGATTCCGCTTTTTGTTTCTTGCCTTTAAACAGAATTCAGTAACTTTATTAAATTTAATTTCTGATATAGTTCCATGTGAAATGTTTACAACTCTTCATCCGTTCTAAATCAATGGTTGGTTAAATTATTATCTTCTTTGAAAGGATTTAAAAATTCGTTCACTGAACGATTGTGTATGACAAACCTTCAAATAATACTCATCTTACTACTATTTCAGTTTCCTTGTATGTAGGAAATAAATTATAGAATGAAATTGAATCACTATCTATTACCAAATAATCGGCACTTGATCAATTTTACTTTTTTGCCATGGTAATAGGTATACGGTATACATTTTTTTTAATATTCATTCCGTCAAATTAAACTATAATTAATGTAAGGTAGTTAGTATTTTGTACATTTTTTTTTCTTTAAAAAATAATATGTATTTATATTGGTTCGTATACCTCGTATATGTATGTATGTAATTAACCGTCATTATATCGCAATAAATACTTTGAGAAATTCTGATATGAAACCTACACTTGTTCAACGGTCAACGTGCAAAACACTTGCTATGGCGATTACGGGTAAAATTTATTACATTAATACCATAAGTCTGAGAAAAAGGTTATATTATACAAATGTGTATTTACAATTATGTATATTTTTAAGCAATTTTAGTAGTGGGTTTACTTGAGAGAATAAAAAAAATATTTAAGGTATTACAAAGTTTATCTTTGTGGATTATTATTTCCAGGTTTAACTTGTACGTACATGGAGACGTATATTATGTATTAAATAACTTTCTATGAACACGCGATCCTGCGTGTTGACTTTTATTCAATTAATAACGTTAATGGTCCCATAATAAATTTAACGTGTTGCTTTATTGAAAACGTTGAGGAAAATAAACGTTGAAATGTCTTGGCGAAATCTATAATATATTTTTTTAATATACAGTTTTTTTTGTATTTAAAATCATCTATTAAGTTGACACAACCAACAGTAGCTTCATTGACGTATATTAATTTGATAAAGATTTGGATAAAATTGCATCTATAAATCATGATGCTCTTTATACAACGATTGCATATTTATATTTATAAAGATTTTTAGAATGTCAAGTTGAAAATAGGCCGCACCTGTGGTATAAAATGGTGGTTTTAAATCTTGAGGTATAATAACTTTTTAAATTATCTGAAAACATATCAGTACAGTAATAGTTTTCTTTTAAATAAAGGCATGTAATTCCTCCACTGCAAAATATAGCTTCTTTATCTTTATGTCAATTATATTAATTATGCCGTTTGTTTTTTTAATTAATGTACGTATCTGTGATGATCAAGAGAAATTTGATGACTATAATGGTAAGAACACACTGAATCGTACGGTATGGATGCGCTTGTGGTTTTTGCTGTATGGGGTGTATCTTTGTGTCATTGTTAATTTTATAATTTCGACAAGTTTCTTCAAATATGAGAATAACCGTTATCGATCATTGTCAAACCAACATATGTCAATTAAAATTTTAAAACATCACTGAAAACACTCCAGGGGGTGAGTTTTACCCTAGATTGTGACATTTCTCTCAAATCCGCTTTTGTTTAATGTAACCCTGAAAATACATACATATGTAGTTCTTTGGCTCATTGAAATAACACTTGTATTGCATTTTTTAACGACTTCTATAAAAATTATATAATTACAAGAGTTCGTGCCCAATTAAAGGATAAACATTTTTTTAACTTTAAATGGGCACGAACTTATACACAATTCAACATACATACATATATATTTACAATTTTTCCGTAGATTATTTTCCTTACCTCTTTACAACTTCTTTTTCAGCAATTTCAAAGGGCGCAAATTTATACTTATACAATTGTCTAATATTAATTTTGGAATCAGCATTTTGCTCCCAAAACACCACAGATTTTATTTCAATCGAACATATACACTCGCCTTTTTACAGAGCAATCTGTGAAAGCGACAAGTGTATTAATACATATACAAAAAAATAATACAATTAATACAAGCATTTTTATAAAATGCGAATTCATACAAACATTATCCACAGTAACACTTATGCAGAAATTTTTGCAGCATTTTTATTATTGAAATTGGTGAACCTCAAGACGCTGAATAACTGAGATTTGAAAAAGAGATTGGCAAGGAAATCTCAATTCACAGGAACCAGTTCAATGTAAATCAGAAAAATTGGCAAACTCTGGAAGGAAACGTTCAACCTGGAGTCACAAATCAAGGTCTAGCCAGCAGCGGGACTCTCGTGGGACTCGAACCCGTGACCACTCTGCTCGAAACATAATATGCTAACCACTGGTCCACGCTGCTGGTTAAATAATACATTTTTATAGAATAAATGGATGTCTGTTTCAAAGCTACAATTTGGGGCTAATAAGAAGTTTTAAATGTTCGTATATTTATTCTGCATCGTTAAAGGGGGAAAAAAAGTAGAGCCTGAGACGTGAAATATATATTTAAAATTAATTCTTCGTACAAGCGAGGGCCACTTTACTACACACGCAAAAAAGAAAACCAGTCGGTTTATAAATAATAAATAACAAACGCGGAATATCTCACCGCGGATCGCGTGATTATCTCAATTATTTCGCAACTCAAATTCAACTAAGATAATGCATTTATCAGAGGAGAGAGTAAATTGCAGCGGGGAGTAATGATATTTTATGTGCAAAATTACCGGACGGCAAAACTCAACACCTCTTTCGTACCCACGTACAAAACATATACACACATAAACGCATTTACAAATTTAATTATTGCGAGATCATTGTTTCAGATACCAATTACGGGAGGGGGGTACCTTTCGTACCTGCGTATATACAATTGCTCACGCTCGATAATTACTATTTGCGCGGAAGTTTTACGATTTAAATTGGCACACACTCACACACACGCACACACAATATATATATAACAAAAGGCGAGGTCGTATCAAATCGATCCGATTTCCGATGTTGCATTTGTGCTGTCGTCTTCGTCGAAGATGAGCCGAGGAGAAGAAGAGCGTTTCGAATCGGCCCATTTCGGCTCGCGAACCGCCGGTGCAATATGCTTCACACCTTAATCATGTAACGCTGTAATTGCTGATTTATCAACGATATATTTTATGATCTCGTTCGGAGTCTGTGTGTACCGTCTTGTTCGACCCGCGGCGCACACAATGCTGCACGTGATGGTGCCAGATGCACCCCGCGCCAATCTTTATTGCATTACTTGCACTTGCACAAACTTAGCGCGAATAACAACAATAATAATAATAAAAATAAGCTCAATTTCCTCACGATGATAGACAGTCTATGAGCTTTTGCGCATTCTTGAAAGTAATGTTCAGAGCGATTGAAAATTCCTGATTCATATTGTATAATGTTGTAAAAATATAGGTACATAATGTATAAGCAACTATTTACGTAGTCAGTTTTTTTCAATAAATGGTCAGTAACTTTTACGAAATTTTTGTAGTAGTAATGTACTATGTTTGTAGATAAAAATAAACGATCATTAAATCGCTTAAGTAATTTTTGACAGACAATAGACAAGCAGTCAGTGACCGATGATATATGTAACTTACTGATCTTACTTATTCACTGACCGAATCAATACAGTACATATATGTATATGCATGTATGTACATATATGTATACCTACTACTGATTACACTGTTCGACAAATGACGACTTTTTTTTGGTTCGGAGACGAGATATGACTTTTCCCATTTTAATTTTGATCAGAAAATTGACAGGTTTTGAGACATCGACCGAACAGCACCAAGATATAGAAAAATCGCGCGATTTAAAAAAACACATACATATATATCCGAATCTCGAGCCAATCAACATTTTTTATTACCAGATTCGTGTTAACTGGGCATAGATCTATAAGAAAAGTCATATCTCGTCTCTGAACCATTTTTCGTGTCGGACAGTGTTATCTACAAACAATATCAAATGGAAATTACTTATTAGAAATTATTGAGAAATATGAAAAAAAAGGTTACAACTTCAATTAACAAGAATCAATAAGGAAGTGGTTTTTTGTTGATGTTTTTTTTATCATTTACTTAAAATTAAAAGCTCTTATGTTCTAACAAATGTAAATATGTAATATTAAAATATGGATTGAGAACTTAAAAATCTAGACTAACAGAATTCAAGTCAAAGCTTCTTCTTTCTATTATAATTTTCTTTTCACTACAAACAAGAATATTTTAAATTTTAACTTAGAAATTTAGTAATATCATTCTTAATAAAGTTCAATAAAAAGCTACATTTTTTTATTAATTTTAATTCACTAAAAACTTTTTCTACTAAAAATGTAAAATTTAATATTTGTATGCATGTAGGTATATTTTAAATCATTTCAAATGTTTCACCTAGTTTTTTTAAAAATTTTAATTAATTAGTTATCTGTCCACATAATTTTTTACATATTGTCCTCTTTTGGGTATCTTTCGCTGAAATTAGTACAAAATTAGGTCTTAAGTTTAAAGCATTTCATAAAATTTCCACATGTAGTCAAACAATTTTCGGTTTCTCAAATTATTTAAAAAGATAACTATAATGAAAGAATGATTAATTTTTATTATATAGCAACTAAGTGATAGTCATTACATAGTGGATATGTTATAAATTGAATAATGCACTATCTTTTCTCGAGAGTTTGTCTAATGTGACTAAACAACTTCTATTATAGACAATATACATATGTATATCTAGAACAAATAAAAATAAATATTCAGAATATGATTAAAGACATATCATGTCTTAATTATAAACAATTATAAAAAATCTCAACAATACGCAGATAGAATTTGTGACCACTCTGTAGTGGTGCTTTTAGATAAATACATTACGAACTTTCGAGTCGTTGAAGTCGCCTTTGCAGAGAATTAATCATTGTTTTCACAACTCCTATGAATCTTATTCGCAAGTATTATAATGTCAAAACAATATCTCACTTATAATAATAATTAATAATGAATGCGTGAACGTTTAAACGATAACCGCACATATTTATGAATACGGTCGGTCGCATAACTCTTGCAATGTTGATCTTTTCACCCAATGTTTCGAACTCTTAAACGAACCAACCATCTTTATGCGGTGTACGTGTTTACAGAACCATTCTTCGGTGGATATTCCACAATATATATGTCTTTATTTCCACTAATAATAAAATTTAGAATTATTATCATTGCACGAGCTCGCACACTTTCACATCTACATACATAAATACGCATGTATAGATGCTTTGCTATTGAATTCAATTTTGAAATCGATGCAATACATTTTACAATTTTCCAATGCAATAATGAACGTTGTTATCGTTGAAGTGATTTTGCTCCCTTTCAGCATCGATCGCAATAAAAAGATGGGATGTTTCGGTAACACCTTTGTAGAGCAATAACAAAGAGCTTTTCTGCTCGCACAATTGCAACGATGCACTCCCGGTGCAGCAACAAATCAGATCAGATCACGCAAACGGGTAATTTGATACAGAATAGTATATGTATGCAATGATATACGTAAGTGGATTGTATACAGAATTTAATCTAATATTATATTGTATGAAATCAGTTCTACTGTGCTTTGGTTTGTAACATTTTTGATGCACTATTGTTATGCAGGTGTTGCGCTACGCCATCGATTGGAAAACACCTAAAAAGCTTTCGGGGGAACATTCCAACACAGAATTTTCCAATCGCCATAATATTTTGTGTCGGGCAAGTGTGTATAATCATTTGGATTTGGTTCGTTTTTTTTTCGGGCCATTCTATCGATTGGATCACATCTAGACACTGTGTAATTGAATCAGATCGGATTTGACACGCGGCAAGAAATCGTAGCACGGACCGATGCAGATCGTAAGACAATATACTATAGGAAAATTTACATATTCAGATATATGTCAGTGGAAAATTACTCGTTTAGTTTCCCAGTAAATTAATTTTCTTGATTTAATCCACATATTAAATCGGTACCTTAAAGTGGGCGTAATTTTGTATGGATTTATATATTTATATTACAAATTTGCATTCAAAGTCATTATAATTATATTGGAATACACATTAAGAAATAAAATTAATCTAGTAATATATAATAGTCATAATTTAAAATAAATAAATAAATAAATAAATAATATAAAAATATATTTATATGAATATAAATAATAGCTTGAGGAACTTGATGGTTCTCTAATATAAATTAATCTTAGTCTTGTTGTCAAATCTCATACCTATTTGATAAATTAATGACCAATTTGTTATTCTTAACAATTAAAAGTCTTGTTCAGACATGCATAAAATAAAGTAAAAAAATAATGTTGAATGACCAGTTCTTTCCTTTATCTTTTTCATACATCTTCTTTGTTCCTGTATAATTTTGAAAGAATTGTATATACATAAAATTTAGATAAGTGCCTATATACATACATATTTATAAAATATTGGGACAAACAAAAATAGGATATAGAAAATTTTAGAATATGACCCAAATGATATAAGTGAAAGAAAAATAAGTAGTCATTCAATATCAAATTTCCTAAAAAATAGAGTGTTGGTCGCTTCAATTTTTTTTAATTATTAAGAAATTTCTAAACATTGCGTATATCGATCATAAATATTGTACCTAGACGTTGTAACTCTTTAATTTCGAAAGAAAATTTTCTCTCGTAAATGTTGTAAGAATCGAAAGTTTATATTCATTGTTCGATTCAGTTGTAATTTAACACATAAATGTCACATTTCAAACGATTCCTTTACAAAATACGATATCCAAATTCAATACCGCGCACCAGCAGTGTCATTTTTCTCAGAAATTATTGCAAATTTTAATTCAAAAGCTTACATAGACACGTACATATAAGCAGCATACAAATGCGTTAATTATGCATATAAACTGGAGCGTCGGTCGGCTCACATTGCTCTCGATAAATATTTAAATTGCACAAAAAGGCCACGGCGAAGGTGTGGGTCCGAAACCACACCTGAGGTCATAAAGGGGGTCATAATGTCAATCAGACCTCAGCAACCACTTACCGACTTGTCCGTTAAACTTTTTCGCATTAACATAAACAAGTTCAAGTTTAATAATCCCCCGTCACGGATACACATATAATATTGGATATAACATTGTGCCAGCTCTCCGATTCGCATTCGACTCTTAACACTTGCATAATTGCACGTATCAGTCACATTCAAGGTGTGCTCTCTAGTACTGTCAAGATCGAATTTATGCTATAAATTAATATTTTAAAAATATTATACGATTTAGATAGCTTTTCGTGCGTTTGATTTTGATCGCCGTGTTGCTCAAATATCATCAGGCGTATTTAATTTCCGCAAGGCAAGTCCTTATATGTCTTTATTTGGGGTAAGTGTTAAATCACGAGATGATGCGGATATGTGCCTACCATGGGTATATTTTATAGATATGAAAGCGAGTGTGAACAACACGAAAATCCCATTTACAAAACGGCAAATTGGACGTCATCGCGGCCGACGTTTCGAGTTACGAGCTGCTCACGTGTTGCAAAAACTGACAAATGCGCAGGCGCGACCCTTCTCATACGACGAATCTGCAAAATGAGCGTATCATACGATTTGAGAATATCACAGTTACTCTCCTTATAAAGTTGATCCTTTCACCAATTCACACATAGGAAATTATGGTTTGTGGTACTTTTAATAAGGAAGATACAGCCAGCTGAACATAGGTCTGAAAATTGACAGTCATCATATCACACTTATTTGAAATTGTCACACAAGTACACAAAGAGAAGCAATATAATAAACTAAAATAAAATAAATATTTTTAAAACATGTATATTTTGACTTATTCTGTATGTAGATTTTTGTCAATCAAAAGTTCGTTTTCTTGCCAATATAAGTGTGTTTATTATCAACAAAACAAACAATACAAGTTTCGTAAGGTTTAATTATATTATTATGTATGTATAATTAATTTATCAATATACATATGCATGAAATAGAACTGTATCTACAATATTAGACCTCGAACCCTCATCTACAACTGAAATTTATTATCATTATTGTATTTATATGTATAATATGTATATATGTAAGATATGCGAATGCAGCAAAATATTTAGGCCTTGGCGTTTTTAAATGCGATGTTGTTGTTTTATTTTAATTTTTGTTTTCATTCATCAAAATAAATACATGATTATTATTTTATATAAGCTAAATTATTTATAATACATTTTTTTTCAAATACAATTCGGCCAACAACGCTAATTGACTGCACCACGTTATTTTTCCTTTTATACAATTCAAAAGATCTAATCTCTTTATCTACACACACCCTAAATTTATACAAATTTATATGTATGTATTATATATATCATAATTTTCAACATTTTCGTATATATATATATTATATGTGTGTGTGTATGTGTTTTTGAAAAAATAATTTAAAAATGAATTATCAACGTGTTATTAATTAATTGTGTATTATAAATGTGTCATCAACGCAATGCGAGTGTTCGATGTATGTATGTATGTAAGTATCATTAAATTAATTATTTTGGTGTCTTTTAATTATTTTTTTTTGATAAATCAACGGAAAAGCATTGTTAACTTGTGCTATTGTCATCCAACGAATTTAAAAATTAATTAAAAATAATTATCGTAAAGCCTTAATAACTATGTGTGAGTTTACTTATTTTACTATAAAATTAAAGATAAAAATATTTAAAAATTAACAACAACTAACATTTTTTAAAAAGCTCTAAGTAGTCTTTATTTTTCCTATCTAAAGGAATACAATAAATACTCATATTCAATTTTTTTATGCCGAAACAATATGTGATTGCGATTGTACGAAATAGTAGTGATACACAAAATTTTTGGAAGAGCCGAAACATTTCTCATCAAATTACAATGATTTTGTTTAAAAAAAATCCATTCTTCAATCCTTAAATGTACACTCGATTAAATGAAATAAATGATTCATTATCTTTTTACAATAAACATCTATAAAAAGTTTTTTTTTGGTATGAAGAATAAAGCCTAAAAATGCTAAACGTTCAAGAATTAATAAATAATATGGAAATATATGTATGTATATATATATATATATATATACATACATATATATATATATATATATATATATATATATATATATATATATTATGAAAGGTACATATCAAGCATTATAACAACTCAAATTGGAAATAAATTACAGAATTTGCGATAACATTAATATTTCGTTACTATCTATGTTTTTCATCATTATTATCAATCCGATTATATTCTCAACATTATCAATATTGTTTTTTTAATACATTTATATGTATATTATTTATAATATTGAAATTCAGAAACAAACTTCTTCTATATAAACGTAACTTTTAAAGTAGTCGTAATATAACTTGGTGATTTCAGTTACAGCTGTGTTTAATTAACTGATTTGGTAAACCTACAGGAAGTTTCCTGAAACGTAAAACAAACACACATATAATACAAATATAAACTCAGTCGCAGTATTTTAAAGCAAAATGTTATCATCAATAGTTTATCTAAGCACGCTTCATATTTTTTTAAATATCACAAACATAGTACTTACCTTTAGCGTCAAGTGACATAATAAATCATTTAATTATTTTACATATAATTTCAAATTTTATGCTATTTTGTAACGATGAATCATTAAACTCATCAGCAGTATTATCAAAATATTTTTTTTCTTTCAAATTTAATCAAACATCAATATAACATTAAAAGCGTTACAATATCGACACTAGTCATACGAACATTTTAACATTTCTATTACATCGCAAAAATTTAGTTCATTCCATATTTAATATATGTAGTATAATATATTTATATTATATATATATATATAGGTATCAAATAACAAACAATAACATGTCCATATATATTACACATACACATTAATTCCATGAAAATGCTTTCAATAGTTAACGATCGTCGCTGTCAATTACATATAGAATAAACTCGTGTATGTAGTATGTATGCATGTTAAAATTTTCACGGTAAAGTAATCGATATTTTTTTTACCATCATACAAAGATCGAGCATATGTGTATATAGAAATAGAAATTTTAGTAATCCTTTATAATGTATGTAATGTATGTATGTAAATTTGATCGTTTTGTAAATATATGAAAAATTGACAGTCAACTGATTTGTAATATTCAGAACATTTAAAACAATATATTTTATTGTTAAGCAATTTGAAAGCACTTTCACTTCAATTTTAAAGGCAAAACGTGATCAAAGAATGTATTTTTCATAATTGTACTTTAAAAATTCACTGTAAGTGCATGTACATCGAAAGAATTGCGGAAAAATGAATACTACAGCAAATTTACACCTATTGAGTATTCAACGGATTTTTTTCAATCCACAAATGTAATTTTATGTATGTATCTACATATATTAAACTTTTGACGGATTAGATTTAAAAGAAAACTTGTAATTTTTCATGTAGCCGAAACAAAATTAGTGCTGTAACTAAATTGAGAACAAGACGTCCAGATCTTATCAAAATTTGTATCAATTCATACTCTTGTATGGAAAAAGTATGTATCAACATAAACAATTCAATAGCAACAATAATAACAACAAATCAAATTTAGACTGGATTTTGAATATCATATTTTTAAATTTTGAATGTTTATACTTTCAATCTTTCTAATTATTTTTTTGATCTTCTATTTGATAAGAAAAATAATAGAAACTGCTTTAGGTCCTACATCATGAAATTTTAAAGATTTTTCATTCGACATTTTTTGTTATTATATTAATGAATAAATTTCTCAATTTTTTCAGTGCAATTTTAAGACCTTAGCCACGGTTAAGGTGAAATGTATGCTTTAGAAAAAATTGGATAAGAAAATTTCTAAAGCTGAAAAACTTAATACGTATCGTCTGCCCGGAAGAAAAACGTCACAAGTCAAAAAGTGTTTTTATTTTCAGTAGAAACGATTGAAATTTGAACGTGTTGAACACTTCCCTGCAAATGAAAAACGAAACTATTGCACTGTGTCAACCGTAACTTGAACTAGACAAATTATTTATTATTTTGTTTTATTTTTACATAGATATATACCAAAAAGGCTTGTCAGGAAGACCCCAATGCGCCTTCCTGGACAATTAATTATAAACATTGCAGCATTTTATTATTACATAAATCACTGTATTTCCAGAAGCTGAAGAATACGAAATAACAATGAATGAATTAATCACAGAATAAATCCATTGAGACATCTATGGATTTAGATTTTTGTACATAATTTTTACAAATTATACACACAATAAATACAGAAGATTTGTGACAACAGGAAAGATGATTTTTGCCAATTTTGAGTAACCGTTTCAACAATGATCAGATACAATTGGCAAACTCTGATAAGAAACGATCGATTTGGAGTCACAAATACCCCCAAATCTAACCAACAGTACGGCGGATCGATCCCACTGATCACTTGGTGCTAAGCATACACGCTACCATTAAGCCATACTGCTGGCATACAAATGACATTTTTCTTTGCAATCGTGTATGCAATCGAAAACTCAAAAATCGTTTTTTTTTACTTGTGACGTTTTTCTTCCGGACTGATGATATGTACAGTAAACAGAACATTCAACGGTTGCTTTGTCATTTCTGTAAGGTTCATTGTAAGCTACGCGAATGTTAAATTGAAAATATATCAATCAGATAGTAATAACTGTTTCTTTGATCACATTTTGGAAAAGATAGGGATAGTATCAGAATACAGTATAGAGGTGTGTTGAAGGGGTTGTGAACTTACCGGTCGAGCCGGCCGTAGTCGGTAGCGTGTGGTTACCAATGTCAACGTTGGGTTTCTCAATCGCAATGTCTCCCAACGTCGGCATGCCGCGGTAACGCACTAATTCAACATTTGTTTTATGTTATCACCTGAAAGGCGATAAGCAGCGCGATGGAAAAAAATAAAAGAGAAACGCCATCACTTACGGTGCTACGGAGGTGTTTCGAGTGCCATTCTCTACATACATAACCACGACTAAGAAGTACGTACTTGTCCGAGTGATTTTCCGACGCGCCGCAAATTTTGAGTAACGTTGACCGCCAATTACATTACATTTTTTCCATACAATTCTACTTAGATGTGTGTATGTATGTTGCTTATTATATTATTTAAAATTATTCTACTTTGCAATGTAAACTTTACGATGCATCTAATTCCAAAAAGCTAACAGGTTTTCTTAGCATGCTTGATGGAAAACACGGTTTTTCTAAAGAATGTTTCGTCTATTTGAAGACAACAACGATTAATTATTTTAATGGATAATGTGTATAATAATAATATTTAGTAAAAGTAATCTAAAAAATTGAGTACATAAAAGAAAAACCAGATTTTCCATCAAGTACGCTGTAGTATTCTTGTTAGTTATTGGAGTTAGACGTTTTTATACGTATTGTAAAAATCCCCATTCTAAATAATATTTCATTACAATACTTTAAAATGTATGAAAAAATAGTTCAGTTATAAAGATATTGATTTAAAATCATTTCCTCAACTCGAATTGATATGTTTTTGTATATAAACTGTATAAAAATAATTTGTACTTTTTATAAATTTGTACTGATTGGTTTGAATATACATATACATCTATGTATATATTGTGCACCCTACTATACCTATGAGGCTTAAAAATAGTTATAGCTTATTATTTGCTATGCATTATTTATAAATGTTTACAACACTACGTTTATATGTATAATTAATATTTCTACTGATTTTTTCTTTGAACAATTTCAACACACATTCACACTTTAACTTCAATTCATTTTGAATGGTTCGGAATGTATTCATGATGAATTTAAATGAAAAGTTTTATAAAACGCAAATTTCTCAATGAAAGATCGTTGTTTTTTAAGCACCATAAGCCAGAGCGTCTTCTTAAGCAGAAGCAGCAGCCGACGGGAGAAACCGAGTATAAAAGTAACATTCATATGTGTATTTCAGTATTTCAAGCAAAATTATAAAAATAACTAATAGAAAATTAAACATCGTTTTGAAAAGGAAATATAAAAAAATCACTCGATTTCTAATTACATGACAATAAAATGCGGAAAGGGAAATACGAGCAAGAAAAATCTTAGGTATATAAAATAGGTTGGAAATTTTTTTTGTGGAAATGTATGGAAATATAACAAAGAAGAATATCAAAATAGAAATATTTATTTGAAAATAATTGGATTAATAACTACGGGGCTAATTTTTTAAATAATTTATGAGGTCAATCATACGGGGAACATGCTACGGTCGATTTTCAACTTTTCTCATCAATTTTCTGCATTAAATATTGTTCGGTGCTGTAAATCAGATTAAAGTAAAGATGACACACAATGAACGATATTTAATTCAGTAACCCATGTATTTACTAATCATTCTTCAATTATGCCTAAAAAGCTTCGTATATTCGTTGTTTTGCATATATTGTATGTGTTTTTGTCTCTACACATAAAACGTTATAGTGTGGTAATTTATTTTTAAGTCTAATTTGCAAAAAATAAAATAAAACGATAAATATAAAGCCATTGTTACTTTTGTACTGGGTTTCTGCAAATTTATTCATTAAAATCCTAGAATAAAAATATGATTAGTTATGAGGTAAATGATTAAATTTCATTATGAATTGCATGTCTCCAGAGTTCTTAGACGAATTTAATATCGATTAAATTTGAATTTGGCATGGTTTCAATCTGAGTTTTTAATCTGAAAAATAATATTTTGTGCGGGACTTGTGTTAATGTCTTTTTATATGTAATTTTAAGGTCAATGTTTTTTTTGTATATGTCCTTCATGCACAATTTGACCTTAAATAAAATGCTTACGTATTATGTAAATCGAATCAATTGAAAGATTCCTTGTTAAATATTATTTAAGGAATGTAAAAAAATACGTGAACATTTCATTTTAGACCAGGTTTTCTAATTTCGTATCAGTTTCTGTACATCTAGCAACATTAAACAGACAGACAACAATTGCCTAATTGTTTCTCATACACAGCCAATTTTTTTTTTGTCAATTTGCCGACAACAATTAATCAACAACAACATTCAAATACAACACTGAACAATTTATGGTTATATATTCACATTTATGTTACAAGGACAGTTAATAGGCTTCTAATAGTACATACATTAATATCCTCACATGATGGAAAGTTTATGGGGTGAAATACTTGCAGAAAGATTAAATATTAAAAACTTATTTATTTAAACTTAAGAATTATTTTGAATACTTTTAATTTTTATAAACCACAAAAAAATGACGAATATTTAACCATTCTGAAAGTATCGTGAAGTAAGCATGATAGAAGTAGGCGAAGCAAATGTTGCTAGGTCTTCACATTTACGTAACAACATAGATGCTTCTAAAAATAATTTGTTTCAAATCTTACCGAACAAAAGGCCCAGGATAACAATGCCAATGACTCCCATTATGATCATCATCTGAAAATCAATACAGATTCACACTTGTAGTTGCGTACAAAATGTAAAAAAAAAGTATGCAGTACAAAACGCTGGCAGACATTCAGTTCAGATATCACACTTGGCATACTTCCAAAGGGGATAATGCGAAACATATTCAAAGCACTAGAAATGGGCTAAAAATGACTCAATTTACCTTTAGATTTTGCAACCAAAATTTATTTTTTAACTTGCCGGCTTGCTGTTCAAATTGTGACGCACCTTGTTGCAAAGCATCTGAAATCAACCGAAAGAATTATCATTTTACGGTAATTTAAACTTTAGAATTGAGGAAAAACTATGGATTCATATAGTTGCGATGTTGAAAGTGAGTATTTTAAATTAAAATCATTAGAAATTATTACCCGCTCTGTCGTCCAACTCTGATAATTTTTGATCCCTCTCTAGCACCTTTTCGACATTTGTTTTCATAATATCCACAACCTGAAAAAAAATTAATATATAAAATATATACGTTTGATGGTATATAATCTGTTGAAAAAAATATAATAATATTTTTTTTATTTGTGTAAAGATTTATATTTTTAAATTAATATTGACCTCATCGACTTGTGCCTGCGTCTGTTGTAATCGACGCTGTGCCGCGATCTGTTGTGGTGTTCTTGGCCCTCCGACTATCTCGCCATCTGCTCCCGTTTCAGCTGCACTCGGAGCTAACCCTCCTTCAGCAGCCCTATTTCAAATCGAAAACGAAAAATTTAAATAAATTTCCGAAATAAAGGCGTCAGCGTGCGATATCGCGTCAATAGTGTGAACGTGACGAGCGTTCGTGTCTTCAGAATGCGTATCGATTTGTTATGCTTGCTAATGTGCATGTATACTCGTACTAAATTCACATGACGTAAAAGAAGGTCAAATTTATTAATATTGAAACACGTATTCAGTTTCAAGCATATGATCATTATAATGTTTCATTTAAAGGAAACGTAAACGATGCATTTCGTCGTTATATAAAGTAGGCGAGTCGTCTTAAAAGCCGAAGCTTCATTCGGTGTGACGTACATAGGTCGCGAAAGCTCAGCGCAGATATTGAATGAATCCTTACACACGTACAATGACTAGTATGTATATAGATACACACACAGACACACAGACTCACTCCCCACAGATTATTTTCATCTCCATGAATGAATTTTATATTAATAAATTTAATTCTGCGAATTTTTCCCTGACCGGTCGCAAAAACACAGCGATCTATTCGTGCGTTTAAATTTCGAATCGTTTTCACTAATATAAAGTTTCATTTTTAACTATAACTAAGCTAAACCTAATGTTAATTTAACACTGAAAATCAAATATGGTAATGCGTCACAACAGTGAGTCACATGGAAGATTCTATTTTGTGCAAACCTACGTGAAAATCAATACCTATTTTTGCCCACTAACATCAAGTTGATTTACTATATTTAATTAATTAGAAATACACAAAAAAATAATATAATAACACACATATACCTATATATGCATATAAACAAATGCAAGCACATACATAATTCAAATTAAATTAAATATAATTTTAACATTATTTATGAATATTACATATATCATTTTAATGAATTGAAAATACAACGCCTTCTTATATTGTAATTGACGTAATTGAATGAATTAAATTGTTGTTAAATAAATATTTATTATATGTAGTGTAGAAACATCACTACAATGTTTTAGTATCGATTAGTTGTTTAAAACGTAAGTATTAGTTTGGAAATTAAATATAAAAATGTGCTAATCAATAAGTGCACGAAAATATAGAGAGGTCATTGCCGCCGTGTGATATAATATTAGACTTCGTAAAATTACACGTTTAGAATATTCGCACAAACGATCCGTGTCGTTGCCCGGAAAGATGAACGAGTTCATTCAATTAATATGTGCGTTATGTAAATGAAATGTTGAATCAGTTGAAAATCGGATTCTCGGAATTCGGTGTACTCACATTTTTGATCAATGAATCGACGCCTTGGTGGGTTGGGGACGGGTGTCCTCGTTTCCGCCGAGGCTTACAAGGGTTCAGTGGAGGAAAATCTCGATTTTCACAGTCGTTCACGTTGGACCGGAAGTGGTCCTCGACGGAGGAGGTATATTCGCGAACGGCTCTGAGGGAACGGTCGACGAAAAGCGACCCGACGAAGTGGTTGAGTCGTTTACGGAAAGGAAGCGTACAGTAAGCGCAAACTGCGCGGAAGCTTTCAAAAGCTCCACTTAATATAATTCACTTTTATTAATTTTTGTAATCGAATTGTTTTTTTAATAAAATACAAAAATTCATATTATTTTATTTAAATCACACATGTACTTATATGTAAACAATGCTTTAAGCTCTTTATTATTCCAAGAGCTATTCGACTTCTCAATGAAATCGTTGCTGCTGTGCCTGAATGCGATATTTTCCACCTAGGTGAGCGTAGATCATCGGATATTATTTTTACATGTTTGTCTGGTAATCTGCGCTCATCATTATTTTCCTAATTTAAACTCTCTTCCATTTGGGCCTCGCAGGGATTTTTCGTATTTTTAGCTTGTTCTTATTTATCGGAACAGGCTGCAGGTGCAAGACATTTCATTATTTGTATTATTACTACTTATTAAATTATCTTTGTATTTTATTACTCATTTAAATTTTCATTTATCCGCTATTTTATTACTTAACTGTTTTTTTTTATGATTGTTTAAATGTTTTTTTTTATCTTTTCTTTTTTTTATCTTATTTTTTGCTTTTGGTTTTTGTTCCATCTATTAATTTTTTGTTTTTCTCCCTCTCTTGTTTTATTATCTAGGCCATTGTGGCGTATTAGGTTCTTCCTGTAATGCCACAATGGTCCAAAACTTTTAAATAAATAAATAAATTATCGAAATTATAAATCATTAGAACTAATATAACTGTAAAGTTTCATAAACTAGTATTGAACTTACTAATTGAAATTATTTATTAATTTATACGATCTGTAAATATTGTTGCGTAGGGGTGGGTGGAGGATCCAAATAAAAGGCCAAAATCGTTTCATAGCATTTATTGGGTAATTAAGGAGATCCAAGTACTGCCAGTTCTCCGTCCAGAATGCCTTCATATGGCCTAAATACCTGCTTAAGGCAGGTCGCTCACTGCATCTTCGACACGTTTGTTTACCTATTGTTTTAGTCATGTACTAGATATGCAGTCCCACGGTCTCGGCATGCAGTCCCACGCTTTTGCGCTGTCAATTCTGAGAACTCTAGCGGGAAGTATGAAGCTGGATGCCGTTACCGACCACTAAGTCCATTCGGGGGTCTCCATTGTTAGCCGACAGCACTTAAGCCTAGAGATAATCCTCGAAAACCAATTATAACGGCGGCTCCTTTTAGCATATTCTACATTATGTATACACTAAATCATTTTAAAAAAACTTATGAATATCATCATATATATGATATCGCTCTTCTGTGTGTCTGTCCATCTGTCTGAGATAACGCTCGCCGTACTATAATAGTTGTTTCGATTCAACATACATATGTACGTCACAGCTAAACCACTGCCAAAACGTATACGAATATAATAATAAAAGAAAAAAAATCTATATACATATATACTGTTTGCTACCAATTTTTTCTCTAGGCAAATAGACGGCGCTAAATCTATGAGCGTTTGCCGCCATCTATTGAAAATTTAATTAATTAATTATTCAATTGGTGTTTTATATTGTTTATATAATATATAGGTAGGTAGGTAGCTTTTATCATTTTTTTTTCATATTAAATTAAATATATTTAAAAGGTATTTGAAAAATATTCGACCGCGTGCGGATTTAACACAGGACCGACACATTACTTTTATTTTTTTTTATTTAATAATTTAATATGCCATAAGCACACCCCTGTGAAAAACACCCCCAGCTGTCTTCTTTTTTCTTACTCTATTTGCAACTATTTTGTCCTTATTTCTAGTATAAAAAATGTATATCTCTATTCCTCATTGTATAATCCTTAAAGTACTTAGGTTAGTTTGCACTTAGGTTATAATTAAAATAAGTGATTGAAATTTGTGAATCAAGTCAAACAGAAATAGTGTTTTTGGAACTGAAAATTGGACTTTCAAAAAATCGGCCACTTTCAAATACAACGGCTCATACATATATCGAAATTCATCTAATGTCAAACATCCATTGCACGTAAGTTGAAATCTCAATTGAGTTCGTCCGTCGAATTGGTTCCGTCACAAATGCCAAATAGTATTTAAAATATATTGCAGAGAAAAAGCTTGACGAATTGTGGAGACTGTGCAAGCGACACGATGATTTTGCGCATGCGTTACGGCCTGCGGAGAACGAGTGGGGATCAATACGGGGTGGCCACCCCACCCAACTATACACCCCCTCATCCCCGTTCAAACCCCTTTATACACCCTTAAACCGACAAACGTCAAACCTAACTTCATCTAACTGGCAACACCGGCGCATAGAACAAGGAACACCTGCGCGGGAACTCAAAACCTGCCACTTAATCTTTAATGCACTTAAGATCAAGGTTTTCCTTTATATTTTCCTTTTGCAATGGTGATTTTGTATAAACATACATATATATGATTCTTCGCATTTCAAAATGTAGAATCATATGCACGTCATCAATAACAAAACATAAATTTTGCACTTGACAACCTAAGCCAAATACATAATCATCCTTTTGACATGTATCTAATATTACCTATCTTTTAAGTTCTCCATCTACTGGAATTCACACCATTTCACGCTTTTTGAATTCCTACTTTCTTCTACATATGCAAATCCGTATATATACGTATGTTCATATGTACGTCTTCTTTGAAGTATGGCGTAAATGCTTCTGGCTATTTATTTAAATTCGTTCATGAAAAAATATGAATTAAACTCCTCTTCTTATCAATGGAAAATTTAATAATGAAACGTAAATTTTGAACTTATGTAAGTACCCAAAACAAATATAATATTTAATCTGTATCTGACCTTTTAACATGTATGTTTTTAACTTTAGCTTTCTCGTACAATCTTAATCCTGTGGAATCTATACCATTTTCGTTACTCATCTGCCAGAAGTTCTTGTATAATTCCTTCTTTCTTCTACATATATATTATACATGCATAAATAAATACGTATATATTATACATACATTTTCTTCGAAGTACGACATACATAATTCTATCTATTCCAAAATGTTCATGAGAAAAATACAAATATAACTTTTCTCCTTATCAATGCAAAATTTTAAGATTAATTTAATATATTATTAATTATAATCATGAGCATTCCACCACTGAATAATTTATGTACGGAGATATTTTCGTTGTTTTTGATTGTAGAATATCTTACACAAAGTTTATATATTGTACTTTTTCCATCACAAACTCATTGCGATTCGCTTTCATCTATGAAACAACCTCTTAGTTACCTTTTGAACAATTTTTTTGTTCATCGTCCATACATGGAAATAGCGTATTTTGTTTATATGTTTTACCCACCATCTACATATATATATTATATATTATATGTAAATATTATTGTATGAAAGTACATATTACGTTTACAGGATATTTCATAAAGCTTTATCCTTCAAAATGTGTAGTCGAAATATATATGCCCATCGTGAAGGCATAGACCACAATTTCATAGTAGGAATGTTACTCCAACGTTAATTAACTTAAGCTATAGTTGAGTTTTCTATTTGTGCAAATTCTACAGAATAGCCCCTATAGACGGAGACGGGCGCATCGTCTCTAAAATGAATACTATGGTCTCGTAATTACATAGATCGTCAAAGATTGTATGATCCACTCTGTAATCCAAGCCAATTACACACGAACGAGTATGTTTCAACATGGATGTGCTTCGTCGGTGAAGATCCATAAGTACCTAGCATACACAAGTACGATATTAATTCTCACATGCTCTTCAAATATAATACATAATATATACATATATATGTATAAAGTCGAATTTAAAATTATTTCGACGCCCGTATCACGTCCGATTTGTTCACAATGATTGGACGTGTTATGCAACTAATTTGGTTTGTAATTTTTTTTTATACACTGAACGTGATGAATGTGACCCGCGTGGAAATTAAACTATGGTATACGTTAAGTGGATTTACATCTGATACTGAACTACATAATTTCTCGTCGACATTATCTCTGAATCTTCTTATTATTTTGAACCGTATGAGAAATTATCATGATCGTTGTTATTCTAAACGTCTGCTGTACTAAGTATGAAAGACTTAGATATATTTTAAGTAGATTCAACCTTGAATTAAAAGGAAAAATATATGTAGAAATCAATAAAGGTAACTTGTACTACGATTGTATAACTTTTTAGTGTTGAAAAAAAAATAGTGGAGAACCCGATTTTGCTACCCGGATTTAGAAAAACCGATGAAGTAACTATTTACAAACAGGTATTGATGATGATAAAAGGTCATCATCGGAGTCAATTGGCCAAGCGTATTTTGCATCTATGGGCAATCATTGACATATTTTTTATTGCATTTATTTATCATTCCATAAATCGTACCCAGCGACGATAAATCACATACAAAATGGTTAGAATTGTGACTAATTTCCACGAGACGTTTCCACGTTGACTTATCGCGCGGAATGAAATCATCGATCGATTGTTGATTTTAAGTATTATTTTGGGTGACGTCATCAATCATAAAACTGTGTATAAAATGGTTTCCATTGACGTCGATTTTTTTTTATATTATACAATATTTGGCCGGTCAATGCTGTGAAAATTTTGTATAAACAAATTATTCTTTCCGCATCCATGAACACCTTTTGTGTCATCAATCAATCAAACTGCAACGAAGTCAATTATAAACTTACGATTTCGACATATTATATTATAGTAAATATTATACGCAATACGTGCGGTTGAATCGATGAGATTCTGCAATAGCTATGTTGTATCGTTTAAATTAAAATACACATATTACGCGTGATGCCAAATTGAATTTTACATACAAATTAGATAAAACGAACCTGCAATCTGTATTTTGGAATAAAAAAATATACTAAAATTCTAATCGAGAACACACTAAATCGCGTCACATATTTAATGCATTCTTGAGAACATATCTTCATATATATGTTTTCAAATATAAAAAAATATATTCCTTTATTAAGATCATATTAGTTTAAGTTTAAAATTTAAATCATTTTATTTTGAGTTTATTTAATATACTTAAAAAAATATAGAATTTGTGTCATGAAATTTCCGTGAATTTCTTATTTAATTTAAATATTTTTCATACAAAACTTAGTAAATCTGATTATTTTTTCAACAATATACAAACTTAACGGTGGTCAGTATAGACGGGTTTAAACATTACCTGTGTAACATTTCATCTGTGATACATACACACGCTTTTTTCCGGCCATCACGTACGGGTCGGTAATAAAGTTAACCACCGTGTTTTTCGTACGTAGGCATAAGAATTGCGCTTTTTAAATCTCCATTAAATTATGATTCTAGACAATTTTCCATACAGTCTGCGCATCGTTTGGGCTAGCTCGTAATTGTAAGGTTTTGGCTATTTCTTCCTTGTTGAAAAGATAATAGCGGACTATGTTGTACATGTGGCTACTTAGAAATTAATTAACCTTTACGTCATCGAGCCTAAAGACGGCACATTCGGCGTGAGGCACCAAAATAGGGAGTACATATTACACTTCTAAAACACACCTATGAATATATGTACGTATATATATAAAGCCTGAATATTCTCACGTTCGTAGTATGAAAGTGGAATGGATTAGTTTGGCAGGTCGCTTCCAGACTGACAGGTAAAATATAAGGCGCCTACTGTGAGAAACCGAGTAGTACTGATACGCGCACACTCGACGAATAAAAAAATAAATAAAAATAAATATAAGAGAAGATGTAAAAAAAAAACACGTCGTGTGCTCTCTCGGTTAATTGATTTTTGCTAATGTTATTTGTTAAATGTTGCTTCATCCATTTGGATATGTGCATGACATGGTTCTAATGCATCCGCATAATAAATCATGACGTCGGTAATTAATGACTGATCATCTGGTAATGTGGAGCGATTGTAGGTTCAATATCTACCCATATTATTTATTGCCTCGAAAAAAAAAATGTCTTGATGACTTGGAAAGCGTACGAATCTTCTGAGAATCGTTTTCGATCTGTTTGTTACTCAACGCTAAAAAGATCTATATCTGTCAATGTTTTAAATTATGGCTTATGTATGTATGTACATATCTGTAATTTATTCTCGTTAAATTATATGGCTCATCAATACGTTTGTAGAAGGATTGAGAACCCATTTAAAAATCGTAATTTACGTCGGCGTATTTTATTTTAGTCTATTTGATAAATGTATGAAATCTATTCAAAATCTCATATAAAATTACAATTAAAATTACAGCTGGTGAAACATTTACTTGTTGTATCAGATTTTAATTCTTATAGACGAGTTTTATTATTTGGTTTTGAAAATATTACTATTTACTTATTTTTTTCATACAAAAAAACTCTTGAGAAATGACATATATTTGTGATGTAGTTTTAAAGCTCAAAATATTCATAATAATTCAAGGAACATACGATCTTTTTTATTAAAAATTGAATCACAAAAATCGTATATAATCTACATACTAAGTCCGCATTTCAATAGAAAATGTGCTTTGAAAACGTTCTTCTTTATATGCATATAATTGAATCACCGCCCATACATACATATATTAAATAAGTAATGTATTTAATATTTGTATGTAGTATTATACAATTAATTTCTTTTAGATCCTTTAAAATGACATATTCACAATCCTAATACACCGTACAAGTTTAAAAAAAATGAATGTTTTGATATACATATCCATATTAACAGTATAATAAGTATCTCTTGGGTGTATTTAATCACTGATTTATTACAAAACAGTCACGCCGTTCATTTTTACATCTGACTCATATAATAATTCGAAGAAAAGTTTTCACTCGATCTAAATCCAAATTTGGCGGCATAAATTAGCATCGTTTGATTTAATTATAGACGTACGTAGAGAAAGCTTTTCTTGAGCAATTTTCCCGTATTATCAGGTAAGTAGAGAGAGAGAGGATTCACATCTGGAGATAATTTAATCACCTGAAATCTCTCACCAGCTAACTTCACACATGCGAACACCGTCTAAGCGAAGATTTATCAATAAATGTAATTACATACTAAAAGCTCTAGCGTGTAATTTGGAGCAGGTTCGATCCTCACGAAAACGCTTCACATTTTATTTATTCTCCCCCACCGCTAACAATTTTCATACCTCTAACGCGATTTTTATTATATAATTACACACACGTTCAACGATAAAAATTGCACTCGTTCCGAGCCGAAAGTGTGTATGAAATCTTCGGATTCAACAACGAATGTTGATAAGTATGCCTATTTTTTATATGTCTATAGCGTACACTTTAAACGTTGGCATTAGTCGAAATAGAAAATATTACAAATCGGTTATAAATTTCCCGCGTCGAAGCGTGAATACGTTTCTAAAGATTAAGTTGTCGTTACCGTCGTAAACAGTTTCGCAATATAAAATATTAGAAGCGACATGCGTGTAAGTTTGTTTTTTTTTGTCGTGAATAATTTACGATCGTATTATAAATCAATTAAGAAAAATTAAGCGTTAATATTCGCGTATAAATCAGTAGACGGCGACGCTTTAATTAATAGTACTGATGCGGTGATGCAGGTTTCGGTGTCACAGGTCATGTATGTTTTTGGCTTTAAAAGTTTCTTATAACGATGACCGAATATTTTATTTTAAATTATGTGTGTACGATCTCGATACGGTATTGTCTCGATCTACTTAGTAAATAATCAAAGGTGGTGCAAGCTTTGAAGTATTTCATTGAAAAGCTGAGCCGCGGGAGGTATTGGACATTACAAAGAGTTGCCGCCCTGACGATGGCACATACCACGAACTCACAACAAGACTATCGTAACGGAAATGTTGCTAAAATGCACTAGGAGGATACTAGATAAGATAATTTGCGGGATATGTGAAAAGTGTTGGGAAGTATGTTTGGAATTGTCTCTGTGGAAAAATGTATATGTATGTATGTATGTTGTTGGTCCCACGAGTGAACGGGAAAATTCTTGAAACTTACCGGAGAAATTTGTTAAGTAATAGAATTGCCTATGGATATATAGAAAACAATAAAGAAAAAAAAATTAATAATATAGTTTTTTGAGCTATTTTATCATTTTTGTTTGCATGCTTATGACTCATTTCTTAACCTTGTGATTCAATTTTTTTTTGTTATTTTTATAAGCATTGTAATTTCAATAACAATCGTCACTTCGATATTTATATATGTACATATACATATATATACGAGTAAAAAAAAAATTATTTTTTTTGCTTATTACAGTATCAAGTCTTTATATACATATGTAGATAGTCACATATTAGCCAGCAGTATGGCTCGGTGGTTGCGTTTATGTTTAGCACTGACGGGTTACTGAGTTCGATCCCGTGCTAATGCTTTTGGTCAGACTTGGATATTTGTGACTCCATGTCGATTGTTTCCTATCAGAATTTGCCAATTTTTCTGGTTTCATTGTTGAAACGGTTCCTCCATCAAATTGGCAAAAACTATCCTACCCGCTGTGTCACGAATATCCGAATTTGATTTGTGTAGATATGTAAAAATTTATGTACAAATTTAAATCAGTATATTTCGAGAAGCTGAAGGACATGAAATTAACAATTAATTAATCCATAAAGACATTTATGGATTTATGTAATAAAAGATGTTGCAATGTTTGTACTTAATTGTCTATTAAGGCGCATTGGGGTTTACTTTTAGGCCTTCCTGGTAAATATTTAAAATAAAATAAAATAAAACACGTTTAGTATTTCTTAAATATTTTCATTCATTCAATATTTTCAAAATAGTTTTAATTTTAAATTTAGTTAAGTTTTTTAGCTTTTTAGTTTGCAGTAAAATTAATATATAAAATTGACTCACATACATTACAATTTAAATTATAGTGTAATGTCATATTATTGGGGTTTCAACGTATTTTTTTTATAAAATATCAATTAAATTTCAATCCAAAATAAAACATTGCACTATATTTATTTACTAATTTAAATTTAGACCAGTGTGGCATTTCAGGAATCCCACATTCACCACAATGGTCGAAAAAAAAAATTATATACATATACACAAACAAAAATACATTTGTACACAATCATAAAATAAAACATTATAATAGTAGCAGATACAATAAAAATTCCAAATAATAAAATACAAATTTGGGAATATCTTGCACCTACAACCAGTATCAATAAATATGAACCAGCTGCAAATACAAAATATCCTTGCAAGGGCCCAAATACGTAAAGAGAGAAGATCAAAATTTCACTCATACATCACATTCAATTACAAAAATAAGGATGAGTGCAGGCTACCAGAAAGATAGATTAAAATAATCTACGTTCACTAAGGTGGAAAATATCACATTCAGGCTCAGCAGCAATGACTTCATTGAGAAGTCGGATAGTTCTTGGAATAGGAGTCATTCGAAAAAGAACTGCGCGAGCAGGAGGTACAACCATCAAATGATGATGTCTACACAAATGATGATCACAGTTTGTTCAAAAATATATATGCAAACATTACCCGGATGTTTTTTTGTAAGCAATGTCACAAACAGACACATTGCTCTTTATGTGAATGTACATATATAAAGAGTCATGTATCTTCTCATGCAAAGATCGTCAATAAATATTCTCAATACCTGGAAAAATTGACAAAAACTGTCGACAGCATAAGAGATCAAACCGTGAACCTTTCAAATGTTAAATCAAATAATCCACCACCAATATGAATAATATGTTAATTTTAATGTAAATACATTGTGAATATAAATTGTATGACAACGATAAATAAATAAACAAAATACCTACTGACAGATTTCTATTGAAAATGTGTAAAAGCTAAGAACTGCATATTCATACTGAAAGATTGCTCATACGAATGACTACTCTATGACCATCATCATTCAACTATGTGTGAATATTATATGTTTTGATTTTGATTTTGTAATGCTTTTTATTATAACTAAATTATGTTCACAATACATCTTATATCTATTTTAATAGCTACTGATCTACTGATCATATTCTATTTTACAATTTTAATTTAATTTTGTTAGTAATCATAGTATTATATTATTCTAATGTTGATGTACAGCATAATAGTAAAAAGAGCTCAAAAACCTATTTACAATTCTTATAAATGCTCATAATACATCTAATACATTATAGTAATTAAAGACTCTCTAAAGTCGACGATCTAAATCAGATTGTGTTTAGGCAATCTGTGTTTATACCTGAAGAGTATAGACATTTTATTGTAATCACCGAGACTCTTCACTAGTGTGTTAGTATGGTTATTAGTGATTCTGTCATAGAATCTACTGGTTAGTTTGTTAGTAATGTCTGTAACAAATGGAATATTATTTATGGCATGCAGTTTTTTCAAGTTAGTATATATGGGTGTATTATAAATTATTTTTAGGGATTTTTTTTGTATTATTTGGAGCTTGGAATGGTTAGTATTCGAGGCGTTATTCCATACAGGTGAAGCATAGGTTAATAATGGTAAAATATTATATGTATATTATTACAATGTACATATATTGTCTTGTGATTTTACGCTTCGAGTTGTGATGCTGTGGCCGTGTGCCAGCTTATTAATAAATGACTCCCCGAACGTAATATAATTGATTAAGCGGCGAAGCTCTTTACGTGAAACAATTCGCCGATCAGGGCCCTTCAGAATTAGTACAATGATGGGCCTTATTAATTGTGCCGCCAGCCCTGACCACCAACACTTCATCATGCCCGCCCAGGACCCCGCCCGAGATGTACCCCGACTCGGAAAAAATGATGACTGTTGTTGAATGATGATGACCTCTGCTCGAGACGCATATACGATAAAAAAAAATCGGCGATCGCTTTAATTTTTTATTTTACTTGTAGCGAAATTTTTTCTTTGAAAATTCCACCTATAAATAGTTCGAGTAATAAAAAATATTTAAATGGAATAATAAAGTAACTGTAAATAATGATGATTGTTTATTGTTTCAAATCAAATAGATATTGTTTTCATTGAGATCGTCCATTGTCATTTCATAGCATATTATTAGTGCGATCGTAGGACGGATTGTTTTCCAATTTTTGTGCTTTACAGTCATTTTCTGCCATAATATTGCTCTGTCCAATAATTTTTTTCAATTACAATATAAACTAGATTATTTCAGTATTAATATTTGTATACTTTTTTCATTAAAGCTATTAAAGAAAAATATGATAACATGTCTTTCATATCGAAATGCCAATTTTTATGCAACAAAACTCCTAATTGATTCACTTTGAAATCTTTGTATAGTATTTCGTTGTATACTCCATACATATGTTTCGTACAGAAGAAGAGCAATTTTAAAACAGATTGACTTTAAGGTAATTCGTTTTCCAACTGAAGGTACTTTAAGTCATCTCTTGTAGCAATGCCCACTAAAAAATAAGCCTAAGCACACAAAGGGAGACTGGATGAGTGGTCGCCAACCAAAGTAAATAAATTTACCAACACAAATTCTACATATAACGATTTAAATTGCACTCTTTCAGTTTTAACCATTACCAGTAAGTGAACAAAATATTGAACTCAATGATAAATTAAGAAAAATTGTACACAGATAAATTGGGCATAGATTATTCGGGTCAGTCATTCAGTTGAAACTTCTTATGTCAGGAATTCTTCAATGCCTTTTATAAACATAATTAAATCAAATGGACACAACCAAAGGAAATATTTTGATTATTGTGCATTACCACAATAATTCGCTCATATTATATTAGATATGTCATGAATATCATTACCGTGACGATACAAAAATTAGAAGAAATTTTAATGACCACAATGACATGCAATTTTTGTCATAATCAATATTTAAAATATTACTGATTTTGTACAATACATCCAGTAATTGATACAACTTTTTAGATGCATATGAATGTATACTATTTAAATCTTAAATTAAGAAAGATTTTGCAATGCAGAATTGAGCTGTATAGAAGTTGAACAAAAGCTCGACCAGTTTATTCATTTTAACACACTTAATTATCTTATTTTTACGGTTATAGTTTTTACTATTTTTTCACACAAGTATATCTAGGAAGTATGGAACGCTGTATGCTCGGCATAACGAAAAAAGACATAAAGCGGAACTCGTAGGTGAGAAGTATGACAAGGGTAGTTAGTGGACATAGTGGATAGAGTAAAGAGATTGAAATGGCAATGGGCGGGCCACGTGGCTAGAAGAATGGACGAAAGGTGGAAAAAAGAAGTGCTAGAATGGTACCTGAAAGAATTCAAAAGGGTAAAAGGAAGACCTCAGGAAAGATGTGTAGATGAAATTAGAAAAATGTGTGGGGTGAGATGGATGAGAGTTGCGCAAAACAGAAACGAATGGAAGCGTGTTGGAGAGGCTTTCATCCAGCAGTGAATGGTGAATGGCTGTAAATACTGGTGATGATATTATAAATAGTTTCGAAAGATAACTTAAAATATAAGATAAGATAAAAGTGGATTAAACTAGTTAGCAATTCAAAGAAACGATATGCTGGTGTATCCGTAGAGCTTATTAGAGCTTTATAAGTTTGTTCGAAAATATTAACTCCATTGCAGAATACACGAACCAGAGGTTGGTAACCCACTCCCAAGCAGATAGTAGGTATAGGTGGTTTCGTCCCGATAATCGAGGCAAGAATCGTCCGTGGGAATGTTGTGCGCAGTGTATGGGGCCCGAGGCCCCAGGGGTCACGTGTTACAGTGACCCCTGGCCAATAGCAGCCGATCTATAGATCCGCGAGATCCATCTCGAGGCCGGGTAATAACCCTAATTGTGGTCGGGGCCCCCCGACACGCACTTGGGGAACCGCTGGCGAGGGACCCCACCTCTAGTTACCCACGGGTCAAACCAGCCCTTGTTACGGCTACCTCCTTTTCATTTCGGTGCTAAATTGTTTGTCGAGGGCGTTGTGAAGATCCTGCGAACAAATTGCACTCTCGTACGTGTATATAATATAATAATAAAATTATATTGGTACATTGTTCGGTGCACAGTTTTGTTGTGCAATAAAATGCGATTGTTAAAATGTTTCGGGCGGATGGTGCAGGAGGGGTTAAATGTTAAGTTCAAAGCGTATGAATTAGGCCCGATCGCTTTTTTAGACCTCGAAGACCGATTACTGGTAGGTTAAGCTCGTGAATCTAAGTTCATAGTTTGATTTGTTACATGCTCTACTTATTTATGCATTTTAAATATTTTTATCATTGCTTTTATACTCGGGAAGAGTTATGATTCTATGTGTGTAAAGTATACGTATTACCTTGTATTGTTTTTATAGCTTTTTCGTTTTACAAAAGTGTATCACAGAGGTTCTTTACTAATGGTTTTTGGACTACTTAATTCTTGGATCGAATAATTATTTATAAATTTAGCTTCGATATGATCCTACATAACTAAGGCCTTTAATAAACGATGCTTTTCATTGAGAAGATTTTTAAAAAGTATTGTATGTATGGATATAGGGCAATACTTCGAATATACAAATATTTTCTGTAATTTATTTATTTATTTTTAATATACAAGTATACCACCCCAATATGACACTGTGGCCAGAAAATACATAAAAGATATAAACACATAAGAAAAAATAAAATAATAATAATAAAAAAAAACCAATAAAATAAAATATTTTAAAAATTGTACATAAAAATAGAAAATTAAAAATTAAAAATTGAAAAATTGAGAATTAAAAATAAAAAAATTGAAAAATTACAAATTGAAAATAATAAAAAAATATATAGTTTAAATTGAATTAAAAGTATAAAAAAAAAACAGTAAAAATACGGATAGATTATCCGGTGAAATATTGAAAATATCGATGTGATTACTGATCAAACTCAAGCAACGTAAGACTCGAGCAATTGGTGAAAAAGCAAAAACATTAGTTCTTGCTTTAATTGTTTGGAACAATGGACGCTATAATCAATATAAAACTATTAAAACTATATATACATATGTACATATACTTATATGTTGCTGCTCTCCAGACCTTGGTTTATTACTCCAGATCAATCGTTTCCTATCAGAGTTTGCCAATTTTTCTGGTTTTCATTGAAACGGTTCCTGCAAAACTGGCTTTCCCTCCCTATTTCTTTCGCAAATATTGAATTATTCAGCGTCTTAAGGTTCACCGGGTTGTATATAAAAATGTCTCTGTGGATACTATTATCGTATAAAACGTATTGTATAAATGTGTATTGATCGTATTATATACGATGTTTGTAATGCACTTTGCAATGTTTGACCATAGATGTCATATATAATGTAAAAACATAAAATAATTATGTATTGATATATAATTCGGTGTGTTTCTGGATCTGTATAGTACACGTAGCATTGGAGCGATCTGTAAGACGAGTGTATATATGTATGTATGTACATGATTAATTGAATAAATAAAATAAATAAACTAGACAGTTCTTCAAAGGTCATAATGAGACATGAGCAAAGAAAAATGTATCTACACGTTATCAAAAAATCATATCTACATATAGTGCAAAAGTAAAAAAACTAAAAATTTTATTTTTAGATTAATATACATATGTATGTATATACGAAGCGACACGTCTTTAAATAAAAATGAGCTTTTTATATTTTTGTAACTTCATTTCAAATTTTCCCATAGAATTTTTGCTTAAGAAAAGTCTCACATACTCACATGTAGTGAATACAAAATGGGTGTGATAAATGTTAAATAAAAATGATAAATGTTTTACGATACCTAATAAGAGTGTCCATTATGCAATGAAAATTCTCGTCGCCGTTTTTATTTCATCCTTTACAAGCACTCTTAATATTTTCAATAAAACGGTTAAGACCGTCGCTTTTTTATCTCAAACGCTATTATAAATATTGTCGTGTATCACGAAAAAAGCGAAAGTACCAAAAAAAAAAAAACCAAATCACGCCGAGAAATGTTGACAATCCAATTCATTGCGATCGGGATGTGAAGAAATCGAGAAAACTTTAATAGAGAGCAATTCGACAAAAGTCTATAATTTCACATAATACACTACAATTCACGGCATTATTACAATCAATCGCTGGATAAAACAATGATGATCTGCACGTAGTGTTTGACTTATCTGCGCAAATAATAAGCACGGGTATAAAAGCGTTGAATCGAATGTCATGAAAAGTTGTAACTTTGTTTATTACAACCGTACCTATCGGCCTCTTTATACCCATACATTGTAAATTGACCCCGTGGAAATTCAACATTACAATACCACTTACAAGGAGATGTTCCCTTGTAAATTCAACAATTTCCAGAGGTGTCTTGGAGTATATCTTTCACGGCGCTCAACTTCTAACAGTTACCATTTGTTCGATGTGCAATCGGAGACCTCACACGAAGACTGTGAACAATGCCTTTAATCAATTAACTGTCGTAATCAGATGGAGATGAATTTAATCAACGATGGAACATCAATATAATATTTAATACATTTAGAAGACTTTTTTTAAGGACTCGTACATATATCCTATGTATGAATATTCATCGTACAAATTTTCATGATTTTTCTAGCCATTAGAGAACTCGAAATACTTCAATTTTCTAACAATTTTGTTACATACATATGTATATATATAAAACTGTTCGACAAATGACGACTTTTTTTTGGTTTAGAGACGAGATATGACTTTCTTATAGATCTATTCTCAGTGTACACGAATCTGGTGATAAAAAATGTTGATTAGCTCGAGATTCGGAGATATACATATGAGTTTTTTAAATTGCGCGATCTTTCTATATCTTGATGTTGTTCCTCGATGTCTCAAAATCTGTCAATGGGAAAAAATTCCAAATGAAAATACGTACTTTTGACTTTTGATTTGAACTGGACGACTACTTAGAGAGATTTGAAAGCTGAAAAGTACTACAAATGAAAGATAAAATACCCAACTACAGATTTCAATATTCATTTTGAACAGGAAATAGACAGATTTTGAGACGTCGAGCGAACAATACGAAGATATAGAAAAATCGCGCGATTTAAAAAACACATAGATATACATATCTCCGAATCTCGAGCCAATCAACATTTTTTATTACCAGATTCGTGTTCACTGGGCATAGATTTATAAGAAAAGTCATATCTAGTCTCTAAAACAAAAAAAAGTCGACCCAGGCAGAAACCCTCATACACATGTTTACGCATATGGATGTACATACATTCCATATCCTCAAGTAATAAAAACTTAACATCATTCGTTTAATACCTATTATCTTGCAAATTTTATGTGGCAGTTAAAATGATAATATATCTTTATTTTGATACACATTATAGCCGTTGTTAAATGATTGGAAAACGATAAAATTCGGTTTCTTGTTAAAAATAAATATTCAATTTATAGAGTGCTTTAAACCTTTATTCATTCCATCCTATAATTTTTTTACAAATACAATGTGAATATTATTATTACTAGTATCAGTTTTAAAGATATACCAATTAAATTATCTGACGTGTTGTAGTCTGTAATTTATTCTATTCATACTAATTCAGCAATGGGTATAAATTTTCCTAAGATTTTTCTCGAACGTCATCCGAAGCTAGATACAATGGGATGCATTTCCATCAATCCCCCTCGAGAAATATCATTTATTCACATCGACCGTTGAAAATTGATCACCGTCGGTACCGATCAGAGAAATCCGAGTCACTCGCTCGCGATATTGATGACTTTCGTCGTGTTAAATGTTTTCGCGTCGCGTCTGCAGAGGGGTTAAACTTATATGATTGCCTCTCTAACGTCGTGTCAATTGATTGTAGATATTCAATTTCGCGCATCGGATACGTTTTAATAAGTAATTACCCGTGGATTTAACCGAGAAGTCATTACTCACGTAGTCGATTCGCCGCGCGGGGCATAACCGTACGTTATGCGAGGCGGGCCATAAATAAGGGAATCCTCCAATATATTAAAACGGCATGACTGTGTGGCAAAACAATTACCAGAATTAACTACACCTATAAAACGAACGCACCCATTACCACGCCACACATCAGAAAACTATATGAAACATTTGATTTGACATGATATTGACAAATATATAGCTTAAACAAGGGTACCCAAGTTGGACACCCTTCAAGCTCCTAACCAACATTTTTCAAAGCTGGGCGTTTATTTTCATCTAAATTTTCGTGGCGATCGACTTGTTATAAGAATCTTAGAATTTTTGTTGCTTTTTTTGGTTCCTAAAAGTTAAAAATAATCATTTTAAAATATCAAAATATTTTTTATAAATATGTCGTAAGCGTCAATCCAATTTAACTGTGTCAACGTAACGTCAATTTGCAATTCAAAATTTCCTACATCTATTGGGAAAATCATTGCGATGATTTTTTTCTAGACTTTGGACATTATTTTCAATCATATTTGAAGGTGATAATAAGAAACTGCAAATTTTATGAAGCTCATTTAAGTCATTAAACATCTTGTTAAATTGGTAATTTTTTTTTGTTGTTTTAAAAGATAGGTCGCATTATTAAATTTCTATATAATTTTTAAATGTTTTTATTTTAGGCAATAACTCTTGAAACCTTACAAAATCATGTCCTTTGCTCAACCACCTTAATTCATTGTGAATCAACAAATTTATCTCAACTTTCAAAACAATTAAAAAATTTTCTTCTCCGAAACGCTTTACATTTAATAAAATTAATTATCGTTTATATTTTATTATCAAATGTGGAAATAAATATTATTTTCAAAATTCACAATGCTAATTATTGAGATCGACCAAATGTTGCTTCGCGATCGACTGGTTGGGTACCCTTGGCCTTAACCTTAGAAAATTGAATGGATATACGGAAAGTTCCATCGTGGTTCTAAAATACTTTCAACTGTTCTTATATTAAAGATGCTGCCTAGATTTGGATGTTATAAATAAAGTTAGATTACATCATCTGTCATTTTTTTTTTATTTTATCTCTGTTATATATTATACATATATGTATAATAGTATTAAATTACATTATGTGAGAAAATTATAGAAGCAGTCAATAAATATTTATATTTAGGACAAATAAAAGACATGCGCGGTATTTAAGAAGAAGAAATAGACGTATGAAATAAGGATCGAGTGCATTTGGATAAATGAACGTCGTTTTTATATCAAAAATAGCACTGCCTGGAGAGAAAGATCTTCAATCAATGTATTTTACCTGTGATGACGTATGGATGTGACATGGACGTATGGATGTAACTTTGACATTGAACGTCAAGACACTACACTAATTCCAATGCACTCAAAGAAGTATTGAACGCTGTATTCTTAGCATGATGAAGAAAGATATTAAACGGAATATTTGGGTGAGTAATATGACGAGGATAGTGAAAAGAGTGAATAGATTGAAATGGCAATGAGCGGGTTACGTAGAGTCGACAAAAGGTGGATAAAATAAGTGCTAGAATAATAACCGAGAGAGTTTAAAAGGGTAAAAGGAAGACCGCTAGGAAGATGGTTAGACGAAATTAGGAAAATGTGTGGGGTGAGATGGATGAGAGTTTCGCAAAACAGAGAGAGGCCTTCATCCAGCAGTGGATGGTGAATGACTATAAATGACGATGATTCCACATAAATTTAACATCGCCAAATATTATCCTACACAATCCTTTTTCCTTTCATTCTTTAAACTACCACTAACAATCTTCCCATGATTTATTTATTTATACATTTTAAAGTTTGGACCGTTGTTTCATTACAGGAATTCCTAATGCGACACAATTGTCAAAAATATAACACAGAAGAAACAAAATAATAACAATAAGAAATTAATACATATCTATTATACATACAATTCATAAAAAACAAAGTTCAAGCAATGAGAGTATCACATAACAAATACATAATAATATTTAATTTAAGGAGAAAAATTAGGAATTTCTAGTATCAACAATCAGTACCAATATATGTACATATGGACTTCATTCCATAAAGCATCTTACTCTCACAAGTACTCGTTTGGTTTTATTTATTGAAATTGTGATTACGATAGCTTGGTTTAAATATACTTAAAAACAACATTAAGCAAATCGTATTTCCATTATAATCTTGAAGAGAATTAGCAAAATTGGCAGATTCCCAACCCCGATGACAATTATTCATACTATTGCAAGTTCAAAGAAAATGGAAGATTGTAAATCATGTAATAAGAAAACAATATGCAAATGAAACTGATCTGATTTGTCACATTTAAATGATTTCACTTAAAAGTTAAAAGTTCAAGCAAAGTACAACGAATTAGGATCATTGAAGATTTAAAAGCACTTGCCTTTCATTTTTATATGTTGATGGAGTTAGGAAACTTGAGCTTAATTAAATTTTTATTGGTGACCAAACCACGCAAAATGTAATGCAAAAGTTTCAAACCGATCGGAAGATTGTAGGAATATTGCATGAAAGATTAGCGAAGTGATACTAAAAGAATAGCCCTATAAAAATGATCATGTGAATATTTGAATACATTACATGTTTTCATTTCGAAGAATACCAAGTACAGAATCCTGCATTTGATAATCAAGATATGTACATATGTATGTACATTGCAGACTTCCAAGCCTAAATATTTAAGATATTGGCACGGGCAAAAGATATTTTCTGTGTATTGCCATTATAAGAAGAAGAATAGTTTGTGGTTGTTTTAAATTACTATTTTTGCACATATGTGGGTGTGTGTTCACATTTGCTGTATGATGCATGGCAGGCACGCGCCTTTGATTAATTCACATGATTCCACCTGGTGATAAATTACCTCAATGTGGGTTATTCGTGTAGTTTTCGCTGCGTACATGGCTTTTTGTCTCATTTTTTTGTATTTAAAAGTGTGTACATTTTTTCCATTCAACGCCGTAAAATATTGTGGTGTGCCGTTTGAATTACGATCAGGAAAAGCTCGAAGCTCACGCAGCTTTCGAATGTGACCCCAGCAATTAATTCCATCTGATTGACAACGGACAACAAAATTTGTATACAATTATAAAGTTTAAGTGTGATATTTAATTTATTGCAGTCTGCTTCTCTACCAGTAACCCTATTCGTTCGGCGGGTCACGAAATCTAAGTCACAATTAGAAATTGGCAATCCTATTGATATTCTACATGTTAATCTACATATTTATATATTGGTAAATGGACTATTCGTCACATTGGGGTGGTCACAAAGACAATTTTTGGGGTGGTCACAAAGACAAAATCGCGAATACACAATATTTGGCACTCAGGTTCTCGTTACTATGATAGTTATCGTTTTATATATATATATATATATATATATATATATATATATATATATATATATATATATATATATATATATATATATATATATATATATATATATATATATATATATATATATATATTTTAGTGACTTTGTGACGAGTAACTTGTGACCAGTAATCACCGAACCGTATATATTAACAACCGAAAATTCTAATCAGAAACAGTATATCCTTTTTGTCAACTCTAATTCATCCTAATCACAAACAAGGACAAAGAATCTACATACGTATGTAGCACCGAAAATCCTCGAATTGTATGGAACTAACTTATAATGTTTAGACATATTTGTTTAAATCACGCAATCTAATGATCGTGTCTCCTATATATTCCACTTAAATTATTTAAATATTTTAAATGAAATTGTACTTAAAAATAAGACACGTAATGGTGATGTCTTTGATTTTAATATTAAACTAAAATAAAATACAACATTGAATAGGTATATGAAAAACAACAGTATGCATTCTTGAAAAATCTCCGAAAAAGGATATCATGTTGAAGCTTTAATTTGTAACTTTTATACTAAAAATTTGATACTGTATAAAAGTCGAAGCGGTCATTGTTCAGTTTGACATAAAAAATCGTACATAAACATATTACTAACATAAAATTTGATTGATTTATATCGTAATACATCATATTTAGTATCTTAAACGGCGTATTTAGATCATGTTTAATCAAAGCCTTATGTCTGAAAAAAATTCAATAAGACTACACATTTTATATTTATATCCATACTTTTTTTTATTTATCGATATTCACAATAATTATTTCGTAGATTCTAATTTTGATTAATAGACAAGCGGTGCGATCAAAAGCGAACGGAGACGCATTCAACAAATCAAACCGGTAATAAAACACAAATCTATTTCAAATTTGAATAATGTGAGACGCTTTCGTATCGCCTTCATATTTTCGAATAAATATCACATCAACGACACAAACACGAGCCGATACAACGGACTAACGGACTCTTAGATTTCAATTGATTATGCCATTTGTATATCAAGTACCTACCTGTGGCCACGGCAACGGCAGCAGCAACAGGAACAACTTCTGCAATGTCCTGTTAAACGTCGTTCAAAATAACGTATCGTTATTGTCAACGTCAATGGGTCATGTCGCGACAAACCCAACGGCATGGCTACCGTTCTCATTTAACATTCCGTTTGTTCTTTTGCACGAAATTAATGGGTCACTTTGCGACTCCTAATGTTGCTCGTTTGTCGTTTTATTAAACACCAGAAGTGACCCACGGTGGCCTTATAAAGACCTCGGGGTGTGGGCGACCCACGTCCAACGTCTCCAGTCCTTTCATTCGTTAACGCATTACGTATTTAACATTCGGCGGACAATGCGAACGACAATCCCGGAGACCATTGTAACCGTGTCTGAGATAAATTAACAAACCGAAAATAAAAATCCGAAAGAAACTCGATATAGTCCACGGTTAATGTTCGAATTCATACTGATATAAAATTGTATTATGGTTTGAGGTGCAATTTAAAAGTTTAAGAACTGCACCACACTACATATGTATTTCACATGATTAAAATATCTTATTTCTGTACGCATTATCATCATATTTCACTTTTATCTTTGCCTGCTGAATGAAATTCTCTAATATTTATGTGCATATGCATATATTGTTGCTTCTATCCTGCAATCTCGTATATTTTCTTGGGTAAAATTTGATCCATTCTTTCATCCATCTTGCATCTACACATTCGTTCAAATTTTTGCACCAAATTTAGCAACTTCATATGTCGTACTTTCTAGAACGTGTTTCTCATATTCATGCCCTCTTTTAATCCCATCTCGTTACTGAAAGTAATACATCTTTCGTGTAATTTTTAAATTGGACATCATTAAATTTGATTTTCATTAATAGTAAAAATGTATTTAATGAAGTTAGAATTGAGAATGCAATTATTGAAATAGTTGATAATTTAAAATATTTGGGAATTCATAAAGACTCGAAACTGAATTTTAAGGTATGTACATGCTGAATATAAATTAAAATAATGGCTAGAAAAGTTGGTGTTTTATGTAGATTGAGAAATATTTTGAGTAGAAAAAGTAAAATTTTAGTCTATAATACAATTGTCTTGCCGCACATGGTTTTCTCTGCCACTGTGCTTAACATTTTTAATGGCCAAGATTTAGGAAAAATACAAAAAATACAAAATAAAGTTATAAGAGGTATTTTAAATGTTGGTAGATTAAAAAGTATGAGAAGTATGTTTAGATGAATTAGGATGGATGAATATTAGAAATAGTTTAAATCTTAGTACATTGATTTTTGTTTATAAGTTAGATCACAAGTTATTTTAATGATTATACAATAAGAAATAGTGGTATGTATCCATAGTTATTATACTATAAATAAGAACAATGTAGTTGTAGGTAGACTAAGGGAAAATAAGACAGCTGGTGATGTCTTTTACAAGGGTGTGTGCTCATGTACAATACCCTCCCTGACTGCGTCAGGTCTTGGATGCATTTTGTGATTTTGGACTTATGTAATTAAGTTTGTATTAAATTAAAATAGAAGCATGTATTAAAATAAGCTAACTAGCTAAAATTGTATAAATAAATAATAAATCAAAAATTTCATAAGATTTTGTGTGATGTATGTACATATTTTGTAGATAAGAAATTTCTCACAAAATAACAGGATTTTTATTTCCATTCATACATACTCACAAAGACAGTTTAAGATATTTAACAAAATTTTATTAGGACTTTTGGAAACTCTATTGCATTTTGAATGACTAAGAAATGGTTTTAAAGAATTGACGATCATTTCAATTAAGTCTCAAAAAACATCACAAAGGTACCGTTTTGTTAAAAATAATTTATTTAATAGTTTTGGACCATTGTGGCATTACAGGAAGAACCTAATGCGCCACAGTGGCCCCACATTTGAAAAAGATATAAAAACATGATATAAAAACAAGTAAACAGTAAATAAAGGAAAAAAGCAAAAGCAGAAAACATAGTAAAATAAAATAATAAAAAAAAAGTAACAAAAGGAAAATAATACATCATTCAGAGAGAAAAATAACAAAAGTGTAAAAATCAAAAATAAAATCCATAAATCCCATTTTTTGTTTACACTGAATAAAATTGAAATAGTATATAAAAATGTACAAAGGAGAAAGAAAAAATAAAATAAAATAAAACAAAATATGAATAAAAAATAAAATCACAGCGAGGCCCAAATGGAAGAGAGTAGATTAAGATTCCACTCATACATCACATTCAAATTAAGAAAGTAATGATGAGCGCAGGTTACCAGATAAATATGTTAAAATAATATCCGATAATCTACGCTCCCCAAGGTGGAAAATATCACATTCAGGGACAGCAGCAACGATTTCATTGAGAAGTCGAATAGCTCTTGGAATAGGAGCCATTCGAAAAAGAACTGTGCGAGCAGCAGGTACAACCATCAAATGATGATGTCTACCACGCACATAATTATTAGGGACATAAAGTCCCAACTGTTCCAGCAACAACGGGCATGACGTACTACCACGCAATAGCTGGAGAACGAAACGAATTAACGAGAAGTTTCTCCGAAGTTCAAGGGAATTATACCCAAGCATGCCCAAAAGGAAAGAAGTAGGATAGAGATATGGGTAGCACCCATACTCTTTCTTATAAAGAAAACGAAGAAATGCTTTTTGCACTTTTTAGATAATGTCTTTATGTAGTATATCCAAGTTTTTATGACTATTAAAATAACCAAAATTAGATATTTTTATCTTTGCAATCTTAAACGATTGTATTTACTAATTAAAGATAAAGATGTAAAAGGCTTCAAATTTAATTCAGGCTTCCGATGAAGATGGAAAGCGTCATTAGAAGATCATTTTAATAATAATTTCTGAATACTGAAGTATAAATAGCCAACCTGGAATACTGCCCTGTACTCGGTATAATGCCAACATTCACAGCATTTTGTGATCACACCACATGCCCAGCTCCGGCATAGGATAATAGCATTTAAATTAATATTAATTATCATGCGATTTTAATACGTCGAGCCATTAACAATTGTAACACTAAGTTGTGCACAACTCTGGCGGCAATTTCCGCGATAATTAAAAGCGAATACGTATGTATGTGTAACGGAGTGCCGGTTCAGAGGTCAAACGTCATGGCGTGAGGGTCTCGAAACAAATTGGATGTCAGCTCTCGTGTTCACCATTCAACATGATTGCACTGGCTCTTCAAAACTAAATCACTTTTAATTATTCAAAACAACCACTTACTCATTTTTCAATTAATTCACAGCCAAATCGACAATTCATATGCGATATTTGTCAGTGCTTTGTATGAGATGGAACTGAATCGAGGATTGATTACTTTGATGTACATATTTGTTAAATAAATATTATACAAACCATTTTTAGTATCAAAATACAAACGTGTGTGTAATACTTGGTCCTTTTAGGTGGTTTGAGTTTTCCTTTTATACGTTTCAGACCATGGAGCGACCTCGAAAGTACATATTGGAAAAAAAAGAGGGAAACGCATTTTCAAGACGTGCGTTGTACTAAATTGAAAAATATGTAAATATTAATAACTGGCGAGCATTTGAGAAACTCGACGCGTTCAAAACTATTCATTACGATGTCTAAGGCTGTCAGACTGTGGCGATAACGAGAATATGAGTATTTAATATTCATTTAAAATCACCATGTGAGCTTTTTACGCAACGCATGATATGTGTCACTAGAATTGGATTTTACAAGATTGCTTTTGCTGGTTGATTCGATAAAAAATTACGCTTTTTTCCTTGACATATTATAATACTTGAGTGTTTCTTTCGTTAAATTTTAATTCAAAATATGTAAATAATATGTAAATACAGAAATTTATACGTTGACTATGACAATTCATATGTATGTATGTATGTATGTTTTAATCATATTTTTTTTTGTCAATTATAAACTTGACTATTTAGAACAAATGCTCTTTACCCTTAACAATATTTCAATATCCTTAGCAAATACTCTTTTCTAAATTTACTAGAAAGTTTATTTGAAACTTCAGTAAGATTAATATCAGAGTTTACGACTTTCAGAATAAATTGGTATGGAAGTCAAACTGATATTATTTCACTTAAGTATTCATTTAAATGAAACTCTATATAGTATTCGTAAAAGAAAATAACAATTAATGTTAATATATACGTATATATTATGAAATTAGAAGCAAAAATTTGAGATTTATTAGGAAATGCTCAATATTGCACTACATACGTTTCTAAATCTTAAATAGTAAAAGCTTTCTGTAAAAGCTAATTTCCGGACTTCACTTAGTGCATAAATAAAATAATATTTATTAAAATATTGAATTTAATTTATTTTTCTATATTTGTTTGAATATAAGTTGAAGGGAAGTTGCACAATGTGTAAATTTATACATATTGCGTTTTATGAGAGTGCTTTGTTGAACCTTCATTGGAATTTTAGCACAATCTAGATCTCTAAAAACGGTAAAAACAATCTGAAAGTCAAAAAGCTCATTCACACGATCGCCTCGATTTTCCGGTGTTAATTTTTCACGAGCGCCGATCGATCGGATCGACAGCCTCCGCCCGGCGTAAATTTTTCACGAGAGCTTACGGTCCAGATTACAATCCCGCGCACTAGACGAAATTATTAGATGGGGGGTGGGGGACCGGCCCAAATATAATATAAATTAAAATAATTAGTTACGGTCTTTGTGGGGGCCGCTATGGGCCCCACACCGATGCGCAGATAAAGGCCCCAAACGGGCCGAGGCCCCACCTCCGCAACGGCTCGCAGATATGGCAGCTATAAAATTTATCAGCGAATAATTTACGAGGTTGGTCGATGCTCGCCTTATTTATTTCTAAAGCCTTATTTTTTTGCTTTTCCTCGATATTTTTACGCTTTGCTTTGCTTTTGTTTCCACGTATCCAGCTCGCGCCTATGGACACCGCGAACTTTATCGTAATCGCCCGGTTATTTATAATGTGATCTAATTGTATGGGCGAGTGCGTGTAGTCAACGATTTATATTAAGCTTTTCAAGAAAAATGTTTTTATGATGTTGAAATATATAAGTCTATACCTTTGTACATGCATACATTATTGTTGGTTTTTGAATGCTTCTTATTGTTCTTAAATTATGTTCACAATACATCTGAGTATATTCTAATATAATAGCTACTGATCCAGTGATCACTATCCATTCTATGTACACATCATTTTTCTTCTTAGTATTTGTAGTATTATCATATTTTAATGTTAGTGTATATGTAATAGTCGAAATGTATTGTCAGTTGTAATATATTCCAACTGGCGTTTTAGGTCATTCATATTTGACTACAATTCAACTAGTAAATTATATCTCTACAAGCGCAAATACACCTTCAATAATATGCGCCATTTGGAATATAACAGTTGAGTTTTGACAGCTCTGAATTTTTTACGAATGCTTTAGAATTTAATAATGCGTTAATATTTTCTAGGTATATTATCTTTAAATAAATTATTACCTTTATTCGTATTATTAATATTAATAATAGAAATAAAGGTAATGAGTACCGTATTACGATAGCTTTAAGAATGTCTTCAAAACAAAAATGTGACTTTCTAACTCAACTTCATGAAAACCAAACCTCTCCATCTTACCTGATACCAGCTTACAGTTGAACTGTATTTTCAGTTGTAATATATTTTAACCAGTTGGAATGTAATTCGCCAAGTGAATCAACTTACGTGAGTTAGACGGAATATATTCCAACTGGTCAAAATATGTATATTACAACTGAAAATACACTCCAACTGTAAAGGTAGTTGGTACCAGGTTAGATGGAATATATTTCAAATACATATTCAAAATATATTACAACTAGAAGATACATTTCAACTGTAACATATACAGCATTATGACAGATACAACAAAAAAGCTAAAAATCAACGATCTAAAGCAAATTGTGTTGAGGAAATCTTTGTTAATACCTGAAGGATATACACATACCGATGTAATCACCGAGACTCTTTGCAAGTGTATGTATTAGTATGGTCTATATTCTGTAATAGAATCTCGTGGTAAGTTTGTTAGTGATATCTACGACTAACGGAATATTATAATATTTTGGGGCTTGAATCTTTTCAAGTTAGTATAAATGGACGTGTTTGTTTGAATTTGATTCCTCATAACAATTATAAAATATACCATTTTTGTTTGGAATGTGAATTTGATTCGTGTAATTTTATGCATATCAATCGTGTTTAAAGAAAATTTAAATGTTTAATGATGCTGGTATGTAAAATCATTGACCATTGCAAAATATCATGATTGAAAATCCTATGACGAATATATTAAAGAAAACGAAAACAGTTTACATTAATAACAAAACTGTTGATATCATTTAGAATATATTAACAGTGAAAGAATCAGAATCTTGTATTTTTTATTTTTAATGGGATTTCGTTCTAAAAAAATGAATTACCAATGAACTGTCTTAAATGAAATCTCAACTGTCTCAGTAGCTTCAATTTACAAAAGGACAAGGTGTGGTAAAATAGTCGACACGTGAAGACGAAATTTTGAGGTGTGTATAAAACGTTACTTTGATCGAAGCTCCAAATTTATGATATCCAAAAAACATTTTGATAATTTTTTATGCTCTCCGAGTGTGTATTTATGTATATAGGAAGTATTTTTCATGTTGTGAATGCTATGCAAGCGAGGATATAATATATTGCACCATGTGTGGAAACATCTTTTTATAATAAAAAAAAAGAATGTTAAACGATATTTCGATCTTAATATTGGCATTTGTCAATTAATCCCCGTCCGTTTATCGTGCGAAACAGGATGGACGGTTTTCGTGTGTTTTGAATTATCAAACTTGTATGAAATATAACGTCAATTTGTAAAAATTGGCGTGTTACGCCAAGTTTGTACTCGTTTGCATGTGAACATACATATGTACATATACATTCGAGCGAGTTGTCTTTTGGTTCAACTTCTGAATTGAATGAACGTACATATAATATTATGAAAAAATTCAGAGTAAATATGAATTGAATATACAATATATTTGAAAATGGGTAGTGCAATATATTACAATAAATTATTTACGTTTCTCAAAGTCACACATATATTAGAGATTTCCTTATTAAACATGTTGACCGAATGCTAATTTAATAAAAATACAAGGTACAAAGATTATTTAAATAATATTACGAGGACGTTAAAAGTTCTATTGCCAAAGAGTTATATTTTCATATTAGTATTATTCTTGAATGATGTAGATATAAAAATTCTCGTCCATTTTTGTGAAGTAATTCAGTACAAATGTTTGTATATGTATTTTTTATTTTATTTTTATATTCATACCAGGAAGGACTAATAGGTAAACCCAATGCGCCTTTCTTGCCAATTGTAAAAAAAAGTAATTATCATTGAATAAATGAGAAAAAAACTCGGTCGTTAAGCTTCTGCCTAACACCGAGAGGCGCCGGGTTCGATCCCATGAACTGACTTCGATTGAAAACGAAATTTTCGATTGAAAACGAGTATATCTGTAGTGCTGCTGGTCAGACCTGGATATTTGTGACTCCAGGTCGATCGTTTCCTATCAGAGTTTGCCAATTTTCTCTGATTTCATAGACATTTCCGATAGTAATTAAGAAGAAATAAAAAGACGTATGAAATTAAGATGGTGTGCATTGAACACCAAGTTGGTACACAAAGTCCAATGCACTCAAAGAAGTATGGAACGTTGTGTGCTTGGCATAACGAGGAAAGACATGAAATTGAATACGTGGGTGAGAAGTATGATAAGGGTTGTGGATATAGTGGTTAGAGTGAAGTGATTGAAATGGCAATGGGCGGGCCACGTGGCAAGAAGAATGGACGAAAGGTGGACAAAAGAAGTACTATAATGGCACCTGAGAGAATGCAAAAGGGTAAAAGGGAGACCGCAGGGAAGATAGGTAGACAAAATCCGGAAAATCTGTGGGGTGAGATGGATGAGAGTTGCTCAAAACAGAGACAAATGGAAGCGTGTTGGAGAGGTCTTTATACAGCAGTGGATGTTGAATGGCTGTAGATGATGATGAAGGTGAAACATATACAAACATACACACACAGATGTATGTATCCATACAGTAAATACCTACACATTATACTAAATAATAAATTGAAAATGAAAACAACATTAATGATATTAAAAAATAGTTAGAGTGTAAGTATACCTGTGTTAGAAATTTACTACGAAAAAAAAAATATATATCAAATCGTATAAAAAAATACATATGTATTTACAATTTAGTGCCAAAAAAGTCTATCATTTTGTCAATGAAGTATTTCTAATAAATTTTCTTTTCAATATTTGACCCTATGAACATTTAGAATTGAATACAATACAATTGAATATTGGAGCCCATTCCAAATAATAAAATTAATACTATTGTATTAGTCACAATCGACTAGTTTCTTTTCAACAGCGTTCGATAATACTCAGCACTGTCAATATCGACTAACCTTAATTGGAATCGTGTCCGTTAATTTTAACACACAACAGCCTACTCGTTAAGCATTTTGCATAAATTCACTTTCCAATACAAAATTCTCAACGACAATTTATCCATGTAATTAGCGAGTGATGCCAAAGAATTCGACGGGTGGCGTCACGTATGGCAACTGTGCGGCGTCAAAAGTTCACCCGCTGAAAAGATTCGCAAATAACCTAAACGATATTTATATTTTTCAAATACAAACACGAATAATGAGTGTGTGTGTATGTTCGTGTTTGTTCAACTTTTGCACACACGACAATTAGTGTCCGCGTCCTCGTCGAAATGTGCGAAAAGTGCAAAAACCGCGAGAGTCCATATTGTGCGCGAATTTATCTGATAAACGCGACCGAGAGTGCGAGAGAGTTAAACTCATAATATTTTATTGGTTCAACGTTTTACACGGCAATAAACGAAAGGTTAAATACTATAAGATTTATATCTATTGAAATACTTATTGAGGCCGGCCCGCGCGCGCTCTGTTCTTTTTCTTCCCCCTCCCGTTTTTTATTTTTTTTTAAATACCGACCCCGGTGTGAAATATTACACAATAAAGCTCATTTGATAATGGACCCGATGCTGTGGCTCTCTGCCTCTACAGAACTGCCGGGAATAAGTTAATGGCAACCTTTATTATGACGGTAAAATTGTTAACCCCTTACCAGTGCAGTGGCGAGACGCTGAAACATTTTGCATACTTGATTTTATTTATTTTTCCATCACATTCAAAAGTAAAAACACACCAGAACACATAAAGTTATATAATTCAAAATTGAAGATATGCTATTTCAAATTAATTGACCGTTTCCGTGAGAGTATTATTATTAAATAGCATCGGATATCTACCTCTAGAAGATTGATTGAAATCAAATACTTAAGAATACTTACACCACTTTTTGCTTATGTATTTTTGAAACCGTATATCACACAGTTCTCTCGAACCAACCGCCTTCTCTTACTATTTGCCAATTTGGATATTAAAATGTTGCAACGAATCTAAACACTTTTTTCCGCTATCAAAATTCATTACCTTTTGATTACTAGCCTCTTCTATACTTAATGTTTACCTTCTATCATTCTAGTCCTTCGGCAATGTGACAGGCTCTCTCATTTCAAGGTCATAAGTTTGTCTCATTGCAGAAAAGTTTATGATTTCTTACTATTGTATAAGATAACTAATCGTGTCTTTGACACATCTGCTTTAGAAGAAATTAATTTTAATATCAATACCCGATTCACCAGATGTACAAATCATTTTTATCCACCTAATTTTCATAATAATGCATCATTCAATAATACAATCGCACGGATATGCCGTCTTTACGATGGTATGGACGATTGCCCTGATCTTTTTTCTCACTCTATCAGTACTTTTAGGGCTAAGGTGAAGAAGCAAATCTGTGGTTGATTTGATTCTTCACCTTCATTGTCATTCATTGTTTGTTTATATTTACTATATTTTTGTTATTTTCTTCGTTTTCTTTATATTGCCATGTGGTGCTCACTGTATTTGGAATCCAAATATTTTCTTTTATATTTGTATATTTTTTGTTTCATTACTGCTTTCTTTTATATTTTTATTCTGTATATGCGCCATTAAAATAAAATAAATAAATATTAATAGCACTTACGTATATGTACATATATTTATGTAGTGTGGAACTTAAAATAAACTATATGAACTGTTATAATTGAAAGTAGCATAAGTCCACTTTTCTTAATTTCGAAAAATATCTCGCCAAACATTATATTTAATGTTTTGCGTATAACAATATTTCAAACAATAGTGGTAGCCTATAATACATTTATTCTGTTTTTCCGAGATTCAGGACATATCAAATGATAAGAAGTGATAACTATTTGTGAATTAAGTCAAACAGAAATAGTGTTTTTGAAACTGAAAATTGGACTACTGCCACCTACAAATACAACGGTCCATATAATAATAATTTCAGATTTTTAACATTTAATTTATGAAACATTGATTGTGTTGAATTAAAATTGGACAAGGTTACTAGAATGGTGATCAAAATAATATGGATAAGCAATTCCAGTCTGTTTTTGATGAATCGATTTAAAAAGTTCAATTAGGTTGTAGGTAATGGTTTTAATTTATAAGTTTGAAATGTTATATAAAACCTGATTGTGCTATAATTGGGTTATTAACATTGAATTTTTAATTCGATCGAGGCACTTTGGGCATTTGCCACAAGCGCGCGCACCTCGTCCCGTCACACGGCAAAGATAAAACAATGGATGTTAAACGACGTCGAGAAAATGCTAAGTAGCGGCCAGCAAGCAGTTGGTACACGGCTTTGCTAAAGCCCCATTCCGTTAATGTTTGGATGGGCTTAGAAGCGCCATTACCGTCGGGGTCCCTGTTGATTCTGTTGCTTATTCAATTATCGGTCCGTTTTCAAACACAAAAAGGGCTACCGAAAAAGTGTACAAGATTTATGGAAATGGAGTGCAGCGTGCTACGCACGCGATACATAATAACTTGAGAAAATATATTCAGCACTTAACAGGTGTGTGTTGAGGCGGGTTAACTCAAACAAGAGAAAAAGGTGTGCGGGTTAATGCGCCGCGTCAGATTATATTTACCATATGCACTCGTTCGCATATACAGGGTGAAGCGCTGAAACGGGCTTTTCTGAAAAACAAAATTTATTTACCAAAATCAAATTTAAACAAATAAAACTAATATAATATTACTTTATATATTCGCTAGACAATTAATTATAAGTATTTTAAAGCGATGAAATATCACAATCAATAGAAAAAACATCTGACTATTGATTCCAATACTCACTTTGAGCACAGCAATACTAGATTTTGAGTTAAAGATCGCAAAAGCCAAAAAACAGTAAATATCGCGCATTTTTTTAAACGCTCATATCTCGTATACGATCACTAACCAACAAAAATCATTATCATATTCGAATTCAGTAGGTCAAACTTAGTAAAGATTGGTCTCCGCTCTGGTAACTCAAAAACGTGATTTTTTGTTGCTCAGTGTAATATACCATTATAGTTTGATAGAAAAAAATGTCGAAATGTAACAAAAAAGTATTAAAAAAATTAAATTGGAAATATCACATGTACTTAATTCAAACAAGTAATCAAATTCAAACATACACATCTACATATATCACAATTTGTTTAATGATGCACACATTAGCCATCAGTATGGCTCAGTGGTAGCGTGTATGTTTAGCACCAAGTGGTTATTGGTTTTGATCCCGCTATACTGCTGATCAGACTTGGGTGTTTGTGAGTCCAGGTCTATCGTATCAGAGTTTGCCAATTTTATCTGATCGTTGTTGAAACGGTTCCTTAAAATTAGTCAAAAATATGGATTGATTCTTTAATTAATTTAATTAATTGTTAATTTCTTGTGTTCTTCAGCTTCTTGAAATACAGTAATTTATGTAATAAAAATGCTGCAATGATTGTAATTAATTGTCCAGGAAGGCACATTGAGGTCTTCCTGGTATATATCTATTTAAAAAATAAAAATAAAATTGACTCCATTTAAATGTGTTTGTAACATTATTTAAAATTAGATTAATTATTTAAATATTTCTATTTAATTACTATTGTAACAGGAATATGAAAGAAAGTATCCACTGTCTAATTGCATTCGTGGGTGAACAATAGAGACCCCGGATTAGGCTAACGGGACTCAGTAAGTGCCCGGAAAAGGATATGTTGGAGTTGTCACACACCTAGGCGAGTGCGGCGTAAACAGTAGACCTTTACGTACCTAAAAAATAGACACGTTAATGGATCGTGGAAGCTGTGATGTGCAACTTGTCCTTTATAAGGAGGTACACACGGTAGATCACATCATTTTGGAGTAAGCGGTGGATCCGTGTGGACCCCCTGAATCGTTCAATAAATGCTGTGAAGCGACTTTGGCCTTTCATTTGGATCCTGAACCCACTTTTACGTAACACTATCACATATTTTGAGGTAAATATTCTGTATGTTCAATTTCAGGGGGATGTTTCAATTGAATAATAGCAAATCAACTTTATTATATTTATGTTATATAACGTATCAAAGTATGTTGCATAAGTTTGCTTAGTAATAATTACTAAAATAAAATGTTTTGTAAAAGTAATTGTAAATTTACCATCGCCCGTAGCTTTGCCGCGCTGTCCGAAATGTGGCACAACTGTACCGATGCGCTAATAATACTTCCCACGCGAATGTGACAATGTTTGCGCGTGCAATACATTCGACTGGTTTATTTGCACTGTCATTTAAAGTGGCGTCACATATTTGAAGAAAAAAAGGTGACGAATTTTCATTCGAGATGCGCGTGAATGAGACGAGCGCAGCATCAATGTATGTATGATTTTTCCGGTGACGTGTGTCACACCTCCGAACAAACAAGCTCCCGAAGTTTGACGAAAATCGTCCGTTTTATTAGCACGTAAACTGGTAGGTGAATAAATATCTGGGTGTCTTGTTAACGTCGTTAGCGACAACGGCACCTGTTTAGCGGACAAATGCTATCTGCCATTGCTCTTGGAAAATTCACACGGCCCTTGCAAAGGTTATTGCACACTTTCCCCCTGTAGATCGATCCTTGTCGTCCTGTGAAAATTTGTGGAAATTAACAAAGCACCACTGATATGTTTGATTTATTTTTACGTGTGGTTGTAACGTCGCTAAAGACTAAAATTTTAATGTGCTAAGTGGTCAGTCCTACAGCTATAAATAAGCGACAGTCCTCGGGTCGAAAACTGCTCTGAAATGTTGGTCAACAAACTACAATATTTTAGAGCGTTTTACGAGTAACTAAACTTAGTAAATACTGTACGTATGAGTCTTACAAAAAACGCATTTAGTGTATCGATAATTTTTAAAAATGTGTAAGCTCTAGGAAAGCAACATTTTATATGGATGGAATGGGTTTGCACATTACTCACTCGTCGATGTCTTCAAAAATATTACACAATAATTTATTCTCACTTCTTATTCAACTACCAAGTATATTATTGGTTTTGACTGGTATATTACTTACTAAACGAAAAATTGACTGGAATACATATATTAAACAAGTAATGGAGCTGAATATTTAAAAAATAAAAGAACTTGCTTGTCGTATATTTTTATTAACAGGTTTGGTACAATAATGAGACCAATATATTTCATGTGTATTTTATTATATAGTACCATCTAAATTGATAAAAAATTATTTTATTAAAGAACTACTTAACACAGAGGTTAGTATTACACTTTGTATTTTTAGGAAATCATATGACTCATGCACATTCTATGAAAACAAACAAGCGCCGGGCATCTTAAATGCACGAGGCGTCAAAAAAATAAATATAATTTCAACGGCTTTTGTCTTTGTGCTCGGATGCACACACATCAAAGGCGTAAGTAAAGACCAAGTTTGCTGAGGTTAATTGAAGTCTAGTTTTGTCATTAACACTTCCCTTCTGACAAACTAGTGTTAATTCGGTCTAGAAAGTAATAAATCTATCCCGCGTTACCTTGCCACTTAGCACATCAGCAACAAACCAACGTGTGCCACTCTTGAGGCGTTCGCTTTGATTTATAACATTTGTACAAAGCGAGATGGAATTGTTTTACCATTTAGTACCGTCGTAAAGTGTGCAATTTCAAAGCACATCAAACAAATTCACTAGACATTTGAACGTTTTTCAAGGCCTACTTTAAGCAATGAAATTCTCATTCGGGACAATGATGGTGATAAAAGTCATCATAGATATATAATATTATACATAGTTAATTGCAAAAAATAAACTCTTGTATATCCTGAATATTGTTTTATATCATATAAAATTATTACAAACCACACTATTCTAGACACGTCAACGTCAATCAACGGTAAATATTTTTATTACATTTTAGATATATAATATTTAAAACCGCAACGTACTTTTTATTTATGAGCTACATATACATAAGTCATGTCGAGTTCGGAAAAATTTCAGTTGTGTAATACACCGATGTTCAAAATGAAATTATTGTAATTAATATTCGGAAAGGCCAATTTGCCGTTCTCAAAAAAAATATATGTTGCATATGGACTTCGAAGAACGTTAAAAATAAAGTTATACATACAAACCAGTTTTCTTCTCATGGATATGATTCGAATATAGAGTCGTTAGATAGGCATAAGAAAAACAAGCTACAATGTAACATAATATTCTTGTATGGTGAATATTTAGAAAAGAGAATCAGTATAAGAAAGATCCTCAAAGAACACAGATATAAGATATAAAAATTAATATTCAATTCACATCAATGTGATAATAACTATTATATGTATTATTGTGAAATGTTGATATGTATCTATATATATACATATATATATTTAAAAAAAATCATTGGCTGAGGTACCTACGACTATTTAATATGTATAATATTAGTTGCATGACTTAGAAACGTTCACAACTATAGCTTCTATGATATTATGTATACATATATGTACATATGTACATACATACATATGTTATAAAATAACTACCTATATATATGTATGTACCTACTAGATACAGTACGCATCACATAAAAATGCGATTTTGCATGAAATTTCAGTGATATCACATAAAATTAACACCCTTACGTCATTAAATTATATCGCAGTTGAGAAAAAAATGACAAAAAATAGGTTGGGGGCAATTTTAATAGTATGAAGATTTTATGATCAACAGCGACTTCATGGTTGACGTGAATTTTAAAATTAAAACATCAGCTTGTTTATACATTTTGGATTTTGTTACAGTCACATATTATCATTTACAAATTATAAAGAAGAAAAAATATTTTGTCGCAGCTCCTTTTGATTTTATTCGCCTAGTCACGAAATCTATCATTTATTTATTTATTTATTTAATATACTTGGGGGAGGCGGCAAAGCCGATAGGCCCAAGGGGTTTGAATAAACATTATTTTACAAATTATACATATATGCAATAAAAAAATGAGAAAAATTAAAATACATTAAAAAAAAACAATATTAAAATAAAATAAAATAAGAGAAGAAAAAAAAATATAAAATAAATAAACAAAAAAAGATAAAAATACAGAAATATGATTATGGGAAAGAAGAATCACAAAAATCCTTTGGTTTTAAAAAAAGTATCAAGTTTATTCTTAAAAATATTAATATTAATAGAGGTTACTAAATCGTTGGGAAGACTATTCCAAACTGAAACCACTCTGTTAGAAAAGAATGTATCTCTGATCAATTTATTAGATTTATCTTTTTGGAGTCTAAGCGTGTGACCTCTGAGGTGAGTGTTTATGTTGAATGAAATAACATTAGACATATGACAATTATAGTGATTATTAAGAATTTTATAGACTTCGATTAAGTCACCTCTAGATCTTCTCGTCTCCAATGTAGTGAGATTCATTATTTTCAATCTTTCATTATAAGAAAGTGATTTGAGTTCAGAAGGAATCTTTGAAATTCTCCTTTGAACCCTTTCAATACATGTAATATCCTTTTTAAAATGAGGATTCCATATGCAAAAAGCGTATTCAAGTCTAGGTCTGATGAAAGTTTTATATATTTTTGTTAAAATAGTTAAATTTAGAAAATTGAATACCCGCTGTATAACATACAAAAATGAGTAAGTTTTGTTGACAATATGATTTATATGAGCGGACCATTTTAGGTCGCAAGTGGTGATGATACCTAGGTCTAATTGGTATTGGACGCAATTCAGGAAAAGGCTGTTTATTTTGTAGGAAAGATTTGGGTTATTATTTCCTAGGTGGAGAACAGAGCATTTCTTAACATTTAAAGTTAAAAGCCAAGTTTTAGACCACGTGACAATTGTGTCCAAATCGCTTTGAAGGGAATTTCTGCCATCTGAGTTGGCAGGACAATAAAGTTTAATGTCGTCAGCGAAAATAGAATATTTACAAGTGAGGTCATTTGCTATATCATTAATAAAAATTAAAAAAAGAATTGGCCCTAAAACAGAGCCTTGGGGAACACCACTAAGGACGGGATGAGATTCTGAAGAGCAGGATCCAATCCTCACCGAGAAGTATCTAGACTTTAAAAACACTCTGATCCAGTCAAGTAGCCTTCCTCTCACACCTATATGCTCGATTTTTAGTAAAAGCCGATCGATAGGAACTCTATCAAAGGCTTTTTCGAAGTCAAGATAGACGACATCTACGGGTATATTATTATTAAGAAGGAGAGACCAATCATTGTGCACGGTTAAAAGGTTACTCAGTACTGATCGGCCTTTTATAAAACCATGCTGGTATTTAGATAAAAGGTTACAAGACTCAAGAAATTTAGTCAGTTGAGAGGCGATGATTTTTTCAAAACATTTTAGCAAAATGGGTGAAAGACTGATAGGACGATAATTAGTGGCTTCTAATTTGTTTCCCTTTTTGTAGATAGGAATAATGTTAGAAGTTTTCCATTCGTTGGGTATAAAGGAAGATATAAAGGAATGATTGAAGAGTTTAAAGAGGGGACGAGATATGGATAGAGCAGTTTTTTTAAAAAAAAGTGAAGGTAAGTTATCATTACCAGGGGCGGAGTTGTCTCCAAGGTTGTGTAAAACCTCTGAAACGACTTTTTCGGAAAACATTATATTATTAATTACTGTTGAATTTCGGGACAAGTTAGGAAGCATCGGCAGATTTGTAGAGTCTTCTTTGATGAATGAGTTGCTAAAGGCCTTAGCAAAAGTGTTGGCTATTAAGAGGGGATCCGTAATAAGCTCCTTTTTTTCATTCATGATTGTGGAAACTACAATTTTAGATTTTAGGTTAGAGTTTAGAGTTTTAGGTTAGAGTTTTCAAAAGGAAAATCTTCGTATCACACTTTTTCTATTGCTTTTTTCTTCATTTAAGACAAAATACGTTGTTTCTACTTATTCTATATTTAGAACCTATCCATGAAATTTCAATTTTGTTTAAATCGAGATTATACCCAAGCCATGGTGGTGTCTTGATACCCATTTCTTGCAAATAATCCCAAATCTAAAAAAAAGTAACAAACTTATTTTAGTTTTATGATAGCAATTTTATAAATTATATTTAATTCTATTAAATAAAATTAATACTCACCAATTTAACTTGATCACAAGGTGCAGAGTGACTTTAGAAAATCACGTTTTTCAAGTATGAAAGGTGGTCTTCCATCGACAAAATGAAACTTTCTTCTAGGATTTTTCAAATATTTTTTGCGGTCTATGGCATTTTTTTATACCTCTCTCCAACTTTTCGTCGAAAATCCGGAAAACCATTGAAACTAAAGCCATTACCATTGGGACTAATTTTGGATTCGTTAGATAATATAATACAACTCATCACCAATCGGATGCATTCCAATTTTCAAAATTACAAGTAGGTACTTCATGAGTTTACAACTCTCAAGTATCGCATGAATGGTGATTATAAAACCAACTAAATTACCCATAGAAATGATTTTATGAATTCATTAGAATGTATTTATGTATGTACATTAGGTAGATATATAAGATTTGAAGATATTATAAAATATTTAAATATATACATACATACATATGTATAAACGTGCACATGTTTACTACAACGAGGATAATTTTACTATACATATATCAAACTGTACCGTAGGATTGAGAAGCACCGCAACAGTGCAACAAAGCTCGACCTCGGCGTTTGCTCCAGCAATTAGCGTATCTGCTCCAATACTCCTAATCGCGGATGAAAACACTGAAACACATACTCCAGGACCGAACTATGCTGTTAAGTGCATTTAATGCCGGCACACTGTTTGCACAAACATAACGGCCGTGCCGTAGACAATGGCCACCCGGTCAACAACGGAACGTGTTACACATTCGAAAATAAATAATACCGAAGAAAAATACATAGCTTAGTCGGTAGATGGTTTCCTTCAGCATTGAAAGCTCCGTGGATACAATCCTGGTGGAAGTCAATTTTTATCTCTACGACAATATTTGGAACTCAGTTTTTTTTATTAGAATGGCATTATATTCAAGCTCATCTCAAGAGCTTGGAAATCAGTATTATTTATTTTATTTTTATTTTTGGTATTATAGGTAATTCAATCCACCAATGCGCCAAAATGGTCAAAATACTTAAAAAACATACAAAGAAGAAAAAATACAGTAAATAAATTTACATCAATCATCATTAATACATACATATGTTTATATAAAATGTGTATCATTTATGTATTATCTGGCCACAGTGTCATATTGGAGTAAACTGTGAAGACTCTGTAGTACATGTTTAATAAAATAAAAAAAAATAAAAATGAAATACATATATATGTCCATATGTATATAATATAATATGTATATACGTATATGCGCTGACAATTAATAAACATTAAAAATAAAATCATTTTGCACTGATTAAAACTTATGAACTGTAAGTACGAATTTTACATAAACTTCTTGTACCAGTTCTGTTGAATAATTATTGTACTACGCAGCAGGTTGAGTATATTTTCAAGTCCTTATTTATTTCCCCACAGTATATTTCCTTATCTTCATGAGTTGACAGCATTAAGATTTTCCACTTATCTGTTAATACAACTCAGAACCTCAGAGCTGTTCACTGTACATATGTATGTCAGAATCTGCTGATTTCTATGACTACTAAACTTCTATAAAACTTCTATTAAACTTCTACTACTCCTTATAAAACATGTTTAACTAAATAAGTCTCCGTGCTTTCTATAAGGCGATGAATAACCATTGAATACTTTTTCCAAAGCTCCATTCCATGTTCAATTGTAAAACCGTTTGAGTATGCCACAATAATAAGAATTAAAAAAATTAGACCGAAAGGACCACTATAGGTATAATACATGCGTCCGAGGATCGAAGTTTGTATGACTATGAGAAAAATCACACGAGAACCGCAAGGATTAAAAAGATCTGAGGGGGGCATCAGGGAGGATCAATTGGCCACACATACGTATCATCTGGTAGAGGCTCTGGTAATTGTATACGAATTTATTATGGTTAGTGTGCGTGCTCGGTGTGTTCGAGACGCATTCTATCACGCAACCGGCTATGGACCTGGTCCAAGATCGGATGGGGGCCTCCATAAAGGCCCCCTTAGACTTGGATTTCTCACGAGCCATTGTCCAAGGGTTGGTGGGAGTTGGTAGGTGGATCTGCTCGTCATTAGACCCCGCCAACGTTGGTAGCAATTTAAACTCAATTTTGCACATTTGCAAACATTTCATCGTCGTCTTATATGTTCACCGCTACACGTTTCAGTAATTTATGCCAATCGGCATCGGTCGATACTGATGCGTTATAAACCGATGTCTCTCATTACCTCCATAGTCTTTACTTTGCTGATTTTCTCCACTTTTTAGACTTGTAGTATACATTTATAAGGTTCCCATAGTCCGATACATTTTTTTTTGTAAAAAGATATATAATTTAATTAATATATCCCAACCTTGAAAGGTGTTATTTAATTTTTTGTAAATTTTCTACACTGGGGATTTCAAGAAAGGACTTGCGATTATACCTATAATAAAAATGAAAAATCTATGTGCATGTGTACAGTGTAGGTACTACTACTACCTACATATCTACTAATATAAATCTTCAAAAACATAAGAGTTAAATAAGATAGCTAGTGGCGTGGACTAGTGGTTAGCATATTATGCTTTCGAGCAGAGTGATCACAAGCTTAAGTCTCACTAGAGTCCCGCTGCTGGCCAGACCTTGGTTTTTGACCAATTTTTCATATTCCTTGAAACGGTTCCTGTAAAATGGGCATCTCCTCTCCTATCTCTCTTACTAATCTCAGATTATTCAGCGCCTTGAGGTTCACCAATTTGATTTTAAAACGCTGCAAAATTTTCTCCATAGATGTCACTGTGGATGTTTGTATGAATTCGCATTGTATACAATGCTGTGTATATTGATTGATTGTATTGTATCTGTATAAGTGCACTTGTCGTTTTATAGTGATCTGTAAAGGCGAGTGTATATGTTCTATGAAATTAAATAAAATATCAATTTTATCAACCCAGTTTTCTAAAAGATAATGAGCTTTGTTAAAAAGCAAACATGTAAACTTTCATGAATATGAAGCTAAATGATACAAGTTTTCTAGAAATTATATCTATATAGTAAACTTTTATGCATAACTAACTGAACCCGGCATGCGTTGCAATGCCACAATACCGCATGCAATTTCCGTTCCCGTTCCTATTCCCGTTCCTGTTCCCGTTCCCTATCTCGTTCCCGTTCCCATTGTCGGAAAAACGCAGGTAGCGAACACATTTTAAATAATTCAATTGTTTGTTTATTTTATCTAACAACACAAGTCACGACACGAAAACATTTGAAATTATTGCGTTGCAATGACACTCATTCCCGGTCCCGTTTTTGTGCGATTTTTTTTCACACTAATCTTCCCGGACATGCATATAACAAATCCTGAAAGTTCCATCGTAATCGGTTCAGTGGTTTAGGAGCCTATTCGAAACACACACACAGACATTCAATATAAGAAAAATATGTAAATGTTGAAAAGTTGTTTTGCAAAGTATTCCGTGAATAATATCAAGTCCACTTTTATACTAAGAATACATTCTGTGACTCATCCTATTATTAGGTATATACATATATTCGTCAAAAAAATGAGAAGAACCCCCTTTTAACGGTATAATGTTGATATAATAATTGATGGTTTCGATCGGGACGATTAGATAGCTTGGTCGTGGGATTTCAGGGGCCACTTTGAGGCCAACCCAGCAGCACGTGGTCTCATGAAAATGCTCCCGATGGCCCCGAGGCACTTCGGCCAATTGGTAGTAGGGTCAGAGTCACGCCTGGATCATTTACAAACCCCCCCAACTTCCTAGTTCCAAATCGGATTTCAACATTTGATTGATAAGTGGACCCCGTGTCAGCCGGGTCACACGACCAGCCGCACTCTGTCACCGATCGGCCCGACTCGATCGATAATTTTGTCCGACATTGTCATCGATTGAATTATTATCGATCGTTGTATTGCGGTGAAAGTCAATTTCAAATAGCAAAAGTGAGTTTGAAAAATAAATTACAAAAAAAAAACCAGTACGGGTCAAATAAGACGGTGAACTTTGCGCAAATGCGAAATCTTTGCATTATCGTTGGGATGTTTCCAAATGCAGAATAGAAGCACTGCCATAAATCATTTTAAATTTTGTGCACAGCATAAGTGACCTGTACTTAAATTTTCAATAGAACAAAGTACTGCTTATATATTGAAAGGGTTCATATCAAAACTAAATCAAAATAGCTGAAAAAAATACGAACTGCATATCGCATTCCAATTCCGTTGCACATATGTATGTATGTATGTACATACATATATACATACATATGTGGTCACTGCACTTTAATAATGTATTACAAACATAATCGATTTTCAAATATATGCTTCAATAAAATTAAACAGACGTTGAAAATTTTCGTATTTCATAAAACTCGCTTTACGAATTGATGGGTTTCGTGTTTATGGATTATCTGTTAGCGGTAAAACGTTTATTGCGATTGCAATAATTGCGAATGCTTTCGCAGTTTCATACATACGTACATATGTACATATGTGTAAATGAATGTTGCGTAAGTACGAAATTGTTTATTCGTTAATTTTAACCTTATGCACGCCGGTATCAACTTTGACCCTTATAATTGCGCGTAACGTATTCGGGTGTCTTTGTTTACAATGATTTATCCGGTCGTATTTGTTATAATGCATTTCTACTGGACAAAATAACGACTTCTAGTTAGTTAGTGAAGGCTGGGCAAAAACGGTAGGTATCCTATATTTCATCATTAAAAATAATGTGTAAACTCGCGCAGACGATCGAATCAATTTTTCTACAACCCCCCGTAGAATCAATAAATTATTTTTACTTCTGTGCATTTTTTAGGGTTAACACTTGTACAGTTGTTTAATCAATTTTGTTTTATTGACAGTGCACAAAGACAAACAACTTTTGGTGAGAAATTTCAATAGGAAATCAAAACATCAAACATCTCTTCATCCACCCCTCACCTCACACTGCCCCTTCCCTCCATCCCCGTGACTCTTGTTCTTGTCAGTACCTGTTCTTGTTACGATATCCTGCATTCTTATGAACTTTTGATAATTGTAATATTCATTTTTTGAAATGTTAATATTGTGCATATATGTATGTCTATGCAATAATGTCAACGCAAAAAAATACATAATACACGGGTTTTATATTATATTATTATTATTATGTCTTAAATGTGATATGCTTATTAATTTCTTAAACATCTTATTAAAAAATATTTTATTTATTTATATAAAACATTTACAAAAGTTGTTAAAAATAGACGAAAATTGATAATAATTGAGTCGTTTTTAGATTTGATTTTGTACCAATAAAAAAAATCAATCCCTTAATTTAAATTTTAAATTGTTCTTTAATTTTATTGTCTACATTCCTCATACATTGTAACCAGCAGCATAGCTCAGTGGTTAGCGTGTAGTATGTACTTTCAACTGAGTGGTCACAGGTTCATTCCCTGGCCCGGTGCTATTGGCCAGACCTTGGATATGCGCTCCAGGTCGATCGTTTCCTATCAGAGTTTGCCAATTTTTACAAACCTACTTTATCTTATTTCATTGAAATGGTCCAATTAATTGGCAACCTGCCCTTTTTCTCGCAAAATTTCAATAATATATACCTATACATAAAATACTTTAAAAATATTTCTCAAATTTGTCCTTAGATGTCTCTGTAAATTGTTGGCCACGATGGCGCATTGCGGCTTACCTGTTAGGCCTTCCTGGGATATACAAATATGTATACATTTTTTTATGGTAAACGGATTATTGCGCAAATTGCGATCGCACGCACGACAATGGTTCCCACAAAAATCACGAATACGCAATATCTGGAACTCGAGTTCTCGTTAGTACAATATTTTGCATGGGTAGCTTTCGATTAATGAAGTTTTTGGGTGCCAAATGTTCCGTTATCGAGATTTCAGTGAGTGTGCGAGATCGCTTTTTTCGGAATAATCACCGAACCATTTTCTATACGTACATATATACATCTATACATATATGTATATATAAAATTGAATGTCTGTTTTACTGTCTGTCTGTCTTCATACCAATCAACCGATTACGATGGAACTTTCAGGATTTGTTGTATGTATTCATGCCAGGGGAAGCTTACTGTGAAATGGTAACTTGTTTGTAGGTAACCACGATACCAGTTGGTTTGAAGAGACGTTAGTAGAGCTCCAACCATCGCTTGAAATGGGAACGGGAATTGCATGCTTTATTCTGGCATTGCAACGCATGCCGGGTTCAGCTAGTTCTAAATAAACAAAGCATTCCGATGTTGATGAATTTACTAGCGAATATACTCAGCTATGTCTGGGCTAAAATCTGTAAAGGTTTTTAGTTAGATTTAACATTCAAATTGCAGTCGTTACCAAAGCTGTGCAAAGAAAAAGTTGCGCCCGGGGTAAAAGCTTGAATATGCCCCCTCCCCCCCTCTCCTCTCCCTCAACAATCATATTAAAACATTTTTTTTTATCTTCATATCAGTCAGCAGCATATAGCCTAGACACAAGAAAGATATCAATTTGTCTACGTTTCGTTCTACGATTGCGCAATATGGCTAACCAGTTCGACGTTGAAATGCAACAAAAACAAAGGGTCCACTAGTCACTTCGGACTCCCCGGTTCGTCCGTCTTTGTCACTGGCGTGACGTTTTCATTTTTCTGGTTCAAACGCTTCAAAATCAAAACAGACACGAGTTGACAGACCAACTCGCCCAACGCACATACAAAAATAGCTCGCCGACTCGAACGCGATCGCCTTTTAAACGGTCTACCTTACTTCAAATTTTTTGCCATTCTTTTTTTCAACTCCCGAGACTAGTTTTAATGCGAACGCGTATTTATACAACATATATATATATATATATATATATATATATATATATATATATATATATATATATATATATATATATATATATATTTAAAAAGGTCAAAAAGTTCAGAACCACCGTGTACGACTCAAAGGACAATCCGCTCGTCGGGGGTCAAAGCTAACAGTATGGGACCGTGGCATTCGTCTGATATACTGGATCCATACAAACAATGGAATTACTTACCTCTGCGGACATTTTGTGTCTCATATACATACCTATATGTATATATATAATATGTGGTTTATATTTATATACGTGAATTTTTTTCGATCTTATTTCATTTGTATGTACGTATGAATACTTTTTTTTGTGCTGTAATAAATTGTCTCATTGTCTATTGTGCGGATCGAAGTTATTTCCGATCGAACATTTTAAGCGTGCCTAAACGTACTCGTTCCGATCTTACACGGACCCCATTTTTTACGTTTTATTACGTTGTAAATTTTTCGGATTACAATGAGTTCAGTTCTTTTTTGTTATTTTCTTTTCATCATACGGCTGAAACAGGGTGTTTCATATATTCTACATATGTACATATATCCAAATCGAATCTTGTTGTTAGTGCTTTGCACTAATGCATACATTACTCTATAGTTCAATACATACATATGTATGTTCAAACGGTTCCTTATCGCAAATTAAAATATACTAATTCCCATACAGTTTTCCTTATACGTAGGGTGACCATACGTGCCGTTTCGGCCGGGACATTCCCGTTTTTCACGAGCTTTGCGTTTGTCCCATCACTTTCTAAAAATTGTTTGATTTGTTCCATTTTGCACTGATGCACAGATTAATTTTTTATCCAATCTTTGGTTTATTCATAAGTAGAGCCCGGAATCTGATGGGGCTGTTTATTGTTCAAAGATTGTAAATGCATTGTTAAAGGTTTGCCGAACCTTTTTTACAAAGCATTTACAACAATTGAACAATAGGCGGCACGTTTCCGGCCCCTTCAGATTCCGGGCTCTACTCATAAGTCTTAAGAGGGCTGTATACCCGAAACCTTTATTTTGTTACCGTTCCTTTTTTCGATATATATATACATATATATATTGAGTGAATGCGACAATATATATGTATATATATATCAATATATACATATATTGAGTGAATGCGATAGTTGCACTTCGACCAGATAATACCTATTTGAAATCGACAAAATCGAGGTTTTGTATTCTCCAGTTTTCTCCTCCGAAACTGAACCAATTTAAAAAAAAAAATCATCATCGGTATGAGAAAGATATTTTCTATGTTTTTATGCTCGTATTTTTTTTTAAATCAACCGTTAAATAAGCACGCTGGACTCTTTTCGTGGGTGTAAAAAAGAGGCGATTTTATAGATGTTTGGCGGCTCCTAGCTCCTATAAAAAATAACTAATCAAAAAAATAATACCACAAAAACATGCCTATGACGGATATTCATAGCATTGTAAAAAATAAGTTCTCTAGTACCATAATTGAGGAAGGGAGAAGTGTAATACGTTTGTATGGATAAAGCGCTGGTGTCCAGCCCTCTTATCTAGTGATTAGCATATTATACTTTTAAACAGAGTGGTCACGGTTCGATTACTAGTAGCTGCTGGCCATACATTGGTTTGTGACTCCAGGTTGATTGTTTGCTATCAGAGTTTACCAATTTTTCTGATTTTCATCGAAACGGTTCCTGTAAAATTGGCACCTCTTTACAAATTTCTCTTGCAAATTTCAAGCTATTCAGCGTCTTGAAGTTCGCCAATTTCTGTTATAAAATGCTGCAAAAATGTCTCCATAGATGTCACTGTTAATGATGTTTGTATGAATTCGCATCTTATAAATGCTTGTATTGACGGATTGTATCTGGATTAGTACGCTCGTCGCTTTGAAGTGATCTGTAAAGGCGAGTGTACATATTAGATTTAAATAACGCCGATCTTTGGTCATAAAGGAAAAGTAACTAAAATATACAATATATTCCTTTTAATTAAAATATTTAGTAACGTTAATCATTTTACATGTTTTTGAAAAAATAGTCGCTTCGTGTTATTATTTTCATTATAATTATGTATTTTTAAATATCTGCAAAATACAATGTAATATTATATTTAATTTTTCATGTCGTTTCATCTTCTTCTTTAAAGAAATTTACATTCTGGTTATATTACTTAAAAAAAGAAGAAATGAAAATGAAAAAAGTCTAAATTATAGTTACACATAATTTTTCCAATTAAAAAAAAAAACAGAGAATATATTTTTGTGAAATTTGTAGATATTTTATTTGCTGATTTTACACGTTTCGGAAAAAAATTGGCCTGCGATGCATGAACATCAAATATTCTATATTTTTTCTATTTTCCTTGTACAATATTAAATTGTCCCGTTTTGGATCCTGCTAAATATGGTCAACCTATTTATAAGTGATATCGAGATTTATCTAGGAAATACCAAGTCGGAATTCTGTGTCGGTCATAATCCAAACACCCATCGGACACACCCTATATATACCTACATAAATAATTATATTCTTTACCTGTAAACTTTTTCGATCGTTTATTTGAAAAAGGTAGATTCCGCAGATTTTTAATTAAGATTCTCTTATTAGCCGGTACTGCGCTAATGCATCCAGGTATCCATATACATATATAAACCTAGATACATTTTATTTAATAGCTAATTTTATCCTAACATCTTCAGCGAGGTGTATACTTCAGGTTTTGAACTCAAACGCCGAGCAACGAGATCGTATCAACTATAAAAGCTATTGCCGTTGTGTAAAAGCTAAGAGTGCGTAATCAAATATTATATTATACTTACATACATACTGGGAAGTTTTCCTTTAGCTTCTTCTCTTATTATCATAGTGTATATAATAGTGAAAATACTTTCTCGATTTTAAGCATTGCTATGATAGTGTATTATTTATTTAACATACTTGGGGGAGGAGTTTGATTTATACACATACATATGTAAATTAAGTGAGAAAAAAAGTTAAATAAATTCAAAATGACAATATTAAAATAAAAATAAGAGAGAAAAAAAGTAAACAAGAAACAGAAATAAGAAATTGGGAAAGAAGAATTACAGAAATCCTTTAAGTTTAAGAAATACATCAAGCTTATTCAAAGAAAGACAAAGAAGAACTATAGAGAGCATTCTCAGGATGACAGCGGCCTCTCTACGTCTTCGTAAATTGTTGTCTTCTAATTGTCTTCTTGCAGCTGCATCTTCTCATTTGCATTCTTCAGTATACGTTCGATGAATGGAGCTACGCCTTAAATGGACTTTGAATTGATTGATTGTTCTTATTATTATTATTATTTTTCAATAATGTTATTATCTATATATATATATATATATATTCTTTATATGAACGTTGGGGATTGCACTATTCTCCCTATCGCTTAGAATAAAAAGTGATTATTATTATTATTTTTCTTAAAAATATTAAGGTTATCAGAAATTACAATTTCATTGGGAAGACTAATCCAAACTGAAACCACTCTGTTTGAAAAGTAGGAATTTCTGATTAATTTATTAGATTTTTCTTTTTGGAGTCTAAGTGAGTGACCTCTGAGGTAAGTGTTTTCGTTGATTGTAAAAAGATGGGACATACGACATTTATAATGATTATTTAGTATTTTAAAGACTTCGATTAAGTCGCCTCTTATTCTTCTCGTCTCCAGTGTAGTGAGATTCATTATTTTCAATCTTTCCTTATAAGAAAGTGAATTAGGTTCAGAAGGAATCTAATAATTATGATGAATATTTTTGCACATTTTTTTCAGTGATCGATTCAATGTACCTATATGTAAATAATTTCTGCAATGTTTCTATGAAATCAATTGAAGGAGAGGTTAAAGGATTAAATTGTAGAGATTAATGAGTGTGTGTGTGTGTGTGTGTGTGTTTTGTATGGGTTGGTGGTCCGTGGGAACGGTACAGTTGGAACGAGCCAGTTTACAGTTTAATTAGCGGGCCGCGCCACTAAATCAGGGCGGACCACAGACTGACGACCCCTGGCCGACCCATTGGCGTCGCGTGACCCAACCTTTTAATTTTTTGATCTAACACCTATCTACAATGTACCTCTGGACCGCACTGATCGACGAGCCGTTGTTTACTACCATCTGACAAGGCTTTCTTTCTCACACACAGTTGTGTGCCGCGTTTATCTGATCGCTTTTCCTCGTTTCGATTTTTGTGTCGACCGAAATTTATTGGATTTGTTCTTTATGCGTTTCCGGAATTGATCGATATTGATTGTATGGGTTGTTAATAGCGACTTTTAATTCAAAACTAATCGAATTGGTAACCTTGTTTCAATGAAATGTCGTAAATCGTACGGTTGAGTTTAATTGACCTTAATTTAATTTACATCGTGTTGCGGACCATTTTGAGAATACTTTGATGGCTTTATATTTTATTTCTTCACTATTTATTTTTAATTTTAATTAAAACCATGAATAATTTGGTGGACGGACTAATAGCTGAATGGACATTTGACCGATGGTCATTTGTCCGAACGGACATTAAGCCGAATGAAATTTTTAATTTATAAATTGATCAAATATATCAAATTTTAATGAGGTTCTGAAAACTTCTGTTACTCAAAACCTACCGAAAACAGATATATTATTCAGGATTCATCTCAACCTCATTAAAAATTAAAAAATTTGTTTGGCCTATTGTCCGTCGGTCTAGTGTCCGTTCGGCCAAGTGTCCATTCGACCAATAGTCAATATTGACATATAGCTCTATTAGCTACAGAAGGCGTGTGCACAGTACTCATACAAATGCATTTTTCATATACAGGCTGTTATTTATATATTTTATTTCAACCGATCGTGTAATGTTTTTAAGATCTATGATATAATTTGGGTGGCATATTTATTTAATATTTGAATACGTACCACGAATAAAATGATAAATAGCATTTTTTTAAATTATAAGTAAAACAAACGTACGTATGCAAAAATTAATACGAATTAAAAAATGAGAAAAAAATATAGGATATAAATTATATTAAACAGGAAATAAGTGATTTTAAAAGTGTTCGAATTTTGATAATAATGCAGTCCTTTTCATTATTATGTATAGATATTCTTCTTTGTCGGCTAGTATTAAGTCCCGACCCTTACAAAGATAATAAAAAAATTCGCAAAGACAGCGCTACACTTTGTTGTTTATTTGCTCACTTCAAATTTGTTTACTGTTGGGTGCCTAGGCCATCAAAATATTTTTTCATTATTTTGCATAGAATTGTTTGTCGGCTTCAGAATTTTGTAGCTAAGTCAGAACTTAAAATAAACTTACAAAAAAAATATTGCGGCGATCTTTGGATAATGCCGCAGTACATTTACACCCAGAAAGTCTACCCGAACCGGAAGTGTTTCTAATCTAAATAAATACATTGTTCATTTTATAATCTTATTTTTGAATTTCAATTTCAAACTTTTCTATTATAAGACTTTACTTTTACTACTCTACTACTAAACGTACTTCTAGTTTTACTAACCTTTTCTGATTTTCTTTAATTCGTTACTTCTTTCCTCGTTTTGGATAGTCTTCTGTTTCTATACAATGTCGTATCATAATTCTTCTACGCCACTTAATTCTCCATCACTTGAAGAATCCATATATTCGCTATCAGAATATTCTACTTTTATAATGTCAGTGAAATTGTCCGTTAAATTATCGAGTTTTGGTTCCAGTTCAATAAATTTTTCTTCATGTTTTTTCACATGTCTCCAAACGTCTCTGAATGTATCAATAGTTATTGACTCTGCTCTGATTCACTTTACGATGCATGAAATAGTTGAAAACATTATACACAATTTCGCGAGATTGTCCCGTTAGTGTTTTCCCAGATCCAATTTTATTACAAAGCATTTTATTATCATATGTCCACTAATTCTAATGAACTAACTCCAATTAACCAATTAGCAAACAATATAAGAACGCGTTACGTCAGTTTGTGGGGGTTGATCGGTGACTGACCAGTGAAACTGGAAAAAATCACCCTGTAGTGCACACTTTGAGCAATACAAAAAATAATTGTTGTTTCTGTCATGCTCGGAAAGTGGGTGCGTATGAAAGGGACCAACTGATTGTCCTAGAAAACAGATACAAAAAATCTTATTCATATCTTCACGGATACAATATACGTGTTTGTATTGGTACGTGCCAGCTTTCGCTGCACGAGCTATATCTGGTAACAAATAAGAAGCAAATGAAATTTTAATGGAGTGCATTTGAGCGAATTAACGTCGTTTTCAAATTAAAAAAATGATTTTATGGGTGGATGATTTTACAAAAATGTGAGGGATGAGATGGATGAGAGTTACTCAAAATAGAGACCAATGGAAGTGTGTTGGAGAGGCTTTCATCCGGCAGTGGATGGCAAATAGCTGTAAATGACGATAGCTCGTATAGATCTTAATTATATTATAAATATAAAAAAGCTTATATATTTTTCAAATGTTCTTTGTACCTCTTCCATTGTATTAATAGTAATATGATAATTTTTTCCACTCAATTTGATTTTGATTTTGAATGTTTTATCTATGAAATACGCAAGGAATGTATGTATATGTATATAAATAAAACTTATGTTATTTCCATTTCGATCACATTAAATTAAAATAAAATACATAGAACACAATACATATGTATTTCGTGTTCAATTTCAAGTACAAACAGTAAGTTTGTATGTATACATATGTATATACTTATCACTATCAAAAACAAATGATCTCAATCTCAAAACTGACATTCTTAATCAGATAGATATCCACATCATAATCAAAATCAGACCGCAGTCAGATTAACTCAACCTGTACCTCTGGGCTCATATGTACATTTGTACTTCAATATCAATAAATAGTTTATTTTGGATATTTGGTCGGATCAACAGAGCTTCTTAATACTCTTTAACGTTAATTTTTAAATCTAAATTTTTATTGAAAATACTATGATCAAGTTATTTGATTATGCTCTGGCGTGGTATTTAGTGTTATCTCGGGTTATTTGTTTTAATTTCGAATTTACTAGTAGCATTTTTTAGACACGCGCCCCCTCTGTGGTCCTTTTGCCAGTAAGTGAACTTTGGTCCTCGGACTGGGAGTCTACACACAGTAAAAAGATACACCCAGAGCATATCCACTTGCCTTCGTAACCTTCTATTTATCTTCACATTAGACTGGATCTGCACTCGTGCGATGGGAAGACCTCACATTCACGGCCGCTCGCCAGGGACTTCGAAGTCGTAGGTACAAAAACATTGGGTATATTTTTTTACCATCAACGGCACCACTATTAATCAATGTAAGCGATCGAAAGTATGTACCTTTTTTCATTTTAATACATATAATCTTACATTGGTACATATTGAAAAAACGCAATAAAAAATATGCTGAATTATCGCGATCGCGAGTGCATTTTGATTGCCATAAATACATAAAATAAAATAAAACATTGTTCGTGTGAATGATTTTATTGTTTATTATTATTACTTCACATTAGATTTCATTTTTTTTTATTCTTAACACAGTCAAAGTGAACTTACTTTCCATAGCATTCGTAATATAAAAATCGATACAATATTTACATTAAAAATATTCTCTTGTATAATAAGTACTTAATCTTTAATTAAAAATTTAAAATGATTCGTGAAAATATCTAATATTTGGTACAACATACAAAATTATACAAAAGTAGGAATATATCTACAGTTCGATTGATTGCCATTGAAACAAAATGCAAAATATTATATTTATATACTTACATATATTAAAAATTACATTCGAAATTGGTTTTTGCCTTAAATTACTATCTAACAATAGTGATATGATATAAATAGTTTAAAAAATAAATTCTAAAATTGATTTAACAATACAAAAATTTACAAATGCTTCGTTCGTTAAATTGAAAAATTCATATTCTCGTACAAAATTTGTGCAAACGTACTAAAAAAACGATACATCTAAATAAATAGTTTTAAAATAGTTTTTATTTATTGCGCTAATCCCGGCGTCTAAATATCAACATTCTTGAATACAGGAAGTTTCAAACGGACCTAAAGAGTCAAATATTTGGTCAATTTTTATCCTTCAATACCAAATTTTTATTATATACATATATATATATGTTACATTTAGAATCATTTTGTTTATATATTAGTCCCAGCAAAGTACTCGAATAAGTAAAACTATACCTTAAAAAACTCCAAATATCCTATAGACAGACAGACAGTCTTAACAAATTTTTCATGAAATTTTGGGCCTCTCAATAATTTTTTTTTGGGGAAAAATACGACAAATATGCATCATTACATTATCCATAATTAATATTTAATTAAAGTTTCAAACATAAACATGCAATAAAGGCTCATTTTTATATAACAAAAAAACTAAATTGTAACTTAAAAAACCCTCTAATTACTTGGATAAACAAATTATTTTAACAACATATAAAGGTGGCATTTATTTCGTTGGTTTCATTTCAAACCCCCATCATTCTGGGCCTTGTGTCTGTGCACCTGCTTAGTTACGGCACTGTCTATAGTACTTGTTTGATACGTCCTGTAATTTAATGTTGAATTTTCCAATCGCGTCACATATTACCACTACATACCTACCTTTGAAGCATCCCCGACAAGCAGATGAGCCGATGTTATGAAGCTTCCACATTGCCTTCAGGATTATTAGGCTCGTGCAAGGTGGCACTATCAGCCGATAGAGGCTGGTGCTTTTGCCGACCGTCCGGATTGTTATTGTAGTCTTCTTCCCGACACACAATATGCAGAACCGGTTGAGGAGGCATCCCGGTGTGACTCACGTAGTGTTCCGGAAGCCAGTCGAATGTGAACGAGCCCTGCAAGCTTCCGTAACCGGTCAGGGCTCCGGGCGTTCCGGTCGGGGTTAGAGGAGCCGGAGAAGCATAACTAACCTCTTGGTATCCCTGGGGTGCCTTCTGGAGGGCCGTATCCGACCATGGAGGACTCGGGTTCCATCGGTCGATAAAATCCGCCGGGTCCTCTGCACCGTTTTTTGAGGGGTGTCTCGGGTAGCGGTCTGCTGGGTGTGTCAGTGCCAGAAGAGTGCCTCCTCCTCCGTCTACGATCACGTGTGATTGCTTCGATGCCGTTATGTGGAGAGGCTCCAGTCTGGTCAGGGTCTCCGAGTATTTCCGTTTCCGGTGGTGTCTGATGTTGGGCGGTGGGGGCTCTCCAGAATGTGGCTCCATACCTCTCATGATGACTTCCGACTGTGGGATGTATCTGTTGAATAATAATTTGTTTCGAATTAATCTTATGTACTGTTATTTTCGAATTAATCCTATGTACATTGAGGCTATAAAATTAATTTAAAGAAATAATTAAATGGAATATTCAAAGCTCATAATAGCACTTCCCAAAATTTACTTCTTTGTGGCTACATTTTATCGATAGTTTTCTCGGGTAGTGACACTCCCTTGACCTATCTATCGAACGTTTTATATAAGATCGATCTCTCGTTGATATTGTACCCAAAATTTAGCTAATTCAACATACATACATATATGGTTCCGCGACAAATCACTCACGGACTTTGCACTCAACGGTTTATAGTTTTTGATCGATGCAATGACACATGTATCAAATCATATGGAGCTCAAATTAACGTGTAAATTATGATCACTGCAATCGTTTGTAAAATTCAGATCAATTATTTTGATAAATCTGCGGATTTTCAAAAGCTTTTATTTAGTTTATAGTACCGGAAGTACCAAAAACTTGTTTTCGTTCAAATACCGATACCACCGGTATCGGTACTTTCGGTACTGTAATACCTAGTGACGACAACAGAGTGTATTACCCATATTAGTTTTTTTGACAATGCTTTATATTGAGTGTAAAGTCCGTGAGTGATTTGTCGTGACACCATAAAATTAATTTAAAGAAATAATTAAATGGAATATTCAGAGCTCATAATAGCACTTCCCAAAATTTAGCTAATTCAACATACATATATCTATGCGACTATATATGTACATATTATATGTATATATTATAGCTAGCAGCATAGCTCGGTCGTTAGGCTTCTGCTTAGCGTTGAGAGGCGCCAGGTTCGATCCCATGAGCTGACCTCGATTGAAAATAATTTTTCTGAATATATCTGTAGTGCTGCTGGTCAGACCTGGATATTTGTGGCTCCAGGTCGATCGTTTCCTATCAGAGTTTGCCAATTTTCTCTGATTGCATTTTTGAAACGGTTCCCGATTAAAAATTGGCTAAAAACCTTCGTACCTACTATGTCACAACTTCGTTAATTTGCGAGTTTTTCAATGTCTCGTTATTCAGCAATTTTTATAATAAAAAATATGCTGCAATGTAATTGGCCAAGAAGACGCATTGGGGTTACCTGTAAGGCCTTCCAGGTATGTATATAAGTAAAAAATAAAAATAAATATCTACTAGTTGTTTTACCCGGCTTCGCTCAGTGTTTGTAATATAAACAGGGTAAATATGGCGAATCTAATAGTAAATATTCATTTTTTTTTTATTAAATTTCTTTGAATCGAAAAAAAATAATATTCAACCAATCGAATCGTCGTCATAGAAACTTTGACTTGTTTTCGACGTTCCCAACCAAAAATACTTACATACATATATATACACAAAGTCTCTTTCGAAATTATATATAAGATATTGCCACAAACCCAACTTTATATATATGTACACTAGTGTTGTACCCGATGAAATATCATGGCATGGGTTATGGCATATTAAGCTATGAATTTAAAAAAATTAAAAGAAATGTGTCGGTCTTGTGTTCGATCCGTACGCGGTCGAAATCTGTAAAGGTTGACAATTTGTTGTAACCGTTTCAATCAAAATCAGATAAATCGGCAAACTCTGATAGGAAACTATCGACCTGGACACATCCAAAGTCTGGCCAGAAGCAACCGATGGGATTAAACCTGTGAACAGTTTGTTCGAAAGTATAATATGATAACCACTTGTCTATGCTGCTGGTTAATATATGTATGTATGTAAATCTTTGAAATTATTGAACTTCATTTGCAAAAATGCTAGAGTTGTGATTTATATATGTAGATCTGTAGATCTATGAAGAGGAAATTCGAGGGAAAACAGATAAATAAAATACTTTAGGAACTTGCCAACCGAGTTAATAATAAAATCTACTTAACCCAAAAAACTTTTCGATGTTTTATCACGCCGGATCGTTAGTTTATTTATCACTGAATTTCCTACCGATAATAACAGTTCTTTAGTGCCTTTTGGGCAACTTTTCTCTAATCACGCGCCACTTTCGCGCAATAAAATTGAAAAGCCGCACGCGCGCCCGTTGATTGATACATGCACACACATATAATGCGTATTAAGAGTATTTCTCAATCTTTTTGTATCTCCAGACGAGTGAGAGAACATCCGAAACGACTCTTCCACGTATTAATCATCGCACGCATCAAATCAATTGACGCTTCCAGGTGTTAGACGCGTCTCAGTCGAGATTTCGTGCCCGTTCAATTTGAGACCCGCAATTATTCCGACGTACCCCCACGATACGGAAAGAAATCGATTCGTGATTTTTTTGCTCCAAAAAATCCACGTTAGTACCCATCCTCGTCTAGAAAGTCCTGACACGCGATCTGACAGTTTCGCCGGAGATGGCGAGCTGATAAAAAACGCGAAAAAATCTCGCCAGCGTCTCGTTGACGCGCGGCGCGTCTAAGAATTTTTACATTTTAATCATGCTCATCCGTTTCACTCCTTTCGCAAATGGGAAAAAGTAATAAAATCATCAAACACATGCCAGTGTAATGATTATAAATTAAACGAACGCCCAATAAATTAGGTTCCCACTGGTAAAAACCAATATGCGTCAATCACACGACGGAGTATTGATGGATTTTTGACGTTGCGTGTATTAGAAGAATATCCGTTACCTATCTATAAGCTATCTATGGTCGGTTACATTGCGTCGAGAAAATTCAAAAAAATCGGTACATGATCTTAAATTAAAAAGTGTTTAATGCGATACGCCAAATGTGTTCACAATATGTGAAAATTAATTTCTAATATCGCTCAAGGGGCATCGCGAATACACGACGTCTACTAAAAACTAATTTACGTTTACGTCATTTTGTTCGTATGTACATAATATACAGGTGTTTCAAATGAGAGCTATGGATTTATATGTAATGTAATTCATATTTCATATGAAACTGGAACTATTTCATATTAACTCAACTGCAACTATTATGCAATTGAAGTCTATGAATTGACTCCAATTCAAACCAAACCATTTAAAATTATATTTTATATATTGAGATAAAAAACAAATCAAGATTAATTATGTTAATTAACTAATCTTAAAATGGATCAAATAAAAAGTATTCAAAAGTAAAGATTCGTACAAAGCGTTTTCTAAAATATGCACCAAAAAAAAAATTTAACCCTTTGAATGCTGACCAACGCCGATCGGCGTTTTGTCAACAAGCCCATGGACCTGAAAAACGCCGATAGGCGTTGTACCTTGAGCATGTACAAAGTAGACAAGAATACTACCCGCCAAGCCTTTCCAGGTAGCATTGAAAAATAAGTTCCGGTTCGATAGGACTAACGGTGTTCAAAAAATCTCCAAAATACACAAACACACACAAATTTTTTTCTAGATCATGAAATCGTGATCAGTAATCGATTCTGAGTTCGAATCGGTCAAAATCTCGAGTTCGAATTTTCACATGATCACAAAACTTCATCTAGGTATTGTTACTACGTACATAGATAAAGTGAAAATGCGTTGAACATGGGTCGTATAATCCGTTTCATTTGTTTGTCATTTATAAAGACTGGTTTACACCGGAATTTCTGAATTTATAACCATAGCAGAATTTTTCGATGGAAATCCCTAACTGCTGAGTATTTTAGATTGTGGCTAGGCATTTAGATTGTGAGCATCAAATTTTAACAACAATAAAGAAGATGGAACTATTTATGGAAAAATACATTCATTAATAGACTTGTTTTGATTATTTTATATTGTTGCAAGATATATTAAAGAGTCTAAGCACACCTTTCCAAACCTCGAAATCCTCGGAGGTAGTTATCTAGGGTAGTGATCTAGCTTCTATTTTTATACCTGCTTTCTATTGAATTTCTAAATAATTCTAGTTGGAAATGTTGACGAAATTTTCAGCGTGGCGGGCTTTCAACAAAGAAGACGTCAGCACTCAAAGGGATAATCAACAAATGTCTATTTGTTGTATTAAATTTTAAATGTATTTTAGGCTGAACGTTTAGATATAGAAGATTAAAATTTTACATATGAAAGCAACAATTTTCGATTTAGTTTGAAATATTTAACTTGCATTGATTCGAATCAACCTGTAGATGTATTATGTTTATAAGCAAGCGTATAATTTTCAATTTAAAAAATAAACACACATATACACACTAATCGTTTTAAAACCGCATTGAAATGGTTCAAATAATTGAATACGCAGAGGTCATGCACATACGCTTTTGATTTTTTCCATCGTCTAATATTGTCCGCGCGCGTTCATTACAGTGATTGCTCATTTTCTTTAACCTTTTCGTTATAAATCAAACATTCCGCGTCGTACCCATATAAATATTTGTACGGGGATCGTTTCAGAAACAGTTTCTCTAATAATTTGTATGCCAAGCCATCAATTGCCGCGGTGATTGATATGCGAGGACCCCCGGGGGATAGTAAAGACTCGTCATTATCATACGTTCGGATACGTTCCGAAAAAATAGTGAAAATGTACATATAATTATAATATATATTTATTGAGACGTTTCACTGACCTTTCAGCGTCCGGGGTGAAGGATGAGTTCCTCGAATAGTCCACGGGTCCCCGTTCCGCCATCGAGGGTTCGAAGCCATATCCTTGATGGTTGACGGCCATTATGTGTCCTCCGGAGTGTCTCAAGACGGTTGGTGTGTGCTGTCTGCTGGTGTGCAAGGCGTGGATGTCGTGATGTTGCTGCTCCGAAGTGTTGATCATATGGGACATGTCTTCGTTCGAATGTTGGGAATACGGTGATTCTTGGTTGATTGCGTATGGAGATGGTGAATAATTTGCGAGGGATGGGTGGTAGTAGTTTTGCAGTTGGGTGTCGTAAGCCATTCCGTATTGCAGTTTACTTTGAACGCTGTAGTAATGGTACAGCCAGGAATTCGATAGCATGATGGAAGCTTCAGCATCACTGTGTTATAAAATATAATACTTAAGAATCAAATTTTAAATGTATTAATGCTAAATATTTGATAATCGTAAGGCGTAACAAGATTGAACAGACATCTACATACATAGGCAACGAGCTCAAATTTTGGCTATTATCAATGATAACATCTTATAATTTTATTAAATTCTACTGTGTATTTCAATATAAATCAACCATTTTTTTGAAACAAAATTACACTAGTGCTTTCAAGTGCTATTGTTAGGAAATTTTTACATATGAATGAACTTACATACATATCTAACATGTATAGAGATGAATCGGAATGTTATGTTAAAACAATATGGATAGATTTATATGAAAAAAATCTATGTGGTTACCATTTTTTTCTACCAAATACTATTTGAAGTGTTCCGTGATCAAAAAAGTTTGACTAATATACATATACATTTTTTAATCATCACTTTATATTGACTTAAAATGTTATTTTAATAAAATAAGCATTGATTTGTAGAACAGTACAATGTTAGTTTCAATTAATTTATTAATTAGTATTATTTTGTCTCAAAGATAAATAAATGTGTTTCATAAACTGTTAAAAAATCATATATTTAATGTTTGGACTGGAATTTTTGATAGTGTAAAAAACTAACTAAGATGATTTATTTTTCAAACTTGTTTCCAATCAAAATTAGCGGAGCCATAATAAAATACATTAACACCAATCTTGATTGTTTGCTTGAATACAATTTGAAAATTAAAAGGTTACGTCTTAATTGAGATATCTATTTTTGACATTTGAGAATAAATAAGTATGTAATAACGCATTTTATTTGCGACCTTATGTTACATGAGAAAATATACCACGATACATATCATACAAAATGTTACATCAACCTTTCATTTTTTTATTTGAAATTGCTAAACTTGTTACTCCCTATTTACGTATAGATATAAAAATAATCAAATTACCTCAAAACTTGATTAGTACAGACTATGACAGGCTGTTGATTATTCTCCATATTATCTTTGACTTGAAGAACTGCATGAACCCACAACCAATCGCCTGAATGCTTTTGCAATCGCAACAACAATATACACGATCGCTCTTGTTCCGATTGCGTTACTAAAATCATCGTTTATTCATTAGCAAACATCACTTAATCGATCAATAAAAAATAGCTAAATGGAGACTCACTTAATCTATGTTTGGACTGAGCTTCCTTCATACACTCCCAATGCAGCAGCTGATACCAGGACACGCCTTGAATCTCGGTCTTCTCCCATCCCAGATACCACTCGCCGCTGCGTTCAAAGAAGTTCAAAATTAACACAAATAATGATTGCGTCTCATTCATCAACGCTTTTAATTAATATAAAAGCGAATTATTTATTGCAACGTGCGGCCTAATGAGCAGCACTCGTACATCATCAATACCCGTGTGCAATTGTGTTATACGTACGCACAAGATAGTTCGTTAATTGAAACATGTCGGGGGATGTGATAAAAAATGGTATTAGATTACGGTTATAAATCTGCGTCTGTGGCTTATTAAGACATTCGCATTAGTGTTTGGGCATTCAGAGTCAAGTGGGCGAAGGCTAACATATGACTTATGGACGTTTGGAGTCATCTGCGTTTTAATTATCGTTCGGTGCTTACTAAATTCAAATGCGATTATGATAGATAGATACTCACTTTTTGTCTATGTGTTTTATCTTCATGTCCATTGAGTGTATCGTTGTGAAAACGTTGGTGGCACCTTGGACCACGCACTCTCTGGTTTCTGGCATTGCAAGAGGAGCACAGGCTGCGAGAAACACCGGTTCATTTCTGCTGCACAATGGTAGAAAAGACAAGAAATGACCCTTGACCAAAACGACCTGTCACGGACAAAAATCTCATTTAACATTTTGATAGAGGCTTATAAAATACTCGGAGATATGAAAAAAATGACGCTTCCGAAATCAAGGTTTTTTTTAGATTTAATAATAAATTATATTAAAAAATTAAACGTTGCCTTGAATAAATGACGCTCTTATAATGACCGTACGTGCCAAATGAGAAAATTGTGTCATAATTGTAAAATATGAACAATAATTAATGCGGCAACGGAAAAAAAACGCAACACAGCACTAATTACTGACGAGCAAAAAAATAAATAAAATACAGACATGGGATTTATATAGGCGATAAAATTTGTTCTAACGGTCGTTAAAATCGAATTTTTGACACAATTTCTAATTAAATGAAAGATCAACTATGAATTATCGAACTCAAAAGCGGATACATTCAAGGAAAATTTATAATTTCCTATACATTTGATACTAGGAATAAATTTTTCCTCAATAAGAAAGCTTATCATTGAGATTAAATTTTTATCGCTTTTAATTACTATACACATGTAAAGCGGATGTTTATAAAGTTCCGCATTAAATATTTTTCCGATTAATAAGTAGTTATATAAATAACAATTACGTTATGTTACAAATAGTTGGCCAATGATGAATAATATAATACGTCAAAATCGTACACGCAAATATGTAGTTTAAAAAGCTGTCGGAATATTTGAAAAGGTTGACAGGTATATGACGTATCGACACATTATATATCAATTGTGTGTCAATGAAAATAAAATATCAAACTATGATTGTATTGTAGTGTGTTTTTTTTATGATTATTTTTGCGTTTGAATTTCCTCGACGATTTTCAAGAATAGTTTCAACTTTGAGTCGTCATTCCGACAATGCAAATGGCACCATTATCGTTTTTTTCGACACAGAAAAATGCAGATTAACCTTGGTTCGTTTTCTAAATCAAAATTCCTGATCGCTGTTGTTAACCCGTGAGGTTAACCACTCGATTACTACGGGCTCAATCTGACAAAACCGCCGTTTAGTAACGGACGTCACTTCAGTCGTACGAATCGATCTTAAAAAGTTTTGTTGGCTTCGACACGGGCGTTTCATTGTTTTAATGGAACGATTGATACGTAAGGTCAATGAGGTTGATTTATTGCCGTTATATCAAAAGTTAAATAATATAACAATAAAACGGCGGTGACTTTGACAGATTGCACAATTCGGTTGGCATTTATTTCGTTTGGAGCGAGAGTTTCGATTCCAAAACAAAAGCTTCAAATCTTTTAATGAGGATAAGACAAAAAAGAACCGAATGAAATGCTTATATGCATATCTAGATAATGTATATTTTTTGCAAGCTATCAACTTTCAATGCTTTCCATTGCCAATATATGTACCTACGTAATACACCTACATACGTACGTACATATGTATGTACCTACCGATATAAAACGTAATAAATAAATATCATATAATAATTCACCACAAACAGAAGTGAATTGAAATAATTACATAATATATCAATCAAATTAAAATGTACATATTTTGATGAAATATTTTTGAAAACAAAATAAAGACCGTTAACAGCAACTTCTACAAATATTATGAACCTACATATATAAATATCATATCTAATTTTACATCCAAGCTTATATTTTTGATAACACATTTTTGTACAAAAAAATACAAAAGGTATGTAGTAATACTAAGGTTATTTATATAAAGTAATAGGAAAAGTCTCCATAATATTTCTATGCAAGTTTCAATGTTCAAAATAATCCGGAAAAATGAATAACATATATAAAAATATAATCAGGACGCTTAGTTATAAACATCTTAAAGACTTTCCTACACATTGAATCGAACTTTAAAATCGAGACTTTAAAGTAGACACCGTTCAACAATTAAAAATAGGAAATCATCGCAATTTTAATATTTGTTTTATACCTATATACACATATATGTCATCATCATCATTCATAACCATTTGCCATCCTCTCCAACAGGCTTCCATCCATATCTGTTTTGGACAACATTCATCCATCTCATCCCGCAAATTTTTCAAATTTCATTCACCCATATCCCATGTGGCCAAAGAATTGCACCCTTTTACATTCTCTCAGGTACCATTCGAGCACTTCTTTCGTCCATCATTTTTTTCTTCTAGATACGTGACCCACTCATTGCCATTTCAATCTCTTCACCCTCCCCAGTATATCAACTACCCTTGTCATACTTCTCACCCACGTATTCCGTTATTTATTATTATCTAACTCTCCTCATTACACAGTGTGTATTTCTATATAAACCCTTACATATTGGACAAATTCCAATACTATGTTTGTGTTTAATGGGTTCAAATTGGTGAACATTGACAAATATGTACATATATTGCACAATATATCGTGCCAATACAAGAACCTACACCCAAAAGTTTACTTATAAAAAAATAATACAACAAATTCATTCTCAAAATCACACTACACAAATCAATCAAAATTAATCTCGAAGGAAACACATAATTACACGATATCGATCCGAAATCACTTTCGTATGCAAATACGCAACAATTCGACGATCGTTAATTCGCGTAATGTATGCGCGTCGTTTAATTGAATTCGATCGATTAGATTGAAATATGCAGTATAACACGTTCGGCTGATAGATTAGCCAGTTTCAAATTTCGATCTGTGAATATATTATAGCGAATTAACCACTATATTATTATACCTATAAACAGATATAGGGGCGTGCCGAAAGTGCGCTCGCAATTAAACGCGCTCACATTCTAAAATTAAGCACGCACATTTCCATCACTAGTCCATTATCTAGAGATGCATCCGAGGGACCTTAGCCGTGAAAAGTCTGGTCCATCGGACGTCGGCGTCTTCGACACCAACCTGAGAACACGTGATACTCATAAACCAGTTTGTTTTTACGCGAGGCGCCGAACACGCCCTTTTACGATGAAACCGCACCGACACTCGTCGTTTTATTATATTATATGCCTATATCTTTATTTTTTGTGTTGAGTTTTTTTCGCATCGAGGCGACCGCCCTGTATATGTTGTACATTAACGCATGGCCGATATATATTATTTTGACGAAATACAATCATCGAATTACGAAGAAGTCCGCTATGTAGTATATCGAGACGCGGACTCGGAGCCGATCGGTTCCCACACTCGTCCGCGCACGTATCGTTCAGGTGTTGTTAACTTTTTATTTATTTTGCGACATTTGTGCATATTTTTTGTTGTGCCATTTGTTCGTTTGGATTGAAAGAAAATTTTGACTATGGTGTTAGCAAATTTGGTTTGATTTCGAGTGATGTTTGAGTCGACTGAAATTAATACAATATGTTTCCTAATTTCATTACATCACAATAGTTGTTCAAAAATAGCTCTTTTAAACTCATCGAAATTCAATTGTCACGAGTTCATGTAAAAGTTCATAGTCTCGAATATTCGATGTTTACTAACATGAACCCATTAAATACAAAAATAGTATTGGAATTTGTTCACTATGTAAGGGTTTTATTATAAATACACACTGTATAATGAGACGAAATCATCATCATCACCATCCACTGCTAGATGAAGGCGTCTCCAACACGCTTTCAGTCGTCTCTGTTTTGCGCAACTTTCATCCATCTCACCCCACATATTTCCTAATTTCATCTACCCATCTTCCCTGCGGTCTTCCTTTTACTCTTTTGCATTCTCTCGGATACCATTCTAACACTTCTTTTTTCCACCTTTCGTACAATTTTCTAGCCACGTAGCCCGCCCATTGCCATTTCAATCTCTTTACTCTATCCACTATGTCCACTATTCTTGTCATACTTCTCACCCTCGTGTTCCGCTTCCTATCTTTCCTCGTTATGCCGATCATACAGCGTTCTATACATATTTGAGTGCATTGGACTTTGTGTAGCATTTGGCATTCAATGACAAATCCATACGTCAAAATACATTGAACAACATCCATTCGTCCAAATGCACTCCATCCTAATTTCATACGTCTCTCTATGTCTTCTTCTTTACTACCGGACATGTCTATTATTTGACCTAAATATAAATACTTGTTTACTACATCTACTTTGGTAGAATATAGGAACTATTTTAGCGTTGGGAAATATGACTATCATCAATGAAAAAAAATAGAAAAAAAAAACTTGAATAAAAAAATCGGCATGAAAAAATAGCTCTTAATATTAAAAATATATATTTAATAATAAAAATAATAAGGATTTTTTATTTGTACAATACATTATCCGTAAATCATCAGGCTTCCATTGTTTTCTTTTATGCTAAATTGATTACTTTTCCATGTTATTTTTATATTTATTTAATTCTATACTAAACAATAATTAAATTAATTAGTTTTTTATTCACATTAAAAGAACAAATTCAATAAGAAATTAATCGTTTTGCTTCGAGGCCACGAATTCAATGACTACGAATTTCTGATATATGTTTGTGTTCATAATTATAATTTAGCTTTGAATATTTGAGCAATTTCCATTTGTTTACATATAATTTAATTAAATATGATTGATTGTTTTTTTGACTTGTACAAATAGCTTTCGTAGTTTCTAAAATCGTATGTGGGCTTACAGAAAGATATTACAAAATCAAAAGCACGTTTTCAAAAACAATTCAAGTTTTGTTGCCAAACATAAGTTCTTCTAAATTAATTCATTTAATTATAATGATATCTACTTTGGTTTTAGCTCTGTTGTTTTACTCTATTTTTTATATTTTATATAATGAAGCTTTTAATGTACTCAATCGTGTCTACAGGTATTAAAAATGAACGATTAAAACCGATGGTTGAATACGAATGATACCGTATGCTCATCAGCAAAAACGGTTCCGGCTTCTACCGCAGATTTGCAATACAAAAAGGAACAAACACAACCTATTGACTCATTCCAGCGAGACAAACGTAACCTCATCTCGACAGTATACATAGTGGGTACCATCGCAGAGCGAGATCACTATATCACATTTAATTATACAGTGAGAGACGCGGTCAAATGATTCAATGTTTTTTCCGGATTGATGACATCACAATCAATGCATTTCGTAGTGAAATCGTCCTTATTACTGCACGCAATTACCATTATACGTGATCGGGTATTTTTTTGCTGTTGGCGTTCTGCAAATATTTATATTGAATGATCCAACTGCATTGTGCAAATCCCATCGAAACCGCAAAACTGTATTCGATTAACTCGACTTGACCCGTTGCTTTGGTGAGAAAAACGGATTTGTTCTATGGAAACCGGTAATGGGGGAAAAAATGTATACCTACATACATACATATGTATAAAAAGCCTTTTCATGAACTTTCAAGATCAAGCGATCGTTTAACCGATATTGTGTTTGAGCGTTTATAAAAAGAAAAAAACTCAACCGTATGAGATAATAACGTAACATCGCCATTAATCGAGATTGCGTCACTATTGGTGGTAAATATGCGGTTACGATTTTCAATAGAAGAGTCAATGGAATTAACACAGGACTTAGAAAAGAAGATTAAGATCAACTGATAATTAAACATCGGCTGGCAAATGGAATTACTACGTATATAATTATACATTAAAATTGCTATGACTTAATTTTAATATACAATTTGGCATACATTTTCCATACGTAACATATTTACATATGTACATATATCTAAAACCATAAAAAATAAGTCGTTAACAAAAATAATCATTTTGTACGTTCTATATAATTTATTTTAATTTTTTGCTTAACCCTTGTGGTTAGCAGGTGGATAAGAAGTGACCCAAATTCCACCAATGCAATAACAGTAATATTATTGAAAACTTTTGGTAATAAATAATCTATAATTATCTATCTCGTGCTGGTTTAGGTTCATGTTTCTAAACATTTCTTATCGTTTCCATTGGTCATGAACATGCAAAAGTGCAGAAAATATATTGAAAAACTTGTGTGTAAAAGCTCCATGTAATGCAATCAGTATTAATAAAATATATTAACTCTTGAACCGAGATACAGATAAATTCAAAAGAGAACGTAATAGCTAATGGTAATAGCTATTGTATGATATATAATTTTTCGCAAACATTCTAGGAATTGTTATCTTGAATCTGCTAGATGCTCGAGCTTTATCGGACACTCCTCTCTATAATGCAACGATAGATAGCATTCGTTGCAAATGCAATTCAATTATATGCATGCAGACTGAGCGGGTGTATCCTAAGCAAAAGGGCCTCGAGTGATTATAAACTAGCGCCGATGACGTTCAATGCACAATATATCAAATTCAGTTTATTGTTTTTGGACCCGTACATGGTATTGAAAGTCGAGTCGTAAATCGTCGACTTATGCTCGATCATCGTCTCTTCCAGTAACAATGGTATTAACGGCTAAACTGAACGATTAAAATGCAAATAGACTCACTTTTTGATCGCCGAATCTCATCTGTCTTCTCGCGTTTCTGGCAACGTTGATTCTGCACAGAAACATCCTGGATTCTTTAGGACTCGAACTGCTTCCGGGTGATGCTGATGATAAATTTCTACACAGTTCGGCTTGAACTGCTTGGTGATCTTGTTTGTCTATTATGTCGTACACACTATCGCCGTGTATCAACAGGTCTTCCTAAAATGTGAAAATGAGTTAGAAAAAAAACTTGATGCGTCACTTCTTGGCTTTAATCGTATTAAAGTCGACCGTTGTTTAATTTGAAGACTACCGTGAAAATTCCACCAATTTCACGGACTGACCCACGTTAATCGATTAGGTAAATATTACGATGAAAATACGGGAAAAAGTGTGTAATTCGACATTCTTCAAAAATATACACAATTTTAATTCAAACAAAAATTATAACAATAAAAGAAAGTCGTCATATCTAATGCATATCACAGAATGGAATTTTCATGATTGTATTAGTTCATTTTTTATATTTTGCATATACAGAGAAAATAAAAAGACTCACCATTGAATGGCCGAGATATTCAGCAGCGTTGTCTGATATATAAAGTAATTTTCCATTTTGAGTCATCATCATCAAGAATCCGTTCATAGCCTTAAAATTAGTATCAAATGTTACTTCAAAAGTTCAGCATTTTTAATTTAAAAATTTTACAACAAAACAAGTGCTAATTCTTACTTTAGAAAATCCAATATTTGGCGTCGGAGAGTGGTGGTGATAATGATGTGTAAAATCGTGACATTTCAATACTAAAAATATCAAGGTAATTAAAAATTGCATATAAATAAACAAGACTGTTAATGACAAAAATGATAAAACAGTCGTTATCGCAACTATAAAAGTCGTGCTCGGGCATTAAAATAAAAGCGTGCACCTAGAAAACAATACCGAGATAGTTGTTATCGTTCGCCAATATCGGTGCATAAAATGTAACGTAAATTAAAATAAATAAATTTTAAAAAGCAATAAAGAACAATTTTATCATATCTTCTAAAAAAATTGTACGAATTTCTAATTCGAAAGATTGTACAATCGCTCGAATTAAATTCGCAGAGTGGAGTTTAGCTGCTCGGCAAAATTCGCGAGGTGTTAAAGCAATTTAAAGCATTACATAAACGCGAATATTACAATATTGTACGGTGTCGGTGTTTGTGATATTACATCAATGGTGGGTGAAAGTTGGCAGATAAATTATTGTTAATTTTTCCGACAACGGTTGACAATTGTATTGTCGTCCGATACCGTGTGCAAACACGTTTCGTTAACATTGCATAAATAATAGATATGATACAGTTTATTAAATGCCACGAGCCGCGTTAATAAATCACACATTGTAAAATATAAATTGCGGCTATTTTTGTCACTGATAGAGATACACACCTTGTTGGAAATAATTCGCTTTCCTCACGTACACGCAAATTAACGCCATCAGTTGCAATTGTGACAGTCTTTGGCGCGTCGATGGCGGTAGTGGTAGCAAATCTCTTAAATTTGCTATTTCTGCGTTTATGAGATCTCTTCGCATTTTACTGGCGCCTTTAGTAGACTTGGTGGGTTCGAATCTGTCAACGAATGTATAATTTACTTGAAAATATTTAAAATTAGTTTAAAATATCTTACACATACTTATTGAAGATCAATTTAGAGTATTTGAAAGAACACGTTTGTATAATTGAGTCGTCAATGTACAGAAACTACATACTTCGAATCACCAAACCAAAAGATTTGCCAGATTTAAAATAAATCATATAATTTGAATTGCATTACTCATTATTATGTCAGAAAATTAAGTGAAAGCTTTAGGGATAACAAAATAAATGGATATATTTTTAGTTTTTAATTAAATGCTTATTACTGTCAAGTTAACAAGCATATGATTATAACTAAAATATTTTTCTACGAGGATAATAAATTTAGAAAAGCTTCTAGAGATCATGATTTATTTTCCATATACGTATATACTGTCGAAATCACATACGTTAAGTAAGCAAATTACATCATTAACTGATTAATTTACATTAAATTGAATAACTACTGATAAAATATGTCATTGCATATTATTCTAATTATATTGAATTGGCACATTTTTTTAACAACTGCTAAATATTGATTTAGTAGTTGGTTCACCGCAACTCTTGTATAAGTTAAATTAGTAGATAACCTGTGTTGAATCGTGCAAAAATTACACATGCAGTGTTGATGGAGAAATGCTATTTTTTTTTAATTTAAATTTGATCACGAAGCTATGTATTTCTGAAAACACATCAATCTTTATTAATGAATTTAAACTCATCGCCTTATATTTTGCTTCCATTGACTATAAACAGAATAAAGCTAAGTTTACGAATGTTTTTTTATAAAAGTCATTGACTTATGTAAATACAAATTTAAACTTTATTATAAACGTTTTGTATGGAAAGCTTGGGTTTTTACTCTACCCGCTCGTCGATGTCTTTATATAATATAATGAAAACTTCTATTCTAAATTAATTTAACATTTACAAAACCATTAAGATTCATATATGACCAACTGTAAGCTAACAATGCGTACATAAATCACAATGTTAGTTCACACGAGTAATTCAAAAAACTATCGAGACGGTAAGAAAATTTATTATTTTGTCGCCTCGCATATGCAATAATTCAGTGTGATGTTTTGAACAAACGCACGCCGAATGGGTAAACAGGCGTTTGGATTGCGATCGCGTACTCTCCGTCTGCAAATTGTTGCTAATATTTAGCATTAAAATTGGCATTAGTCACAGAATAAATTACGATTCGGAACATTTGAATCGAATTTGTATTCATAATGAATTTTGACAGTAGCCGAGCGAACATGTTCGTCGAGCATATTTGGACATTTTCTTGATTTATATACGATTAGTGTTTATTATGCGACTCGCGTTACACGAACAGGGTTACCAGACGACCATAATTTCAACAATTTGTTTTTTCAATAACCCACTTACAACGGCACTAAATTCACAAAAGAGAAAATGCCAACAAATTGACTAACGATCGAGATGAATCGGCGGCTTTTTTTAAATCATTCAAATTTATTTATATGTTTAACAAGCACGACTACACGATAATATATAAAGATTGACTAATTGTTGTAGCTTACACGACATTTAAAATTTAAATTCATCGACATCATGAATATGCATTTATTGGATAAATATTATTAAGATATCTACATATGTAGATGAGTGTGCATATAATTTTCGCACAGCCCTGTTGACGCCGACCAACAAATCAGATAACATCTATAAGAGAGGATGTACGTCAATCCACTTACAAATGACAAATTATTCGATTCCCATGATATTCGATACACAGTCAGGTATTTTCTGAGAACGCGTTAAAATTCAAGAAGTGACAATATATTTTTTAATCTAATCTTGTAATGAGTGAGTGATGAGAATTTTTATTAAATGATTATGGAAAATATGCATACATTATTCGCATATACGAATAAAAGTAGATAGATATGATATGTAAAGTTATTTAACCGTCGTTTTACTAACGACCATTGTATGTACATATTTTTCATGTAATGAAATATCAATTATTTTATAATAACAAAGTTTAACTATGACTTATTGTGTACAATATTCCTATACAATGCACACTATAATAGCATCAATATTATTGAAAATAAAAACATCATTTAAATTCACTGAAAATCAATCAAATTATTACCTATAATCTTTTCAAGGATCTCTTGTATGAGCTTATTATATAAAGCAAAAAAAAAATAGAATCATCATTGCGGTTTAAAAAAAAGGGTTCTTTGCTTCTATTGATCTTCGATCATTAAACAAACATACATAAATATATACTTATGTCAAATTTAATGGTTATATATTATATAAAATTTTATGCTCTTTTTTTTCTTTCAACACATCTTATTTATTATTCTTTTTAAACCTATTTTTCATCTGAAATTTAAAATATGTATAGCTAATCTGTTTGTTAAATAATATTTATTACTTTCAGTACTGTTTGGTATATAATATTTATTACCTACATACTTCATATTATTTTTTTTACAATTAAAAATTTATATACGTACGAAATTATCAAAAAATAAATACCAAAGTCTTCCTGACATCAGTTAATAAATTAACGACGAACTTTGGAAACCTTGGATAAATTAAATTTCCTATTCACTTTTTAATGAGAAAAGGCGTGTTGTTCTTCATCAGTAAATCACATTAAAGAATATATATTTTTTGTGTTGTTCACGTCTTGACCGCGCCGAGATAATTACAGATAAAACCAACCCTCTCTTCCGAGCATAGTTATATACCTTCACACACAAACTAATTTATAAAAACAAACGATAAAACACAGGTACATCAAAGTGAATTTTCAATGAATGGCACAATATTCCCACGCGCAAGATATTTGATTAATAGATAACAAATAGATATTAATCTCACCTGGTGAACATTGTGATACGATCAATATCCAATCAATCACTAACACTTCAAATCACAAATTGTATGAATAAGTCCTGTAATTGTAAACTTGGTTGTGCACAATTCACGATTTTGTAAATTTCACTACTTTTTTTTATTTTTCACTTAGTTTGTTGTTTCGCAGGTTGATGTGTAACATTCGCATAATGTGTGTTTTGACGATTCACTGTCATGTCGGCAATATCCATTGAGAGATGCTGTGGTTGGTGATCGATGCACGTCAATCACGCGCGCGTGCTATACCGACCGGTTCGCATGTGTACGAACGAGATCATTTCCGTTGACAGAACACACCGGTCAGAACGAACCGGTCGGAGTCCTTCCGACATCGCCGGCGGCCCGCTGACTGACTGATGTGGTCCTCCGAAGAGGGTGGCCTTCTCGGGCCTTCTTGCACCCGGCGTGGTAGACCATCGCGCTTACAGACAATGCTAAGAGAAAACAATAGTCTCACACTCTTCACAAAACCACAAAGAGCAACCGCATCGAACCGCAAAAATCCAGAAAAAATCCGTCAAAATAAAATCAGAACAAGTGTCTGAAAGATTTGCATAATTCCTTCATTGGGATCAATTTAATAAATTCATTACTCGAATGTTCGTATGCGCTAGACAAGGATCGATGTAGCGATTCTATTGGTTTTTTACAGTGTACTCGTATGCGCGATGCAACGTGACGCAATGTTTTATCTCGCTCTTACTGCATCACTTAGACGCGCGTTAGAAAGAAACACCGCTATAGTCCCCGTATGCGTTTATGTAGGACAGAGAATCGAGCTTTGGCTCCGCCTCTCTGGCTTCTGATTGGTCGAACGGCTTGTACTGGAATTGTAGTCGTTGTATGGTGGGGCTGAAGTAAAAATTTAAATTCGCAATGCTTAAATAGGGGTTTTATGGTAATTTTGGTTGCATGGAAAGCAGCGCGGCAGCGTGACTCGGGTCCCATTGGCCGGTAGCGTGACGCTCTCTATGAAGACTGTGGGAAAAATTCTTGGCGAGCTTTTTCAACCACGTATGATCCTTCGTATTATGAGCGCACGAGATTTATTTATTATTTCATTCGCGTGCAAGCTGGTAGACGCCATTTTTTAGGGGTTTTTTATGATGTGTGTGAAAAGTTTTCATGGAAAATTTTGTCAATGTTCACACGTTTGAGAATTGAGATGTGTTCAGTATTAAAATTTCAATTCATTCGCTTTAGAATCCAATAAGAAAATATCGCTTTTTATTACAAAGTTCGTCTGACAACATTTGGATTTCGTATCCTACATTGTTCCGATCGTTTTGAAACTTTGCCATTTTGCACGGTTTGGTCAACAATAGTCACGCATTGAAATCAAATGCGCAAGTAAGATGGTGAAAAATAATCGTAATAGACAAGTTTAAAAATGCTACAATTTTGACCATCTTGACGTATAATGGTAAGTTGCCGTATTTATCTGCCTTTCTGCCACCCTTTCGTTTTGTCAGATTTTAATTGCTTAAACTCCCTATAACTTTTTCTTTTTCACACTATATCTTGTAAAATTTGTAATATACGTAGGTTCTCATTTTCTCTCATATATATTTTTACTTAGGTTTTTGAGATAATTTATTGAGAAAATACGCAAATCAATGATTTACATATATAGACCTAACATTCTAAAAAATACAACAACTGTAAATATTGTATTTTATTTAACATAGATATATAACAGGGAAACCTAACAGGTAAAACCAATGCACATTCCTAGACAATTACTGACGAACGTTGCAGCATTTTTTTATTACATAGATCGCTGTATTTCGAGAGTCTGAAGAACATGAAATCAACGATTAATTAATTAATTAATCCATAGAAACATATATAGATTTAGTATACAAATAAATTTTTACATATTGTACATAAATCAACAATGAAATCATATAAATTGGCAAACTCTGATAGGAAACGATCGACTTGGAATCACAAATATCCAAGTCTGACCAGCACCATTAAAGATTAGCACAGGATCGAACCCGGTAACCTCTCAGTGCTAAACATAAACGCAAATACCGAGCCATACTGCTGGCTAAATATGCATGTTCATAGGTAGGTAAGTATTGATTATTTGTATACAAGTCCAAGTCGTTGTAAATGTCACAACAGTTAGCATATCGATATAAATTTCCCATAGCAAGAATTTTTCAACTGAAATCCGTTTTTCTTTATGTCGTGTCTATTGTGTAGGTACGTATACATCTGAACGTATGTAAATGTCAATTTAAAATACCAACATAGACAGCTAAAAATCCAAAATGTTTTATAAATCTGTTGAAAGTTATTTTTATTGTAATTTATGTAACCTTACCCAACTTGAACTAAAATTTATCTCCCAATAAAATTTAAAAATGCTCGTTTAAATTCATTTATGTAATAAATCGATTTACTCAGATACATACCGATTACTCATTTTTAATAATATTCGCACTTCCATTCTCTTATCATTGTTGAGATTCAGATTTGGACGCTTCCACCTGCCTTATCCAAGAGAGCCTTATCTTGTACAGTCTTTGGAATATTAACCCATCAGATCTTCCGCTATTCTTTACCAAATTTCAATAAATCATTTAAACCTTTATTAGCCTTTTCTCTATTAATACTTCTTAGTACTTCCAACAAAGGTTTTAAATCATCTGCAAATCATGCCTCAGTCAGCTTTATTTATAAAATAGCTTACAATATTTGTTCTCTATTGAAAATTCGTCGCTTTCCACATCACTCACTATCTAACATGTCGATGAATATCCGTAGATCTATGTCAGTTCTAATATAAAATTATATTTTAATGTTTGTAGTTTCAAAATGTATCAATTGATAAAATTTACCTCTTTAAGGATAGATATATTTATTCTCACTGAAAATAAATACATTATACTATATGTAATGTTGAGAATCACTGCTTTTTCTTCACCTAGCTGTACAGAAACGATTTTGCATGTACTCGAAGCATTTGCAATTTCTATAATAAATTTAAATATCAACCGAACATTATTTTATTACTAAATCACCGTTCATTAATTTAAATGTGAGTTCAGGGGGGTTATTATTTAAGCTTAAATTTGACATCATAAAAATTAATTTACATAAACGTTTATCAACAGCGCACATACAATTTTAAAATTTTCGTATATACCACAACGATTACGAAATAGCAGTCATAATACCGACATATTTTTTTTATTATGAATGGCACGAAAAGAATGGACATCGGTACGCGCGCATAAAATTCTCTAATCGATAAATTCAAGATATCGCTAATAAAGCATGACGACAATGATCATTAAACAATTTCGAAAGCGCACATTATACCGAGGGGAACACCCCCCCATTTCAATTATAATTAAATTATAAATTATCAAACAGAACGAGTTATGAACCGTACGTACTTCTCAAAAACAAAAACAAAAAAATTGTTCTATACAGTGTGGCCCATTGTGAAAAAATCCTACGTTCTTAAGATAGATAATACCACACGTGTCCGATCCACAATAAAATTACAATGATCGATAAATTTTAACGACACAAATTTTGATTCGACAACACCTCTTATCTCACTCAGGAGGAAACATATTTCATTCCGCTCGTAAGTCATGTTACAAAACGGCCGAAAAACTATCACAAATTATACGTTTCGCCGCGCGCAGTAATTAACTTCTAATTATAATATACAATCGATACTACACGGAAAGCCAATACCGAAACGATTCGTTTGTTAAACAAAAATGCACTCGTATTGGTATGCATTCCGATTCGAAAACATTCTAAATACACACTCGAGTCAACGACACATCGTCCTATCATTGACATGCGCATTTTTTCACGTCCCTTGGACAAATTAAGCCACTCTCGCTTTTCACTGTTCCAATAATGCGGTCTAAGAACGGGGCGGGCGATGCGATCGCAAACAACCCAATAATTTTACAAAGCAATTACTCTATGAAAGCCTGCAATTAAAATGTTAACCTCGATATTTTTTATCTTCTCAATGTGTCGATGGAGCTCCGGTGCCAAACGACGATCAAGGATGCTTCAATGTTGCTATAATTATAATAATTAAGGCACCAAAAAAATAGAAATTGACCTCACGCAGTTGTGGATTGTGGAAGATGTTTCAAAAATATTCATAACCACAAAGACAATAATATTCAAATTCAAATTCAATAAAAAATATTCAAAGCAGGCATCCAAATGGAAATTTTCACGAATGAGAGCACTCGTGAAAATTTTCAAAACAATTCTAATTTACAAAACATTACACTTTTTCCTATTTCGCTGTACATTAACATTATAATAATATAATACTATGATTACTGACAAAATTAATTTAAAATTGTAAAATAGAAAATGATCAGTAGATCAGTAGCTATTAAAACAGATATAAGAAGTATTGTGAACATAATTTAGTAATAATAAAAAGCATTTAAAAATCAAAATCAAAACATGATTTTGATTTTTTTTGTACCTATTAACATTATATGCACACGTATCAGAGCCGGTACTAGACATATTGTCAACATTGTAAAGGGAAAAATTTACGCCCCTATGTATGTAATTATTATTTTTTTATTTTCATCTAAGTATTTCTTAATAAATTAATTATTAATTTATTTTTATTTGAGTATTTCTTAATCAGAAAAAAAAATTATCCTTACTCAATACGTTCCTTGTATTATTCTTATTCAATACGTTCAATTAATCACAATGATGCACCAAAGGCGAAAATTTTTTTCAAATGTTTGAGAAAGGCCGGTGTAGAATATGAGCTTAATGGGCCACTATTCGAAGAAGAGTATCTTCAAAAGTTTTCATATGTACATACATTTATATATTATATGTATTTTCAATAGACTGACACCTTTGTGTGTGATGAGTCAAGGTTTCTCAAGTTTAATATTACTGCATTTGATGCATTCGCTAAATGCTAGAATAAATGATTTTTAAATTTATGAAAGGGTACGGAAATATTGGATTTTTCATGAGAGGGAGCGCTTCTGGATTTCACAAAAGGGAGCGGCGTTCCCATGCGCTCCCGTTCATTTCGAGCCCTGCTTTAAAGTCCCGGGATAATTTATAAAAAATTCTAAAATAACTTTTATTAGCAATTTTGCTCAATTTACACACATTTTTCAGCTTATATTTCACTCATCTACCAAAAAAAACCTTCTAACGTAATATTTCTTCGATTAGAGACTCCTTCTTTTAAAAACAATAACATTAATAATAGTAGATACAATTAAAATATCAAATAAATAGAATACATAGTATGGAGCGTCTTGCATTTACACCCAGCACCAATATATAAAAACCAGCCGTAAATACAAAACATCCCTTCCAGGCCCAAATGGAAGAGAGAAGATCAAAATTCCACTCATACATCACGTACAATTATAAAAAAATAAGGTTGAGCGCAGGCTACCAGACAGATTAAACAATAGCTCGTTACAACTAAACCACATTCATTCATTAGTCAAAGTTTATTTTCATCTTTCTTCGATTTTTCCTTTGTGTGTTGAATCTATGAAATCCTCGATGTATTAAGATTGACAAATTCTAGCAATGTCATCTAATCTTACATGTATATATAGGTAATATGTAACGACTTATTTTCCACCTAATATTTTTAGTAGGAAAAAATATTTGAAATATTTTGATTGCAATAAGGAATAAGAATTAAGAAAACAATTCATTAGGACGTGATGTTTAATTAAAGTTCAACCCTGTCTGCTGTGTTATAATTGGTATTGTATGAGGCAAGGTTGTCGAACACGCCCACTTCTTTAAGTTCGAGCTTTCATCTAATGTAGATCAGTTGAACTAAATAATACAGTGCGTGTTCACGATGTTTATCTAAAGTGCAATGCATTATTTATAACGGCATACATTAAATACTTCACTAATCAAACGAAACATTACCAATTTTAATTTATTTTTACGACACCGTGCCAAAATTAGAACTAACGGCATTCTTAAACGGCGCTAGTGTTTCGAAACGATTTTATTATCTATGGTATATTGTATGTATTGTACAATATGTGTAATTTATTTCAGCGGCACCTTCCTCGGAACGACCGCGGCCAAAACAAGAAATTCAATTAATTGACAATCAATCCGGTGTCGTTTTTGAAGAGCTGTCAAATAATGCCGACAAATTCTTCGATCCGCTCCGCGCGTTCAAATCTCTTTAGAGCGTAGCGCTCCACACTAAATAAAGTGGAATAAAAAAAATCAAAAGTAATTTGTTCACAGGGAACTTATTGGAACCGAACATCCGCGTCTAATTCCCGAACCAAAAGGAATTCCCAACTCGGTGTGTTATACATATTTAGGCGTAAATACGTTTTTTGTCACATTTCGACTATGGAGAAAAAACCCACCACCAGTCAAACGAATTCGTTTGGAATGTTGGGTGTAAGATGGAACAGAATCCGACGAGGAAGCGTGAAAATAATTCAGCAAAATGTCTGTAAGACCTTAACATCAAATATACTTTTTTCAATACAACAATCGACTTAGTTTGAAACTTTTTTCGAATTCAAAATTTGTTTTTTATACCTACGGCAAAATGCAATTTACTTTTAGTCTTTGTTAAAATAAATACAATATACCCATGTATTTAATAAATTTAATAATATTTGTTTCTAGGTAAAAAATGTGTTGAGAAAATTTTGCAAATATTAAATAGCAAAGCATTTATGGTATACATATTTCAATGTAGAGTGTGGTATTTGTTAGTTTTCCTTTCATGGGAACAGAAAATGTATAAACGAAAAGGGTAAAAGACAATGTCTGAAATTACATCTTAATAATTTGCATATAGTAAAATAATATTTTAATATCACATACGTAGGTATCTATAAATTCTAAGATTCATTAAAAAAAAATTAGTAAACACATTCAAATAAAAAAAACAAATGACAGAAAATCAAGTTTTCCAACACAGGATAAAATGTCGCTTCAAAATAAAGTCACCTCAAATACCGTAAGTTATATTTATCACAAAATTTATAACCGAGATATGTATTATTGTCATATAGATATACTATGTTGTAGGTACTTCAACTATCCTTGTGAAAACTCCCATGTCGGTAAAATGTTACGTTCTTTACTCGACAATAACCGACACATAAAGTTGTGTACTTCGTCGTCATCGTATAAAAAAATCGTAAAAATATATAGCGTAGTGCTTCGTAATCTAGACCGTAAAGAGCACGTACACTGTATTTAATTAGTTGGATGTGATTTACGTGATTCGATTATTCTCTTCAATTAACCGACCTAGACCCAAAATGAGGAAGTATCGACACGAAAAAATCGTTTAATTAAATAGTTTCCAGGTAGGTACTCGTAAAATTTGAATACTGACCATTCAAAAACTTTCTAAGCATTTCATTGAAGTCAAATAATTAGCTTACATTTTGTAACGCTTGCATATCAATACACAAAGTTGATATACGTAAGTTAAACCATAGTTGGATTACCCTTGTCGATGAAACTCATATAGAATCTCCATGAACATAATTGATTAATAAGAAATTTACAAAAAAATACTCACTTTTGGCACAGAAATAGTACCAGATTTTGAGTTAAAAACTGCAAAAGCCAAAAATATGTAAAAAATGTGCAATTTTTTAAACGCTCATGTCTCATAAACGAGAATATATCAACAAAAATCATTTTAATATTCGCATTTAGTGGGTCAAATTTGGTAAAGGTTGACATCTCCGCCCGGTAAGTAAAAACTGTAATTTTTTTGTTGCCCAAGTTATTAATCTCTAATGCACTATGTATGTATGTATGTAATTCGTATTATGAACCGATATATTTGAAAGTGGCGGAAATCGAATTTTCAGATGCATAAACACGATTTCTGTTTGACTTAATTCACAAATCGTTATCACTTATTTCAATTCGACATGTTCAGAATCTCGAAAAAGCAGAATAAATGTGCCAGTATATTTAAATAGATATGTATTGTATTGTCAAACGCAAAAAATTATATTTAATGTATTGCGAAATATTTCTCGAAATGTAGAAAAATGGACTTATGCCACTTTAAAATATGGATAACGACTCATATGTTACATGCCAAATTATATCAAAAGTATTCCTTTAAATTGTTTAATTTTTGTCAATTTTTTAAATTGTACATCAAGTTCGAATAATAAGAACTAGTATTTAAAATATGTATAATTAAGCCACTATAAATAATATTAATTCATCGATTCACATTGGTCGATTGATATCTCCCAGTGTAAACTATACATAGTAATCTATCCGCATTTTCAAACTAGAACTTTTCCTGATGTCTCAATCGAGCCTTGCTTTAAGCTCACATAAATTATTGGTGTCGTAATTTCGACGTTAAAATTGTTTATCCACGTATAAAATCCATCATAGACAGCGTTAAGTGCTTCGTTAGTTCAACGACGTAAAATCATTAAATTGAACTAGCAGTAAAATTCACAACCTACAAAGGCCATAAATGCGATATATTTATCGATCGTCGTAAAAAGTGCAAGACCGCAAAACTTCAAATAGTCTATGCGTGTACGCGACGAACTAACTATTCGCCGATAAATATTATTTGTATGATTTTTTCGATTATTTTTGATCGTAGTTGATTCATAAGCTACAAAACTACCTGTCGCTTTCGGTATTTTTGCAAATACAAAAGAGTGAGCTTTTATAGTCGGCGTGCAGCATGCGCTCGCTCGCTTATGTAAATTAAAATGACAGATGAAGTCGTTTCGCATAAATCAAACATAGTTAGCGCTGAGATAAATTTTACGGTTCCGGTCGTTGATTGAAGCGAATGATAAATGGACCCGGTTGTAAAATATAGCGAATTTACGATTGCGTAAATTCGAATTGCGCGCGTTCGCAATCGGCACTAGTGATCGCTCTTGTTAATTAATTAACGCTTACAAAACGGTTTATTAAAAATAGAAACAATACAATAAACTGCTAAGTTTATTATAACACCAACCAAAATGCTTGGCGTTGCTCGGGCGGATATGAATTGAAAAAATACGTTTAAAAAAGGAAACTCTTGATAACGTAGATATCATGAGATAATATAACAAATTTCTTGATTCTAAATTGAAAACTGAAGATTTGTATAGTGAATAAATATTGACCAGTACTACTCGGGCAAGTTAGTTGCAAAATAAAGTCAAAAAATTAAATTGTTTTCAAAAATTTCTTAGGCCTTTGATCAAGACCGCGTACTACACTGTTCGCCAAGTGAGCTGTTTTTGGGCGTAGTTTATATTTTGTATATGAACCTTTATTTTTTAGATTAATAAAGAACGAATACTAGTCAAGAAATTGATATTGTTTTAGCATCTTTTGAAAATAAATAACTGCAACCAATACTTATGGTTAGAGGTAGGAACGGAAGCGTGTGTTTTCCAGGAAACATGTCGTTTTGGGTCTATTTTCCAAAAAATAGGGCAAACTGCAAAGCTAAAGAGCATAAAAAAAGGTTAATCATAAAAATGAACAAAGCACGGCGACCGATGAACAAAGAACGGCGCAAATACCATAAGTTATGGTATTTTAGTACCTGCTTTACCCGTTCATTGAGGCTATTTTTGTATGAAATTTCTGTTAACTTTACAGAGGCATTATTTAGCTGCCAGTAGGATGTTCATTTTATTTAAAAATAATACTCTCGAAGGGGTGGAATGGTTAAAAACAAGAAATAGTTTTTACGGACGGACAGACCAATATCGTTAAATTTAAGTGAAAGCCTAAATGCAAAGTAGGTATGAACCTCCCCGACAGAGATAAAAAGGAAACGACAGATCTTATCTAAAATAATTAAAACGAAAATATTTACATTGTTATTGATTTATTTTATTAAAATACATATTATATTTTATGTTGAAAACCCCTGTCAACTGCATCTATAGAAAAAAAATAGGATAATCCTGAAAAAATGAACTATTTACATCCAAATATATGTAGCTCGCATGGCGATCAGTGGCGTACTAAGTACGCCGTATTTTATCTTATTATTATGTAATATAAAGTACCATTAGATAATATACCAATTTTTTTTGTACTAAATTTAAAACCGTAGATTTGTATGTAATACAAATGAACAAACATTCATGTTTATATTTATTTAACATGTAATAATACAGATGCTCTAATAAATAAACAAAAGTGGATGTGGTGAGTTTAAAAGAGTGATGGTTTCGATTTAAGACAGCAAAAGTTTAATAGATTTTTATTAGATAACGATTTTACATTAAAAAATCTGTGTCGTTGCAAAAGATGATGCTTTAATTATAATCAAATTTTTGTTTCTATTATATTTAATTTAAAATAATTCAAAAACATGGCATGAACGTATGAGTATCGTATTTTGATCGCGTGTTAGGAAAACACTTGTCGTGAGCTTTTAGTTATATCTGATTCTGGTTATGAACTTCCGGTTTTGTCCCGTTATTCTATAGGAAATAAAATGATAATAATAAGAAAAAACGGGCACCCGCCCAAAACAAAGGGAAAGGGCTACTACTATTATTATACGATTTAAGTGTGAACGGTTCTTTTTTTTCCGACTTGTTCCTGGCCAAAGGCACGTGCCTTGATTCGAGATTATCCCCTTTGTTTGAACATCTCGTTTTTTGTTGTTTTTTTTTGTTCATAAACGGTATGTGTGAAATGACACAGCACGAAGTCTAGAAAACACAGCACGACCGTAAAACAAAAAGATGTTTTCATTTCTTTATAAACAATATATATATTTTTAATTTCATAATCCGTGAGTCTATTGTCTGTTACTTATCACGGATCGTATTGTTTTGTAATTGATATATGTATGTATTAGTACTTTCCATTTGAACGATGTATGCACATATATACGTATTCGTTTTGAATATTTGGAACAGATGGAATCGAAGTCCAATTCTATACATTTACTTTTTGAAATTGTATTATAATATTGCGACCATAGATATAGAATATCTATCTATGATTGCGACAAAAACGGAATTGAATGAACGTTTCATATGTAAACAGAACACATTCGCATTTCCTTCACATTATAACAATAGCCATTGTCACATAAGATCAATATAAAATGACTTCCTACGGACAAAACTTTCGCAAAATTATGATGAATATTTATTTTTGCGTGAACAATATGCCTACCCAGTACTAAGGTATACACTTTTCTGGTCGTCTTATTAGTTTTATTGTTGACCGATTCAATGAACACAATAACACCGATTTACAAAAGGCTTTTTGTTCCGATGCCCGCCGACAGACAACACTTATGTTAATACAATTTACCGAAACCGTAAACGACAGGTGGGCACATTTTCACCTTAGGCTACTTAGAAGTCAATCGACGACGGGTTTCATTAGAGATGGAATCATTTGTCGGCGACCGACCGACATTGTCTTAGCCCTTTTCTATTCACGTCACTGATTTCGGCGTCCCTTGTGTCTGAGACCTCCCGGAGCATCGTAAGGGTTAACTGTAAATACGATATGACTTTTATGTGTGTCAGGGCTTCCGGTCGGAAGTTTTCATTACACGTGTCATATAAATATGTATGCCCTTCGTCATAAAATTTGCGTGGTATACATCATCATTTGATGGTTGTACCTCCAGCTCGCACGGTTCTTTATCGATCTTTATATATTTCAAGAGCAATCCGACCTCTCTATATCTCTAAACTACTTCATTCCTTTTGGGTATAATTTTCTTGAAATTCTTATTAACTCGTTTTGTTCTCCAGCTTCTACGTGGTCATTCCAGTCGTTGTTGAAACAGTTGGGACTGTATGTCCCCAATAATTATGTGCCTGTTAGACATCATCATTTGATGGTTGTAACTCCTGCCTGCACTGTTCTTTATCGAATGGCTCATACTCCAAGAGCTATCCGACTTCTCCATGAAATCGTTGCTGCTGAGCCTGAATGTGATATTTTCCACCTCAGTGAGCGTAAGTTATCGGAAATTATTTTAACCTATTATTTTAGTCTAGTATCCTGCGCTCACTATTTTCATTATTGAACGTGATGTATGAGTGGAATTTTGATCTTCTCTTATCCATTTGGGCCTCACAGGGATGTTTTGTATTTGCGGCTTGTTCTTATATATTGGTGCTGGCTATAGGTGTAAGACATTCCCTTCTTTGTATTTTATTATTTGATACTTTTACATTACCTGCTATTATTATAATGCTATTGTTTTTTTATGATTATGTATAAATGTACATATAATATATTTGTCTGTTTATATATCTATATATTTTTATTTTTCTCATCTAACTGTATTTTTTCAACCATTTCTGGTGCATTAGGGAGTCATGTAATGCCACAATGGTTCAAACCTTATATAAAGAATAACTATAACTATATCTATGGTCCAAACTTAAACTTAAATAAATAATATTCCATTTGGCCACATCTATAGTTTTTGCCATGATTAAAAATATTTCAATAGTAGAATGTTTTGAAAAGACACCTAGTATATTTATAAAATATACCAAATACATTATCTACCTGCAGTCAGCAAACTTCATAGTAGCGATCCCAAATATTCGAATATATTGGAATATATTCGAATATCGAATATCGAGTAGTACCTTTAAATTATTTATTTGTAGTTTTAAGAAGTTGAAGATATTATTAAAGTTTTAAGAGAACCATTATCCGGAACATCAAATAGAATTAAATGTGCTGTAGATTGAAAATAAAAAGATAAGTTCGTATAAAAAGTATTCGAATATTCGGACTTGGGATCCCTACTTCATAGTCTGATATTTTGAAAATATGATTTTTGTAAAATTTGTTGATTGAATGACACTGACATTGTTATAAATAGTCAAAAATAACAATTAATTGTCATTTTTATATACGTAAATATATATACATATACTTTTCCTGAAGAAATAGATCTTCAACCAATGTATTTTGCCAGTGATGATGTATGGATGTGAAACTTGGATATTGAACGCTAAGATGCTACAAAGCCTAATCCACTCAAATAAGTGGAATGCTGTATACTTAGCATTATGAGGAAGAAGAGGAATCGGAATACTTGGTTGAGAAGTATGACAAGGGTAGTGGATATAGTGGATTGAGCGAAGGGATTGAAATGGCAATAGGCGGATCACGTGGCTAAAAGAATGAACGAAAGGTAGACAAAAGAAGTGCCAAAATGGTACCCTAGATAATGCAAAAGATTAAAAAGAAGATCGCAGGGAAGATGGAGAGACGAAATTAGGAAAATGTGTAGGGTGAGATGGATGAGAGTTGCGCAAAACAGAGACGAGTGGAAGCGTATTGGAAAGGCCTTGATGAATGGCTCATTTACGTATATTTCTAAAATGTCATTAACATTGTTTTATATTATAAAGAAATGCAGGTTTTTGAAGTTTATTTTGGTTTTTACTGCATTATTATAACATTATTAGTTTATAAGATACGAGCTTTTAAATATAAGTTGTCGTTTTTTCCCACTATGTGACATAATAGAATGGCATTTGAGATATTCAGCTGTCAACAGAGTTGCCTTCATTATTGTGAAGATATGATGTAATATTTCAAATTAACACACATGTCGAAATCCAAAGATGAGTTACAAAGCTCGACTGCACAACAATGGCAAGGGACTTGTTGTCGTCTCGTGAAATATCTTAACTCGCAGGACATTACATATTGTGAACGGCACAAATTAATTTAGTAGAAATCGCGTTATTTTTTTTTTGTATTATTATTTTTACTATTACTCACATTTGTGAGAGCGTCAAAAGGACGCTGCTCCAGCCGTTGACAACCGTCGAAATCGAAACAAATTGTCGCAGTTATTTTCGAGTCTTTCACGTTCGAGATCTCCCATTCAGGAAAAAAGTGTCTCTCATTGTCGTCGACTCGCCATTGTGTAAATAATATACACGCGACACAATGGCGGATGGAGTCCATCGGCACGTGAAAAAGTTTGGCGTCCGTCTTCATCAAAACGGCTTCATCTCACATTCTATATACCCATGGAGAATAAAAACACTCACAGTGTTTATGAGTGATGTGTTTCGATTTGTTCTCGACGCGTGGAAAACTTTCCAAGTTCTTCTTCTCTCTACGCCTGTTATATAATATGTTTTGCCCGTTGATATTTGAACGGGTTGATTTTTTCTCTTTTTTGAAAATAAATTGTTATCTATACAAAATACCTAAATTAGATGAGTCAAATGAAACATAGTCAAATGAACCTATGCACGAACATTCACAGTCAAAACTGATATCACAATTCGGCAAAAAATTATGGTCAAATGTAGATACATATTACACTATTCGACACGAAAAATGGTCCAGAGACGAGATATGACTTTTCTTATTGATCTATGCCCAGTAAACACGAATCTGGTAATAAAAAATGTTGATTTGCTCACGATTCAGAGATGTATGTGTTTTTTAAATCGCGCGATTTTTCTATATCTTGGTGTTGTTCGGTCGATGTCTCAAAATCTGTCAATTTCCTGTTCAAAATGAATATTGGAATTTATAGTCGGTTATTTTATCTTTCATTTGTAGTACTTTTCAGCTTTCAAATCTCTCTAAGTAGTCATCCAGTTCAAATCAAAGTCAAAAGTACGTATTTTCATTTGGCATTTTTTCCCACTGTTAATACTATTTTATATTTTATATTTTCTATTGAAACATGTTTATTGGGATAGTGTTAAAAAAAAGTTTCTATGAGATAATTACCAAATTTAGTATACTACATAGTAGAAGATTTACGAAGTGGCCAATCAAATAATGTACATATGCAATACAATAGCAAAATAACTAAATTGCCCGACATTGCTCGGGCGAGTAATTTTTTTCCCTAAGCCCTTTGACCTCTTCCAAAAACCGTCTACGGTTTAATAATCATTATCATCATTCACAGCTATTTAGTATGCAATGTTGAATGAAGGTATATCCAAAACGATTCCATTCATCTCTGTTTTGGGCAACTCTAATCCAACTCATTCCACACATTTTCCTAATTTCGTCTACCCATCTCACTCATCTCTCTAATCTTCTTTTAACTCTTTTGCATTATCTTGGGTAGCATTTTGGCACTTCTTTTGTCCATTCTTCTAGTCACGTGGACCACTCATTGCCATTTCAATCCTTTCAATGTAAAAATTCGTATTGTTATATGAAAAATGTTATTGATCGTATTGTTTACGATGTTTGTAATGCCTGACCATAGATGTCAGGTGTTGTTTCAATTTACATGTGTATGTATGTATGTAATAATGTTGTATTTAATATTGTATGTAATACATATTTCTCGAGTCTTAATCTGTTTAGCACACTCGCCACTTTGGAGCAATCTTTTAGGCGAGTGCGCATGATTAATTGAAATAAAATAAAACAATAAAAATAAATACTTCTCATCCATGTACTTCGTTTTCTCTCTGGTCTACGATCTAGAATTCCAAATTTTGTGGATGTAAATTAAAAAACTGATTTACATAGCGGAAAACTAACAAATAGTAAACTTTATATATAAGTTTGCACCCCAAATTGAGGGAGCGAAATACAAGGCGATAGGGGGTATATCCTCAATATACCCAATATTTAATCGCCATAGTTCTTTATCAACTCAAAATAAAATAAAATTATATTGCGCGCTCATATTACCATTATTAACTTATGCTTCACCTGTATGGAATAACGCCTCGAAGTCTAACCTTTCCAAGCTCCAAATAATGCAAAATAAATCCCTAAATATAATTTATATAACACACCCATATATACTAACTTGAAAAAACTGCATGCCATAAATAACATTCCTTTAGTTACAGACTTTACTAACAAACTAAACAGTAGATTCTATGACAGAATCACTAATAACCATACTAACACACTTGTGAAGAGTCTCGGTGATTACAACAAAATGTCTATACCCTTCAGGTATAAACATAGATTACCTAAACACAATCTGGTTTAGATCGTCGACTTTAGAGAATCTTTAATTAATATTATGTATTAGTTGTATTATGAGCATTTATAAGAATTGTAAATAGGTTTTTGAGCTCTTTTTTCCTATTATGCTGTACAGTAACATTAGAATAGTATAATACTAACAAAATTAAGTTAAAATTGTAAAATAGAAAATGATCAGTAGATCAGTAACTATTAAAATAGATATGAGATGTATTATGAATATAAGTAAGTAATAATAAAAAGCATTTAAAAAAATATATAAGTTTAAATATCACTTGGAAGTGTTTTAGTGTGGTTTTGGATAAAGCGCGTGTGATACACATATGTAAGTGAGATATCGGCTTGTGATCAATGATTGTCGGCTGATGGGACTATTCAATCGGCACAATGGGCTATTGTTTCTATCCGGTGGTGTTGGTGATGAGGAGAGCCTTTAAAGGGGACCGCCGATGATAAATGGACCGGGTTCTTATTCGCCTTGCTTCGAATCGTCTAATAAACCACACACGTTGGCTTCGATATTCGAATGATACGTTCGGCTTTAGGATGAATCGATTTCGAACGGAAAATTTCTGATGTAATAAATCGCTCTAGTGTAGGTTCTGAAGTCAAATATTTGCTTGTGTAATATACGTATGTATTTTCAATTAATATGTATATATGTATGTAGGTGTACATATTTCTGCAATTAGAATAGTATTTAGAATGCCAATTATTGACTTGATTATTAAGAGGGCTGTATACCCGAAACCTTAATTTTGTTGCTGTTCCTTTCTTCGATATATATATTGAGTGAATGTATATATTGAGTGAATGCGACAATACATATATGTATATCAATATATATATATATATATATATATTGAGTGAATGTGACAGTTGCGCTTCGACCAGATAATACGTATTTTAAATCGACAAAATCGAGGTTTCGTATTCTCCAATTTTCTCCTCCAAAACTAGACCAATTTAAAAAAAAATCAACATCGGTATAAGAAAGATATTTTCTATGTTTGTATCCTCGTATTTTTTTAAAAATCAACCGTTAAAGCACGCTGGACTCTTTTCGTGGGTGTAAAAAAGAGGCGATTTTATAGATGTTTGGCGGCTCCTAGCTCCTATAAAAAATAACTAATCAAAAAAACAAAACCACAGAAACATGCCTATGATGGATATCCATAGCATATTAAAAAATAATTTCTCTAGTGCCATAATTGAGGAAGGGAGAAGTGTAATACGTTTGTATGGACAAGGCGCTGGTGTCCAGCCCTCTTAAGTGTTGATGTCAATAGTTATAAAAGTATGTACGCAGACATTCGTAAAATGTTAATCTATTGAAATGGGTATCCAAGTTTTCATACGGTGAATATTAATCGCATTTCAGTCTGACTTTTCGTTAAAATTTCAGCATATCGACGATAGCCGTTTTATATTTTATTTTATGGGAAAGATAATTTCCATACATAGATATACATATGTATGTACATTTGTGTATCTATAATTGTGTATATCTATTTAAAAAATATATATTCTAACTATATTTGAACCTATGTACATATGTATATTTTTTACTAAAAGTGTGTTTTATTTTTTTATTTACATATATATATATATATATATAATACATATGTATATCAGGAAAGGAGATATCCTAACAGAAAATCTCCAATTCGCCTTCCTAGCCAATTACAAACATTGTAACATTTATTATTACATAAATCGCTGAATTTTGAGATGCTGAAGAACAGCTAATTAACTTCTAACTTATTACTTTATCTATGTACGTAGTAACAATATGTGTGTGTATTTTAGGGATTTTTTGTACACCATTTGTCCTATCAAACTGAAACTTAGTATTAGTTACTGAAATTCTTATCGATAAGATGTCAATTTTTAAGTTGACCGGAAATGGTACCTCCCCTTATAGATGTCTTCTTTTTTTAAGTTTTTGAATTACATTATTTTCCCTTTAAACATGTGTGTTCTTCACGAAAAAATCAAGTATAATTCTTGTATCAATGTGATGAAAATAAAAAAAAAATACGAAATTTAATATACGGGATTTTCTTCTCTTAGAAAGACACCCCTGAACGTATCAAGCGTATTTTTTATATACTAACTTAGAGTTTATAAGGTTTTATCAAAATTCGTAAACCGGAAGTAGTATTTTTTTTTAAAACAATATTTCATTATTTTAAGCTTATTGATATGTATTGTGTATAATGCTGATAAGGATTTTAAGTAATTTGAACAAAATCGAACAACCGGAAGTAGAAATTTTGACTTGTGCAAGTTTTCATACATTTGCGCTCAATTTGTATCAAAAATGCTGTCATAGCTATTAGTATTTCATGATGCGGCTGTGTTTGTGTGAATGTGTCTGTACAGTTCAATATCGAATTTTGTTTTGTGACCTTCTTATATTCCTCAAATACATACATAGATAAAGTCATGGGTTGGTCACATCCGAACTTTTTTTTGTATTATTTAAATTTGTAATTAGGCAAATAATTACATAGTATTATTTTGAATACTAGTTTTTCATAAGCTATAAACACTTTATTTAAATTTGTATTAATTTCAAACTAATTTTACCGTAGAAGTAGGTACATATTTTACAAGGAAAATGTACCTACTTATTTTTGGAAGAAAAATTTCTTCTGACTTCTTATTAAATGTTGTTTCTTTTTCAATTTATTTTTAGAGAGTCAGTAACTTTTCTAACTGTTTCTAAAAGGATTTCATTCACTATATATGCTAAGATTAAATAGCAATTGTATATGATTTATTAATTTCGGTTAGACAAATTATGATTTCAAGTGAAAAGACATTTATGCAGAGATGGAATCAGAGATGAATTTGGAATTCCTCTCAATGCAGTACCTTTCATCAGTCGCCATGCATTTTCTCGCGATAGCATTTCTATTTCGGTGTGAGAAAATACAAAGCTAGTTTGCCGTTGTCGTTTGAGCAGAGCATTATAGCCCATTTTCGCGTCGTAAAAGCTCCATTCGAAACAAAACTCACCGGTTAATGTTTCGCCGTCAAAGGATGCTGTCTGTTTTATCGCCGGGCAAAAATCTTCTCAACGACTCGAGCTACTCTATTTAGCAGAACGGACAAAGTTCAAAGGGTTATCTGTCCTTTATATAATATAAAATAAAATTCCAACCCACAACCGAACGAAAAGCTCCAAAGGATCGAAAAATTAGAAACGAACAGTCGACATTCGCACACCTCGAGGCGGATTCGTAAAATTAAAATTTCGTTTGAAATACTCGTTCGTTTATATATCCATCGGCGAGATAAATTTGTTTGCAAAAGAAAAATGCGAAAATAATATATTGTGAGATGCCGCTCGGATAATGGAGCTCTCGAGCACGATGGCCCATCTTTCACCCAAAAGATGTGTTAAACGTTTTTCGCGAGTCCATATGACCCCGAGCCACTCCATAAATATTATTAGCACATCGTAAATAAAGCAACCTCTCAGCGGTTCTCCCGTTGAACATTTGCATTCGGTTGATGATATACATATATACATATATTTAACGTGTTCATTTGCAAGGCAGAACGCCGAGCGTAGCCATACTTAGTATATAATGATAATGCACAATGCGAAAGAAATAGGCGAAAGTGGTTTCGGTGGTTTGAGGTACGGTTATATCTATCTCTGTTGCAGAGATGGTAATCTTCGCAAACTACGGTATAATGTCGGAGATCCGTTTTGTGGTATTAATTGGTCGTGAAATGCATCGCCCATTTAGTATTCAACACACAACGGTGCGCCGATGATGTTTTCGGGGATAATTCTGCGTGAAATGAGCCACCATTATAATGGTCATTGTCTGTGACACTACGAGGGCGCGTGCTTCGTGATCTTCTGTCGGATTCAAACAGGGGAGATCAACAGAAGCCCACAAGCGTAAAAAAATTACATTTCAAATGACCAAGTAGTATAATAGATTGCTCGGAATCGCATACGCTACATAACCAAAGTGTTATATACATAGTTACATATTTCTTATAGGAGTACTCAAGGTTTTGCTTTACAAGCTTTCGATCTGAGCCTTTCAAATGTGTTCTTTTAACCTTTGAGAGACGAAGCGTCGAGATCGAACGAGTGTCCCGAACCGGGGTCGAGTAAGACCCCAGTATTTTTTAATCAAAATACAGCTTTTCTCAATACAAATGGGTTCAATATTTATCTTATTAATCATTTTATACGTGAACATAATAAAAATTTTAGTCCTATAGCATGTTTTTGATTATTTTTGTATTCAAAAATAACGACAAGCATCAACACGCAAACGTACATATGTAGGTGGGGCCAACAGGCGACTGTATGACTCAATAGCAACGCACCAAAAGCGACGAAAACAATAGCTTACGAAAATATAGCCGTCTCTTTATCTCGCATTAATTCACCGATCAGCAAGAATATGCAAGCGAACAGTCAAAAACATGACTTATCGATACCGCCTTTAAATCATACTTTGAAACGTAGAAATGTATAAATTTATTTTTTTACGATGTACCCCTTTTCTAAATCATACAAAATCTATTAAAATAAATTTCTTGTAGTTCATTCTAGGAATTCAAGAAAATTAAGGGTGTATAGCTTTAAAGACCACATAGTTATTACAAAAAACATAAAAATGAGGCACTTACATACCCCACTTCGGTGAGGGAGGATTAAATATATGCATGTAATACATACATATACAAATGTATGTATATAAGCATAATATTAATTGAACCAAAATAAGCAGTAAAAATGGGACAGTTACCATATGTATATGTACATATGAAGAAATTCCAAAGAGCTAACATTTTAAAAAGTGAAAATTTTATATGTAGATTGTCGACTAGTCAAAAATAATATATATGTATGTATAAAATCAAAATGTATTGTGAACATATGTATATAAGAATTTTAAATACATTTTTAAACTTTTTTTCTCATTATTCTTTGTATATGAGACTAACATTTAAATAATAATAATAACTTTTTTATTCTAGACGATAGGGAGATTAGTGCAATCCCTATTGTCCATATAAATAATATATACATACATAGATAATAAATACAATAGTATTCAATAATAATAAAAAAATACAGTGTCAAAAGTTTTATATTTAAAATTAATTGGTAATTTTTTATTTTTTACCTGTCACGAAAAAGTGTCTAAAAAAAGTATATTTTTTTGAATATGACTATTGATTCCAATACTCACTTTTTGTACATCAATACTAGATTCTGAGTGAAAAAACTATAAACAATGCCCATTTTTTGAAACGCTCATCAAGGAAAGCAAATCAACAAAACTCATTGATACATATTTGAATTCATTAGGTCAAATTTAGATTGTTGAATTAAATTAAATAATACATAAATACTAACAAGAAAAATATGTAATGAGTAAAATTGTAGATTGTGATTACTGGATCAGTAGATATAAGATGTATTGTGAACATAATTTATTAACAGTAAAAAAAATCAAATGAGCTAAAAACATTTTTGTTTTCAAATAGAAATTTTTTCGTCGGTACAATTTTTTTAGCAAACACATTTTACAGAGCTTTTTGTTAGCCCTTAAGAATAACTATGTTTCCAACAAAAGCGTCTCATAATAAATCCTTCTAATTACAGAAAAATGAAATAATAGTACATATTTATGACTATTTATATACCAAAGAAAAATCCATAATCCAAATTTCATAAAGTCCCAAAGAATACCATTTTTCTCAGATGCTTTGTGGTTTTAAAAAACGTACAAGAATTCAATAAATTTGACGAATTTTGACATATTAATAAATAAATATTAGATAAACCAGTATCATCGAAATTTAATCGTAAATAAAAAATCTCTTAAATAACAAATTACTTGTAAATATAACGTAACTATTCCAATAGATATGAATATCGCTATAAGTGTCCTATGTTTTTTTTATTTCTTTTAGTTATTATGTTACCGTTCCAGATATTTTTTTTTTATCTTTTGGTATTTTCTTTTATTTCGTATTTTTTTTCATGTTTACTTTTTTCGTTTATCTTATTATTGTTATGAATATTTCTGTTTTTATTTTATTATTTATATAAGTCGAACCCTTTCTTATAATACTTTTAAATAAACAAATATTATAAGAAAGCCTCTTATTTTAATTTTATTATTTTAATAATGTTCAGAAGTTCAAAAGTATATTTCAATCCTAAAGGGTACGTACATATGTATTGGTAATTGCTAAAAATTGGCCAATATGGTACACATTCATTGAAAATTTGATTAGATATGATAAATCAATTGAAAACAGTATCGAGATGGAAAATTTCATTAAAGAAGGAACCCATTTGCTCGATAGTCCTCAAACTGAAACTCCAGAATATTATTGATTTCAATTTCTAAAATATGTTAATAATTAACACACACACACATAGAAAGAGAATTTCCACACGCTGAGCACACTACCTACTCGGAAAATAATAATAAATAAAAAAAAATGACAACGGTCTGAATCTCCCGCTGTTTTTCCTTGAACGTATAATTACACACACGGCACAAGGAACGCCGTTGTGAGAAATACGAAAATATTTATAAATACATATGTACACAAAGTTCAAAATCCCTGACCCTCCCCGCTTTGACAAGAAAGCGAGAAAATCGTGATCGCGTAATGATATTCATACCGATGTGACACACTTAAAATGCCACTGTTCAATTATAAATGTACATAAATTATTGTATGAACGTATATCTACGCTTTTTTTTTTCGAGGGTTTTCATCCGCATAATGATTTTTACAGCTACGACACAATGACTGGATACGAATGCATACATTTTAATTAAAAAAACCGACTCGCCAGCTGTATTTTGTCTCTTGTCTCGAGCAGTTTCTTTGCAATCATTGGAATTCACATTCACGGAGTTTAACCTATGCTTCACGTGTATGGAATAACGCCTCGAATACACTAACCTTTCCAAGCTCCAAATAATACAAAATAAATCCCTAAATATAATTTATATAACACACCCATATATACTAACTTGAAAAAACTCCATCCCATAAATAATATTCCGTTAGTTACAGACATTACTAATAAACTAACCAGTAGATTCTATGACAGAATCACTAATAACCATACTAACACACTTGTGAAGAGTCTCGGTGATTACAACAAAATATCTATACCCTTCAGGTATATACACAGATTACCTAAACACAATCTGCTTTAGGTCATCGACTTTAGAGAATATTTAATTAATATTATGTATTAGATGTATTATGAGCATTTTTAAAAATTGTAAATAGGTTTTTGAGCTATTTTTCTTATTATGCTGTAAATTAACATTAGAATAATATAATACTATGATTACTAACAAAATTAAATTAAAATTGTAAAATAGAAAATGATCAGTAGATCAGTAGCTATTAAAATAGATATAAGATGTATTGTAAACATACTTTTAGTAATAATAAAAAGCATTTAACAATCAAAATCAAAAATTCACGGAGCTTCATACGTTTGACTGATTGAATCAGTTTCGATCAGTTTTACCTCAAAATTAGGACCTGTTTGAAGTTGAGCGTGCGTGCGTTTGTAGATTGTCGCGGTTGATGCAACTTGGATCGTCTTTGCGGTTGCAGTTAGTGCAATTAGAATGCATGTTGCGTTCGGTGCGGATGCGAGCTTTCGGCTCTCTTTGAGTATGGATCTCGCCCTATCCTACGAACTCGACATAATCGGTAGGACAGGTAGGTAAGTGACGTTTACAAAGGTAGGATGTTCGCAGTACGAACATCCTCGATTCGCTTATTAATTACATCCGAGTCTCTCGATAATAGGAAGTCGTGCACTCGATACTTTGAGGATAAATAAACCGCACTTTACGTCCTGTCTTACTATTAATACACTTCTTGAGATGTGATGTGTGATTGAGTCGTCGAGTCGAGGATGGTTCGAACAGAGCATCTCAATCGTTTGCTTCAAACAAACTGGAATGGAGTCTTTCGTAATAGAAAGACAACAAAAATGTACGAAAGGATTCGATTCAAACAAATAATTCAAACAGGGTGCATTTCATTTGTTTTTGGCGAGTATTTGAAGGTTTTTGATGAAAAAGTTATTCTTTGTAAGGCTATAACGGCTGGAGTCAACTAGACGTGCCGCACATTCGAGTGTTCTTACAATAAGTCAATTGCTAGGAAGAGTAGAGACTGGTGAGTAATTACTAAAGGGCGGATAGGGAGCGTGCTTTTTCCTTTTTACAGAGCTAGAGTGCAAAAAAAAGGTTCGGCGAACCTTTAACAGCACGCTTCTGTTTAGCTCACTAGTAATTACATTTGGAGTTCACGAGTTCCAAAAATCAAGACGAAAAAAAACGATCCTTTCAAACCCAATGGTGATAACTAGACTTAGGCGGCCAGGATGCTCGACGGCTAAAAAATTGTCAATCTTTTTTTTTTGCTCTGTTGCTTTTTCGGACAATGGAGAGGTCTGTTGTTATTTTATGATGGGAAACTCGACCGCCGCCCCTTAGTGATAACCAGAGGTAGGACCGGAAGCGTGCTTTTTCGAGGAAACAGGGCGTTTTGGGTCTATTTTCCAGGAAACAGGGCAAACTACAAAGCTAGAGAGCATAAAAAAAAGGTTCATCATAAAAATGAACGAAGCACGGCGAACAATGAACAATGAACTGCGCAAAGTTGGTCCGCTCTTTAGTCTAAAGAATAAAGGATCGAGGGATCGGCGACCTCCGAAATCGATCGTAAAACCTCGTTAATTTAGAGCGTTCATCCATATTAGCCTTCTTTGCATGGATATATACATATATGTGTTTCACGTGCCGAGAACACTTTTTTGTATGGAGATATTTTCAATAGAAACGCACATTCGAAAAATATGGTTGACGCACCAGGCTCGGCACGAACAATTGTCCTACTATATGTTTCATCGATGAAAACTACGCACAACTTCTTGAAAATACCCACTCTCTTACTTATACTTACTTTTCTTAATTAAAGAAACATCTTTTAAGTATGCCTCAACTTCTCGTTGTAATAAAATTGAAGTTTAGCAGTACTTCTTTTCAAACAATGAAGTATTCTGATGCCTCTTGGAAAAAATAGGAAGATACTATATTTTTCTGTCTTTCAATCATACGCAGAATAATCTTACCATTGCTATTCTATACCAAGGATCGGACAACCAATTTGTTCATGTGCGATCAAGTTGATCGCACATAAATAAATAGAAAATTATTAAGTTAGCAATAACAGTTACATTGGGTAACGGCAGCTGAACGATGCCATCACTCTATCCAAGGACACGGACATCTTGTTCCTCTCGATTTGGTATTGACGACAGACCGTCCGTCGGCTTGCGATTCAGCTGGTTTTCGACCGTATCTCTGAATGACACTTGTCCATTGTCGTCTGTACCGGTTCTGGTCTAGTTGCCGCCGCTGTAGTATTTTTCAGCCTGGTTGATTTATTCAGTCGGCGTTTAAGCGACAAGATAAAAGCATCATTTGGATGATCTCGAGGTGGGGCGGGGAGGGGGGGGAAACTCGGAACCCAGCTGATGTATGGGCTTAGCATCGCTGGTTGACGTTTGACATGTGCTTCGCCTTCGGTCTAACAATGTTTACCAGACCTCGACGTCTAGCAGCCTCCGGCTCGCTTGATGCTCCTCGGCCGCCTGCCTTGCGCTCCTTGGACACACGACAAACAGCTAATTCAACTGTTTAGCATGTACTAGCAGCATAATGGTTGGAGTCAACGGTCAAGATTGAGTCATCAACTTCGACTTCAACATTAAACTCAGCATAAGGGTTGGCAAAGGGGTGGAGAAAGTACCTTTACAATATCTACTGGGTGGGCTGCTATCAGATGACAAAACTTCGATATATGTATTTCTATTCTTCGATATCTACCTAATAAGTCAAAAAGTTCAAGTTCAAAACCAGTTTTGAATGCTGACGTCTTTTCTGTTGAAAGCCCGCCACGCTGAAAATTTCGCCAACGTTTCCAACTAGAATTATTTATAAATCCAATAGAAAGCAGGTATAAAAATTGTAGCTAATCCAAACAAATCCTAGATCACTACCGCCGAGGATTTCGAGTTTTGTAAAGGTGTGTTTAGACTCTCTAATATATCTTGCAACAATATAAAATAAACAAAAGAAGTCTATCAATGAATGTATTTTTCCAAAACTAGTTCCATCTTCTTCATTGTTGTTAAAATTTAATGCTCAGAATATAAATGCCAAGCTACCATCTGAAATACTCAGTAGTTATGGGATTTCCATCGAGTAATTCTGCTATGCTTATAAATTCAGAAATTCTGGTGTAAGCGAGTCTTTATAAACGTTAACAAATGAATGACATGGATTACACGACCCATGTTCAATGCATTTTTTTTCATTGCTACCTTTAAAGGCTTAGCATGTAGTATTCTTGTTGCCTATCGGCGTTTTTTAAGCCCATGGATTTGTCAGCAAAACGCCGATCGGCGTTGGTCTCCAACACGCTACCATTTGTGTTTTGGGCAACTCATCTTTCTTGTCTCATATATTTTTCGAATTTCATCCACCCATCTCTTTTGCGGCCTTCCTTACACCCCATTAAATTCTCTCGGGTACCATTTATACGTACTATGCACATGTTTTATTTTATGTTTTGAGCAACTCGCATCCATCTCATTCAACACATTTTTCTGAATTCATCCACCCATCTCCCCTATGGCCTTCTACATTCTATCGGGTACCATTCGAGCCCTTATTTTGTTCGCATATACAAAATATCCACAAAATTATTCGTTCGTTTTAAGAAAGCAAAGAAACTCCACTACATGACAAACGTTAAAAAAATGCTCGTCATGGTAAAGCAGTTGCACTCCACGTATTGTAAAAAAGGTATTCAAATAATTGTATTGATGAAACAACTACGTCCACTGCCTTCCGTCAAACCATAAACTATTGTGCTATTACTTAGCATATGTATTACTACAAATAGGAATAGGAGAATCAAAAAAAAGCTCGTCGGCAAATTTGAATCGATATTTATTTATTTAATAGTTTTGGACCATTGTGGCATTACAGGAAGAACCTAATGCGCCACAATGGCCTACATTTGAAAAATATATAAAAACATGATATAAAAACAAGTAAACTGTAAATAAAGGAAAAAAGCAAAAGCAGAAAACATGGTAAAATAAAATTACAAAAAAAGTAACAAAAGGAAAATAATACATCATTCAGAGAGAAAAAAAAATAACAAAAGTGTAAAAATTAAAAATAAAATCCATAAATCCCATTCTTTGTTTACACTGATCAAAATTAAAATAGTATATAAAAATGTACAAAAGAGAAAGAAAAAATAAAATATAATATATCTAAAATATATAATATCTGGAGTCTGCTCACTGGCAAGGCTAAAAATGAGATTATATTGAGAATGGAAGCGTTATATTTTTCTACCAAGATTCTAGTGGGAATTTAATGCGAAAAATATTTCAATTTCCATTTTGGATCTTATCTATATATATAAAAATTATTATTTTGAATAAAAATACCAATAATTTTATTTTACTACCGCCATCTATGTTTAAAACTAAAAACTGGATAGACGTCAGGCACTTTTGCATTTTTGCACTATCGTAATGGCGGAGGATCCATTTACTTGATGACCAAAATGAGCAATATGGCGGATAAGAGGCAAATTTTTTCCTGAATTGTAATCGTAAGTGAAACGTAAAGGAGGTATGTAATAAAAATGTTGCCAAACGAAAGAGCCAAGTAAAGTATAGAAGACGCTTGTAAAAATCAATGTTTGTCTGTCTGTCACATATGCGTTCCTATACCATTCAACCGATTGCGATGAAACTTACATGAGTTATTGTGTATGTCCACGATGGTTTCTGTAAAAAAAAATCGCCCAAAAACTGGAAAACAGGAATGAGTGGCATTGCAATAATTTCAGATGTGTTCGCCGCCTGCGTCTATCCGACAAATTATCATTACTGTTATATAATTAGATTACACTGTTCGACACGAAAAATGGTTCAGAGACGAGATATGACTTTTCTTATAGATCTATGCCCAGTGAACACGAATCTGGTAATAAAAAAATGTTGATTGGCCCGAGATTCTGAGATATGTGTTTTTTAAATCGCGCGATTTTTCTATATCTTGGTGTTGTTCGGTCAATGTCTCAAAATCTGTTAATTTCCTGTTCAAAATGAATATTGTAATCTATAGTCGATTATTTTATCTTTCATTTGTAGTACTTTACAGCTTTCAAATCTCTCTAAGTAGTCGTCCAGTTCAAATCAAATCAAAAGTACGTATTTTCATTTGGGATTTTTTTCCACAGTTAATACTATTTTATATTGAGTATTTTCTATTGAAACATGTTTATTGGGATAGTATTCTGGCCACACTATTTTTTGTTTTGTACCAGATTCGTATTTACTGGGCATAGATCTATAAGAGTCATATCTCGTCTCTGAACCAAAAAAAAAGTCGTCATTTGTCGAACAGTGTTATTAAGTATTAATTTGAAACTAAAACATTCACTTATCGAAGCACATCGAGAAACGGGAACGGGAATAGCATGCGTTATTGTGGCATTGCAACGCATGCCGGGTTCAGCTGGTTCAAAACAAAATCTAACTCTGGTTATATGTACAACATAAACAAAGTCAAATAAGGAGAGGATGGGTTCAGCACTCTACATAGATATGCCACAAGCCAATATCGGTCGATGCGAAGATAGCGATCTAGATTTGACTCTATTGACGTAAAGGGAATAATGAGGTGGTGGACAGCCGGACAGACAGCGACCTGTCCGACTCAATGGGGGCCAACGTCCTGCTTTTTGTACCAAATCACACACAGCCTATTCCGATTCGGGAGAGATAACCCACGGCCAGATAACGTCAGTTAACGCATACCTGATCTCGGGGCACACCGATCCTCTCCGGCATCACCCACAGCCATTGCACAATGTTACCTGTCATATAGCACAACATAAAAAAAAGAGAGATGCCAATTCTCAATATCGACAATCAAAAGTCTGATCAAACTTGTTAAATACACTCAAACTCTTTTTTTTTTTTTGTATATACATATATATTTTATTCGATAAAAAGACAATGCGGTGTACAACCTATACATGACTAGAGAGTATCGTGAATCACAAGCGTCGTTTTAATAAAATGTTATTAAAAATAATTGTGCATCGACGACAAAATAATAATAAATTCATATTTACAGTTTGTACGAGTGGTGAATTTCTATCGGATGCTTTTCCGCCGAGATGAATCGTTAACCGTTTGTTACAGGCTACGACAAAACTCGGTGGTTTCAGACTGCTTTTATAAAATAATTACATATATCTTTACACTAACTTGAAAACCTCATACATCAAAACTAAATTTAGCTAAGAGGACAATGAAAACTATTTAACCCTTTGAATGTTGACGTCTTTTCTGTTGAAAGCCCGCCACGATTAAAATTTCGGCAACGTTTCCAACTAGAATTATTTGGAAATCCAATGGAAAGCAGGTATAAAAATTGAAGCCAATCTAAACAAACCCTAGATAACTACCGCTGAGGATTTCGAGATTTGTAAAGTTGTGTTTAGACTCTCTAATATAGCTTGCAACAATATAAAATAAACAAGTCTATTAATGAATGTATTTGTCCAATACTAGTTCTACCTTCTTAATTGTTGTTAAAACTTAATGCTCACAATCTAAATGCCAAGCCACAATCTAAAATACTCAGCAGTTACGGATTTCCATCGGGAAATTCTCTTAAGGTTATTAATTCAGAAATTCCGGTGTAAACCAATCTTTATAAACGTTGACAAATGAATGACACGGATTACACGACCCATGTTCAATGCTACCTGGAAAGGCCTAGCAGGTAGTATTCTTGTTTACTTTGTACATGCTCAAAATACAACACCTATCAGCGATTTTCAGGACCATGGACTTGTTGGCAAAACGCCGTTCGGCGTTGGTCAGCATTCAAAGGGTTAATCAGCCTTTTTTTTAGTTATGATTTAAAAATCATTATTCAATTAGATTTAGAATGTTACTATAAGATAAAAAATAAAAGTATCGTTTCTGACCAAAATTAAGAGGTTTACAAGTCGGGGCAATGACATATTGAATTTCACAACACATAAAATAATCACAATAATACGTATTGAATTAATACAAAATTAAATCTCACCATGTCAAAATATTTTTGTTATCAGTACAAATTCAAGCAATGCATATAATAATGGTTGTGGCTATTTGCAGGTACTATATCTGCGAATTATTGGCTATTTGCAGGTACTATATCTGCGACAGGCGCAAAGCCTTCTGCGCATGCGCGTGAACTTATAATCCGATTATAATTTCTTACATTTAATGTATGCTAGACTTGTTAATGTATCAATCCTTCATTATACATGAGGAAAATAAATTTCGCACGTCATTATAATAGATTTATATCATTTAGGTAGTTCGCGGCTTGTACTTGTATGTAGGTATTATACGTTGTATATGATAATAATTTTCTAAAAACTAATAATATTAACTAATTTGGATTATATTTTTTACTCTACGTGACTTTACGATTTCGAACTAAATCTTAAGAGGTTTAAATCAAAATTTTAACAGTAAACACGCTGACAGTGATAGTTCACGCGCATGCGCAGAAGGCTTTGCGCCTGTCGCAGATAAAGTAAATGCAAATAGTCAACAATTCGCAGATATAGTACCTGCAAATAGCCAATAATTCGCAGATATAGTACCTGCAAATAGCCAATGATTTGCAGATATAGTATCTGCAAATAGCCACAACCTATAATAATTTCAATGAAGTGTAAATATAAAATTTCTAAATGTTACAAGAATGTGACTTAATTATATTATATGTATGTATGTAATAAAATAAAAATAAAATTTTCAAATACAAGAAACAATCGATAAACAATTCAGAAATAACAGAAAGAAAACAAAATGAACGATTTATAAAATAATACTGCTAAAATATGTAGTTCATTTATATCACAATAATAAATAAAATTTTGAATAGAAACATAATGTAAATTTAAATAACCGTAAAACATAATATATAAATGAATTTTACAAAATCAAGATAATAATGAGCATTAAAAAACTACTATAGTTATGTATGTGTATAAATTGTATATATATAATTTTTTTTTTATATTTTCATTTTTCGCTCATCAAAACTTGAAGGTAGTATTGATTTAAATTTAAACTAAATGACCATGTTGAAAAAACGGTTAACGTCGGTTTTGAGATCTCGCAGTCGCCGGTCTCGGTACTCCTGATATACCACTTCTCGCTGAACGAGGTCGTCTCTCTATAGAGCCCCCACTGCCATTGCTATTGATACCGTAAGATAGATATTGTCCAGACAAATCAACACTCTCGTGCTGAAACAAGCATAACCCAGTTTAAAAAAAACAATTCAAATGAATATAAACAGTTTCAGATTGATCGAATTTACCTCTTTTTCCCTATTTTGAGCATTGAGAATGTGCTGTTTGCGCATATTGTTTCCTGTGTAAGCCACGCAACGAACTTGCCACTCACCGATGTCTTCGTTCCAATGGATATGTTGTTCCAAAAGTTTCTATTGACGAACAATCATAACATAATGTAAAACGGCAAATTTAAAATCCAATATGTATGTTATACAAATATAATCATACTTGATATTCCTTGGGAATGTACGAGTCAAGGACTAAGTCAGCTAGTTGTATTTCTCTCTTAAGCGCCCTTATGTTGTCCAATATGCCTTCCATTTCTCTCTGTTGTTCTCTCATCTGATCTGCGAGTTCGGCTTTTGCCGAGTTCAATAACTGGACGACTCTCTTCAACTTCTTAGTTTTAGCAGCATTTTCCTCTTGTAACGTTGTGTAACGGTCTTCTATATCTAAACGTTCAGCCTAAAATACATTTCAAATTTAATACAACATATAAACATCGAAAACATTGGTTGATTATCCCTTTGAGTGCTGAAGTCTTTTCTGTTGAAAGTCTGCCACGCTGAAAATTTCGCCAACATTTCCAACTAGAACTATTTATAAATCCAATAGAAAGCAGGTATAAAAATTGAAGCCAATCCAAACAAACCCTAGATAACTACCGCCGAGGATTTCGAGTTTTGTAAAAGGGTGTTAAGACTCTAATATATCTAGCAACAATATAAAATAAACAAAACAAGTCTATTAATGAATGTATTTTTCCAAAACTAGTTCCATCTTCTTCATTGTTGTTAAAATGTAATGCTCTTATGCAATCTAAAATGCTTAGCAGTTGGGGATTTCTATCAGAAAATTCTGCTATGGTTATAAATTCAGAAATTCCGGTGTAAACCAGTCTTTATAAACGTTGACAAACGAATGACACGGATTACACGACCCATGTTCAATGCAATTTTTTTTACAATGCTACCTGGAAAGGCTTAGCGGGTAGTATTCTTGTTTACTTTGTACATGCTCAAAATACAACGCCTATCGGCGTTTTTCAAGCCCATGAACTTGTTGGCAAAACGCCGATCGGCGTTGGTCAGCATTCAAAGGGTTATATGAAAATCCACATACTTCTTTTCGTTGAAGATGTGTTTGAAGTCTTTCTTCTTCTATTTTTCTCAATTGAAGCTCTTTCGATGTTTGCTCCAATAATTTTTGTTGGGCTTCAGCTTTTTCAAGAAGATTCTCTCCACCGACTAAAACCTTGCTTTCCAAACTCTTCAATTTATCTTTCAAGTCGATTTGCTGTTGTCTGCAAAATTATAATACAAAATATTAATACAAAAATTAATAAATAAAAAAAAATCATATACATTTGAAACAAGTATACTTCGTGCGTTGCAATTCTGCTCGCTTTTCCTCCAAAGCTTTCTTAGCAAGATGAGCCTTTTCGGCATCCACCTTTTCCGCACCTTCAAGCTCCTTCTTATGTTTCATTTGTCCATTACTATCAATCAAATCATCGAAATCGTCAGCTGAATCTGAACTAGCATCGTCAGAAATTGCATTGTCGGAATCAGGTGGAGCTACAAATCAAAACACATATTGATTCAAATCCAACAAAAACACTCAATTCCAACAAATATGCGGTACAAACCGTTGGCAGCATCTTCGAGCTGCTTACGAAGCTCGTCGATCTCTTGCTGGAATCGGGTCAAAAGCGCATCCTTCGGCTCTTCGTTAACGTGAGCCTTATTCTCAATGTTCTTAGCACGATTAGCATATCTCAACGTGCTTATAGTTTCTACATAATTCGACTCAGCCGGACCGATATTGGCAATCTAATCAATGCAAATTTATATTAAACTAAAAATACCATCTTATGTTAATATTAAAGCAAACGACACAAACCATAACAGTTTTTGAATTTCCACCGAGCGAATCTTGTAAAAGCCTTGTAAGTTTGGAATTCCTATAAGGGATGTGAGTACTTTTACCGTCAACCAACGCTGATATTACATTACCTAAGACGGACAGTGATTGATTTATTTTTGTAGCTTCTTTTAAGCGAACTCCAGTCGCATGTGTTTTGCTTTGCCTTTCAGAGCCCTATAATATACAAAAAAAAATTGAATCAACTGTTAAATATTAAATAAATCAAAACACCTACAGTTGAACCTCGATTATCCAGATTGTTAAAAAAAAAACAAATTTTAAGATTTTGCTGCTTTGAAGTGCATACCATATTTGTTTGTTGAAAATTTGATCACGATTTAAATATTTATTTTTAATATTACCAATATGGGAAAGAAAATGTGTTGTATTATAATTAAAAGTCAAATTAGGTATAATCAATGCTTTAAAAAGCGGTGTCTTAGGACGTTTTTTGTCAAATAAATATGGTGCTGGAACGTCAAAATAAAAACGGCCCCATTTGAAGAAGAAGAAAGTGCTGTTTCATCAAGACAATGCACCGTGTCACAAATCAATGAAAACGATGGCAAAATTGCATGAATTGGGCTTCGAATTGCTTCTGCATCCACCGTATTCTCCAGATCTGGCCCCCAGCGACTTTTTCCTGTTCTCAGACCTCAAGAGGATGCTCGCTGGACAGAAATTTTGCGCCGATGAAGAGGTAATCGCCGAAACTGAAGCCTATTTTGATGCTAAAGACAAATCGTACTATAAAAATGGTATCGAAAAATTGTATGACCGCTATAATCGTTGTATCGCCCTCGAAGGCAACTATATTGAATAATAAAATCAAATTCTAACAAAAAAAAGATTTTTTCTATGCTAGCCTACGAACTTTTCAGCCCAACTGTTATATATATTGAGTGAATGCGACAGTTACGACTTGACCAGATAATACCTATTTTAAATCAACAAAATCGAGGTTTCGTATTCTCCAGTTTTCTCCTTCGAAACTGGACCAATTTAAAAAAAATCATCATCAGTATGAGAAAGATATTTTCTATGTTTGTGTGCTCGTATTTTTTTAAGAATCAACCGTTAAAAAAGCACGCTGGACTCTTTTCGTGGGTGTAAAAAAGAGGCGATTTTATAGATGTTTGGCGGCTCCTAGCTTCCATAAAAATAACTAATCAAACAAAATAAAACCACAGAAACATGCCAATGGTGGATATCCATAGTATATTAAAAAATAATTGCTCTAGTGCCATAATTGAGGAAGGGAGAAGTGTAATACGTTTGTATGGACTAGGCGCTGGTGTCCAGCCCTCTTAATGTCAGAAGAATGAAGAAGAAGTAAGGTTATGAAAAAATCAGGATATAAAGAACTCCAAGAGTGTATGTTTATGTGATTCATCCAAAGACGAATATCTGGACAGTTAATATCTGATCCATTATTGTATGAAAAGTATTCGCGATTTGGCAGCTTCAAAAAGAACAGCTAACTTTAAGCAAAAATCCATAATTGAATTTCTTAATAAAGAATAGTTTAATATTGATCTTCATGTTATTATATATGTATATGTAGGCAAATAAAAATTATTCATACTGAATGTAAACGTCTTTCCCTGTCAATTGTGATTTTTTCGATTATCCGGACTACCTTCATCCCCAATTAGTACAGATAATAGAGGTTCTACTGTACTTATAAATGCATTTAAAATTACCGCTAAATCGACTAGATGTAATTTTCCCATTTTAACATGCTGAGCACCGTCCTCTCCCAGAGTGCTCGACTCGACCGTAATAGAAAATATAGCATGAGAACGCGAGCTCTCAGTGTTCATCGCCGTTGCACCGATAGCCCTATTTTTATTTCCCAATTGCATTACTTTATCTAATTCATCGGCATTGTGAACTACATAACCGGTGAGGTCCTTCACAAACACTCCAATATCAGGCCTTTCTTTGACTTCTAAGCTTTGCTTATTGTGAGCTTTTGAACCCAACAAATCTCTCACTTCTTCATTGTAGATTTCTAAATACGTAACTCTCACCAAAAACCTACAAAACGATTGATATTAAAAATGTAAATTAAAATGGTTTATTATATAATTTGATGATATACTTTTCATCTCCAGTAGCCTTAGCGATGTGTCCAAATATATGAGCAAAGGAATTCGGAATTATTCCTTTCAATTCGGGGGCAGACGATATACCAGCCATCGTATATGTCTTACCAGTGCCCGTTTGTCCGTAAGCTAATATTGTACCGTTGTAACCTTTCAACACTTGTTCTATAATCGGACTTGCAGTTTGAATGTAAATATCCATCTAAAACATATCGATATATGTAAAATCAGATACAAAATATACTTGAAGATATGTATATGTATGGATTAGTGTTAGTCTTACTTGAGTAGTACTGATGTCGTATACGGAATCGAACGAATATGTCTTCGGCAATTCATTCTGAATAGCGTTCGGTTTCGTCACTGTTATATTATTATTTACAGTATCGACTGATATGACGTTATGATTGCCTTCTAGTTTTTCTTTAGCATCCATGGGTCGCACTCTGACCACCACCCGAACGTTCTCCGTCTCTGAGGCATCGTTAGTCAACTCCTCCTTGAATTCACACAATACATTTTTCAATATTCCATATGGAGAATGTCAGTTTAGATTGTATGAAACGCGATACAAGGTGAAACATTGCGAAACTGTGAATATCTAATTGGGAAATTATAAATTGACAGAAGGTGTGTTTGAAGAAGATATATCATACTTACAACCATGATTGTTCACTATGTGTATACCAATTTATATTTTAGTGCAATTTTTAGACCGATGACTGTCGATCCACACCCACACCCGAGTGACAACTATGGCAACTGTCATTCAAACAGATGCTGAGAACGTAACAGCTGTTTATACGGCCACGCTCCTTCAATGTGTTGACAGATAATTTTAATCTAAATTTAGTTTTAGATATCATATTGTGGCATATGCTAAAAGGACCCGCCGTTATAATTGTTTTTGAGGATTATCTACAGGCTTAAGTGCTGTCGGCTAACAATGGAGACTCCCGAATGGACTTTCTCAGAACTGAGAGCGCGAAAGTGTGGGACTGCATACCGAGACCGTGGAACTGCGTATCTGGTACGTGACTATAACAATAGGTAAACAAATGTGTCGAGGAAGATCCAGTGAGCGACCTGATTTTTATAAGCAGGTACTTAAGCCATATGAAGGCATTCTGGACGGAGCACTGGCAGTGCGTAGATCTCCTCCATCACCCAATAAATGCTGTGAAGCGACTTTGGCCTTTTATTTGGATCCTCCACCCACCCCTACGCAACAATATAATCTTTATTGACTAATATTAATGCTACTTAATAAATTTTATCTGGAAATAATAAAAGAAGTGTTGAAATTTAAAATGAAAATTTTAAATCATTGGGGAAAACGCTGAGTCTAACTCATTCCACCAATTTGAAGTTTCTCGAGACTCATTCGCCCAACTTTTTCTATATATACAAAACACATATACGAAAATGTTTTACATATCGATACTTATTTTACGAGATTAACATTAGCTGCATATTAAAAAAATAGTAAACGGGCTACATCTCAAATGTGAATCGCTACCAGGATAACCGCCGCTACGAAAATCGTGTGCGCAACTCTCCTATCGCACAAAAAAAATTCCGTATAGAAAACTGCCCAAATATTACTCAGCATATGCTTTTTTTACATACCTCCTTTACGTTTCACATGGCTTTCGTGTCACTGGTCATTTTTACGAGATTTTTATTACTCTATTTTCCGAAATGACTATTGGATTTTTGTACAAAAGGAATATCCAGTTCTCTACATGAGGGCACTGAAAATTAAGTTGCCGTTTTCAACATCATATTTGTGTGAGCTCGGTTTCTTAACAATAACTAATATAAAAACTACAAACGAGAAATAGATTAATTTAGAGGAAGAATTGAGGGTAGCTAAATCAAATATTCGACCGAATATTTCTGAAATCTGCAAAATCCGACAAGCTCAGGTATCGCATTAATTCATTTTTACATCAAAAAAATTCTATTTTGTTAAGGGTTATTTTAGTTACAGTTTTTCTGTATATGTATATTGTTGCGTAGGGGTGGGTGGAGGATCCAAGTAAAAGGCCAAAGTCGTGCCACAGCATTTATTGGTGATTAGGGAGATACACGCACCGCCAGTGCGTCTTGATATGGTCTAAGTACCTCCTTATAAAGGACAGGTCGCTCAGAGCGTCTTCGACGTCCGGTTACTTCCCCATTGTTTAGTCACGTACTCGGATATGCAGTCCCACGCTTTGGCGTTGTCAGTTCTAAGAACCCCAAGGGAATGAGTGCCATTACCGCTGCTAAGTGCATTCGGGGGGTCTCCCATTGTTAGCCGACTTCCACTTAAGCCTGGAGATAATCCTCGAAAACAATTATAACGGCGGCTCTTTTTAGCATACGCTACAACATATCATTTTTTTAACTGTTTGTTTTCAATTTGTTTAATATGTAATAAAAATTATTGATTGGGACAAGGAATAGACATGCGTGATTAAAAAAATAAAGACACAGTTGCGCAAGAGTATCATATATTTGTACGGTACAACTCCGAATACATTTAAACATTATTCATTCTAACATTGTATTGTATGAATATGATCATCTAAAAGAAATACTGTTGCAAATTTAAATACAATATATATATATATATATAGTATAAAAATAAAAAGTGAACGCCCAATCAAAACAAATGAAATTTTATACATTAAAAATGGTCGATGGATATATAATAATTGTGTTACAGTACAACACAGCCTTTAAAAATCGAATTTTACAAATGATTGTAATATGTTTTCAGAAAACTCGCTTCCACTATTTATATATGTAGATTTTATTTTATCATAGATTGCATTGCATATTGCAATTATTTTAGAACTTGGGGAAAAATACGAGAAAGTTTAATGTATGCTCTTTATTATATATCGGTTATTTTTAATTCATAATAATACACTTTAACTAAATTTTGACTAATTTGAACACGGCAGTCAAAACGAACAATCTCGACAAATACATATGTAATATGAAATATTTTAAAGATGAAATACATTAGATATCATTAGAGTTTTTAACACACATTTACTTAAGTATATAATCTTGCATTTTTCAATAATCGTAAGATAACATTTGTAATAGGGAACAATTTGCATAATATCTGTACATTAAAAGTATATTTTATAGTTAATATTTTGCAATAACCTACTGGATATAATATAAATATTTTTGAGAACATCTAACACGTTCTTTGCTTGCATATACATATGTAATGTCCTTAATATGTACGTAATGTAACAAGCATTACCATACATGTAATTTTAATACACATGTATGAACTCATATATTTTATTATTATTTTTACAACTTCACATTTCATAGCAACATTTATATATTATTATAAATATATATATAAAAAAAAATTCATTACACATTTTAAAATAAGTTGTTTCAATGTTAACTTCATTGAAACTATTACGCTTACTATTTGAATATATGCATTTTTTTTTTTTTTTGAGAATTTGGACAATGAATAAAAGTAAACGAAATTTATTCTTAAATTATGTTCTAGTGAAACCGCACATTGTCTAAATATTTATTATTGAAAATGTGGATCTTAATTATATAAACTTTGACGACGTGAAACATGCGGGCCAAAATTACAAATTATTTTATACAAGTTTTTACTAAAAACAAAGTCAATTTATAAATAAATAGTAACAAATATAAACGATGAATAGAACTTTTCGGCATGCGAATTCAAGATTATTTGCACTTATCGTTAAACATTCAAAAAACTAATTCCTATACATGCATTGTATAATATAAATACTATGCTTGATTGAGAGATTCGCAAAGCCAATTAATTCAACATACATACTTTAGAAAATACGAATACATAGGACAGAGTTGTTTCAAACAACCAAATAATAAAGGGTATACAATATATTAATTTAGGCAAATACAAATTCGATGCAAACCTTAAAATAATTTTAACAAGAAGCTAATGAACGGCATATACACACGACATTATCAACGAAATATTTTTGTTTCTACATATATTTATATATAAGCCATAAATGAGCAAATTTAATATCTTTCCCCGTACATTATATGAATATTTTGATATGATAACTGAATATTTAATATATCGTGAGAGTATTACTCGCAGATCATATGGCGATTATAATAATAAAATATTAATTGTTAAACATTCGAGAGAAAAAAATAAAAAATAATATGAAACAAAAATGTATTAGTTAGTATATATGTATATAAGACGTATTGTGAATTATGAAATAAAAAAATATGTATCTAAATGGAATGATATCTCACTAAACATACCTTAAAAGTTAAAGCAAATCAAAGGCAGGATAAAAAAATTATTCTCGTACACAAAATAAAACTAAAAATTACTTGAGCTACCATTAAGTAGTATTAATCGGTACTATAATAATTATTACATTGCAATAAGATTATTAAAACATTAATGTCATGTTGAAAATTGTGATACTAAAGAGAATATGTATATGTAATTCGCTACTATTTTTATGTATATAAATATTTAACATTTTCAAGGAAGTCGATATAATGAGTGTGGAACTTTATGATATTAGAATTTACACGTAGATATTACATAGTGACGTTGTTTATAAAAATATTTAAATAGACGTATTTCAGTTATGTTCAAAATACAGCAGCACATGATATACAAATTAATTAAGAATTTAGAAAAAAAATTACATTGTTTAAAATCAGTTTGAGCCCAAACATACAAGTATAATAATTAGATCACAAAAAGTAAAGAACAATCCATGTTAATAATCACAAAAAGTATACATATAGATAATATAAATTTGGATAAAATTAAAAAGAATTTTTTTCTTTAACAGTCGGGCATGGATTAAAAATTATCATAGTGCATTGATATAAATTTTTGGTGTGAAATTGCACACTATATTTGACTAAATGCATATTGATATAAATATGATTTTATAATATATTATAGCGTAGATCTATAAATCTCATTTGACTCTCTAAAATTAAAAATATTCACTAAATCGAAACATCAGTGCATTTTTAAAATTTACATTTAAACAAAAGCAATTCAACAATTTATGAAGACGTTTATTTTTTATATAGAGGGTGTAAATTGTATCAAAAAGCTTGTCAATATTGAATAGTTCATTTAAAATAAATTCAGTATGTGCATACAAATTTCATATATGCAACAATCGATTGGAATATGTATGTACAAAATTGAAGAAAAAAAAAATCATTCAAAACTTAAATAGAACCATTTAAATTTTTGTGTGAAAATGTACGATGAATCCGACTAAAGGTATTTATAATATTGAACAGGCAAACCAAAGAAAAGTTTTTTTCAAACGACCTAATAATACATATGTACGTATATTTATTGTCAACATACTTTAAAACTGATCGGAAAGCAGATCACACACTTCTTGAGATACGGTTTCTTTACTAGAGCGCACTGTGAGTCGGAACATCTGGAATGGATAAATTCACCGGAATAAGTCGTCATATTGCATCTCGAAAACAGAACCGATCAAATTAAACATCACTTACTTGCGCTTGCTTGTTCGGCTCGAGTCGCAAAAGACAACCGACCTGCTGGAGACGCGTGTGGATTATTCCAGCGCAGACGAAATTATCCGGATTCGGATCTATTCCGTCGAGAAGTTGCATCCCGAAGCCGAGAAGTTTAGTGCGAGCCGCCGCCAAGTCCATCGGCGAGCTAGACTTGAATATCTTCTGGGCTCTCTGTTGATCTCTACACGCGATACAAAAAAAAAAAAAAAACCACATTAAAAACACCTGAAACAATCATTCACGTAAGAAAAAAAACACTACACACCCTCCCAAGTTTTTCCATCTTGCAAAGAATGACTCGCCGTTCATTTCAGTCGGTTCGAAGAATTTGTTTAGAGTGAGTGGTAGTTTCATTGAAATCTTTTGAGGAACATTGTTATATACAAAAGAAACTGCCATTCCGGGAGAGTCTGTGAAACATACAATTCGATTAGCGATCATCGTATTCATCGTTCTTACTGAGATATTACCGAATTAATCACCAGCAAAATCGTCCAAGCACTCGGCAGTCAGCATCTGCTGTACTTGAGCACCGGCTTCCAAAAGTGGTTCGACAGGTTTCATAAGGACGTTAAGCTTTGTCGAATTTTCCCATAATAATTCCAGACTTAAACTGTAAAATTAACAATAGTTAAAGCAAATCCATTCAATAATAAAAAAAAAACAATTAATACAAATACAATTTACACACCTGTGCAAAGGACTTTGGGTTTTGTTACCATAGAAAAGACCGATCCTTCCCAAATTTTGTCTAAATTCACTCTTGACACCGATTTGAATGAGCTCATTTTCAAACAAGACTCCATTATTTTTAAATATGAACCTAATACAAAGATCAATGAGTATCACATACATACATACAATATATAAAACTTTAATTAAAATAAAAAATCACTTCTTAGCGTTGTTTTGTTGATTACTCGGTGTAGAATTGTTGCGATTATAGAGATCACCCAATACATCCAGCAAACCACCAGAAGTAGTATTTCCACTAGATGGAGGTGTAGACAATCCCAAAAGATCGGCATTGGTTGCGCTAATATCAAACAAATCTCTATAAAACATTATAATACCTACATGTACAAGTTTTCACAGGTTCTGCGACAAAACGCTCACAGACCTAACACTCACGCGACAAAATACTCACAGATAAAACGCTCACGCGAAATTATACTCAAAGATAAAACGTTCACGGGACAAAACGTTCACGCGACAAAAAGCTCACGGAATTATTCGTACGTATAAAAACGTTATTTTTTACAACAAAATTAATCCAAAATTCAATAAAACGTGTCGTGACGTATTTACACATTATCCTATCACAGATTAATAAATAAAATATAAATTAAACAAACCAGTTTAATCTCAATTTATTCACAAAGTATCAACTTAATTATAGGACTTTTAATGTCTTCGTATTAATAAGGATTGTTGTACAGTTACAACTATTTTTTTAATTTTTGTTAATTATAAATGCTTTTAAATGTAAAATAATCAACCGAATTATATAATATTATGTTTCTGTAACTAATATTTTACATATAAAAGCATTTATAATAAACAACAATTAAAATAAAACTTGTAACTGTTCAAAGGTCCTTATTAATACAAAGGAATAAAAAATTCTTATAAGTTTATAATTTGTAAAAATTGAGATTAAACTAGTTTTAATTTATATTTTATTTATTAATCTGTGATAGGATAATTATTTAATTGATTTTGAACAATGATTTTGTAAAAAATAATGTTTTTGTACGTACAAATAATTTCGTGAGCGTTTTTTCGCATGAGCGGTTTATTGGTGAATATAATGTCCGTGAGCGTTATGTCGTTTGAGCGTTTTAACTGTGAATATAATGTCAGAGTTTTTTTGTCCCATAAGCGTTTTGTCGTGACACCGTTTTCACATTTCATACATAGTTTGAATTGATAACTTACCTAGTATTGTTAGAATCGTTATGATTGTTAGTTCCAGAAGAGTTGGGAGGATGCGGACTTTTAGACGTTCGTATTTCATTATCGGGAACACGACCAGGTTTCTTTTTCTTTAAGACGGCTAGTATAGACGATTCTCTTTCGGGGAATGCTGGCATCTCTTCAAGAACTGTGGCCTACATAAGCAAATATACTATTAGACAGAACAGTATTGACAAAATATGATACAACAAAACGTAGCTAAAATATATATATATATATATACCAGGACATCAGAGCTGGCAAGTATGCTAAGTTGTAAATATTCGGAAGCTCTTTGCTGCAGCTCAGCGTCGGCTGAACGCAAATTGGAGTGCTGTCGGAACACGTCTTGTATCTGAGTTTGGATCTCCGGAAATAGATTGACGAACTTGACATACGTGGAGAGTAAAAGCGCACGAGTCATAGGTGAGCAGAGATGATACTAAAAATCACAAAACGTTCGATTTTACATATAAACTTAACATAAAACTACACGAAATCAGTTATATTATGATTTAAACAAACCTTAGAATGGAGCAGTTGAAACTGAACTTGCGGAGAGGATCTTTGATCGCCAGCGATCAAGTTACCGAATTCGCCTAAAATATAACCACCGACCTTTACCATGTTTTCGTGACATGCTGGAGCTTGAAGTGCCTAAAATTTGAATCAAAATTTCAATATAAAATCATAAAAAAAAAATGAATTGCTTCATTTCACCAATAACTCACTTCGAACACGGTCTTTGCCGCATATCCTTGCACTTCTTCTCTATTGATAACGATTTGTATAACCCTATACCAAACCTCCTCTGACACATAGTCACCCGCTATTCTTATCAGATTTAATATCACGTCAACATACCTGTAAAGATAATTTTTACATTAAAAAAATGAAGAAAAAAAAGATTAATAAAAAATAAATCCTCAATAGATAACAAACCAAGTAAAGTCAGTTGCGTATTTTTCAGCCAAAATGGCAACTTTCAAAACCATCTCTTCCCGGATGGAATAATCAGCCGTTTCCAAATATGCGAGCATCTCTTGTACGATCTCCTCAGCATTGGACTTGTCACACATGGCGTACAATAAATCAACAGCCTGCTGGCGTACTGATACATCTTTTTCCATCTAAAAAACGATCACACAATTAAAAAGCATTCTATCGTTTTTAAAATCCAACACGATCCACTTTTATTATCATATATATGTATATAATATCGCTATGTGTCTGTCTGTCTGAGATAACGCTCGCCGTCCTACAATAGTCGTTTCGATTCCACATATATATGTACGTCACAGCTAAACCACTGCCAAAACGTATATACGAATACAATAACAAAAGAAAATAACTTCTATATACACTGATCGCTACTAATTTTTCCGCTTGGCAGAGAATTTACCACCTATCTATGAAAATTTATTTAATTAATTAATTAATTTTTCTATCGGTGTTTTATATTGTTTATATATAGATAGATAGGTAGGTGGTTTTTACCATTTTTTTTTCATATTAAACAATTAAATATATTTAAAAGGTATTTGAAAAAAATTCTACCGAGTGGGAATCAAACACATGACCGACGACACATTTCTTTTCATTTTTTTTTATTTAATAACTTAAAATGCTGACACCCATGCGATGATATGTCATTGGGTACAACACTAGTTATTATATATATAAAGACGCTATTCTGTGTGTGTGCGGGGGATATTATGTGTGTAACGCTAGCCGAACATAATAAATCGATAAAAAGCCTAAACTTTGTATAAATTCATTCGTCGAGACATTTCCGCGGTGTCAAACCCTGCGAAACCACAAATATCCTCTTATAGGTATATCTGAGCTCAACAGGGTTCAACCACTAAGCCAACGTCGATTCTTCATTTGGGCTTTTTTTTTTATCAATATTAATCGAAATTGCTTACTTCACGTCATAATAATTGTATTTAGCGAGGTTTTGAACCATTTTTTTGTTTTCATATTAAACAATTAAATATAAATATTTTAATTTAAATTAATTATATTTTAACGATATTTGAAAAATAAAATGAAATCGAAATCGCGGGTGTCGAAACCAGATACTTCTCAGTCATTAGGTTATTGCCTTCACCATAACTAGACATACATAACTCCTGAACATATTTATCCATTTAATTGAATATTATATATAGGAATACAGCTTCTTTACGGTTGTCTTCAGAACTCTGCCTTCTTTTTGTCAATATTAATCGAAATTGCTGAAGTCACGCGATATAAAAAAATACGTAACGGTAGTTTTGTTTAGCGAAGTTTTAAACCATTTCTTTTCATATTATCCGATTCCGATTTCGACTTCGATTTTGACTTTGGGTTTTATTATTTCACTATTTTTTTTATTGCATAATTTGTTAGGCATAATCCATGCGATGATATTTCGTCGGGCATGTCACTAGTACCTTCATAGACAGTATAACAACATCCTCATGTTTCTTTACAGCCTCGTGAGAAAACTCCGAAGTTGCAAGGTGACACATTGATTCTAGAGCCAAGTAGCGAAGATTCGTTTCACGGTTACTCAAAAATTGTCCCAGTTGATTGCAGGCACGAACCAGTAGATTGGCTTCGCTGTAACAGAAAATGAAAATTATCAAAATAACACAATAGAACTGAACTAATTAAGTCATAGAATGACACTTACCTGTCGTTATGTATGATTAAGCTAATGGCTTCGAACAACACGGCATTCTTAGCGTTGCTATGCTGAACTTTTTTAGACTTGGGCGGTTCTTGAGCTTTGTTCAGTATCGTTTCTAGACATTCGGACAATCTACCCCTGACGCCGGGTTCATCGGCAGCCGGCGGCGAATAGTTCTGCAAAAGCCTCAACAGTTTAACGGAGAGCCACGGCGCCGGCACGAAGTAATAAGTATAGTCCTGCAAATCGGTATAGCTCGCAGTCACAATCTGAAATAAAATCAAACATTCAATAAATAGAACATAACGACTTTGACGTGTGTTAGTTTTGCGCATTTAATTTACCCGGCTCAGCCTGGAGACGGCCAGATTCACACATCCTTTATATTCGTCTGGATTTTTCTTAACGAGTGCATCGATTAAGGACGTAGCTGCCGTGACGACGCCCATATGTTGATCGTTCAGCAGATGGATGATGCGAGACGTCCATTCCTCTCCCGGTATGATTTCAGGACACGTACGGAACAATCGAAGGAAGCAAAGGGCGGCCGATTGCTTGACAACGTCCATCGTATCTCTACGAATATGATCAAAATACTAAATAGTAATATTTTATAAAAATTTGACATAATAATTCACAAAACGTAAACCTTTGATTATTATAAATAAATATTTTATGTTTCGTTTGACGTACCCTGAAACGAGCAACTTGGGTATTTCAGTGCCGAAAGCTTCAGCCATATCTTTGCTGCCGATATTAGCGATGCACTGAAGAGCAAGATTGACGTGGATCGGATTGCGGGATTGAAGATCATTTTTGATGTTTTGAATGATCAAATATATTAAATCGCTGTTTGTGTTGACGAGGACCGATATGAATAAATATCCCTAAAATACAAAAATTCAAAGTAGACGTTCTGATGAATAAAATAGTGTGAAATTGAAAACCAAACGTACAATTTGCTTTTCAGAATATTTATTCGACGACAGAAGATTCACGGCTTCCATATGTCCAAAGTCGATGTCGTGTCCGAGCAGAAATATGAACAGCAATTTGCAGACATATTTCTTTTTCTGGTATCCGTCGAGGGTTTTATCGCCTTTGAATTTGCTGCGGATGTTGGCGAGCTCCTTATTGATACGTTTGATCTCCGCCTCTTTGCTTTTGCCTATAAAAACACACGGAAAATTTAAACACATCACAGTCGGCTTCAAACATATCAATCGCTAGACGATAATCGTAAATCCCACTTACAATTTCTTATGTCGGATATGAACACAGCCAAACCTCGCATTCCATCTCCCCGGACAGCCGGCATGTTGCCCCTTGACCTGCAAATCGACACATGTAGAAAATTTGTACAAAAAAATTAAACATAATTATATCACGCCCACATCAGTGTGGACCAGTTATAAATTTCTTATCACGCAACACACCTAGTGATAATAATAATAGTGTATTCAATACTTTCGCGCAACGAATAAACGTTTTTGAAATAAAATTGTGCTTATGATCGTGTAATTGTTAATCGTCAGTTTGTAGAGCTCGCGAAATGCTATCAAGAGAAAGCATGAATGATGAAATATATATATATATATATATATATATATATATATAGTTTGCAATGAACAGGATATGTACGTATAAACTGTTATATGTATGTATGTCAATTCATTCTAATGAAACATTAAAATAAAATTTATAATCAGTTTGGTATTTTTAAAACATTTAATATAAAATGAATTTCAGATATGATAGTTAACCAAAAACCAATTATGACTGATTTGAGTCATCATCGAATAAGGATATTATATTAAATTTCAGAATCATAATAAATATGAATCCACTGATGTGTAAAATGTTACCTCACGTTTCAAACACACTCATTCCCATACATATATGTAGATAGTGAAAACTAATACAGTACACTTCGATTTATCAAAATAGATAAGTGAAATCCAAGAAAATCGATTCGATTACTGGCGAATATATGTTTAAATGTATGTAAATGATTTTCATGAACGATTTGGATTAGAAACAAGATGATTTGCTTTCAGGTTAACAGGTTAACCCACATATTGAACAGTTTTTCTTAACCTTTAAAGTATAATCAATATGCTAAAGCAAATGCTAACCAGGGCTGTAGAGTCAAAATTTACTGACTCTGACTCCGATATTAACCTTAACGATTTTAATAAGAACGACTTTTCTTGCCAACGTATGAAATCATTAGTAATAAGAAGAGGTATGTAAAAATGGTAACGATTTTTAAATACAAAAAATTAAAGGAATTTTAAAAAAATCATTAAAAATTGACCCAATTTGTTGAAATATTGGTAATGAATTAAAAGAAATTACATTAATAGTGTATGTGTATGAATTTCATACACAAATCAATGAGAATAAAAAAAGTATGAGAAATAATCGGTTTTGTTCACAAAATATCAAAATACCTACAATTCGATTTTATTTGTAGTGTACTTTTAAAATCATGATTTTCATAAAAAAAATTGGTGGATTTACTTCAGTAAAATTTGAGACTTTAGTTGACACATACTGTAATACTATTACTTGAAGAAAATATTAGAACGGAGTCGGAGTAAGTTGCCTTTTTTTGTGACTCTGACTCTGCTTGAAATGCTCCGACTCCACAGATCTGATGATAATTGAAGATATGTATATGTAATACTAATATTAGATTTTTCCTTTAAAACAAATCGGACAATTATTCCTGAATCGGTGACTAAAAATAGAAGCAGATAAGAAAATGGCATAACATATTACGTTAGAAAAATATATCAAAATATGGTTCATTTATACATGCGATTCTTTTCATTACGAAGAAACTATGCACATATTTCAAATCAAATAAAGAAAAGGCAACTAAAAATCCATAGCAATAGGAAAGTAATACATTTCACTCAATGTTTAATATCAGAAATGTAACGTTTTTTAATATGTGCATGTCTAAATGTGCCAACAGGTGTTCTAATTTTATTTCCGATTTGGCACATTCAGCCGACTACTTGCTCGACTGAAAGGAAATGAAATCAAAAAATTGTACTCAGTAAAACTGACGATATTAAAATATACTGCATTGAAAGTGTATTGATTTTACTTATGTATGTACTGTCATAAGATTTACAATGTCTCTCTGTAGGAAATGGTACTTATTGATTATGACGCGCGGGTGAATTGTTTAGCAATTTTCATCATTCGAAGAACGAGATTGATACAGAGTGCTAATTCAATCATAGAGCAGCCCCGCTTATGTAAAATCGAACGGAAAAACCGTCGATAGGATCCGTGACAGAAAGAAACGTCAAATGGAAAGGGCAGGGTCCTCATTAACCATCTAAGGTGCGAGGTGAGAAAATTGAATAGCGCCACATAGGACGTGCACCGTGCTAGTCGGTATTGTCGAATTTTGAATGACATTTGCCGCGGAACAATGGGCGTTACGGACGAGGGCAATAAGGCGCATAATCGAGTGTCGATCTGGAGTGGTGTGTTGGTGTGTTGGTGGTGTTGGTGTCGGTGTCGGTGTCGGTGTTGGTGGTGGTGGTGGTGGTGGCAGTGGGCGGCCGGCGTTTCCCCGCGGTTGGCGAATTTGTTGGTGATAAGGGGCGAACCGGCGCGCACACACACACGCGCGCACGCAGATAAGGTGCGTGCGGGGCGGAGGGGCGCGAGGGCGGGTGGGGGCGCAGCGGGTGGGGGCGCGGGCGCTGCGCCCTCTGCCACTGTAAGAAATGAGGGGCGATGACAGCGACGAGGACTCACCCGCTCGCCGATTCGGCGACAGCGACAGCGGCAGTGGCAGCGGCGACGGCAGCGGCAGCAGCGGCGACTGTCACCGACACGAACACGGCCACCAACACAACCGTTGGCTCGCGAACTCCGTTGTCTCTTTCGGTGACAGGTGCCTGAAACCTTTGAGCAAGGCGTTGTGCAATCGAACGGCTCAACGGCTCAACGACTCAACAGCTCGACGACTGAATGGTTCAACGGCGGGTCTACCTCACGGCGCCGAAAGTGAAAAAGTCGAAAAAGCAAATATCGGAAGGCAAACATCGAAAATCGAAAGATTTTAAGTCGAAAGATGAAAAAGGTGCATGGTAAGCGGTACTATATATATACCAGTAGCGGCTCGTGAAAATTCATAGTGGTGGGGCTGATCAAATTAAAACAAAAATAGCATGTGTAGGCGGGGTAGCGATGTGTTGACCGTATCCCGGCCTAACGAAACACTGTTGTGTGGTTCAAAGATGGGGTCACCAATGTAGGCGGGGTACGATGTGTTGACCGTGCTGTTGAATGATCAGAAGGTTGCGTAGATCACGTCGGGGTAGTACCAATGTAGGCGGGGTAGCGATGTGTTGACCGCTTCGAAGGCTGCGTGGCTCTTAGTCGGGGGTCACCAGTTATGGTGAGGTTGGAAGTTGACTGCACTGTGGGCTGCTTTGTTGACTGCTTTGAAGGCTGCGTGGCTCTTAGTCGGGGGTCACCAGTTATGGTGAGGTTGGAAGTTGACTGCACTGTGGGCTGCTTTGTTGACTGCTTTGAAGGCTGCGTGGCTCTTAGTCGGGGGTCACCAGTTATGGTGAGGTTGGAAGTTGACTGCTTTGAAGGCTGCGTGGCTCTTAGTCGGGGGTCACCAGTTATGGGGATCTAGTCTTATTGTGAAGGTCTTCTTCACCACCAGTCCGCCATGTATTTTAATGGTGGCGGCGTGTTTCGACCGTTTTGGTTCCACTCGACTGGTAGGGGCGTTCCGCCTGAGTTTAATATAATGACTGCAGGTGCATGTCGTCTGGGTTTCGGGAATGTAGTTTGTTGTTGCGGAATATTCTCGAAGGTTTCGATGACGATGACGACGACGAGATTCCTACACACGCATATGTACTATACTGGGAGGTCTGCAGCCCGCAGCCTATGTAAACGACAAAAATAGCATGCATTTGTACTGTACTGGGGGGGGGGGGGGGACTGCAGCCCCGCAGCCCATATGGACGAGCCGCCACTGATATATACTATGGTAAACGGACTACTAGTCATATGTAAACCAGTCACAGGACAACCGGTCGTTCTAGATCAGTCACACGTGATCACTCGCACACTAAAACTAGTCACGAGAAAACTGGTTGACCGATTTTAGGGTGTGAGCAGTTTTCTCGTGACCAATTTTAGGGTGTGACCAGTTTTCTCGTGACTAGTTTTAGTGTGACGGGTGATCACGTGTGACCGATCTAGAGCGACCGGTTCACATTTGACTAGTAATCACCGAACCATATAATATATATCAGTGGCGGGTCTACCTCACGGGCCCGAATGTGAAACGCCCGAAAACGCAAGTATCGGAAGGCAACGATCGAAAATCGAAAGATCTTAAGTCGAAAGATATAAAAAAGAATGCATGGTAAACGTGACCAATCAGTGGCATGCGGTGAAATTATCTCTCTTTTTGTCATACAGCCTTATTTAATGTGCGCGCGCAGGATACGGGAGAAAAAGCCTGTTCCTCTTGTATCCTGCTCGCGCAAACAAAGTGAGGATATACGACGGGGGGAGAGAGAGAGTTCTTCCGCACGCCACTGATATACATATATACTAACCGTTTTTCATATGTATGCATGGTAAACGAACATTTTCGACTTTTTGACGGTCTCCCCTCAACGGCTCAACGACTGAATGGCTGTCTCATTTGTCGCAGCCAATTTCACTCTCATTATATATCCTATCCTTGAACAATCTTGTACAGACTCCAGGGATGTTCAACTCGAGAGCACCCCGGAAGTCGGTTTCGTAGAAGCTCGTGGTAAGCGTGGGCGGGGCTGGTTTCCTCCAAGGGATCTACAGGTCGTCGTCTGCGGTCTGGTCTCTGCTGCTGTCGGCTCGGCTCGATGTATATCTCTCTCTCTCTCGTACAGTGTGCGTAAGTGAGGGTGATACGGGACAAAGGCGGGAAATTGAATAGTAATGAAAACAGGTTATAATTCTGTTTGTAAGGTAACTGTATTTTATCTATATATATATATATATATATACCCAGAGATCAAGCAGGGGGCAAAAAAGGGGGGGGGGGAGTCCGACTTGAAATTAGCGCGCACGTGTTCAAGAGGTTATGATAACCTCACTCAACCACGTGGCTACGTGATCTGACTTCGACGAAGAGAGACCAGGAATTCCTCACTTCTCACCGGACGTATACTGAAGCTGTACTTCCAGTATCGTCTGCCGATCAAGGCTGAGCTGATCGGGACTCGGTGGTGGGAACCAACTCGGTAGCGAACAGAGATGTTCACTCGACCGACGCGGAAAACGAATAGGAGGCGTGGACGCGCGCTCTGCGCCGATCTCCCTCCAAAACGGCTCCTTTGGTCGTAACGCCACGAAAGCTGACCATGAAGACTTGGTCGGAACATACTCCCCCCGTTGGAAGTCAGAGGATCGAATTCCAAAACAAATAAGAATTAATGGTGCACAAGCGACTAATGAAATACACAAAAACCAAGCAAATAAGCAAAAAAATAACAAAAAAACAAAAAACAACACAACAAATAACCCAGTCAGCAAACAAAATAACATTAGTCCATCGTCAATTTCCCATCCTACATAAGCAGCTGACTAAGCCGGCAAGAAACAAACAAAAAATAGACAAACAAACAACCAAAACACCAACAAATAACCAACACCAATGCTAGGTAACAATATTGTTCAATCGTTATATGTCCCAATCTATCCTGATAGCTCTATTACAAAGCACCAATCAAACCAACAAGAGAAGCATAAAAGAAAAGCAACTCAAAAACTTAAGTTAAAACACATAAACTGAATCCACAACACAGATACAAACAACGCGCCAACTTTAATGTGGGACGTTATGAACGTTCGCCACACCGTTGCACAAATTCACTGAGTGCTGCTCGACTGGCAGTCGAGCTACTCGCCGGACTGCTCGCTTGGTGTTGCTGATGGAGGAGTAGTAGGACCTACTCCTGTGCCCCTGTCTGCCAGGGGCCGCTGCTGCATGTGCTGGTGTGGTAGCACCCTCGCTCCGGGTTGATCGACCAGATCCTCCTGCTGTTGCGCAACTAGTGGTGCGCCAACTAGGAACTGGCCAGGAGTTATGGGAGCTGGGTTGGGAAGGTCGAAAGATGTGAGGGTTAAAGGGCGCGGGTACATTGCGCTTCGGCAAGCGGAATCTTCGTTCCGCGTAAATACGCGATTCGTCCAGGGGACGCGTAACTGTCTTGACTGGACGTCTCGCGCCAAAACAAGATAACGGATCACGACCCGTTGTGTGATGGCAATTCCGAGAATCGCTTGAAACTGTGGGCGCTTCTAGAGAGCCGCCCAATATCCAGCCGAAAGCTGTATTCATCATCGCGATGCGTCCTCCTCTGTCACCGCGTGACTTGGAGGGAACTAAAATGGTATGTTTGCCATTGCGTAACATCGCATGATAGGCGTCGCTGCCTATCACCATATCCACTGTACCGGGAATATCGAATGACGGATCGGCAAGGGGGAGATGAAGCGGCAAATGGCTCCGAATCTCGGACACGTTGCGCGATGGAAGTTGATTCGCGATCTCGGGCATGATTGCGCAATCGAGATCAACACTGGAGCCCTGATTGGGGATGTGCGGTAGAATTCGAATTACCGCGCCACTAGTAATGGACGTCCTATTTGAACCTATTCCTACCAGGTTGACGTCCATCCTTTTCGACTTTAAGGCGAGTCGCCTTCTTAAGTCTTCAGAGATGAGGTTGAGTTCGGAGCCGTTATCTAACAATGCTCGAACCTTGTGCGAACGCCCATCTCCGCCGCGAACTTGTACTTCCACGGTGGATAACAGGACAGTTCGGGCGTGAGAAGGCGATACGCGTCTCACCGAGTGTAAAACCAACGATGATTTTACGGGTTTGGCGTTCTCTGATTTCTTTGGGCTCCGATAATGTTTGGCCTTATTTGAAGGCGAAGTTTGGTATGGAGTTGAGTCATGTAACATGGTGTGATGGGCATGACCGCATTTGAAGCATCTCTGCTTTGTTTGGCACGCGTGAACTATGTGCCCTGGCCTCAAGCAGTTGAGACATAGTCGACGTTTTATGGCGTTCGACCTACGCTCATCACCGCTCATTTGGCGGAATGATGGACAGGCTAGCAGAGAATGACTTCCGCTGCAGTGGATGCAGGAGGGGCTTTCCCCTCCCACATGTAAAGCGGCCGCCCTTTGGCCAGTAGCGGTTCTTGGTCGAAGATTTGACTCGCCTTTTAAGACGTAGTCGGCATTTGCCATCGACTGGCAATGGAGCGTCAAAAATTCGATGAGTTTGTGGTAAGTGCAATCCTCATATTTTGGCGCTTGAAGCTCCCATTGTCGAACCGTGTATCGATCGAGCTTCCTCGTGATGCACATGACCAAAATGTCGTCCCACGTTTCGACCGGGACGCCTAAGTTGGCCAGTGCACGGACATGCATGTTCGCATCGTCTATGCAACGATGCAAACTTGCGTAACTATTAGACGCAACTTGTTCCGCGTCTAATATTGCTCTAATATGGGACTGAACAACAATTTTTTTATTGTTGTAGCGCTGCTCCAGAATGGACCAAGCGCGGGAAAAGGAATCATCAGCTAACTCTAAGCCACTGACTACACGATTGGGTTCTCCCTTTAGGACTGCCAACAAGTATTGGAAACGGGCGATTTGAGAAGTTTCGCCGGCCATCGCGACCAAGAAGCGTTGCGAAAAAAGGGGCCAATTTTGGATGTTGCCCTCAAACGTGGGCAACTCCAACCGGGGCAATTTGATTGCTATATTTGATTGCGGTATGGGTGATTGCGGCACAGGTGTAATGGCGGATGCAGCGACATCTACCGGCGGAATGCCCAATTGCGGCTCCCGCACTCTGAGCATCTCCATACATCGCTCGAGGGCGATAAAATAGTCCGTTTCAAATTTGTCGATGACGGACTCAGAGGCCCGAGCCTCCGCTTCGTCCAGCTCGTCAAGCTGAGCTTGGACCGATTCGAACTCGGACAACAACGGTTTAATTAACTCAAGTCTGATTTTGAGCATGGAAATGCTCAGATCTCCCTCCAATTTGTTTGCATTTTTTGTTAAGCGTGAGCGAATACCTTTACGCGTTTTCCGATGCTCATCAGCCATCTTGTACGCGGTGAAAAGGGTAAACAAAGGACAATGGACACGGAAAACACAAAATGGACGCTGGCGACCAAAAATCACAGCAACAACAGAAAAATGCTAATTACGACCAACCTGGCTTAGACGACGTTGACAGACCAGCTCTGGAGGATTCGGCTATCGAAGGACCAAATGTACAGACTCCAGGGATGTTCAACTCGAGAGCACCCCGGAAGTCGGTTTCGTAGAAGCTCGTGGTAAGCGTGGGCGGGGCTGGTTTCCTCCAAGGGATCTACAGGTCGTCGTCTGCGGTCTGGTCTCTGCTGCTGTCGGCTCGGCTCGATGTATATCTCTCTCTCTCTCGTACAGTGTGCGTAAGTGAGGGTGATACGGGACAAAGGCGGGAAATTGAATAGTAATGAAAACAGGTTATAATTCTGTTTGTAAGGTAACTGTATTTTATCTATATATATATATATATATATATATATACCCAGAGATCAAGCAGGGGGCAAAAAAGGGGGGGGGGGGGAGTCCGACTTGAAATTAGCGCGCACGTGTTCAAGAGGTTATGATAACCTCACTCAACCACGTGGCTACGTGATCTGACTTCGACGAAGAGAGACCAGGAATTCCTCACTTCTCACCGGACGTATACTGAAGCTGTACTTCCAGTATCGTCTGCCGATCAAGGCTGAGCTGATCGGGACTCGGTGGTGGGAACCAACTCGGTAGCGAACAGAGATGTTCACTCGACCGACGCGGAAAACGAATAGGAGGCGTGGACGCGCGCTCTGCGCCGATCTCCCTCCAAAACGGCTCCTTTGGTCGTAACGCCACGAAAGCTGACCATGAAGACTTGGTCGGAACAAATCTTTCTGTCAGGCAGGCGACGACTCACTGATGCTACATTATTTTTTAAATCACCTAAATCAGAGAAATGTTATAATAATAGAAGGGTAAAAGTCGGAATTCTCGACAGGGCGGACCCTTTAAGCTCGGAAGCGAGGCTCGGTCGACCCGCTCCTTCTTGTCATTGGTTGCTCTTTGCGAGTACTTCAGTATTGCCGTGCTATGAATTAACTCCTTTTACGTGATGAAATACTCCGACATATACTGCCTGGTTCGCAACCACTGACTGGTTCAACTGACATATACTGACTGGTTCAACCGTCCGAAATCATATGCGAACCAGGCAGTATACTTTAGAGTATTTCATAAGGTAAACGTCGAATTTTGGGTATTGGGTATTGGGATCCTAATGCAGGCCTTTAAACATATAGAAAGATGTTAATAATCTCATGGATGGCGCGTAGAACCAAAGCTGAGGCACTGGCCCTGATGGAAAAACATGTCGAACACACGAATATTTTTCATATTGCTTTAGACAGAACTTTTATGTGATTTTAGCTCTTACCACACTGTAAAGGATAATGAGTGTCCAGAACTTATATTTTATTTTATTTTTCCAAATATACTTGAATGCATGCAGGCTCTTATTATTTTATGTATTGTTCATCAAAACCTCTATAATTCGAATTATGTCATTACGAAACAAAAAAAAAAACGATCAATATCAACAGAAATATTTATTTTATATAAGACCCTTGTAATCGTGCTTCATAGATACGATTGAGAGATGGGGAATTAATTTATTCATTAATTCACTTGAATTTGGCCAGCGATCACATTGATATTTTCAATATTTTACCATGAAGTAATCAATATTGTTTCTTCGACTTTGATTTCAAACCAGGCGAGGTTGTTAATCTGTTATTTTAACACTACCATTCTCTGGTCGTCAAATAAAATGGTACTTTGACAATCAAACAGTTAAAACACATGGCTGTAAATTGCTTTTAGTTTAGACCATATCTCTGATGTGGCGTCGGACGTTCCTTTGACACTTCAAATGGTCCGAGTAGTGTTTTTCGGGAAGGAGACTGTCATCAATGTCCGGTTCATCTTCAGCTGAGCTTTCCGTCTCCATCCACGACAGTCCTCATCCACTGGTGCAACACATTTGAACCCGCCGTCAGTTATAACTATTTACAAGTTTCACTAAATGGTTGCCTGATACGATTTGTCTTTCTCGTGTGACACTTCTGAAATTGTTCAACGGGATTCGAAACGTCGAAACTGGAGTTAAATGGAAATTTGGAGGTGAAGATAGAAGTTTTACTGGATGATTTAATTTGGGAGAGTGAAACAACTGTTAACTCGCTTCCAAAAGCGTGAGACTCCCTGCTACTGTCGAAGATAATTAACAGACATCTATTGTCTTAGAATCCAGCGATCCTGAGGAAAACATCTATTTAAAATATATATATATATATATATATAAATCCACCGGTAAAGTGATAACACTGTTAAGATATTACAGGCGTTTTAAATTACATTATATTTTCCCTACATTATATTACCCTTTGTTTCGGCACTAGTGATTAAACTGCCCTGATAGTAACTAGTACTTGTGATTGAACTGTCTAACTAGTAATTTGTAATTTCAATTTATATATAATGTAACTAGAAACCTGTGTTTATAATTTGAAACTTGTATCTTGTATCTCAAAATTTGTAGACACATCTCGTCAGCAAAAATTGCTATTTGGAAAATAAAATATAAGTATTTGAGCATCATGTTTATAATTTTTGCCAACTCCTACCCGTCCCCTTACATAACATAAATAAACTTGTGTATTTAAAATTCTAACTACAATTTTTGCAACATCTGCCCCCGTGACAGTTTACATAATCAACTTGAATTGCAAATATACAATTTACTGCAGAAACACACACATCTTTGTTTCTAATAATGTGAGAAATTTCATTCTTTGATTTTTAATAATGTGACTGCCCAAGATGACCTTTCTAAATGGTTCCCCGCGTTTGCTCGACATGATCGGTCGTCACGCCACATCCTTATGCATAACGTATACTCCTGGTATTCTAAAATTTATTTTTTTGAAATCTCCACACTTGTCCACGCACTCGTAAACCGGAAGTAGTATTTTTTTTTAAACAATATTTCATTATTTTATTTTGACCTTTTAAATTACTTTAATCTTCTTGATATTTATTGTGTATAATAAAGATAGTGATTTTAAGAAAAAATAAAAAAATAAATCACCAAATTAAATGAACCGGAAGTGGGATTTTTTCCTCTTGGAAAGGTCAAAAATGTTGTGCCCATTATCCTGCCCACACCCCTGAATGTATCAAGCCGAAAATTTATATTTGTATTCTTTATGTACTAACTTAGAGCTGATAAGGTTTTGGTCAGAATTTGTAATCCGGAAGTAATATTTTTTTTTAAACAATATTTCATTATTTTATTTTGACTTTTTAAAGTATTTTAATATTTTTGATATTTATTATGTATAAAAGTGATAGTGATTTTAAGTAATGAAAAAAAATTTAACAAAATCCGACAACCGGAAGTAGAACTTTTGTCGTGTGCAAGTTTCCATACATTTACGCTCATTATGTATCGAAAATGCTGTCTTGGCTATTAGTATTTCATAATGCTGCCGGTATGTGTGAATGTGTCTGTACGGTTCAATATAGAATTTTGTTTTGTGACTTGCTTATATTCCTCTAATAAATAGATAAAGTCATGGGTTGGTCACACCCAAATTTTATTTATTTATGTACATATATGAGACTTTTCATCCCAATCCGTTGGGCAGCTTTTGAGAAAATTGGTTCTAAAAACTTATAAAAATAGAAGACCTATAAGGGAAGGTACCACTTCCGGTCAACCTAAAATTTCGGAAAAAAACCACAGCGTGATGATATACAATTCAGTGACAGATAACACACACACACACGTACATTATTTAAAAACCATGAATCGATTTAAAATCTCGAGTTCGAATTTTTGTGTTTATAAACGGAAATAAATTGAGTGAGCATTGACACAATGCATTTAGTATAATATAATATTATAGATAAGAGTTAAAACCAGTATCAACAATCCTTCTTCTATTTTCAATAGTCAGTTGTTTTTTTGTGCGGTTTTTCCACTATCATTGAAATTATCTTGAAGAAAATACATTTTTCAGTTATTAATCAATTCTTATGAATTACTTTACTTTAAATTTTATTCCTTTTGAGTGCAAAATATGCATGGAGGATTTGAGTAGTCTTATTTCGATGATCTTATTTTAAGTTTCAAAATGTGTTTTATTTGTGAGAAGACGATTATTTTAATATCGGATGAGTGGTTTTTTCCATGCGGTTTTTCATCATTATTGTAAAAACAAGTTTTTCTGTGGTATAATGTCATATCCGTGTAAACAATCTAACGCTAGCCCTTTAACCCTAAATTCGTTGTAAAAAACTCAAAAAACTGTTTTTATTCCTGCAAAAGATGTGAATATCGCATTAACAATTCAATTATTTGAAATTTCAGAAATCAAAATCCCAATACCAATACCAATCCAGACACAATATCTTTGTTCAGATTGTTCATTTTAGCCATCGCTCGTAAATATTTTTGGTTATTTAAAAATTATGTTTATTATAAAATTGATCAATAGAGGATTCGAGGGAAAAATAAATTCAATCTTCTCAATGATTGAGAATAAATAAATAAATAAAATAAACAAAATAACTAAACGTTACTTTGTTTATTTAAACCTTTGTTTGGAAAATTTACAGTTTTATTGATTATAAATAATGACAAAATATAATTATTAGAAAATAAACCATTTTACAATTTTCACATATACATATGTAGGTAAGAGAAAAAAGAAAAAAAATAAACATTAAAAATAAAAAAGAGATAAAAATAATATAGTACCAATTATACTAATAAAATAATGATATTAATAATAATAACATTAATAACCTAGATTATTGTTATAATAATTAACTAAAAATAATAATTAAATTCAAATAATGCAAATTAGTACACGTAAATAATTAATACATACATATACGTATGTACGTTTCAATGCAACAGCAGGGTTAAGATATACTTATCTATAGTAATAAAACCACAGAACAACAGTGCTCCTAATCATTCGCTACTATTCTTTCCGATTGGTAAGTCTAACTTTATTATGCTCAGCACTTATAGTTATATTGTCTAATTTTCAATGTTTTTTTTTTCAGGAGAAATCTAAGAAAATCAGAAACAAGATGTTCGTAGTGAAATCGATGTCCGATTTTGCTGCAAAACGGGTGGAGTATTTGTATGATGCCATGCAACAAGATAAGAAATGCGACACCGGTTTTACTGTCCGAGGCCGAAAGTATCTTAATTCGAATCCAAAAATATTTAAAATCCAAATTGTTTTGTCAGTTTAAAATATAATTTTTCATAATTGCAGCTTCCCCGCGCACTTGGTCGTCCTAATGGCGTGCAGCGAATTCTTTGGGACAAAGGAAGGTCTAGTGGAGGGGATCTTTTCAGATTTTGACTTCGAGGTTATCGAAGCAATCCTGAAGTATTGTTACACTGGAGAAATAAGTAAGAGTTCATAAAAATCAAATAAAATCAATTATTTTCGTCTTCAAATGTAATCATCTGAAATTTAAGGTATCGACGAAAATCACGTTGAAAAATTAATGGAGCTAGCCAACCGACTCGAAATAAAAATTCCAAAGCAATTTAAAACAGTTGATCTTTCAAACTGTCTGGAAGTTTTGATATCAACGGAAGATTCCGAATTAATAACAAAAGCAATGGATTTGACTCTGACTAATTTTGAGACGGTGAGTGTTGATTATATAAAAAATTTTCTTGAATAGTGATCGTAAGTGAAAGTAAGAAGAGGTTTGTAAAAATATGTGTCACTTAAATATTTTTCAATTCCACTTCTGTTTTAGCTGCACAAAACTCAAGATTTTCTCAATCTGCCAGCGTCCAACGTGATCGAAATCTTGAAATCGGACGATTTGATCGTGCCTTCAGAAGAAGACGTACTCAATGCTGTGAAATTGTGGGTAAATCATGATGATGCGAACCGTAAAAAAGAATTGGCACCGCTGATGAGATCTGTGAGGTTATCCCTGCTGCCGTTGGAGGTATTTGAAATTAAATGAATGTTACAGTTTAGTGATAAAAATAATTCGAATAATGTGTTATGTTTTCAGTTTCTCGTTGATGAATTAATCACGTTACGTCATTCGTGTGCAGAGTGTATTACCCTAATTAGACAAGCAATTATGGATAAGAATGATCGATCTTTCATCCAAAGAGAGGCCCCTCGTATAAAAAAGGAAAAAATAGCACTGGTTGGGGGAAATTATTTTGATGTGAGAGTTTTATATCACAAGTATAATATTTTGATTGTATTTTAAATTAATTACTTTATTGTAAAATGTGTTTTCAGGTGGCAAGTACCATCGATATATTTGACGGACAAAAGAAAAGTTGGACTCTATCCAAAGACATTGGAATTCATAAAATAACTTTTGCGTCCGTCATCGTGAAAGATTGGATCCTTATAATCTGCGGACGTGATTCTTCGAATAAAGCAGTGACTTCAGTAACGTTTTCCAGTGTTGTGAAATACCTGCTTATAGAGATCGGTACCAAATAACATCAATAACAAATTTATTTGTTTTCAGGTGGAATACATTGATTTGAAAAACGGTCAGAAACATCCATTGAAGCCATTAAATCAAGCCCGTTGTGAATTCTCAGCAGTGACACTTTGTCGCGATTCATCTACGGATGTCTACGCCATTGGTGGTTATGGAGATGGCTTTTTATCTTCGGTAGAAAGGTGATTAAATTGCAATCATTTCATCAGATTGATTAAAAGAGCAGTTAACGCTTATTTATTTCGATTAGGTGGAACAGCAAGACTGGGGATTGGAAGATCATCGCTCCATTATTGATGGCTGTTAGTTATCATAGTGCTACTGTCATCGATGACAAAATCTTTGTAACAGGCGGAATTGCGCGTGAACATGCGAAAAATACGAATAAAGTGCAGATGTATTCAGTGGAGACCAATTCTTGGACTTACAGCGCTCAGATGATTCAGGCAAGACATGGTCATTCGGTGAATATCAATTAGTTTTATAAACAACTATCGCAAATAATATGAAACTATCCAAATTAAAATTAACTAAATTTTGATTCCACCATTTTAGAGCATCGCATTCAAAGGGAAACTTTACGTCGCTGGTGGAAATACAACAATACAAAAATCTTTTATTTGTTTCGACAATGTCGAGCATTACGATCCGAATGCAAATGTGTGGACAGCATTCACCAAACTACCGAAACTTGCATCCGGAATCAGTCTCTGCTGTTTCCAAAATAAACTACTTTGCATGGGTGAGTTCTTTTATAACTTAATTTGATTTTATAGGTCTGAAATGTAGAATTTATTTATGGTTTTGATTTTTAGGTGGACGTGATATCGATAATTATTTCAGTGATGTTTGGGAATACGACGAGACGAGGAAATCCTGGAAAGCTTCAAAAAGTCTTAGCAAAGAAAGATATAATGCGGTTGCACATGTCATTCCGTATGATTCGATTATTTGACCGACTGCAGTTTTTTCTATTTTTTTTAAATAAACGTAACATGAAATAGTGATTAAATGTATTTAATGTATACTTTTTGTAATATTTGAATTTTTATTGTATCTAAATTTTTGAATAAATACATAATATGCAACAACTTCTCAAAATATATTTTACTAGCTGTATAACCCGGCTTCGCTCAGTGTTTATAAAATAAACCGCTTAAACATGACTAAGCTAATAGTAAACATTTAATTAAAAAAAAAAAATTTAAAAATTTAAAAAAAAAATCAAAAAAAAAAATTTAAAAAAAATAATAAAAAAAAAATAAAAAAAATAAAAAATCAAAAAAAAAAAAATCAAAAAAAAAATTAAAAAAATCAAAAAAAAATAAAAATCAAAATTTTTTTTTGCCTTCTAGGGCTTCGCCCTCGGCGCCCCCCTGAGCCTTTGCCTTCTAGGGCTTCGCCCCTCCACGCCCCATGAGCAATTGCCGTTTAGGGCTTCGCCCCCATGATCAGTTGCCTTTTAGGGCTTCGCCCCTCCGCGCCCCCATGATTAAATGCCGTCTAGGGCTTCGCCCCCCCTAGTTAATGCCTTTTAGGGCTTCGCCCCCCGCGCCCCCAAGATTAATTGCCGTTTAGGGCTTCGCCCCCCTTAGTTAATGCCTTTTAGGGCTTCGCCCCTCCGCGCCCCCATGATTAAATGCCGTCTAAGGCTTCGCCCCCATGATCAGTTGCCTTTTAGGGCTTCGCCCCTCCGCGCCCCCATGATTAATTGCCGTCTAGGGCTTCGCCCCCCTTAGTTAATGCCTATTAGGGCTTGCGCCCCATGAGGCTGGGCCCCCCGGGCCCCCTTCGGGGCCCCACGGGGCTGCGCCCCTTGTGGCGCCCCCTTTTGAGCCCCATGGGGCTGCGCCCCATGAGGCTGGGCCCCCCGGGCCCCCATTCGGGGCCCCACGGGGCTGCGCCCCTTGTGGCGCCCCCTTTTGAGCCCCATGGGGCTGCGCCCCATGATGCTGGGCCCCCCGGGCCCCCTTCGGGGCCCCACGGGGCTGCGCCCCATGTGGCGCCCCCTTTTGAGCCCCATGGGGCTGTGCCCCATGAGGCTGGGCCCCCCGGGCCCCCTTCGGGGCCCCACGGGGCTGCGCCCCTTGTGGCGCCCCTGGCGGGGCCCCATGAAGCTACTTGCGCCCCCGCGGGGGTGAATCCATTGAATCGAAAAAAACAAATCGGCGCCCATGGATCGAAAAAAAAAAAAAAATCGAATCACGTGTTCGATGACGTCACCGATCTACGGACGACGACGACGACCAAGGATACATACAAAGTCTCTTTCCAAATTATAGATTAGATTTGTCGGTGAATATTTAATGTTCATTTATCGATTTATGTTATTTCTTACATAAATAAATAATATTATCCAAATGAGCTGATCAATAACAGAGTAGCCAAAATCAAAAACATATATTTCATATCTTTAACTCATGATTATAATTATACAAAATTAATACAAAAATTTATTCAATTCACGAATTTTTATACCTACTTCATTTCATATAATTTTTCTTGTTAGATAAAATGATTTTAAATTCCTAAAATTAATTCAAATCGATCGTATCAACATTTTTCAATAACTAAAAATAAAGAAAAGGCAGACTCGTTTGTTAATATTGTATATTTCTGAAGATTTTAGCACATGGCGCTGAAACTTTTATTTTATTAATATGTTTCTATTGTAAAATTCGTTTCAAAATAATGTAACCCCGTGAATTCAAACGATTTTATAGATTTCCGCCCGTTTATTAAATTGCAGTTATTCTCAAACGATTTGTAGAATTGTTTGTCACGTTCTCTTCGACGAAGTCAACGTTTATTTTTCTCATAAATAAACAGTTTTCAAATCCTTTATGACATTTTTTTTAATGCTAGCCCTAGTGATTCTCCAATAATTTTTTTTGATAATTAAATTTTTTTGTGTTTTCAATGATATTTCACTGATTTTAAGGTTGTTTTTACACTTTTATTTAGTTAAATAATATTTTTATGGAATAATTCTATTGGATCTATTTTCAAGCGATCCATCTATGTATTCAGTAAGTATCAACAATTTCAAGAAACGTTTTTCAATTCTTTATATCTTTTTTTTATTTTTATATTCTCCTATATTATTGATTCAAAGTAATCAAAATATTACTTTAACCCTTTCTAATCGTATGTTCTGCAAGCCCTGTAAACTCTGCAAGCTCTGTACTTGTTATGTCTAGCTTAGCTACATATGTACATATGTAGACACGATCTCAAATCAAATCCATTTAAGATAAATCATGAATGAAAACTATTTTTTTAGTATCCAAAATCAACAAGTGAATTATGTACATATTTTACATTTTTTAAAGATCCAGAATTATTCTCAAACTGTCTTCTTAATGTAACCATATAAACAATTTCGTATATAATTCGAAACTCGTATCTTATAACTCAAAACTTGTATACGTAAATCTCGTCAGCACAAAATTACTATTTGGAAAATAAAATATAAGCATTTCCGAATTATGTTGATAATTTTTGCCAACTCCTACCCGTCCCCTAAATTTTTTGCAGTTTCTGCCACCGTGACAATTTACAAAATCAACGTGAACCGCAAATACATTTAATGCAGAAACACGCACATCTTTGTATCTAATAATATGAGAAATTTTATTGTTTGTTTTTTAATAATGTGATTGCCCAAGATGACCTTTCTAAATGTAGCTGTATACATATATATTTTTTGTTAAACGGGTTATATTGCAAAAGTGAATCGCTACCATGATAGCCGTCGCTACGAAAATCGTTTTTTACGAGATTTTTTTTATTATCGACTGTCTAGTCATTCGCGCAATAATATTTGCGCAGTTTTCAGTACCCCGAATTTTCATAGCGACGGTTTGTTTTTTTATACTTCTTATATTTCTCAAAAACATAGATTAAGTCATGGGTCGGTCACATCCGATTTTTTTTATAATGCTAGCACTAGCGACTGACAAAAAAATTTAATAAATACATTTTTTTGGGTTATCAATGATTTTAAATTTGTTTTTCATAATTTTATTTGGCTTATTAATATTTTTAGGGGATAATTCTATTGGACGAATTTTTAATCTATGTTTTCAGTAAGTGTCAAAAACATCAAGAAACGTTTTTCAATTTTTTATATATTTTTATATTTTCTTTAGTATTTATTCTATGTAATCACAATATTTCTACTTGTGTGTAGTAGAGCTAGGCTCTACATGGCTCTGTAAGTTCTGTAGTCGTATGTCGAGCTTAGCTCGACACGAACTTCAAATCCATTTTTAAGATAAACCATGAATGAAAACTATATTTTTTTTATTTATTTTTGTATTCCAAATCAACTATTGAATCTTTGAGAACACTTTTGGTTTGTGTTTTAGATTTTTTAAAGATCTAGTGTTTCTCAAACTTTTGTAAAGCGTTTTTTTTTTCAAAAAACAATTATTTTATGGGGGCAAAAAAATTGATTGTCCTAGAATTATTCTCAAACTGTTTTCTTCTTAATTCAACTACATAAACATTTTCAATTCAGTGATTTTGAAACTTTTTCATTCAAAAAATACTATTTAATCATTAATGATTACGAGACGTCAATAAATATTTTTTTGTAAATTACGAAAGTTTAAGACCAACACGTTAAAATTATGATGTTGAATTCAGTTTTTCAGTTCAGTTCAGTCTTTTCCAACTTTTAATGTGTTCTTCCTCTAGTTAATAAGACATTTCTGATAACTGTGTATAGATATATTTCAATAACAACGGCTTCTGTTACTTGACTTACATTTTATTTGTACCTATTTCATTACCAATAATTCAATAATTTGGGTTACTGATTTGTTTGATTAATTTAATTTTAATATTTTAAATATCTTTTATATTTTCATTACTAATATTTTTATACGATGGCAAGAAAATATACGTAGAGTAAGGCGATGATGCAATCGCGCAACTTGAGTTGATGGAGAATTATATGATATTATCGTCCTCGATTCAAGATAATACAGGCTAATTTTCAAATTTATCTTGGGTACCAATACAATACTAATACAATGTAGCGAACCACATCCATGTAGATCCACAGCCACAACTATGGTTAAAAAATCAAGAAAAGCGAGATTGAGAAAATCATTTTTTTCCAATCTTTGGCAAATATGTAATTGATTTCATTTAATATTAAAATAACTAAATGTCCCGGTTTGGATCTGGCAGCCCTAAACATACAACTTTATTTTAATTCGTGTATTAATAACGGGTGACCGTCACCGCACCGAATGTTAAAAAATCGAAAATGTTCGTTTACTATGCATACATATGAAAAACGGTTAGTATATATATATCAGTGGCGTGCGGTAAAACTCCCTCTCCCTCCGTCGTACATCCTCACTTAATTTGCGCGAGCAGGATACAAGAGGAACAGGCTTTTCCTCCCATATCCTACGCGCGCACATTAAACAAGGTTAAATTAAATTGCATGAAAAAAAGAAAGGTAATTTCACCGCATGCCACTCATATATATTATATAAACATAGTACCGTTTACCATGCACCCTTTTTTTTATCTTTCGACTTCATATCTTTCGATTTTCGATCTTTGCCTTCCGATATTTGCTTTTTCAATCTTTTGACTTTCGGTGCCGTGAGGTAGACCCATTAATAATATACAACTTTATTTTAATTTGTGTATTTAATTCCTTTCCGAAACCACCCGCTGAAATCAACGGGCACAACAATAGTGATTGACATAAAGAGAGGCAGTATGCGTTATCGAAGAGCTTAGGACCAAAATATATTTAAAAAAAAGTTCATTTGACAGAAAAATGACAGTTCGAGATTCAAAGCAATGAGGTCATCACGATTGTGTCGACGAACCTAATCGTCAACAGTTCGATCGTAGTTATTATTTATTACTATGCCAAATATATATTTATGACAACCGCACGCCGTATCGATCCGCAATGTCTTGTTATACACAATATTACAAGGATGACGCGTCGGTGACCGTGTATGACTCCGAAGATGTCGACAATGTCACATTCTACAAGATCAGAGTCAACATCAACAAGGTAACATGGACGCTGACACACAGATATAAAGATTTCGACGAGTTGCATTCTAGATTAGTAGTGGACCACGGCGTTACCAAAGACCTATTGCCGCCAAAAAAGGCCATCAGAAACAGATGTCCCAAGTTTATAGAGCAGCGTAGAGAGGCCCTTGACACGTATTTGAAGAGTGTTTTCAATTATTTGCAACTTACAATGCCTAGAGAGTTCGCAACTTTCCTTGAATTTCCACAGTATGATACACTTTTCATATTCCAACAACTCGCATTGAAATTCTTCATCGAAGGCGACAAACTTTTAGCGAGTGGAGAATTTTTTGAACTTTTTGCAATAGAGGTACAATCGACCATTCATTATTATACACATACATCTGACGAATATTGTATTATTGTATCCAATGATATTTTATTTCAGCTTTTTGCTATAAGTCAACGTTTAAAACAGGCGTGTTCGTCTTTCGAATTGGCCGATAGGAAGTATGACTTTAGTCACGTGCTAGATTTCTGCTCCCAGTTGAAGAAGTTGATTGTTCGAGGTGAAAGCAAACATCTTGGGAATAGTAACATAATTCCTAACACGTTGGGTATTGACATGTCCCCGTTCAAAACTATACAAAAAATTGCCGTCTTCGACTATCCGATGCATATGATTACTTGCACAGGTAAATGCATATAAAAGTTTTTGTAATGTTATGGATTTTTGATATTTATATGATTACGTAACTTTTTTTGATCATACAGGGACACTAAGAGACACATTGAAATCTTTACATGTGAATTTTACTGAAGCTAATAAAATAAGTGATATTGTTCTGTGTGATTTTGTACATAAGGAAGTTTCCGATGATGACAACGACAATTTGGTATGTTTCAGACATTATTTAACCCTTTGAATGCTGACCAACGCCGATCGGCGTTTTGCCAACAAGTCCATGGGCCTGAAAAACACTAACAGGCGTTGTATTTTAAGCATGTACAAAGTAAACAAGAATACTACCCGCTAAGCCTTTTCAGGTAGCATTGAAAAAAAAATGCATTGAACATGGTTCGTGTAATCCGTGTCATTCATTTGTCAACGTTTATAAAGACTGGTTAACACCGGAATTTCTGAATTTATAACCATAGCAGAATTTTCTGATGGAAATCCCCAACTGCTAAGACTTTCAACAGAAAAGACGTCGGCACTCAAAGGGTTTATGTATTTTTATTTTATCTTTAAAATTTTAATTATTTTAATAATATTTTTAGATATGGAAGGAATTGCAAGAAGTCAATTTTGGATGTAATTATATAATGGAAATAGATTCGAGCATAAAATTGTTACCGAAGCTGCAAACATTGACGATGCGTCAAAATAAATTAACGGACATTTCAAATTTGTCTAGCTTGCCTCAATTGTCGTATTTGGATTTGAGTGAAAATTTATTTTCAAAGTGTGAAGATTGGCATTCGAAATTGGGAAAGATATCCACCATCAATTTGTCGCAAAATAAGATATCATCGTTGGCCGGCTTCAGCAAATTGTACTCGTTAGAAAATTTAGATCTTAGCTGCAATGTTATATCGGACGTGGAGGAGGTCCAACATATTTGTAAGCTGCCTTGTTTGGAGAATTTGAGATTGACTGCAAATCCGGTCGCCTCGGTGGTGGACTATAGAGTGAAAGTCATCGAGCAATTCAACAACAGGATGAGTGACATTTGTTTAGACAGTGAAAAGCCTTCTGAAAAAGAATTGGACACGGCTAGGGTCCTCCAAGCTCTTAGGATTGTCAAAGAGGGCAAAACGCCTAATTTTTTCAATAGTAATGACCATGTGTATTCGACGTTTACGGCACAGGGAGGTAGCGGTCTTTAATCACAACTGATAATCACTCTTATCATTTTTACTAACGAACGATTGATTACACATTGATTGGAACGCTTTTGAATAAAAAATTGTTACTCTTATGATAATACTATATTATATTATATTACAAACCCATTCTATTATACACAATTAGCTAGGGAGTAGGAGGAAAAATGCGCGATTGTTATTGGTCAATTCAAAATACCCAGGAAGTAATGACTTGCATACACTCTATGTGTAAATTCTAAACTTATGACTTGCATACACTGTATAGCATTCAAAATATATATAAAAAAATGTCACAAATAAAATAAATTATATGATATGTGTATGCTTATAATGCGAGCACTTTTGTTCCGTATTAGCACTGCGCAATGTGCACAGTGTGCGTTGCCTTTCTGTATGCACCAGTGCCGGCCTTACATCCAATGGCGCCCTCGGGCAATTTTTTCTAAACACCCTTAGAAAAAAATTTCGCCTTTAGCACTCTAATCTAAAATTTTGTATGGCTTTTGGCGCTCTAATTTTAAATTTTAGAGCGCCTTTGATGCATCGTGTGGCGCCCTCGGGCGCCGCCTGACTCAGCCCGCCCTAAAACCGGCACTGGTATGCACTAGGCATCTACATAACTACTTACTGTTCATCTACTTACCGTGAATCAGATTTAAACATTGGCATTTCAATCTTAAAATCATTTTAACCACATTAACACAAGTAATGCTTTTGGCATCCGACTTTCACTGTCGTAAATGCGCGCGCCATTTATATAAATTGCCATTCGCGAAATATTTAATGTTTATTTGTACGCCAGAAACTTTTAAATCTGTATAAGATACAAAAAATGATTTGACTTGCATAATTCGGGGTCACAGGAGATTTGTTGTGTACTTGCATGCATATGCTTGACACGTGTCATGATGTGCAAGAGTTTATGTTGATGATATCTGTCCCGAAAAACTAAAATCATCGACGCGACTCACCCATGAGACGCTGGCGTATAATGTGAGTCAATGCGTGACTCACGGGTCAGTCTCTGGCGTGCAAAGGGTTAAATTGTGTGAGATTCGTAATAAAAGTTACTGACCAATAGCATTCGAGACGTATGTTACGCCTATCGCCCAAGTGTATGGAATGAATTATGATTATACTCACTATAGTCTTCATGTTTTTTTTTTTAATTATATTTATAAGTAATTATTATTTATTTATAAGTTGAATAAGTATTTTTTTTTGTTGTAAATTGAATCTCAAACGTTTACAATGTAGTTCACAATTGTTATTTTATTTATTTTAGTTAGCTCAAATTTGACATATATGTAAAGTATAGATGCGCATGCTATTTCCTTTCGTTTGGTGCCTAAAAATAATATTTTTATATATTATATATTAGTGTTCATTTTAAATTTGATTCTCAACACAAATCTTCCAGTATCTGTGGGACGAAATTAACGTTTTCACATTTTTACTTAAAATTTGCAAATTGTGTTTTAATATACAATTATCAAACGAAATATGTACAACAATGTTATAAAAACTCGAAAGTATTACTTTAAAATTTTTAAGCGAAGATATTTGGTGCTGGTTGACGGTGTTTTGAACAGATTTTACGTGATAATACTTGTAAAATAGAATTAGCGTAGAATTAACCTGATGAAAAAGTATTTTTATACATTAATTATTTATAAATCATATTTAAATAAATGTTATAATGGATACATTACCTGGTTTGATTTATCCATGTTTGATACCCATAAATGTAGCTAATAAAAATATATACATATGTTACAGTGAAACTGATATTGTCAGTTTAATTATATTTTCACTAGTGAGGTTATAATTTCACTGACACGCTCTATTCTGAGTTTTTAACTTTTTATCTTACTACAAAATTTGAACATAACCCTAAGCAAATAGTAAATTGTGCATCCGGGGATTTTCAATTCAGCATTGGAGTGGGGATGGAGAGGAGCGGGGTTGTGATGTGGGGTGGCGCGATTCGTGTCGGCAACGCACTATCATCCAACTATCAAAAATTTTAATTTCACTAATTGGGGCCAGGGAAAATTTAATTGGATATGATTTCACCGCTGTTATAAATTCACTGAGACAGATACAAAACAAAACAAATAATTTGAAACAATATGATTTATTTTTGTTAAAATATACACAATAAAATCCATATCAAGAATAACGCAAATATTTTTCATAACAAACAATAAATTTTCACCATTTCAAATAAAAATCACTTCAGGCGTCTCTCGAATTTTAAAGCAAAAATTTTCAACAAATTCACAATGTGTTAATTATAATCATAACAATTGAAACATTATGTAAGATAAGGTCATCGTTTAAAACACTTCCTACATCCAAAGACATAATAAAACACACTCGGATGTTGACTACGACATAAAGTAGTGGAAAATTTATCACACAATAATTATACTTTGTGTGTGCGTTAAATGTTAAAATGTAAATACGAGTGGCAAGATTTTATTTGTAAGTATACATAAATGTTTAAATAAGACAAACACAATTGACATTTGTATTCTACATACATAAGTGTATAATGGATGCTCTATATTCAAGTGCATGTTGTCAATCCTAGAAGACACTTGTCGGACTTAATACATTTTAAAATATTAATAATCTCTTTTAAAAGTAGTGAATATGGTTACACACAATGACACATTGATTAATTAATAAATAATTTAAAATATTGTTATCAATCAGTATGAAACAAGTCGCATCCAATCAGTCAGAAATGTACGGACATATAAACATGAAATTAGAATTGAAAGTATAATTTCTATATATGTATGTAATATGTATAGTACATCACAATTAAATTGTAATTACTAATAATAATAGCTTTTAATAACAGATACGTATCTGTTTAATCACCATAAAATTAATATGAGAAATATATTTATGTATAAAATAGATACACAGCACTGTAAGGACAGTTTTCTTTTACAAATAAAATATATAATAGTTAAAAAGAAAAGCAGAATAAATTCAACATACACATTTGAAACATCATATGTTAGTTTTAATACACAGAAATTAATTAAGTTATTGTATCAAGTAAAGAAATATATATATATAGTATTATATACAGACGCACACAATTAACTAAGAATTAATTTGTAAGTAATCACAGAAAGTATAAAGCATAGGAAGGAAAGACCGAAAACTGATTAGACATATTGTGAAAGAGCCTTCATTTAAATACAAAGGAGTAAAAAAAAATTAATACTATGATATTTCGTTTGGTGCATTCTTTTAAAAATGGCATCCCGAATACAACCATCTCTCGTGACTTCAATCTGTATGATCTATATGAATAATATTTACCGAAGTAAAATATTAAAATAATAATAATAAATGACTTAAGGCGTGTGAGAAACTGGGTTGATTCAATAAAGTAATACGCAATCGCTTACGGACTAATTAAATATTTTAGAATTAACAGAATCTATTTACAATTAAAATCGTAAATATTGTACGAAAGCACTTTTGAAAACGTGAATAAAAATTTATATACACAAACATGTATATATATATGATAAATTTTGCATGTATTTTCACAACATTTTTCACAACGTTTAAATTAATACACACACACATACGTTAATCATAAGTATTTAGTTTGAGCTATTGTCAAATCCATTAGTTCATTAGTAGAAGATTCGTGTATCAAATCGGATATGGAGCAGACGACGTGCTCTTGAGCCAACGCGCCGAGTTCTTTAATCCACTCGTCAAGTATCAGAGCGTTTAGAACGGTCCTTCTAGTTTTCGTAGAGTGCCAAAGATTGTCTTCGGTCAGTGAGCTTTGAATCAAAGTTTCTGGCGATGACCTCGGAGGTGAATCGATTGCTGTATTACTGTTCGGGGACGAACTTAAAATACCTAAAAACACAACGAAATGACAATTACACAATAATAAAAGTACAATTTTCGTATCATTTCAACATTACAATACTTTCCCAACCTCCAACGATACCTAAAATAAATTATTACATTAACAACCATTCATAATAATAATAATAAATAAAAAATAGTATCGTATTATGGCTTATCTCTTTTAGGCCTACTAATACTTAAATAATATAGGTTGTGGCTATTTGCAGGTACAATCTGCGAATTATTGGCTATTTACAGGTACTATATCAGCGAATTATTGGCTATTTGAAGGTACGATATCTGCGACAGGCGCAAAGCATTATGCGCATGCGCGTGAACTTTAATTTCTTATATTTAATGTATGCTAACTTGTTTAATCAATCGTTAATTATACATGAGGCAAATAAATTTCGCACATTATTATAATAGATTTATATCATTTAGGTAGTTCGCGGCTTGTACTTGTATGTAGGTATTATACGTTGTATATGATAATAATTTTCTAAAAACTAATAATATTAACTAATTTGGTTTATATTTTTTACTCTACGTCACTTTTTTAAATTTTAAGAGGTTTAAAACAAAATTTTAACAGTAAACACGCTGACAGTGACAGTTCACACGCATGCGCAGAAGGTTTTGCGCCTGTCGCAGATATAGTACCTGCAAATAGCTAATAATTCGCAGACATAATACCTGCAAATAGCCAATAATTTGCAGATATAGTACCTGCAAATAGCCACAACCAATAATATAATAAAAATAAATAAAGCACACGTTATGCATTCAACAAATCACCAAATTATAAAAATAAAAATTCAAAAGAAGACTAAAAATAGTCGAATCATGCATTTTTGTTATAAATAAATTTATTGTAATGAATAGAAAGGGCGAAACAGCATTGGTTAATGTCTAGTAAAAATAAATTACTTCATCTTCATTATAGTTGGATGCAAACAGGCCCAACGAGAGGGGGGGGGGGAAAGCTGGGGTAAAGTTCCAGGGCCCGGACTACTGGAGGGATCCTGTGTCAGGGCGTTCGACTGATCCATATTAATATGTTATATTATTTTACATAAAAATATATATGTATATTTATTTAATGCTAAATGTTGATTATTTTTCAATCCGCGCATTATTTGTCTTCATGTGAAACCATACCTGTTATATCATACTTTCTTATTCGATTATTAAAAAAAATAATATTTAACATACATGTGGTAGAGAATCCTGACAGATGACGCTGTTGGGATGTGGCGGTTTAGGTGAAGACCAAACACGTGCGTTTTCAGTCATGTTGTTTATTAAGATGATACGTGCGGAGGCTTAGCGACCAACCGCGCGGAGCGCAGGTCCAACTGCGACTAACCATCACATCTCTACCCCTTTTCACAATCAGTTGTAACATACCCTTTCTTAGCCATAGCCCATACATCAGCCTTTCGTTCAATTCCAACCCCACATACATATAGGTATTTTTCTAATAATTCTGATAGATTTTTCGCATATTAAAAATATATTTATAAACAATCTTTTTTTTATTTTGTCCGGGATTCTTCTAGGCAGTCCTGGATGCAAATATTAGACAGGTCATCACTGGAATACTTAGTATATATATATATATATATGTATGTATGCAGGCCTGACGAGACAGGGGGGAGGAAAGGGGGGAGCCAGGGTAAAATTCTAGGACCTGGCTTTTGCTATGTATTTACTATAAATCTATCTATAAGATGTAATTTTTTTTTAGTTTGTCATAGGGCAGGGAACTATTATTTTCCAGGGCCCGGGATTCCTCTCGACTGCCCTGTACATACATATGCACATATGTATGTATATGTAAGTATGCGAATATATAGCACTAAATCGGGATTCATGCAATCATGCGAGTATTGAAAAATTCGAAAAAACCATAAAAACCACTAAAATAAATTGAATAAAATATTTACCGTTGGTAACATATTCGTAAATTGCAGCTATACCCGAAGCTGGCGAAAAAGAAAAAAATTGCAATAGGTACACAAATTTACAAAGGAAAATTTCTTGTATGTAGTATTTAATAATTATTTTCAAGTTAAAAGATTGAAAATAATAAAAGTGTCAAAGTAAGATATGTATAATATAATCAAACTTCAATACGAATTTACCTTATTATTACAAGTTATCATCCTTGTGTAAAAAAATGGTGAAAAGTGAAATGAATAAAAAATGACAATCAAAAGTGGAAAATATGATATTTGAATTGTATATTTCAATTTATGAAAGCGAAATTTCTAGGTGGAAAAAAATGCTTTTAAGTTAAAGAAGTGCTCAAAATGCATGACAGTTGTTAAAAAAATGTTTGTGACAAGCATGGAAATTAGTCAATGAAGTTTTTTTCAGTATTCAAACTTTACTAAAAATGTTAAATTCAATAGTACATATATTCATGAGACGATAAGCTGTGCAACTGATGTCAAGATTTTATTTGCTTTCATAAGAAAAAAATGTGTTAAAAACTGTGAACGTTGATATTTGAAAGCGTCTCATCGATAAAAACAACGCAACAAACCTCCGGAAGTGATCTTTCTACTAAACATAGACGTGATGCTGGAGGAGAAACTTCTCCGTTTGGGTTCGTTCCGTTTGAACGGTTCACTAACACTCATCGGTTGTACATTGGACGGCTGTTCCCAGTTACCGCTATTCGGTTGAGACGTATCTATCAAACAGACAACAGTTTATAAGAAAGATTTGATAACAATGAGAAAAAAACATAAAAAAAAGCAATACATACCACCACTAGTAAATTGTAAGCTATGCGTTGAAAACTGTGAAGACGATAAGGCATTTTTTCCCAATTCAGGGTTGGTATTTTTTGTGCTAGTAGACTCTATTGCATTCTTACGTGTGTTTGCTAGACGTATTTCTCTATCGATTAAAAATGTTTGAGCATCTTCCAATAAACGATAGCATTCCGGATCGTTAAGGACGGACTCGTCTATTTCTTGTTTAATAGATAGTAAAATCTATATGAACGTTATAATAAAATTTAATATATTGAATACAATGTTAAACTAATTGATGTGTATTTTTAAATCAGACCTGATACAGAGATGTGATTGTCGGCTGGAGCACAATCCACGGACATAAAAGGAAAGATCTCAAAAGTGGTAAAGGATAAGTAGCAAGTCTCGTTAGAAGGCCAGTTAGCCTTAAATTTACATAAACATTATTACTAAGCATCTTACTTAATTTTTCTAAAGTATTTGTTAATAAAGGCCCTGAAAATAAAGAAATAATGGAAAAAAGCGTACGAAAATCAAATGAAATCTTTAAAGAGCAAATTAATATTTTACCTATATTGACATTGTTGGGGTGACTGGTTACGTGCGAATTTTTAGACAAAGCTACCGGTAAACTATTGTGCGAGATTTTGGGCAAATGCTCGACGTCGGAAATCTTCCAAAACGAGTTTTCGGCAAACTCCCCGTTCTCAGCAGTCGACTCTTCGTTGTCGGGCGAGCTGTGACTGTCGTCGCCTTTGTATTTGAAGCTTTCGTATCCGCTGCTTTCTCCGATCGAATGCAGGCTATCCTCTTCCTTGTTCATTTGCGTGTATATATTATCGTTCGACAGTTCACCGCTTCCGTCCGAGGTTTCCTTGACTAAGTTTGAATGCTCCAATTGAAATTTTTTCACTACCTCTATGATTGTATTGCTATCGGCTGGTTTCGGGCTAATACTACTACTACTATCACAAAAACCGTCATACGTTGAACTCCACTTAGAGCATGACTTTTTACACGACAGGATCTTACGGCGAGCTTCGCATAAATAAGCGTGATAGTTACCATACAGCGATTCGTTTGCATTCAACTGAAAACAATCAGAAAATTAGCATTTTATGCGTACTTAAAGTTTAATCGAGAATTTTTATACAATTTACCAACCCCGTAGGCACTTGATGTGGGCGATAAAGAGTTAGTCATGGGGATACTTTCTTCGGTAACGGAAGTAAGGCTGCTCATATTTTGGTCTACACTACAAATTGAGAGCTTCCGACTCCCTGCAAAGCTATTTTTTCTAAATAAAAGAGGCACCTGTGGACGGTTGCTGCAGCAATCTGGCGATAGAGATAACAGCATGGTTGTTCCTTTACAATGGACGTCACAATCGAGCGACCTATGCCTGTGTGAGACCATCAGATGATTGCCATCTATTAAGTATTTCAGCACCAATTCAAGCATTAGATCTTCGCAATTGAGATCGATCAAAGTTTCCAATAGAGAAATCGTCACTATGGATAACTAAAATAAAGGCAATCAACATCAAATTTGCAATCGAACGTTTCTAACCTACCGTACTATTCGACTCACTTACCCGCGGGTCTCCGTTGATGAATGGTATTACGTTATCTAATATATTGGTTTCGTCATAGTTTTTGTCCATTAAAAATCTTACCAGAGATTTTAGCAAGCCGGGATCACTCACCGATCTGAGCGATAGTTCTAAATATGCGATGGCAGCAATTTGTTCCTCAACGCCACTCTGCAATGAATGTTGTCTCGTAGTGGTCTGCCCCCGTTTTTTCTAGGTTGATGAAAGGGGAACAGGTGGAAGGTTAGTAATGGAATCCTATTGTATATTTTAAATCCCGAAACCATAGACAAGGTGAAAAAATCCAAAATAACCATCACCATGTTTCCAAATCCAAATGATTACTAGCAAAACTTCAAGATACACATTATGATACATCACAAGGAGAACATATATGGCATTGAATTCAAAATTAAATTACTCTTAGTTGATCAAAGATAATTTTGATCAACATTTCACATTCGAGAGAAAGAACTGAGGAAAATATTTGATTGTTACAAATGCTTCAGTGATCTTACTGTAAAGAATATTTATTTCGTCGACTAACTTCGGATCAAAACTTATAGTAAGTAGTATGAAACTATTTATATAGAAATAGTGTGCAGAAATGTAACAGTGAAAGATTAGAAAGCTGATTTATTTACAAAACCAAATTTTTTTTGATGATATTGTCTAAAAATTTTCAATGATTTTTTTTGAATATACATATACATAGTATTGTAGAAGAATAATTAAACTTCATCAAATTTACTAAGGAAAAAATTACAAGGTTTTGGGGTATGGAAAAGGAATACATATATAGGATTGGAATCAGTTTTAAGGACAGGAAGTAACCAAGAAAACAATTGGGGCAACAGTGTATGTAAATTTGAAAATGAATGTGCAATTTCAATATGAAAATGAGAGACCTCAGTTTGAAATTGCCAAGAAGTCTTGTACACAATGAGAAATAATTGAAAAAAATATACAATAAATTTAAGTCTATACAAACAGTATACTTGAACATAAGAACAACTAACTTTTTACCTTTCGCAATTTAGACATGTGAATATTATACAGTGAACATATTGAATACTCAATAAAAATTAATACATCACAAATACTCGACAATTGCAAAAACATGACAATTACAAAAAAAATTTAAACCCTGTGCGTCAACTAAATGCGAGTACAATACGAACTTTTTGCCATAAAATAACATTTCAAATCGCAATGTAAGACAATAGTGAAAGTTATCATATATTATTCAAGAAAAAATGAAAATTTACCTGTAAAAGTGCAGGACCCATTACCGGTAAAAGAAAACCTTGATAGACAAAATGGAGCAATTGGTGTCTAATTGATGGATGGGAAACCTGAACAGTTGAAAAGAAGGGAAGTTAACACGAAAATTATACTTACAAACATACACAATGTTTAAAAAAAAATCAAAATATTTACTTGAGCGACGGCATTACAGAACTCCAGCGAATTCATGAAAATACCGAGTTTATTTATATCGTTCACATCGTCCGGCGTCAATCGGTGCCAATCGGCTTGAGCTATTTCAATTTTTCGCGGAAGCGATGAATACAATGCACTGAGACCTGAAACAATAATAAACAGATCTGTGTAGATTTCAAATCGAGCATTATTCGTTGGCGTCGACGAAGCTTATTTTACCTCCGGCTAATACGAGACAGACATTCGAACGGTTTTCGATAAATTCAGCGACAAATTTATTACGTGCTGAAAAAGCAGCGCATAAGAGGAGTGCAGCTCGAGCTTGCTGTCCGGAAGAGTCTTCTCGGTGGACGTGCGTTAGTAAGAGTGTGACAGGAACAAATCTTTAAGCGATTCAAGACGATAAGCATTATAAAAAAATATGTTTAAAATGAAAGGTAGTGCACGATGAATTGAAAACATACTGCGATTGTTCTTTTCTGTCGTCCTGGGGCGGCGGAAAGAAGAAGAGATCTACGAAGTGAGGATTTTGCATGAGCACAACGCAAATCTGTCCCAGCAAGCAAATCAATTTACCTAAAACGTTTCAAGGATGAAATTTTGTTCTTCATTTGCATTATATCAGTTTCCCAAACTGGCCACTATGGGAATAGGAGGCATTGAAAAGAAAATGGGAGATAAAAATATGCTGAAACATTCTTCAATGTAGATTAAAGTTTCAATCAGTATGAATGAAAATAGTTGACTGGGGATTTAAAGATTTTTTAATATATTAAGTTTATTTGTTTCGATTTTTTAATTTCATTGACATTAATTATGACAATTATGTGTCCATTCTTGAGGAAATCAAGATCAAGAACAGACTCTCCATGATCTGCCTGAGACTAGTAGAAAGAAGAGATAATAGCCTGGAAAAGCTGATTGTGGTGAGTGGTGTGGACGGGAGGAGAAGAGGTAGATCCTTGAGCTGTTAGATTGACCAAATAAGAGCAGCGATGGGCTATTTTTTTTATAGTGGCAGCGCTCTGTGTGAACTAATTTAGGAACATTAAGTGGTATGGAGGGAAAAATAAGAGGCAGATCCTCGACCTGCTAGGCCAGAGCATCGCAACGTGAGTGCCCCAGCTCTTTTTGTACAATGGGCACCACTTAAGAACGCGTGTGAGGGAGAAAACCGATGTTAGTTAACGTTTTGTCACCTATGTATGTAGGGACTAGCTAGCGACTGCCGATGAAGTACATATGTATGTACGTAGCTGACAAACTGTACAAGTCGTAAGCAATGTGTGCTACGAATATAAAGAGGTTGCATGGTTCTGCACTAGGCCGATCAAATACGAGCAGTAAGTCTCTTCTATGGTGGCAGCTCCCTGTGTGACCTAATCTAGCAACAAAGGAAAAGCTGCTTGTGGTCGGTGATGTGGAGGAAAGAAGAAGAGGTAAATATTTGACCCACTAGATGGACCAAATATGAGCAGCGACAGGATTTTTATAGTGGCAGCTTTCTGCGTGAACTAATTCGGGAACAAATTGAAACAGCTTGGAAATACTGGTTGTGGTCACTGGTGTGGATAAAAGAAGAGGTATATAGATCCCCGACCTGCCGGACTGATCAAATACGAGTAGCGATGAGCTCTTTTATAGTGGCAGCTCTCTGTGTGGCCTAATCCAGGAACAAATGAAAAGAGCTTGGAAAAGCTGCTTGTGGTCGGTGGTGTGGAGGCAAGAAGTTAAGGTAGATCCTCAACTCACTAGGCTGACGAACTACGAGCAACGATGGGCTCTTTTATGGCAGCAGCCAAATCCAGGAACAAATGGATTTTAGTAAATTTCAGATGGGTAGGGAACAGTGAGTAAAAGTTTGGGAAACTGTTTTATATTGTAATACAAGCAAAAACGCAAATAAAAACCTTCTAAATCAGGAGTCGTAATATCTACACGAAAACTACATAATAATTTCAAAAGTGGTCGAAGAAATGGTTCTGCACATAATAACTGCTTTCCAAAGTGTTGTACAAGTAAAGAATATAGTTTGATCTGTTCGAGTCTTACAACATTCATATACCTGCAATAAAAAATAATAAAAAATTAACAATCCAAAGTAAATATGAACTAAGTATTAAATATGAATGTTTTGCAGTCTCACCGTCCAGAACTGTTTCCCCATTCGTATAACTTATCTAGTAAATTTTCGCTGAGCAATTGGTCGAGACAAGGCCCGCTCGACCCGAACGTTGCATTCGATGACTCATTGGCATCATCTTGTCCAGAAATTTGACGAATCTCCAATAGGAGTAACGTCGCTAGGTATTCTAAGTGATTGACGACTGCGGAAATGTCGTCATGACTAGGCACATGTGCACCCTAATTAAAAAAAAAGAAACATTCAAGTTATTAGTAACATACTCGAACACATTCTAAAGCATTTCATTCATACAAAGTAGTGAGTAAAGCAAGTGAAAATATGAGGAAGAATGTTTTCGAAAGATATGAATCATGCTGCAATTGAAAGGAATTTTTCGAGCAGGAAAAACATGTTGCGAAATTGCCATGTGCTTCGTATTAGCGAGACGCTGCTTCCAACACGTTTATTTTGATACATTTTACATATATCGACGATAGAGACATTGCAGATTATTCCCAAATTGTCTTGGCAGCGTACCATTGATTCATATCGGTAGAAATACATTGCACTATGCCTTTTTAATAAACATACATACATATGATGATTCCATATATGTACAATATACTAAATAGGCTTTGCAAATTAGTCAAAACTTTGCAAAGGACACGGTACAGTATCTCTCAGTGTTGAATATAAAATGTTTCATACCAATGATGCACTGCCCCACAAATTGGTCGAGCAATAAAATTATCATAATAATTCTTATTAAAAATATGATTTTAAACTAAGATACATGCATAGGGTTGTCTGGCGTTCCGATTAATTGGGATTGTCACCAGTTTTAAGTCTTGTGTCCTGGTGTCCCAAACAAACCTCTCAGGACGCTCAAATGTCCCGGTTTACTGCTTTTTAAATTCCTACAGAAGTTTTTAACCTAGAATTACAATAAACTATAAAAAAAACGTCGATGTCAGAACCAGACAGTCTGGTAAGCGCTAAAACAATATTCAACAATGAATTTGGTTTCTTCGTTGTAATTGTATCACTTTTCATTTACATATGTAACATACGTCGCAATCGGCATTATATCTATAGAAAAGTCAAAGATCTGATCACCGGGGGTGTTCCGGTTTGACTTGCATGAAACCTGACAACCCTATAGATCAGTGGTTCTTAACCTGGGTTCGATCGAACTCCAGGGGTTCGGCGGAAATTCAGCAGAGCCAGGTTCAACAGCAACTCTCCAGAACAACAAAACTCTCATAGTTTTGGTGTCGTACAAATGGTAACGTACCCTGTTATTGTTAAGAAAGCTCTGGAGATTTTCATACCGTTTGTTACTACATATCTTTGCAAGGATGCTGGACATAAAAACGAAGATACGGAACAGACTTTGTTGCGAAAATGACACGAGAGTGGTACTTGCCAAGGTGAAGCCGCGCATTTCAGAACTGGTCTCTGAACGGCAACAGCAGAAGCCACACTGATTTGCAGTAAATATTCATTATTATGTTTCTGTTCTTTGAACACAGTGATGCTGATGCACGGTTCATTCTGTGCACCAGTAAAATATATACCTACATATGTTTTGAATTTGAAAAAAATCATATTTTATTTTTCCAATTAAGAAGGGTTCGGTGAATGCGCATATGAAACTGGTGGGGTTCAGTACCTCCAACCACGGCTATAGATGCATAATTAAATGATGACATTTCGCCTAGTACATATGTACATACATTTGATTCGAGCGTACGATTTACAATCAACAAGTGTGCGAATACCAAATATATATACCACATCCTGTTACGGAGGATTATTGTAGTAGAGCGGCACTTGTATGGCAACATTAGTCGGTCAGTCGGGCATACATAATAGAGGAATGCGCAAAGTGAGTGGGGGGGAGTGGGGTGTGGGGTGTGGGGTGGGGAGGGTAGAGCACCTGTTGTTGGTGTTTGATGATGAGCTCGGCCTGCCTCCAGTGGTGGCAGAAGGACTCGTAGCAGGCGGCGGGGTCGGCGGCGGGGGCGGGCAGGGCGGGCCGCCTGAGGCGAGAGCTCACCCTCAGCGGGCTGTTGCGCAGCCAGCTGCTCATCCTCTCAACTGAACGCGCGTCGACTGTCGATGACGAGCGTCGACTGTCGACTGTCGACTGTCGAATGCCGAATGCCGACTGCCGAATGCCGGAATGCCGAGTGGTGGTGAACGAGGGCCGCCCCACTGATAACGTTATCAGCGGCTGACGGCTGGCGGCCGACGGCTACACACGAACCACGCAATGACATAAGCTGACCATAGACAACGCTGCGCCGTAAACAACCACAGACACGAGCGCCCCACTAGATGGTGTCAATTTCAGGTTACGCTTTTGATGTACAGCTGTCGTTCAGGCTCTGTGGAAATGTGGGGCGGGGTATTCGTTCCGCGTTTTAATATTTCATGTTGTTTTGTAATTTGTGTAGGCATATAGTACTATTGAAATGATCTCATCAGGTCACTGCGACACATATCCAGGAAAGTCATTAACGCATGGCACATGCTCGCCTCGTCAAAAGGTCGACACGTGTTTCTATACACGTATCTGGGAAACAATGGAAGAACACACTGAACCCATAAAAACCACGAACTACGTCCAGGCGTATGAACCCATAAAACCACGCTCGCAGTATAACTAGGGCAGCGCGAGTACCAAGAACAAAATATGTGCACACGACACACTTCAACCCAAAACGTTTATAAAGCAACGCAGCAACCTTCACCGGCAGAGTGAGTCTCTGGAGTTCAAACAGATCACTTCTCCGAAGAAACCTCTTCGTACATACAATAACCATTGTACCAATTGAACGCAAATAAACGATCCTCTTTCAAACTACACAACACGTGTTTCGTTAGACCGGGATACGGTCAACATACCTTCCCTGTCTTACATTTGTATTGTTATTTTTTTTTATTAAAAAATATTACCTCATTAATGTCTGTTCATACTTAACAGCACTGCACGGCTTCAGCACTGCACGACTCCGTTTCAAATATGTCATTTTATTACATTTCTATTCATATCTACCTACACGTCGCGGTCACGTCACGTTTACAGCAATTTGGCCGAGTGCAAGGCAAAATCGGCTTACTTATACATTAGAGGCCATGACGATACGGCGCAATATTGCTTACGTCGTATTGTCAAGTACTTGCAATATGAAGGCATATACGTGCATTCGTAGCTACGCGTCAGAATACAAGTCAGCAAAAATGTTTCGACGTTTATCGAACGAAAAATTATGTATAATCGCGCTGTTGTTGAAAGAAGAAGCTCAAGAAGGCAATTTAAAAGCACGGAGGCGTTTTGATGTGCATCCCATGTTAAAAAATAGAAAAACCGAAGGAGCGTTTTGGACAATGCATAAGGAGCTTGTGGATGATGGACAATTTTTTTTTAAATATTTCCGTATGAACCGATACCAATTTGAAACAATACTGGATAAAATAAAAACACAAATCACCAAAAAAATCTACAAAATTTAAGGAAGCATTGTCAAAAAGTCATTGTCAGCGCCAAAACCATGTCGAAAGATTGAACAGCTGTCAACTGTCACTATCGATAATTGGTCCAAAACAGCAAAGCGGCAGACTCATGGCACGTAATTCGCGTGTATATCTCCACGATGGCCAAAAAGACGGATACGATACAATGACGGATGTTGCTGTAAGGTATGAACAGGAAATGTCGGGTACTGCTGTAAGCCTGCCGTGGCGTAAACGTGACGGTTGGTATGAATATACCCATACAAAATGTACCAAAGAATACTTTTCGTATGGCCGAATACCTGCTGAAGTCGGTACGTGCTAACTAGGTATGAACAGACCTTTAAGGTCTGTTTATACCTAGTTGGCACAACCCGTATCCTGCAGGTGTCCTGCGAGTGCGGGTAGTATTCTTTGGTACATTATATGGACGTATTCATACTCGATGCGGTGCAAACGATCGAAAAGCGCCAGACAGACTGAACCACAGATTAACGACACGTGTACCTTATGCGTGCGCACTGCTCGCACTTACACTAAGCGAAATCTACCCGAAGTCCCAACATACCTACCCTCTATATGTACGTTCTGTGCTTTTGATACTTTAGTTCCGAATTTTGCCTTAATAAACTCGCCAGAAAGATCCAACTCAATTTTTAATAATTACCATTTTAATAATTGCATCTGTACACATTGAAAGGTTACTCGTCATCTGATGTGCAATTTTTCATTCGTGAAGTCGAGAATTGCGTATAAAGCTGCCATCCAGTTTATCTGTCGTTCAGTCTGTTTGGTGATTGTCGAGCGCTTGCACCAAACCTGTTCTTTTGTTGTCAAGTGACATTCTGTCCACGGACAGATCTTAATAATTTTATCATCAGTCGTATTTGACGTTTGGTGCTCGACGTATGTCCGATAAAAACTTCTCTGTTTGTTTATATTACTAGCAAGATGGGCAAGCATCGGTAAAAATTGCACAATACATTCAAAAACACACACTAAACAACATGCGATACATTTTTATAAGTAAATTGATCCAATTGTATTCCGTTTGATGTAGCGTATTTATAAAGACGTACCGCGTAAAATTGACCACAATTATTATTAATTCGTAAGGGCCCCTCTATTCTTACTACATCTCTCTGGTAAAAACCACGGCTGTGGAATCGGATCAAAATTTATGACTCCGATTCCAACTTGAACGATTTTAGTTAAATATAAGTGCCCGTAATCTACCATTATTGTAAATTAAAAATCACCATTTTTGGAAGAAAAGCGATGAGGAGGGGGGAGGGCAAACTCAAGGACTGACCCGGGCGATAAAAGCCTAGCTACGCTAATTATTTTTTTACAAAAAGCATTCGAAATATATTTAAGGTCAGTATAAAGCAAAACTTATTACTGTGATTTTCTCCAGCATATGTCAATAAACAATTCAAAGACAATTAACGGAATGAATTTCGCAATTGGCTCTTAGCTGATACCAACAAGATAATAAAACTCCAACCTTAAGCAATGACCACTTGTAAGAAAATTAGTAACGTGTATTAAAAAAGGTCTTAAGAAATATTGCACTTCCAACAATCTATGTAAATAGGAACAAGGATGACATTTTATGTGAAGGTGTTTTTATTTTCAATCCTACTCCAAATATATACACATAGCTTTTTTTTTTAAAAGAAGATGCCGAAACGCACTTCTTGTTCTTGCACTTTCGAATCCATCCATATTTTATTCTCTTCATATTATCATTTTCATTTTGGTCAATTATATAAATATGGATTGTGATTTTATATTCACGAATATTGTTTCGTCTAATTGCTTTTGAAACATTAAAAATGCTGCTGAAAAAAGGTGCCGGAACGCCGTTCCACCGCGTTCTTAGGGAAAATAGCTCTGTATATACGTACATATAGGTATAAATCTAGATATAGATATACGTACATATACATAGGTTTAAATAGGTATAGATCTACATACATATGTGTATCGCGTTATATTCGAGGTGCGTATACATGGGGCTACAGCTAAATTATTAAAGTAGCTAAATAAGCGGCAATTATTTATTGATCAATCATAAAATTATTATTTATGACCATAACCTACAGTCGTAGATCAATATCGTGGTAGTATAGATTTAAATCAGCATGAAATTAGGCTGTCGACTGAGGGAGGACAAATAAAAGTGAACATTTTTAAATATATATTTCTTTAAAAAAAAAATCACAAATAAAAAATTATACGTATTTGCATATTGATTTACTTTTTACTTCCACTTTATAAAATTAACAAACATGGCACGGAATTTGATTAAAAATAAACACTCGACGGTAAAATTTGAATTGTACAATTATTTATTGTCAATTAAAAAATTAAAAAGGTACTCATTATCAGCGGCAACTACGGTTATTTAATTTCCCTCAATGTTAAAATTTAACAACGACACCAAATATAATCACAAATTTAATTCACAACGGCATATTGTTGAATTAATACAACGCAACCGCCAAGACAACATCCGCCGAAGCCATTGGAAACATTTCAATTAATCTCGAGAAGAGTTAAAACTTGTCGCGAAGAAACTTTGCAAAGGAAATCTCATAATAAGTTGCTCTCTGTTCTAGAATAGAGTTCGGGACTTTAGTCTCAATAATCAACTTCGACGAGCGAAACAGATACAAGTCAATTTTGGTATCGATTTAAACTCGATCCAATTCGTACTCGTGATTCACATCTCCATTTTTAGCCGTATTTCTTTCTCAGAATTTATAACTTTCGTCACAAAATGTCCATTGTACAGAACTTATACACAGGAGTGCATTAAAATACACGTACTCCCCGATGAACAATATTTGAAGATACGTGTGTCTCGTCTGGGGATCACTGTCGACTTTTCCGTGTTGCAAGTGGAACTTTTCCGAGATTTTCCACACAACGCGACCGCAGCAGGGATGAGATAGGGTTGTTTTTATCTATTGCACAATATAAACAACGATCTTTATCGTGGTTTTGAATGCATCTCGTGTATTTTACACGTGAAAATCTCATGCAAAGTTATAAACAAAATAGTATGCTAATTTTTAAGCCGGCGGATATACTGCGTAGTAAAAATCCTTATTTCGCGTAGAGGCCACAACAAACACCGGAATTGATCCCTTGAGGTTATAAAATACAGTAGGCTTTTGGCATTAGTTACACACCATCCCTCCTAAGTCCTTTTTTATATTTAAGGGGAGGTTTTTTTTTCTATTCGCAGCAGAATAGACGCGAAGAAAATACGAAGTCGAAGGCAGCAATTTAAGCACAAAAATAATTTAATAGGGTAGCTGACTGCGAAATAAGAGATTATTTTGCCGTATTTATGCGAGGATGTCGTACGGAAAAAGGCATACCTACATATATATTTTTATGAGATTAAGGTAGAATTTTCCCAAATTACAAGTGTTATGGCAAGACAATGCAATTTAACTGAGTGCAACGTACGAGTATATAATTCATATATTTAAAAGTTATGCAATTTTATAAATACAAAAAAATATATAACTTTCTTAAATACTTGTGTTATTTGCTTAAAGTCAAAGGAGTTTAGCGTTATATTTAATTAAAACTATTGTATTTACCCAAGAAGAAAATTTAACCCAGACAGGACCGTTTACCTACAAACAAAATATGATTCGTAATAGCACCATGTTTTTAATTACTTTATAACACTTTTCAATATATTTCAAAGGTACATATTACATACATACATACCTTTATACATACATATAGCCCATCTTGGCTAAATTTAATCTTTGTATAATATAACGGATATTTTATTGGAACCGCTACAACAATAAGTTTAGATAAATTGGAAAACTTCGATAAAACCATTCAGATATTGCCAGCATAGCGGTGGCTCTTACAGCATAAACTCTGGTTTAAGAAGACTCGAAAAATGAACTCGTACTCTAAGTTGATGAGGCTCTTCCCATGAATCTCACGCATACACGTGAACTTAGCCTCACTTCTAATCTTAATAATAATAATAATAACTTTTATTCCAGACGATAGGGAGAATAGTGCAATCCCTAACGTCCATATAAATATATATACATAATAAATACAATATTATTGAAAAAAAAACATAAATAAATATATAAATAATAATAATAATAAACTATAATAATAATAATAAGAATAATTAATTAATCAATCAATTTAATGTCTATTTAAGGCAGTCGGTGGAGTAGTTCCATCCATCGAACATACAGTGAAGAGTGCAAATGAGAAGACGCAGCAGCGAGAAGGCAATTAGACGATAAAAATATACGAAGACGTAGAGAGGCCTCAAAGTGAGGCACATGCCCTTCCACAAACATTTGCGACGCGCTGCAACCCCTAGGTAGCCTGAATAGAGCACGGAAGCAGTTGTTATATTGTACCTTTATCTTCCTCATCGTCTCCCGCTTATATCTCGTCCATAGTTAATGCTTTGGTACGAGTTCATTTTTCGAGTCTTCATCAACTCAGAGTTTTGCCGTAAGGTGGACCCCCAGCAGGGATAAGCGTTCTCGTATTCATCGAGAAAATCGAATATTTTTTTCAATTCCTACCGGCTACTAACCAATGACCTTTCTAATGGTAAACAATCGCACAATCAGCCATACTGGGGCTGTAATTTGTCATACTAAGAGCCGCATGCGGCTCCGGAGATAACGGTTTCCAGCCACTGCTTTATACATACGTATGCTTTATCCAGCAGCATAGCTCGGTCGTTAAGCTTCTGCCTAACACCGAGAGACGCCGGGTTCGATCCCATGAGCTGGCCTCGATTGAAAAGAATTTATATCGGCAGTGCTGCTGGTCAGACCTGGATATTTGTGACTCCAGGTCGATCGTTTCCTATCAAAGTTTGCCAATTTCTCTGATTTCATTGTTGAAACGGTTCCCGTTTAAAATTGGCTAAAAACCTTCCTACCTACTATGTCACCACTATTTGAGTATGATTAATGTACAATAAAATTTATGTACAATTAATAGATGTCTCGTCTATATAGGCCATAGGCCTTTCTGGTATAAAATGTAATAAAAACAAAACTAAAAATAAATAAACGAAATAAAAGGAGTAATGGATGATATATCCGCTAGGAAGAGAGTCTACCATTTTCAAATATAACTTTTTGGATGAGGTGGTCGGTAGGGAGTACTGGCGGCCATGACACCAAGACAAATGGTCTCTGGGAGGCGGCGGACAGCCATTATCGAGAGGACCGTGGCTCGTGCACTCCCATTTGTGCTGCGATCAAACTTTTACGATTCGCCAAGAATAAAACCCCATCGACCACAAGAACCCCGGATGTTAATAAAAAGGGACAGCCGCGAAGTATTGTCGCAGACCTTTTTACAACCACGACTCGTTTCACAGCCGTCCCTCGCCGTATAAATCTAATATAATTACTGGAGACGCTTGTCCGACAAACTGACGACGACGTCACGATCCCACATTTATTGTCTTTCATTACTCGATATCCCCGCTCTTCTACCTAGGTGTAAAGGGTGTGCTCGATTCCTCGCATTTTACTTATGCGAGGAAGGGTGCTTGAGGCTACGATGGGGGTGCTGTCTACTGAAGTGAGATGAGTATTTGAGATGGGGAAGGACGATGATTTAGTGACGGCCAATTTTTTAATGTAACCGAAAATGAGATGCTATTATGTTTTATACCCCGTATGAATATTTGAGGGCTGTCTCGAAAATTCGAATAAATTTTTCGGCTTAATAATGTACATATAATATTATAGTACTATTTCCATCAAGCTATATACATATGTATGTACATTTTATTTTATTTTTACATAGATATATACGGTGCCGGCCTTACACCCAATGGCGCCCTCGGGCAATTTTTTCTAAACATCCTTAAAAAAAAATTGCGCCTTTGGCGCTCTAATCTAAAATTTAGTATGGCTTTTGGCGCTCTAATTTTAAAATTTAAAGCAACTTTGACGCATCGAGCGGTACCCTAAGCTATTTGGTGCCCTCAGACGCAGCCCAACGCAGCCCCCCCCCCCTTAAACCGGCACTGGATATATACCAGGAAGGCTTGACAGGAAGACCCCAATGCGGCCAATACATAAATCATTGTATTTCCAGTAGCTGAAGAACACGAAATAACAATTAATTAATCACACAAATAATCCATTGAGACATCTATGAATTTCTAGATTTGTACATAATTTTTACAAATTGTATATACAATAAATACAAAAGATTTGTGACAACAGGAAAGATGATTTTTTGCCCAATTTTGAGGAACCGTTTCAATAATGACCAGATAAAATTGGCAAAGTCTGATTAGAAACGATCTAACCAGCAGTAAAGCGGATCGAACCTACTGATCACATGGTGCTAAACATACACGCTAAAATTCGTGCATCAATTTCTTTCCGAAACCAGTCGTTTCGCTTTCGATTCTGGATTCTAGAGGTACACATACACACACACACATTCATTCATCATTTCGAACGGGTTAGATTGCCAAGTGTATAATGTGCCACTTTTTATTTCGATTAATATTACGTGCGCGTGCGCCTATAAATGACCTTACATAATACTTATGTAAAATTAAACTTTATTTTTATTCGTGTTTCAATTCCTTTTCGAAACCACTAGTTAAATAAAAACATTAAATTAAATATATTTAAAAGGTATTTGAAAGAAATAGGACCGCGTGCGGATCGAACACACGACCGACTGATTTAATTATTTTTTTTATTTATTTAATAACTTGATATGCCATAACCCATGCGATGATATTTAATCGGGCACAACACTAGTTATAATTATATTATCGAAATATATGTTTCCATTATGTGTCACAAGCAGATGCAACGGTTCACTTTTGCGGTAAAATCAATATATTCAAGTCCGTTTTAAAATTTATAAAGTCAAGTTTCTTACAATGCCATTCCGTCATAATTAGTGGTATGAATCAGTACCGACCTTCATATTTAACATTGGCAATAAAATTGCATCGAAGCATGTGCACATTCCCACCCGTATAAATGCTAATGCGCGAACTTGAAAATATATACGAGGATATACATATGTATGTATATATACGTATATGTACATATTCGTCGGATACAATCGCACATATTGTGAATTATCATCGAACGCGATTTTTTGTCCTCATGCAAATGTAGTTATTGTGTTTGCTTATAAAGCGTGTTCCGGTTTCCGCATTATGAGCTCGCGGGCAAAATAAATCGCATACGTATTCGAATTCAGTACCAATTTCCGCCGCAGATTTTTCATGCATTGAAAAATATAGTCAAATCTGTGTTTGCGAACGCGATGCAAAGTTGGCGTTTCAACTACGATGTGTGCAAATACTTTCAACAATAGGATATTCAAATAAAGAATTCGCCCGCTCGAAAGCTTAAAAAAATGCCACATTTCATACAAAATGTTTGTATTATACTATATGTAATACACCCGTGTACTTTTCAAATTCTAACGAATGACGTTTCAGCTGCTCTTTTTGAGAATGCGCTCATTGTTCGCTCTCTTTAGTATGTCTGTACTTGGAAGCACTACAAACGATTAAGTGCCTACTAATGGTTAATTTAAAGTGGGAATTTACAACTTCAAGTGTCTCATTTTGTAAGTAGTTTGCACTGTCTTATTTTACGTCATTGTGTATGCTTTTGAGATGGTTTTTACACACAACTTTAGAATTGATAGAAATATGTAGAACAAACTATCAACTAATATTAAAAAAAAAATACATACAGATTTTTCAGTACTATTTCTTATTTTTCTATTTGTACATATGTTACAGTGAAAGCATATTTCAAGTGAAAATATATTTTCGTCAATTAAAGCAGTGAAAATGTATCAAACAATGAATTTACAACGTATTATATAGATCGTACAAATTTTTTTGAAAAATCTGGATTTTTCCTTCAACTTTCATTCGCCTGAACAACGCCGGTCAAACTTTTTCCGTATCACATTTTATGTACATACATAACTTCAGTTTTCGAAAAAAAAAACCTATAAAATTTGTTATAATATCGGTATTCTAACTTAACGTAGACTACAAAATTTTTTCACTTTCAACGCAACGCCAAGTAGCGCCGGGCTTTCGGCCAACATACATACATGATTATATAGTGTCGTAAACAGTGTCAGTTTTCTTTTTTTGCCCCTCTTATTATTTTCCACGTTGAAAGTATCCTTTACAAGCGAACAAAGGGGAACGAGATCGCTTTCATCGTAATCTGCGCTCCCACACTTTTCCCGGAAAATCCCTTGAGGTTTATATCTATTCTTATTTGCGGAAGTGAAAATCGGGGAAGAGGATTAAAAAAGTTTCACACTGGATGATTACATTAACTATAATATATAGAGATTTAAATTGTTCGTCAAAAACAGTTCGTCTATTGATTTAGCATCGCATCTAGAGAACTATTGATTCTAGTCTTCTAGAGTTACCTTAAATTTTGTTTCTTGTACCATCGATTTAATAGTGGCTGTGAAAAATTATGTAGAATCTTTGGAATATAATATATAAAAGTTTTATAATATTGCTTCGTGTTTCATTCTCCTTCTTCTTTGAGTGCATATTCTACTGAAGGTTCGTGAAAATCATGGAAGCTTGTATCTTGAAAGCACTTCATGGAACAAAATCCTCGCTGTAAGATCTAAATCTTCTAATCTAATCTTCCCCTTCCTGGTTTCAATTTTTTCCTTTATAATGAGTTGCAGGATCGTAGTCTTGTTAATAGTACATACATATTTAACATACATATTTTATATGTATACATTTAAAGCCATGGCCTAAAGTTTATCTTACAACTCAATACAGGATTCGGAACAAAATCAATTTAATTTTTTTTAAACATCTAAAGTTTACCTTTTCATTAACACCTGAAATTGTGATATACTCGTATTATTGGTTTTATTGTTAAAATAGTGTTGTTTATAGGTTTCTCTCATCTGTTCAAGTATGAATTGAAACCCACAAAGATATAACTTGTTCCTAGAATGGACCATTGGCTTTCATTTGGAAATATCTCTAAGGTCTCCTATATACATACATATGTACATAAATAGATAGGGATTGGGTCAACGACCATCATTGATTAAGAACAACGAAGGCAGGTCATTGTACTATTAAAGCTTTATGCCCAGGCTTAAGTTTTTGTTTGAAAAGAGTCATTTCATCTTCATGAATAAATTGTGTGCTTGTTCTATGCAACGTTTTATGTTTTGTTTGTTGGTGTTATATGAATATCTTTATAATTATAATTAACCAGCAGAATTAACTAGTGGTTAGCATATCTTGTTATGGTCAGTGTGGTTACGAGTTCGAGTCACAATACTTGCTGCTGGCGAGACCTAAGTTTGTGACCAGGTCGGTCGTTTCCTATCAGAGTTTGCCAATTTTTCAGATTTTCATTGAAACGATTCCTGCAAAATTGGTTTTCCCTCCCCATTTCTTGAGTTTTTATGATATATCACAAGGTACGCCGGGTTTCTCTCCATAGATGTTTCTGTGGATGATTATTGTATAAAAATTCGTATTGTTCAGAACTGACAGCGCGAAAGCGTGGGACTACGTGCCGAGACCCAATAAGTGCTGCGAAGCCTTTAATTTGGACCCTCCACGCACCCCTTCGCGACGATAGTATTGTATACGATGTTTGTAATGCACTTTGCTATGTTTGACCATATATGTCATGTATAATTTCAAATTATGTATATAATTCGGTGTGTTTCTTGATCTATATAGTCCACTCGGCGCATTGGAGTGATCTGTAATGACGAGTGTACATAGATTGATTGAATAAAATAAGAAAAAATGTAATGTGTATAGTTTCATATTATGAAACCTGAGCATTCTTATTGATTATGTTATATACAAGTTTTTTGAGTGGTGAGCGGTACTGTGCGCGCTGAAAAATTTTCCACGTTCATTATTCAATAACACGAAATTGCTTCGTAACAAGATTGTCGCCGTGTACACTTCCGGTTCGTTTTATACCCCGTTTTTTATGTCGGGACGTGGATGGTAGTATGGTGTCGGGCGGATGCTGTCGTTTTTCAATTTATCGGACCTTCCATAAAACACTTACCGCAAAGAAAGGGCATTTTTTTTCGTCGACAAAAACACTCGTCCGTTTGTCAGTCAGTCTCTTTACTACTGTGTATTTTTTTATTCGAATTTTACCGTACGTATTAAATAGAAACGAAATGGTGGCGGAAAGCGGGGAGGGAAATAGAGCGTTTTTACAAATCGATTACAAAAGCGTTTGGCGAAAATGGTACGTCCGGTCGCAAAAAATCCTCAAGATATCCGAAGAGCGAGAATTTGAACGGCCATAGATTCAATGCGGTTTTATTTCCTTCGTTTATTTTTTTATGTTTTTTTTTCACATGGAATAAATCAATATAGCTTTGGAGGCGAACGTAGTGTTAGTATGTACATATATATGTACATATATATTATATGATAATACTATATTAATGGATGGTTTGCCTGACGCATGACAGATGTTTGACCCTTTCATGAAAATTCGAATATTTAACTTTTTCAAATTTAGATATTTATAAGAAAATTTTACCCTAATGCGCTTTCTATTCCAATAATATACAATGTATACATATATATGTGCACCGTCTGTATACCAAAATTTAATTGTTTATTTTAGTTTGCACCATTGTGGCATTACATGGTCTAATGCACTACAATGGTCAAAATTATTTATTTATTAATAGTTTTGGACAATTGTAGCATTACAGGAAGAACCTAATGCGCCACAATGGCCTACATTTAACAAAGATATAAATACAAGTAAAATTAGTAAAAAACAGAAAAATTAAAAAGCAGAAAACATGGTAAAATAAAATAATAACAAAAAAGTAACAAAAGGAAAATAATAATACAATTAAAATAGTACATAAAAGTGTACAAAAGAGAAAGAAAAAGTAAAATAAATAAAACAAAATATGAATAAAAAAAAATAAAATCACAGCGAGGCCCAAATGGAAGAGAAAAGATTAAGATTTCACATTATAAGAGAGAAGAGGAAAAAAAAGTATACAGAAAAAAATACATTAATAAATAATCATTAAAAATAATTGCATTAATAATAGTAGATAGAATAAAAATATCAAATAAACAGAATACATATGTAGTATATATGTAGAATGTCTTGCATTTACAGCCAGCAGTAATATATGTATGTATGTTTGAGAATCAGCCGTAAATACAAAGCATTCCCGTGAGGCCAAAATGGAAGGCAGAAGATCAAAATTCCATTCATACATCACATATAACTATAAAAATAAGGATGAATTTGATGAATGATGAATCAAAAATATGTTAATGAAGGTAAATAGTAAGTATTGACAGGAATAATATTAAACGAAGAGCAGGATTTACGAGAATAATTGGAATGGAACAATGAAGGGTTATAGAGAGATCATTGTAGATATTAGCCACAGTGTAGTGCACTGGTAGAGCTATTGTATACCAGTAGAGAGGTCATGGGTTCTAATCCCGGCCAAATACGCTGCTGACGAGATCTTGTTGTTATTAAACATGAATCGATCTTCTCCTTTTAGAATTTTCCAAATTTTTTAGCTTAATTTTTGTCACGGATTCAATAAATTGGTACCCACCCTCCCCCTCAGTTTCTTTTAATCAGTAAATTTAAGTTATTAGCATATTGGATTTGTTGAATCTTATCAAATGCTATTTACATAATGTATTTCTCGCAAATTTGCTGTATATATAAAAGTTCTTGATTGTCATGTCTCTTGTTTGTCATGTACAACATATACCGTAAAAATTAGATTACCTTAACACAATCTACTTTAAATCATCGAATTTAGAGAGTCTTTTTTATTAATATTATGTATTGGATGTATTATGAGCATTTATAAGAATTGCAAATAGGTTTTTGAGTTTTTTTTCTTATAATGCTGTACATTAATATTAGAATAATATAATACTATGATTACTAATAAAAATAAAATAAAATTTTAAAATAGAAAATAATCAGTAGCTATTAAAATATGTATTATGAACATATGTACATATGTTATTTAGTAATAAAAAATCGAATGACCAAAAAGAGTTCTAGAAACTAATGTACATATTATAGTAACTATACGAGCATATAAAATATATTATATATTTAACACGAGAACTTTTTATTGTTTACTAAGAACAACGTTCAAAATTATAAAGAAATTTAATGAAATCCGCCAGACTTTACTTATTGACGCCCGATTGTTACACAAAATATTTATACTTTAATTAAAATAATACAGACAGACATTTAAATAACAACGAAATTCTTACGGGACTTTAAAGTCCTTATTTTTCCGAACAAGAAATTGAAAATTCGGTCATTATACATATTACGAATTCAAATTATATTTAATTACAACAAATATGTATAATATAAGCCGATTTAAATATACGTACATTATATAAGCCGATTAATAACTGAACATTATTCAATATTTACTGTACAAAAAAATCAAACCATCAAAGCATCACCATAATAGGCTTAATATTATCATATTATTAAATAGATATAAGTATTGTGAACATAATTTAGTAATAATAAAAGGCATTTAAAAATCAAAATCAAATATTGTAAAAATTGTATATTATCACTGATACTATGATTTGTATGTCACTATATTTGTATGTCATTGTGAGTACTTTGAAACTTTATTTTGGAAAGGCTTTGAAAAGTGTATAGTTACACTGTATATTGATGCATTGAAAAAGAAAGTCGATAATTTAGATAATATAAGCAATGACGTATACAAAAAGCGTCTAGCTAAGATATTTGTATTTTGTCGAACGTAGATTTCAGACTGTAAACGGGATAACTTACGAAGGAAAGTCGCGATCGCTTTTAAATTTTCTTTTATAAAAGAAAGTATTTTTAAAAAATTCAAAGTCAGCACACTCCTTTTCATTTCAAAAACTCTACCTATAGAAAATACTGTGATAAAATCGGCCGTCGCAATCTCACTGCTCCACGTCCACGTAGTAAATTGACGATTTTACCAGACATAATCAAACGTGATTCAATTCCTAACGAAGGGATCGCCGCGTCAGATTTAACGTCGTTATGTTTTGCATATGCGATCTGGATGCTGGCGGGACCACGAATATGTCATGTGTCCTTTATCTCGGACCCCACCGGACCCGGCTCGGTAATGGTCACCGGATAGCGAGAGGCCCTATTAGGTAAAACAGACCCATCCACCCGTGTCGTATCGATCTTTCACGTGTCATGAATACGTAGGTATGTACATATACATATGTACATATAAATATATACATTCATATATAATACGGATGTTCGAGGGTCATTTTTTAACCCTTTGAATGCTGACCAACGCCGATCGGCGTTTTGCCAACAAGTGTATGGGCCTGAAAAACGCCGATAGGCGTTGTATTTTGAGCATGTACAAAGTAAACAAGAATACTACCCGCTAAGCCTTTTCAGGTAGCATTGAAAAATAAACTGCCACCTCCGGTTGACGGATGCTTACCAAATTTTATAAATAACTTGGTATTAAGCTTAAAATTCTAGATATGAAATTTCAGTTCAATAAACCAAAAGGTTTCTGATAAAAACATAAAAAACCTCGATTCTCTAGAGTAAAAGTACTACTTCCGGTTCAGATAAAAATATAAAAAAATATAAAGTTATAAAAGTTATTTTTTTTATTACATGCAAAAATGTTTCAGCCCGATTCAAATAGCGGTTTGGGAGATAATTGTATTCAAAAACTTAAAAAAAAGAGGATACCTATAAGGGGAGGTACCATTTCTGGTCAACTTAAAAATTTGAAAAAAATTTACGTCGTGTCGATAAGAATTTCAGTAGCCGATACTAAGTTTCAGTTTGATAGGAGTAACGGTGTTTGAAAAATCCCCAAAATACACAGACACACAGACACACACACACACACACACATTTTTTCTAGATCATGAAAAGGTGATCAGTAATCGATTCGAGTTCGAATCAGTCAAAATCTCGAGTTCGAATTTTCGCATGATCACAAAACTTCATCTATTGTTACTACGTACATAGTTAAAGTAAAAATGCATTGAACATGGTCGTGTAATCCGTGTCATTCATTTGTCAACGTTTATAAAGACTGGTATACACCGGAATTTCTGAATTTATAACCATAGCAGAATTTTTCGATGGAAATCTCTAACTGCTGAATATTTTAGATTGTGGCTTGACATTTAGATTGTGAGTATTACATTTTAACAACAATGAATAACTGGTTTTGGAAATAAACATTCATTAATAGACTTTATTTGTTTATTTTATATTTTTGCAAGATATATTAGAGTTTAAACACATCCTTCCAAAACTGAAAATCCTCGGTTTGTTTGGAATAGCTACAATTTTTATACCTGCTATCTATTAGATTTCTAAATAATTCCAGTTGGAAATGTTGGCGAAATTTTCAGCGTGACAGGCTTTCAATAGAAAAGACATCAGCACTTAAAGTGTTATGTGAAAATCGTTTGCATAAACAAATGTATATTAACAAATAAAGTTGACGCTTTGGAATGCAACTTAGTCGTAAACTTGTCTTAACTTGTGTCGTTTTCAGTTAATTTTGAGCTATTGAGTGTTTCAGAAGTTGTCGACTTCTGCGCCAAACTGTCACCGACTGGTCCAAGTAATTGACGACAGAGCTCTTCAACGACAGATCGCCAGACTAATTTCATGATTTTTAATTTAAATAGAAGTCAGAACAAAATTTCCGCTATAAAAAAAAATTAATTGACTGATGCAATAATTCTGCATCGCGTTTAACGAAGGCGTGCTGTCGTTAAAATCACGACGAACATATTTTTCGCGTTGTAACGATCGTTCAAACTTCGTCAAAGCATACCGATGACATTGACTGATGACTAGTGAAATGCAAAGTCATCGAACATACATATTTACATAGTAAGTTCATAGCACATGGTGACGTGTGTGTACTATGCGTATGTATGTAAGTGCAATTTTATGGATTTTAGGATAAAATTTGTATAATGTTATGTCATGTAGTTTATATGTATATTAGTAAAAACATATAATATTAAAAATGCAGTAATAAACAAAAAAAAAAAAATTGGATGTGACCAACCCACGACTTTATCTATGTATTTGAGGAATATAAGAAGTATAAAAAGCTAAATTCGATAGTGAAAAATACATACACGTTCACACATACCGGCCATGAGAACGTTTTCGATACAAATTGAGCGAAAATGTAGGGAAATTTACACAAGACAAAAGTTCTTCTTCTGGCGGTCGGATTTTGTTTAAATTTTTTTTATTACTTAGAATCATTATAATTATTATACATATTAAATATCAAGAAAATAAAAATAATTTAAAAGGTCAAAATAAAATAATGAATTATTGTTTTAAAAAAATGACTACTTCCGGTCTATGAATTCTAGGCAAAACCTTATGAACTCTAAGTTACATAGTACATAAATAATACAAATATAAATTTTCAGTTTGATAGGTTCAGTGGTGTGGAAAAAATCGTGTGGTCACAACATTTTTGACTTTTCTAAGAGGAAAAAATCCCACTTCTGGTTAATTAAATTTAATGATTTTCTTTGATACGAGGATTTTACTTGAATTTTCTATTTTATTTTATTTTTAACTACATATTAATATTACTATTTTTTTCACATTTAAAATGTCGAAAAAAATAGTGGATGAAAAATCGAACAAGAGTAAAATGCCACTTTCGGTTGAAGGGTGCTCACCAAATTTTATATATAACTTGATATTAAATTTAAACTTCTAGATATGAAACTTCAATTCAATACACCAAAGGTTTCTGAAAAAAGCATACAAAACCTCAATTTTCTATTAAAAGAATTTCAGTCTGATCCGTTGAGCGGTTCGGGAGATAATTGGATCTACATACATAAAACCTTAAAAAAGAGGATACCTTTAAGGGGAGGTATCATTTTCGTTCAACTTAAAAAATTTCACAGTATTGATTAGCATTTTAGAAACTGATGCTAAGTTTCATTTCGATACGACTAACGGCGTTCACATGAAAACGTGATCAGTCATCGTTTCTGAGTTCGAATCAATCAAAATCCCGAGCTCGAATTTTCGCATGATCACAAAACTTCATCTATTATTACTACGTACATATGTACATACTGTCATGTTCTAAAACGCAGTTCGTATATTTTTTAAATAACTTGGTTAACAAACCAAGATTTCTTTATTATCATAAAAACGTTACATTTATGTTATTGGTAGATATATTCGAAAACTACAGATTTAATTATGGAACGATGATGAATTTAAAATGAGATACGTAGAACTTTGTTTCACTAAATATCTTTGTCCTGCTGTTGTGCTGACCGTCACTTGTGGGGTCGATATTAATGACTACCACTATCGAAGTCTCGATGGTTATGACCAACTTATGTGATCGAATCGTGATCTATATAAATGATTTTTATCTTTTGGGTTGGGCAAAGTCCGGCACTCCTGTCTTATCTGACTATCCCATTACAGGAATTTTAATGGACTTGTTACTCACGTATGTATATAAATGTGAGAAGTGAATTTGATTATTGTGGGAACTACATTGATAAACGAGGTACATAACAATACATAGATAAAGTAAAAAAATGTATTATTAATATATTTCCATAAAATATTAACATCTTCATAAATTGAATAAAACGAAAACTGTTTCTTTGAAATTTTTAATTAACTAACATTTTATCGTGTTTTAATGAAATTGTGTGCTTCAAATAAATATGTATGTAGACGGAAAAGATTGGTGAAAGGAATTAATTAATTTTTTCATAATAGACTTAAAATAGCATCAAATTAAAGATTTTCTTATATAAGAATTTGTGTAGTAACAAATAATATTTAATTAGTTTTATTGTTTAGAAACAAAGTAACGGTTTGGCGTGAAATTTTGTATGAAAAATTTGTTACTAGTCAAAATGTTACGATCCGAATTTTATATTTATTGTACCGCGCACACATATAAAGTAAGCGCCTATATAATTTCGCACACTCGATATTCGCGAAAAGATGATAGAATACCGAGGCGTTCGCCCGCGAATATACGCTAGATCGATTGCGCAATAAAAGTCGAAACGGTGACGCAATAACGTATTGCAAAAGATATAAAATGTGTTTCGAATTTAGGGGGAAGATCCCCGAAAGACATTCGCGAGAAAAGACGATTTGGCCGAAGATTACGACGAAAAACAAAACGATGATAATAAAATGGCAAATGGCCCGCGCCTACACTCTCATATCCTTATTTCGTCACGCTCTTCCCTTTCATTAAAAATATAATACAACGGTAAAATGAATAAAAAACGCAGTCGATTTAAAAAAGAAAATGGAACCAAAATTCAATCAGATTGAATTTTGGTTCCATTTTTCATTATGATAACACCATTTTTTAAGCATACAAATTTTAACTCACCCTTACAACATGCATCAGCCAACATAATATAGATTTATTATTAACGGAAAATTTTATATGATCAATTTAACATTGTAAATAGGTTGTTGAGCTGTTTTTCTTATCATGCCGTACATTAACAATAGAATAATACATATAATACTATGATTACTAGCAAAATTAAATAAAAATTGTAAAATAGAAAATGATCAGTAGATTAGTAGGTTTTAAAAAAGATATAAGATGTATTGTGAATATAATTTAGTAATAATAAAAAGTATTTAAAAATCAAAAAATATGATCATGCAATCCCTGCGCTGCAAACGATTGCAAACCAAGCGGGCGCATGCTCATTTCGCTGCATTCTCATTTCATACTTTTGTCTCGTCTTTGCAACCCCATGAATATCTTGTCTTCGTACATGCTGAAATTCAAACAGTTAAAATTCAGTCGAAATGAGCATGCATCCGGGTGGTTTGCAATCATTTGCAGCATACCCATGTATTTATTACGCTCTATAAAAACAATATTTAATCTCAAAAACAAACTTTTTAATTATATAATATAATGGATTGTCTTTATCATAATAAAATCCAATCAGATCCTTCCGTAATCTTTCATTATTTCATTTTAATCCCTGATCTACCAATTTTACCTGTAATTCCTTTTTATATATGTATGTAGATTTTCGAATTCAAAAAGTGGGCTAGCTTAGCAGGATATGTGTAAAAACGCGTTATGAAAATAATTGTTTACAAAAGGATACAAACTGAACAATGAAGGGCTACGAATAGATCAAGAGAACAATGAAATAAAATCTTTTTTTATCAAATTTTGGTAAAATATTTTTGAAAATTTTACCCTTATTAATAAGCTAGCAACCGTAGCCTTTTATATATCACCACCAACAATTTTGAAATTTCTCTGCATTATCGTGGATACTTTTTAACAATCTGTATATAGGTACTTTGCGATTAACTATGCAACAGCTTATGTATGTTTAAAACGGTTTAACCTAAGGCGATAGCCATGTTATCACCCTAGGGCGATAGCCATGTTAAAATCACACTATCGTATATACAATTAACTTGCGTTTTTTTAAACTGAAAAACAACAGAGGTGAATTTTTAACCCGAGATTTTAATTTGGGTACTCGCCCCATGGGGCACTCGTATACAACTAGCACACATTGTGATGTTAATGTCCGAGCCGGGTTGAGTATTTATAATGTAACTTGTGTACATATAAAGTCGTATTTATTATTATTATGTTGTCGTACATAGTAGGCAGTGAATTCGAAATTTAACCGCGTGTTGCAAAACGCGAGACGCGACTTGAAATATCGTGGTTATAATCTTTGAATTGCGCCAGACAGACGCTTAGGGATATCCACTTTATGTGTGTGTGAGTTTTGATCTTGATTGTTACGGGTACTATGATTTATACGAGTGTATTACAACGTATATTACTTGATACTGGGAAATCTTGCAGCCCCTTTTCCAACGGAAAATAAAATTCTTCCTTACGAACATATGTAGATATGTATGTATGTATGAACGAACTTTCCAGCCGTCAGGCTTTGAAGTTATTTAAAACTGTGAGTTGAGGTTTTAGCGGTTGTGTTAAGTCCTTGAAGTTTTTGCTATTGATAGAGTTATTAAGTCGTTATTATAGAGTTAGTAAATCGGAGGGAAATCGTGTATTGTTGTCGTTTGTAATTGTGTGCGTCGTAGACTATAATCGGGATAATTTGTATCATCTTGATAAACTGTGATATATGAATTGTACGCTACTGGAAGTGTACACGATTAGGCCAATTTCGTAACGGTTTACAGCAAGTAATGGAAGGCTATATTGCCTCATATGAAGAGTATAATAAGTATAGTATGTAGGTATTGACGCTACATATATTACTAGCAATAATTCTACAAACAAATTGATGTTTTATAGTCTTAATTTTTAATATCTAATATATAATTTTGAAAGAAACTTTGTATGTATGTATGTATTGGTTTGTAGAATCCGTGATGTTAAATTTAATTAAAAAGCAAATGAATATTCAAATAAATTTAAATAAAATGTTTACTATGTATTAGATAAGCCATGTTTAAGTGGTTTGTATTACAAATACCGAGTGAAACCGGTAAAAATGGACCCGCCATCGTCCCCTTTTTCACAATTCTCTCGCTAGAACTGTGGCTTATAGCAATTCTCCCATTCCTCGTGGCCTCCATTTCTTAAATTCACTGGACGGTGCCATTCACATTTGTCACATCTCTCGTCATTTTCTGCACCACTTCCTAGGTTACGGAGGTCGCTAGCAATTATAACTGTTGAGTTAGTTTGATCAGTTAAGAATTTTTATGTCGTGTTTATTTATTTTTATTTTTTTCTCTTCTTCTATTTATGTATTTTTACTTGTATTTCATGTACTTTTTTCTTTTCTTAATATTTTTAGCACACTCCCGCTTTGGAGCAATCTGTTAGACGAGTGTGCTTGACTAATTGTTGTATAATAAAAGAAAATAAAACCACTAGTATGTAATATCTCAATTATTCGTAATTTTTGGATATTCGAATATCCAATAAAAATTTATGAAATATTCGAATATTCGAATAATATTCGTATTTTTTTTTCGACTTTCACTAGTAGGTATTGATTTATTTAAACAGTTAGTGCAAAAAATCTACAAATTGTCAGTAATTTAATTAAAATAATTATTAGTTAATTATAATTAATTTAATAAATCATTAATTACTTTAAATTTTTGAATTTTATGAAGCATTACAAAAAAATAAACGTTTTTTGTCGTATTTCCGAGAACATCAATAGCAATTATTTGTAGTTAAGAAAAAATTTTCGAAACAAAATAAAGGCGCATGGAAAAGGACCGTGGATTGTTGGAACGGCGTTATCGGCACGGTCGCTCAGGTGTATTGAAAGAAAAAATGTCTACCTATATATATTGCTCAAGTGTAGATTTTTTTTCATTCTAACATATTTTTAAAATTTCATTCGAAATAGTATTTTACGAATTTTCGATGGATTATTCGAATATTCGTATAGACGAAAATCGGACGAATATTCGAATATTCGATTGAGATCCCTAATCTCATTGTAATCACATGTTGATTTGTTTGTGCAACGTTAAAACTAAATATTATTTCAATGAATAATGAATAATGCATGTTAAAAAAAAACAACAACAACCTTTTCTACCGAATTCGCAAGTATAAGATTAGGTTTTTGGATTTAAACGCTTCTAAAAGTTTCTCAACGTCAGACTTTAAATCATAAAATTACCCAAGCAAAGTTTGCGATTTTTTTCAGTATTTTCGCCGGGAACTATACTCGTATTATGGTAGTTTCGAAAGCTGATGATCTCGAGCTTATGCTAACCAGCTTTGAGCAACGAGCGCCACGAATTTATATTTATTTATTCAAAAACGGACATCTGGAAAAGTCGTCCGTAAGCCGGCAACCTCAATCGAGTTAAGCTCAAGTAATTATTTATTAATTTTGTAATTTAGCTATACGAAACACGAGATTAAGTCTCCCCTCCCACATTCTCCGACATCCGCCCAGTGAATTTTCCACATCCCTAATTTCAAATATACATATGTATGTGTATGGTTTTCGCGCTCTGGTGCTTTTCAAGGTCCCGGAAAAATTCGCACTGGGCGATCCGAGTCAACGAATCGCCGGAAAAACTCATCGGGAAAGCGTACCAGTAGTAATATCCGTTTAATTCTACTAAATAGACTCGTGGGGGAGGGCTGGGGGACTATATAAGAATATTCCACTATGGAGACATAATTGAACGATAAATCAAGCGTCCGTGATCGGATATAATTAATTATCGTGGCGGTTGTGCACGGGACAGATAAAATGCTGCAATCGGGCGATTAAGCATATTATATTATACGTCGAATAATATCATAATAATATATCGGGTGTATATTCGATCCCATTTTTATGCAAATATATTATTTTACTTCGACGTATTGTGTTGTATTATCGGCTTGGGAACTGGAATGTTCGAGCATTCGGAACAAAGGATGGTACGGAAGTTTATAATATGATAATCGAAACGATTCGAACGGTTGAAAATTAATTTATCACTGATATTATACTGATTATACATACATATGCTAATAGTATTTTGGAATGGCATGCAATTTAAAGGTTTTTTTTAAAGATTTTTATTCGAATTGTATGAACATGTTGTACAAAGTTAATGTTGCATCATAGAGCCTGTAGAAAATACCAGTGGTATGCCGTTTCTTTTAAAGCGGGGGACAAGGTATGGATAAAAACAATATTTTTAATATTTGAATTATAAATCTATCTTGTGATGAGTATAATTTTTCATTTTCATGCTAACAGAAATATCCTAAGTATCCTTAATTTCTCACATATTGTTTGTATTCAAAAATTAATCTTATGAATGATTTGTTGAACAATCGATCAAGAATGCAACATTCCAAGGCCTCGTTATTTGATTGCAAGAATTGGTTTGATTTTTTCTGAGGGAATCGTTTCTTGAACCGAGTCCATGCCATATTTGAACTTAAGGAGTTCTGTGTAAATATGTGTTATTTAAAAAAAAAAACAAATAAAATAGTTACGAATGATCTATGATAGACACAAATCAGATTAGTTTTAGTTAAAATTCCATAAACGCTCGAAGAGACGAGTAAATTTAAATATGTTTTGTCTTCGATGGAACGCCTACACACAACAATTCACTAGTACCGCAAAAGGAACAGAAATGAGACGATGAGTCCGTGACAGCAAACTTTGCGGCGGACCATACCATAACAATCCACTTTCACTACCACTATCTAAGGTAGGGCCGATTTCGGTTTCTGAACTTCGATAATCCGAGTGAACACAGGAACATACTATATATTTTTAGATTATTACTTTATCGTAAAAATATCAAATATATATGTTATTATACATATATTTATAATATTTGCTTGCATGATAAAAATTTATACAAACTTTACTTTGTTATAGAAACAGGTTTAATTTATATAAGAAGTAGGAGTCATCGTGACGACCCAATTTGAATTGTAATTTTTGTTAAAAAAATACTTACTCATGGCAATTGATAATTATATATATATTTATATACATACATATAAGGCTTTTATACATGTGCCCGTTGATTTTACGAGTGGTTTCGGAAAGGAGTTGACACACGAATTAAAATAAAGATATATATTATATATAAATATAATGTAAAGTAATTTATAGGAGCGCGCATTAAACGCTCACCTATCCAACCCGTTCAAAATGATGAATGAATGTGAGTGTGTGTGTGTGTGTGTGCGTCTCCGTGACTATGATTGGCTGTGTCTCCACACACTCGCACATACAAACATACATACATACATTCCGTCCGATTTTATATATATTATTTTATTTTGGATCGAAGTTATAGTGTGTATTTGGTAAGTTTATGAAAGCCTATGGTATGTAAATTTTTTCCGAAGTTTGATTTTATCTATAGCTCTATCGCACTTTTGTATTATAGTTAAGTTTACATCCACTGATTTTTCAACTCCATAGCATTCGTTGAATTTTCCGACCGTTTTTTTGAGCGCTTTTCACATTTTATGAGTGCATCAACAATTCTCATTCGCACTCAACTATGCGCTTCCCGCGTAAACAATCCGCATTTCGTCGCACTACGTATATTATGCACGCGAAAAAAAATAAAAAAAAACTGAATATAATATGTACTCAAAAGAGATTTTTTTCTTTCATGTTTGTTGCTCGGAGCATACAACGTTTTATTTTACATCATTCACTCCGGTAATCGCCGCTTATTTCGCGAAGCGCGTGGATGATGGAGCTTTTTTTTTGTCGGTGGCCATTTTTTTCCCTTCATTTCTTCGGGCAATATTTTCGCGAAAAATAGACGCGCCGAATGGGAAAAAATATGAGCGAGGTGTATATATTTATATACATACATATCGTGTTTTTTTTCCATCCCTCCCCGGCGCCATCGTTTCATATTAGGAGCTCGACGGGATAACAAGAGGAAAAAGCGGGGCCAAAGTGAATGATCACGATGCGTGGCGCTTCACCAGAAGCGATCGGTTATAAATTATCGACGGGGTTCCGTTTCCGGTCGTCCGGAAGTGGGAGGTGGGGGTGGATTCGAAAAATCGTTCAGATTCAAATCGCAGGTCCTCGGGAAGATAGATAGGAGCGGGATAGACGGTTGGGTATAGGGCATTAGTCATGTCCGGTGCAGAGCTTCGCTATCTCCCTATGTCTGTGACGTTTATCAGGATAGATCTGCGAGATGCAGGATACGTGCATGTGCAATTCTGGGATTGTTGCCGTTTATATGTACATACATACATACATACATATGTATATCAGGGTTGTGAAGCTGGAGCCAATTTTTGGCATTTTAGAGTCGTTTAGACGAATTGTCTTACAAAAGAGCTACATTAGTATGAACTAATACTGACATATGTTACTAATTGCTCATTTCATTTAATTCTTGAAAAAATATTTAGATCCTGGACGGAGAGTCAGTAATTTTTTTTCTAGGGCTGTGGAACCATGAATCTGAATCATGAATCTGCGCGGCGACATAACCGCGCGCTGACAAAAATTCCCAAGCAAAATGCACTCGGCGACAAAACCACGCCAGAATTAATGAAAAAATTAAAATATAAATTTCGACTTTGAGTTTCGTGGGAATGTTCAAAATAAAAAATCTTTCTTCGAAGAAATAGTCACCTACAATGTACATACATGTATCATATATTGATTCCATAAATTTTATGTGATTTTTTTTTTGGTTAATTTAAAGCTGATTGATCTCAATAAAAATAAATATTTTTGTATTTATTTATTTAATTTATTATTTATAATAATAATAACAATAAAATTACCAGTGTGACCTGACAGGTTGCCCCAAAGCGTCACACTAGTTTTACAAAACAAAAGAAAGAAAATAACAAAATAAAAACAATAAAAATTCCAATCATTCATTTCACTCAAATAGTCTCGTGTGAAATCTCAAGAACCTAACCAGCTCATCAACATGACAATTGAACAGGTCCAAATGCTCATCAATCACATTAAGGAACCGGATAGCCTTTACAAGAGACCATTTATTGACAGCAGACGTTTTCGCAGGAATAGGTTGGATAAGTAAATGATGACGCAAAGCTCTACCGCATTCAGGCGCCGAAAATTTAAATTCCAATAAAATCGAAGGGTTCTCGATTCTTCCCTTTAATACTCCAAAAAGATTCTTCCCTTTAATACGTCAAAGCCTAGCATACCTTATAAAAAGGCAGTGGGAAATAAATAGGGGTAATATTTATATTTCTTCATATAAAGGCATCTAAGAATTTTTTTTTGAACTATTTCTATCAAGAGAGAGAATTTAATTTCAGTGGGACTCCAAATTACAGACCCAAACTCCAATATGCTCGGGACAAGCGAACAATAAAGTAACACCATTATACTTGGATCTTGGAAGTAGTGACAATTGCGCAAAATAAATCCAAGCATTTTGGTAGCCCTACAGCACATATCAGAAATATGAGTCGAAAATTTGAAGTCATTCCTAAACATTATACCAAGATTAACAGTTGAGTCAGTTCGCGTTTACTGATAGTTCTGTTTTATACATTTTAAAATTTATAAGATAGTTCATATTATAGGATTAAGTATATCTATTGTATGTATTATATGTGTACCATTTTTATGTAAAAGTTTCAGAAAGAAAAACAAGTATGGTTTTGATAAATGTATGTATGTATGTATATATCAGTTTTATGGATTATGCTCCTTGAATCAAAGTCAAACACGTATTTTAATTTTTTCATATATTCTGGCACGGTTTTGTCACCGAGCGCTTGTTGCTGTGGTGGTTTTGTTGGCACGCGGTAGTGAAAGGGTGCTTTTGTCTGTCACCCAAAAGTCGGGCACCCAATCCGACTACGACTCCGATTTTCAATATAATGAGTTGTTTCTCATTGGATTAATTTTCGAATATTTCCGACTACTAAAACAGAGTGCTGTATATAGTTCGGTGGTTGCGTTTATGCTAACCACCGAGGGCTGACCGGGTTCGAGCCCTGAGATGACCTCGATTGAAAAGAATTTATTCAGAGTATTTCTGCAGTGATTCTGATCAGACTTGGATATTTGTGACTCCAAGCCCATCGTTCCCTATCAGAGTTTGTCAATTTATCTGATTTAATTGTTGAAACAATTTCTCATCAAATTGACAAAACCATTCTACCTACTATTTGTCCACTATTTTAATGTGATTTCAAATTTGTAGTACATAAAATTAATATAAGTACAAGTTTCATACCATAGGTGTCACTCAAGGGCAACCTGTAATAGCATCGTGGTAGATTATACATTTATTAAAAAATAATATTTATAAATATATACATATGTATCTATATAAACTAAGCTGATGTAAAACATTAACATTAAATAAAACTTTTGTATTTTTTTATTAATGAATATATATGTACATAAAAATCATACATGAAATTAATAAAATGTACGCAGTTGGCGTAATGGGTTTGGCAAATTTCAGGCCTCTCTTCAATTTGACCCAAACATGAGAAAAAGGTATAATGAGTATTGGTGAGTAATTTTTAGTCAATATATCGGAGTCGCTCGAGTTTTTAACGACTCTGAGTCCAGCCAAAAAGCTATAGCTCCACGACTTCAGTTATACAGCCCTGCTTTTCTCGCGAAATTGTCAAAACAATTTCCGATTTCATGAACTGAATACATCAGATAGCAATTTGATATGGGACATATAAATTCATATACACGTGTGTGTACGTTAGAGATGAGTTTAAGAATTAATCTAAAACCATTAATCTCCTTTATTTGTTCTAAAAATGTCTGCAAAATGGTTGCACTATATAAAAAATTGTTATATGCTGTATTAGCGAATTAATATCCAGATAAAGCTATGAAGTATCAGGGAAAGTAGATGAGTACAAATGTATGTGTGTATGAAATTACGAGAAATAAAAGGAATTTTAAATGAAAAAGGTTTTAGAAGTAAAACATGGTGAGCTTATATGTACATATTTATATGGTCAAAAGGTTTTCATCCCAGCTCTGACCGAAAGATCAAAGACTGATAAATAAAATGTAATCATTTTCGAATGTTCTAATGGAGTCCACAGATGAATTCTCTCATAGAAATCTGTAGCTGGTGTTATTGCCGTAATATAAAATTTGGCACATTGTTTGATAGTATTTTGTATTCTTGAAAGATTTCAAAGCAGAATAGTATCAAAACCACATATAGAAATAATATTCATTTCATACAACTCATTCATTAATAATGTGTTGTACAGCATTAGAGCCAGCATAGTAGTTTAAGTTGGCAGCTGGAACTAAATTTGAACTGTAGTTTAATTTAGAACTATTCAGAGACTCTACATACAGCCCTGGTTTATATATTTACATATCAGTGGCGTGCCGTGCATGGATGCTGTGGATGCTGCGCATCTCTTAAAAATTACGTCACAAATATTTTCATACCGTTTGTTTTCTGAATTTCTTAGTTTCATTTCCTTGTCATTTATTTTTTTTACGTGTTTATGATATATACGACCTTTTGTGTGATTCAAAATTGACATAAACGAGCATCCCCGTTGAAAGGGCGTAGCCTTCTGCGCGACCGGTACTTGTTTCCCATCAAGCTTGTATTACCATGGATGCTGAAGTTCTCTACAAATCTTTTGCGCATGCGCACAAGTGAACTGTCACTCTTGCGTATGCGCAAGAGTGAGACGACTCTACAGTCGTCTCACTCGCGTGACACTTGCTCTGGAAACAAAATCTCCTTTTGCGTATGCATGGACTTGATTCACTTTTTTATGTATGGACTTTCGCTTAATTCGTTGATTGATATTTCATACGATACGTCCTAAGCTATTAACTTTTATTATTTTATTGTAATGTATTACGTCCTAAATTATTATTTATTATGGCCCTAAATATGTATAAATAGCCAAAGTAAAAATGCAAGTGGATTTATCGCCGTTGTTAATAATAATTGCAATTGTTTAATTAAAATGTAATGAAAAGGATATTTGATTCTCTACCATATAATGAAAAAGAGATTATTGTTAAGACCCACACCAATATTGAAAACATATCAAAGACATTTTAATAAATATAAATATGACAATGTTTGGAAGAATAAAATAAAATTAAAAAAAAATAAACTGATCGTGTTTTGGACAGCATCCTCTGGTTGAAAAGTCACCGCACGCCACTGGTAAATACATATGTACATATAACATATGTATGTATGTGTTGTCGAACATGTGTCGGTTTTTGGTACCGCGTGTAAATATCGATTATTGAATGTACATATGCTGATAAATTATTTTTCCGTATGTAAATGTGGGCATGTTGAGGTTTTGAAAGTTTAATTTCGGATTATGGATTATGTATGTGGGTCTGTGTGCTAGGTCAGCGGTTTCGAATCGGTGGTTCGCGAAGTCCCGGGGGGTTCATGTGAACCGACTCGAACACTGTATGAGGTTTTAATAATGGCACACGAATTATATGTAATTAATATTAGAGATATCCTTTTTATGGCAACTTACTATATGTAAGTCGGTCGAACATGTACGTCGTTATGGCCAAGTTAGTTACTAGGTTACCTATCAAAGTTTGTACCATATTTTAGTACATACATATGTACATAGTTTCGCTTGTCCGATATTTGGATCGGATATAAGATAGTTGAATTGACTTAAAGTGTATTTGCGTTTGCAAAATCGAAATCGTAATTCGTGTGCTAAAATTGGTGATGAAAAAATCGGTTATTTTAAAATTAAACTAACAATTAAATCGGTCATTGAAAATTATGACGAAATTTTCAGTATGAAAGTTAATCAAAAAATGTTCATTTGTTTCTTCATATGAAATTGAATTTGAATTTTTCTTTTCGTTTGAAAATAGTAAAATAGTGCTTGGATAAAATAATATGTGATTGTGAAAAGTGATTAAGTGAAGTGTTGTGAGTGAATAAGCTTGAAAACGATCGTCAACGGCCTGCAGCTCTAATCCGAAAGGTGTTAGATGAAGCGTTTGGAGATAAAGAGTGAGTAATATTTTAGTCTGGATGTAAGCACTATCTATATGTATGACATAGTATGTACATTCATATATAATATAAGGTGCTACTTTAGTAAGCGGTCTACCTTAGCATGCGATCTACGACCTGTTTATTATAATTTTTGTTTTTTCCTGCCTCCCTTATAGTGTTATCGAAGCATTTCTATCAAAATATCGTCAGCAGCGAAGAAAATACCGACCCTAACAACCTAATCTTAAATGAATAGGGCCAATCTTAACTTAACCTAACCTAACCCGACCCTTAAATAAATAGGTGTTGGCTGCTAAGTTTTATTTCATCAATATTTTCACAAAAATTATAATAAACAGGTCGTTGCTACGATACAAAAAAAAAAAAATAGTGGAATGCGATTCAAAGGTAGATTGCATGCCAAGGTAGACCGCATACTAAAGTAACAATACTTTTTCTTTGCACGGCTTTGGTTACGACTGCAATTGAAATGTTAAATCTAACTAAAAACCCTTACAGATTTTAGTCCAAGCATAGCTGAGTATATTCGCCAGTGAATTCATCAACATCGGAATGCTTTGTTTATTTAGAATAGTGTCATCTGTGAACATACGTATATAATATATAGGTATGTACATTGTATGTACGTGTGTAAGTTTCACTCGGGTTTGCACAGCTTCCCATTCTACCACACAACGGGTTGCTTAAATAATAAAGTCTCTATTTGGCAATGACTAAATGGCAAAGTTGGAATACGTGTAGTTTTCTCCGTGCATACGGAGTACCATTTCATCATTAAACGACGCGATAGTCCACCGTGACCCAAATTTTAGAAGGAGCCGCAAACATTTTCAGCGAGTACATGCACACATATGTATGTACATATAGGTATATTTTAACGGTACGTACGATTTCCAATTGGACGTCCATTGTCGCGAAGTTGCCGAGAAAATGGAGACTTTGTGCCAATGCCGTTTGACGCACTGTGTAATTTTATCGCCGAAGTTCTGCAAATCTGCAATTGCCCTCTGAACCGTGCGCGATAGAACGCGTTTCCAAATGTTTGCACGCGCGCTTATCGTTCCGTTTAATTAAGTGTCGAATAATAATCATCAACGATTCAATAAAGTCCGGCTTTTATCTGTAGCGCTACTGCACATATTGTGTATGACCGGTGGATCTTTTTTAATTAAATTCTGTCGGACTTGCGTCATAGCCTATACAATTAAATGAGCTTATCTTGTAAAAATGTGTATGTAAGTATATAAATATATTTATTTTTAGTATAAAGATTTTGATATGCTTTGTTTTACAGGATGCATGGTGTAAGTCACGCTCATGTTAATACAAATTAAATTTATAGAACTTTAGGTGAAACATTACCAGCAGTATGGCTCGGTGGTTGCGTTTATGTTTAGCAGGTAAAGCATAGATGCATAAAGCATATTGGTAATATAAGCGCGCGATATAATTTTATTTCATTTTGAGTTGATAAAGAACTATGGCGATTAAATATTGGGTATATTGAGGATATACCCCGCATCGCCTTGCATTTCGCTGGCTCAATGTGAGGTGCCCAACTAATTTTAAAATATTGTTAAATAATAGAAAATGCTTTAAAATCCCAATATTTATAAAGCCAGCAGTATGGCTCAGTGATTGCGTTTATGTTTAGCACCAAGAGATTACTGGGTTCGATCCCGTGCTAGTTTTTAATACTGCTGGTTAGACATGGATATTTTTGACTCCAAGTCGATCGTTTCATATCAGAATTTGCCAATTTATCTGATTTTCATTGTTGAAACGGTTCCTCAAATTGGCAAAAATCACACTACCCGCTGTCTCAAATATCTGAAATTGTTTTATGTACAATATGTAAAAATTTATGTACAAGTCTAAATCCATAGATGTCCCAATGGATTAATTAATTGTTACTTTCGTGTTCTTCAGCCTCTCGAAATACAGTGATTTATATAATAATAATTAAATTATAAAAAAAAGTTTTTTAAAAAACTACCTCTTTTATAATTTCTATATAAAATTATTATTTTGAATAAAAATACCAATAATTTTATTTTACTACCGCCATCTATGTTTAAAACTAAAAAATGGATAAACGTCAGGCACTTGTCAGAAATTCAAATTTTAAACGCGTCTAAAACGATATTTTTTCTCCATCGTAATGGCGAAGGATACATTTACTTCAGTCTCCGTGACGGGCCGGAATGTGAAATTACCGAAAACGCAAATATCGGAAGGCAAAGATCGAAAATCGAAAGATCTTAAGTCGAAAGATCAAAAAAAAGGGTGCATGGTAAACGGTACATACTCACTTAATTTGCGCGAGCAGGATACAACAGGAATAAGAGGAACAGGCTTTTCCTCCCGTATTAATGTGCGCGCGCAGAATGTATGTATGTACATATGTACCGTTTACCATGCACCCTTTTTTTATATTTCGACTTAAGATCTTTCAATTTTCGATCTTTGCCTTCCGATATTTGCGTTTTCGGTAATTTCACATTTCGGCCCGTGAAGTAGACCCCATTTACTTATATTGATGACCAAAATGAGCAATGAGGATAAGAGGCAAATTTTTTCCTGAATTGTAATCGTAAGTGAAGTATAAAAGAGGTATGTAAAAATGCTGCAATGTTTGTAATTAATTGTCTAGGAAGGCGCATTGGGGTCTACCTATCAGGTCTTCCTGGTATATATCTATGTAAAAAATAAAATAAAAATGACATATACATGTATGTTATGTATGTACATACATATGTTGCGAATAAATCGTCATCTCTCTAATCACATCTTTACTCAGCGAAAGCGGTTTATTTTCGATATTTTGAAGCTTATAAATCAACGGCGTATTTTTGTGAGGCTATCGGTCGGTTACATACATATATTATAATATTATGCCTATTGAGGTGATGCTTTGATTTGTTGCTTTGATGGTTTGATTTGTTGTACAGTACATATAGAATAATATTCAGTTATTAATCGGCTTATATAGTGCACGTATATTTAAATCGGCTTATATTATACATGTTTGTTGTATTCAAATGTAATTTGAATTCGTATTGTAATGACCGAATTTACAATTTCTTGCTCGGAAAAATAAGGACTCTGAAGTCCCGTAAGAATTCCGTTGTTATTTAAATGATTCTCTGTATTATTTTAATTAAAGTATAAATATTTTGTGTAACAATCGGACGTCAATGAGTAAAGTCTGGCGGATTTCATTAAATTTCTTTATAATTTTGAACGTTGTTCTTAGTAAACAATAAAAAGTTCTCATGTTAAATATATAATATATTTTTATTATTTGTATAATATGTACATACGTTTCATGTTAAATATATAATATAGTTACTAAAATATGTACATAAGTTTTTAGAACTCTTTTTGGTTATTCGATTTTGGGTTTTTAATTTTTAAATGCTTTTTATTATTACTAAATAGCATATGTTCATAATATATATAGCTACTGATTATTTTCTATTTAAAATTTTTTTTAAATCTATTTTATTTTTGTTAGTAATTATAGTATTATATTATTCTAATATTAATGTACAGCATAACAGAGAAAATAGCTCTAAAACCTATTTACAATTCTTATAAATGCTCATAATACAGATTATACATAATATTAACGAATTCTCTTTAAAGTCGACGATCTATATACATAAAGCAGATTGTGTTTAGGTAATCTGTGATCATTCAATTTGCTTTTGTGGGTAATATAATGAAAATTTCGTAAGAATAATAATTGAAATATTGTCTTTAATCAATTACCATGTGGTGCTCACTGTACATAGAATATTATATTTTTATTAGTATTTATTATTTTTTTTTGTCTCACTATAAAACTGCTTTCTTGTTTATATATTATTCTATATGTGTGCCAATTTAAATAAAAATATATAAAGCATGAAAATCAAACGAACCTGATATTAAAACAGTATAAATGTGCTACTGATGGACAGATCTTGAGTTTAAATTGTAATAATGTTCTAAAAACTTAATTGAATCTATTGGTATTTTCGCGTAAATTATATGAGGGTTTTGATGAGATTTTATTGAATAATAAATTCAATTTATTTTTATTTTTACAAAGATACATATATACCAGGAAACCTTGATAGGAAGACCGCAATGCGCCTTCCTGGACAATAAATTAAAAACAATGCAGCATTTTATTATAACATAAATCACGGTATTTCCAAAAGCAGAAGAACATGAAATAACAATTAATTAATTAATTAATTACAGAATTAATCCATTGAAACATCTATGGATTAGACTTTGTACATAATTTTTACAAATTTTACACAAAATAAATACAGAAGATTTGTGACAACAGGAAAGATGATTTTTTGCCAATTTTGAGGAACCGTTTCAACAATGATCAGATAAAATTGGCAAACTCTGGTAAGAAACGATCGATTTGGAGTCACAAATCTAACCAGCAGTATGGCGGATCGAACCCACTGATCACTTGGTGATACACTTGGTGAAACATACACGCTACTATTAAGCCATACTGCTGGCAATTTGTAACAAATTGTTTTCTTTTGAACGAAAAGTCTAATTATGTTCAGAGCAAATTGTTGGTATGGTTACATAAACTATCACCATTTACAGCGATTTTATAATTTCATCTTCCCTGTGGCCTTCTATGCATTATAACGTTCAATCAGGTATCAGTTGAGTACTTCTTTCCATATATCATCCATTCTTCTGGCTATGTGATCCGCCTATTGTCATTTCAATTTCTACTTGCACCAGGTCATCAACCATCTTTGTCATATTTTTCACCCACATATTCCGTTTTATATCTGTTCTCGTTATGCCAAGCATACAGCGTTTCTTTGAATGCATTAGACTTTCAGAATATATGTGCGTATATGTATATGTATTACATATATGGTGTCCAGTAAAAAGCGCTCGGCGACAAAACCGCGCCAGAATTATGATAAGATTAGAATATCAATTTTGATTTCGTCTCCAATACATACATATATTTATTCAAGGCGGCCAGATGCGTTACATAACGTGGAACGCGGAAAATTCCATATCAACGATGGATTATGTTTCAGTTGCGATTTATTGTAAAATTTTATTTATATACCTGAACGTTTAAATAATACAAATAAAGTTGAAATCAAACTGGAAATTGATATTTTAATTTTGTCATATATTCTAGAGCGGTTTTGTTGCGTTGTTGTTTTGAGCGATTTGTTGAGGCGGGTTTGTCTGCGCGCTATTTTGTCGCCGCTCGGTTTTGATCTTCACGGTTTTGTGTCCCGTAGTTATAACGCTTCGCGGTTATATCGGGGCAGTTACGTCGGGGTGCTTTTGTCTCTCGCGCTTAAGTTTGGGTATCGTATTTAATATATAATTTGGAAAGAGACTTTGTATGTATGTAAGTATGTACATATGTATCCTTCGTTTGTAGACGACGATTTGATTTTTTTCGATTCAAAGGATTCAAAGCAGGGGGCGCAGCCCCATGCGGCCCCGCCAGCCAGCTGCATGGGGCGTGTGCCCTCACGGGGCCCCGTACAGCCCCATGAGGCCCCACCGGCCAGCCGCATGGGGCGCAGCCGCCGGATTCTAGACTTAATATATATTTTATATATGTATTTTTTATATATAAAGCAAAAGTATCAATCAGAACTTTTGTGGAATGGAGAGTGGACAAATACGGCAACTTTCTAATAGACGTCACCGAGAACGACAATGGAGTACATATTTTCAAATATGTATTACGATTATTTTTCACCATTGTAATGGTGGATTTGATTTTCATATATATTGATGACCAAAACAAACAAAATGGCAAAGTTTGAAAACGATCGGATTAGAACTCAAATTTCGCCAGACGAAATCAGACGAAAAAATCAAAAGCGAGCTAAGAAGAGGCTAGTAAATAAGTACATGATTTTCTTTCACTCATTTTAGAAGATGTCCTAGGACACCTGGACTTTCAATATCAACTTTTTTTAGAATCTTATTAAATATGGAACATTGTTATTAAATTTCGTTCAAAATTCGTTCGTGTATGTATTTCTGTGAGAAGAAAATGCATTCACCGGATCAATATGCAATTGGTCTGCATAAATTGATAGTTTATGGTAAATCGAAACCGGTTTCGGTATTCTGGGGTTGTCGACGCCGCTTCGGTAGGGTTTCGCTAGCGGTGGCTCATCTCGGCTCCTAGGCGAGATCCTTTTGTTAACTTACTTAAGCTAACGAAGCAGCCCGGTGGTAATTAACTCTCGCCACAGCGAGGCCAGCTAGCCGAGAGAGGAAGGAGAGAGAGAGGGAGAGCGACCGCCTAGGGGAGGACAAACGGAGTGAGAGGGGCTCGAAGGCTGGGGAGGGGGTAGGAGATGTTGGGGTTGCTTTATGGGGTTGAAGGGACCGGCGTAGGAGTGGTCCGACACCGACGACACTCAAACTTTGTCGCCTAATTACTATTTCCCAGTAAGATATGATAAATAATTAAGCCTTTTATGCGTCGCCAGGACGAGCCAAATTTCAACCCTGCCCGCCTCCCTCACCCTGTTTAGTATTCACGACTTTTGTTCGTCATACAATTTGTTGCCATAGTTCTTTTCGCGTACTACGTTTTCCCGTCGTAGCATAAACAAGTATATTTTTCACTAAATAATAAAAAAAAATATATATAAATCATGTTATCAAAAAATTTTAGTCTCTTGTCATAGATACCGATCCAGTGATCGTTATGTATTTTGGAAATTATTTTTCTTTTCGTATTTATTTTGCTATTTTATTTTAACAATTGTGTATGTATGTATGTATACAGCATAATATAAATAAAAGCTCAATAATCTATGTATGTACGTACATATTTAAGATTCTTATAAATGCTAAAAATACATTTTATATACACATGTATGTGTATATTTATAGTATTTTTAACAATAAGTCGATGAGCATATTGTGCTTACATGAAACACTATTACATGAAAGTTCATTAAATTTTCAAGATTTGTATAATTTTTGACAAAAACTATATGTGGACTCTCAAATATAAAGGCTCATTATATATTGCAATTCATTTGTATATTTTCAATGTAAAAAATATCTACAGACACTTGAGGTATAAGAAATTACATGGATACAAACCTTCATAGCTAAATTCTAGAAGTCTTTATTCAATGTGCACAAATATTATATGTAAGCATGCTTGTTAGTATCAAGTGAAACTTAGTTAGGATGTTTCACCAGGGCAGTAACTATTGATGAATTTTGTGGAGAGATTGAAGTGGAAGTGGTTAGAATACGTAATTCAAACAAGTTAGCAAGTTAAGTAATACATAGATTGGATTAAATTGAACGTATCCAAGGCCTCGAAAAAATAGCATGCTCCAGATGGTTTCATTAAGTAGTGATTTTGATTTTGATTTTTAAATGCTTTTTATACCACTTAATTATGTTCATAATACATATTATATTTATTTTAGGTACTGATCTACTGATCATTTTCTATTTAATAATTTTATTTATTTTTTGTTAGTATTGATAGTATTATTATATATTACAGCATAATAGGAAAAATAGCTCAAAAACCTATTTAAAATTCGACTCATGATACATAATATTAACTAAAGACTAAGTCGATGATCTAAGGCAGATTGTGCTTAGGTGATCTGTGTATTGAAGGGTATATACATTTTGTTGTAATCCCTGAGACTCTTCACAAGTGTGTTAGTATGGTAATTAGTGATTCTGTTATGGAATCTACTGGTTAGTTTGTTGGTCATATCTGTTACTAGTGGAATATTTTACATTTAAATACATTTGCCAGAAGTGTTGAGGATGATGGTGAGTAAAAATTGTAAAATTATTAGGATAAAAGGTGAACCACGACTGCTCTCGATTAATGCATCTACGGTTAGTTAAACTTCTCGAGTATGAACTTCATCCAGTCATTCAAAACCATACTTATATATGTATGTACATATGAATGTATATATATATTCGATTGTAAAGATTCGTTCAATTAATTGAAACAGGTTGTTTTGGATCGTGTCGGTAAAAGTATTATTTTTAATTAGTGTGAATAAATATGTAAATTTGTTTAACGAATCGTTTCAAGACTAAAATTTCATCATTAATTGTTAATTGTTAATTTGTACGTATTTTTGTACGTAGATTATGCAATTCGGTATTAGTGATATGCGTAAAAAAAACAACGATAATATTCGGTGTCAAGGTGATTTTGTTTCAAGGTGTATATTTCATTTACTTAAAAATTAGCATAAAAAAGTGGAATGAGTCGATATCGCTAGTGAGTGTTTAAATATGGGTTATCTTCGTTTTTTTTCTACGTTTAAAATTAGCTACAACTGTGAAGGTGAGTTTGAAATTGTTTAAATTGAAAATGTTTTAGAGCTCGGGATGTGTTTCAGTGAAATGAAACAGTGGGATAGTGGGAAGATTCCACAAAGGAAGTTATTAATTTTAGTAAAGACGAATGCGACTTTTTCAGAGAAAATTCTAGTATGTTTCTTAAAGGGAAAACTCGTATGTATGTACATATATTTATTTTTTATTTTATTCTGTTGCATTATATAATGCGGGTGGCTTTTTTCTCGGCAAACGTACATGAAATGGGAGGCTCTATCTTTTCCTCTTTTATAGTGTCGACATGTCACCAAGTCGGCGGCTTGTGGTCTATGTGAGTTTTTAGGAATATGGTTTTATGTATAATACATACATATGTATGTATGTATATCACCGGTCAAGAAGGCAAATGTTGTAATTTAAAATGGCGTTTATAAATATAATAAGAGATATATTGAAAGCATTTTAAAATAATAATTTTTAACCAGCCAGCTTTAGGCGATATCAGAATTTTGAGATTACCTAAACACAATCTGCTTTAGGTCATCGACTTTAGAGAGTCTTTAATTAATATTATGTATTCGATGTATTATGAGCATTTATAAGAATTGTAAATAGGTTTTTGAGCTCTTTTTCCTATTATGCTGTACATTAACATTAAAATAATATAATATTATGATTACTAACCAAATTAAATTAAATTGCAAAAATAGAAAATGATCAGTAGATCAGAAGCTATTAAAATAGATACAAGATGTATTGTGAACATAATTTCGTAATAATAAAAAGCATTTAAAAATCAAAATCATATCAGAATTTTAATATTTGATGTTTTTGACTATGATTTACATCATATGGTCACAGTATAAATGACCAAAATAAATATTATATGTTCAGAATTTATATTGAATTTACATCAAATGGTCAGAATTATTATTATTTCAGTTGGCAATAATGTCGTTATTGTTTCAAAGTTGAAGATTATTATACGTATGTACGTATATATGTATGTAAATAATTAGTAAAAAATTACATATGTACGTAGATAATTAGTAGATTATTAAATTTGGTCAATTAAACTTATCGAGCTATTCTTATTTAAATGATGACACTTAAAATGCACTAAGTATACATTTTTGCTTTTACGCAGTGTTTTTTATGGAAATAAATTTCTATTATTAATTACTAGTTGTTTTACCCGGCTTCGCTCAGTATTTGTAATATAAACAGCTTAAACATGGTGAATCTAATAGTAAAAATTCATTTGTTTTTTTATTAAATTTATTTGAGTCGAAAAAAATATAATATTCAACCAATCGAATTGTCCTCATGAAATTTTATTTTATTTACCAAGTTCTCAACCAAAGATACTTACATACATAAATACATACCTACATACATATGTACATACTTACATACAAAGTCTCTTTCGAAATTATATATTAGATTACTTTAATCATAATAGCCAATAGCTATATTGGATGAAATGAATATTTGATTAAAATGTACGGTGCTTTTCATCTTACGAAGGTGTATTTTTTTATATTGAAACTGTAAAAGCAATATATAATATTAAAGTTTTATTTATTGGATGTATGTACATATATGTATGTACATAGATAGAGAATTTTTCCAAGGGGAGAAAATACTAGTACATATCATGTGATGAATTGCGACATCATGAGATCAAAACACTTAACATTGTATCAGTATTTATTTTTTTGAGTTGCATACATTACTATTGAAAATATTTGATGATGTATGTATGTAGGTGTTTTTTTTTTTATAAAATTTAATTATGGAAGAACCAAAAGCATTTACAATTTTAACTTTCTTAGACACAATTCTACTATACATATCTGTGGGACTTAGTTTTATAACCTAGAAGAATGCTTAGGTTGAGAATGCATGAGTTGAAGAATAGTTAAGATGTCATCTTGTAAATGTGACGCTAAACGAACGCTTTGATCGTTGTGGCGCTCCACCGAGTAAACAATGTTTTAAACCGTTCGACTAGTATCATTGTACTCTACCGCATATATCACTTGATTTCCAGATCCTATTACATATGCAATATATAATATAATATATCTTGAAAATTCCAATTGCACTTCCTAATAATACCAAAATCAAATACGAATCAAGTTGAATCGTACATATGTATCTATGTATATACCTACATATATTATATATACATATATATGTATATCTATATACCTACATATATTGGCGCATTAGGAATTTCTGTAATGCTACAATGGTTCAAACTTTAAATAAATATCCTGAGATTGATAAAACTTACATTGTGCATATGTATATGCATATATCGAATTTGAAAATTTTGTAGATTTCATATATCTATCGTGGTTGAAATCATTGGAGTTTTAAATCGGCCAATGAAGTATTTTGTCGAAATATTTTAAGCATTTTTTGCGCAGAGCGAGCGCACGAGCGATCAGTGAAAACGCAACATGCCAAAAAATTCAATCGAATTTTCCATGCAATTTTCCAATTTTTTTGCAATTCATTCGAGGCCTTCTATCGTGTTGATTGTCGGAAAACGTGCGTTTGGCATCGACAAACACGGTGAAATATTGTTGTTCTGCCACTACCTTTTAACAACATACATGTTTATGTATGTACATATCACGTATGCATTTTTTTTCGGTGCTTTTTCGACAGGGATGTTGTTAACATTTGGTCTGCGTGCAAAAGTGTGCGAATGACAGGCGTTAAACAAGTGACCGTCATGCAACATAATTCACGTTACGGTGCAATTCGATGCAATGCAATGGAATTAAACGACCAAATGTCACGCACCCCCCCCCCACCCACCCACCCACCTCTCTCCTCAATCGTATCAAGAGTGACAATTTAAAATTGAATCGGTTCGATTGTGCCACGGTTAGTGTCGCATCCGACGTTTTAATTGATCGCCACTGGATGCGAATTTATGGTCACATTTTGTATAGATTTACTCCCCCTCGCAGAAATTTATTTGCGATTCGAATTCACCGGGCGTAGCTGAAGTGATATTCTGTGACACATACAAATGCATGTATGCATGTATATTTTGGTTGAATTTGTACAATGTTCTTCATATATACCCATACATATGTATGTTTCATTATTAGTAGGGATTTTTAGTGGGAGTCGTGTATTTTTGAGAGTTTTTACAACAATATAAATGAGTGCTTTTATGTCTGTATGTTTATCTGTATGCTAATCCAGATAAAGATTTTTTACATGTTACATATATGTACATAAATCGAGAAAAAGGCGAAGATGTTTGAGGATATATGTATAAAGTTTGGGGAGTCAAAGTGGAAAGCCTAGTTAGAGTTATAATTGTAACTGAAGTTGGAATTATACTATTTATTAATTATTTAAGTATAGGTTTGGATCACTGTGGCATTAGAGTATTCTTTAATGCGCCATAATTGTCAAAAAAAATACAGAGAGATGAGAAAAATAAAAAAAAAAAAAAAAATATATATATATATATATATATATATATATATATATATATATATATATATATATATATATATATATATATATATATATATATATATATATGTACATACATATGTATATACCCAGACAAAAGATACATTTATAAATAATTATAAAAAACAATAGTATTATTATAATAGCAGATAAAGTAAAAATATCAAATAATAAAATACAAAGTAGGCACCTATAACCAGTACCAATACATAAGAACCAGCCGCAAATACAAAACATCCCTGTGAGGCTCAAATGGAAGAGAGAAGATCAAAATTCCACTTATAGATCACATGCAATTATGAAAAATATGATGAGCGCAGGCTACCAAACAAATAGGTTAATATAATTTTTACCCAATATATGTAGGTTAAAATAATTGTTAAAATAATTTCCACCTCACTGAAGTGGATTTATTGAAAGTCGGATAGCTCTTGGAATGGGAACCATTCCATAAAGAACTGTGCGAGCATGAGGTACAACCATCAAATGATGATGTCTACCACGCACATAATTATAGATTCAGGCTGGCGAATTTACGAAATTGGTAATGAAGATTCTATGGTGTTCATATAAATTTGATTTCATACGTGTGTAATTCATTTAACGATCTTCCTATAAAATTATGATTGAGGCTCATTCGATCGAGATGTTTAACAGTCGCCATGTTTTGCAGCTAAAGTATGTGTTCTTATATTAAAAACATTGACAACCATATTACTTTATCTATATAAGATAGATAACAAACACTTTTACATTGTAGAATTTGAAATCCATAAGAAAAATGAGTGTTACATCATTGAACTACTGGATAACATAAAACCACAGATCACCAAATAAAATCCTGCTTTTTTCAATTAATCTTATAATATTTTCCTTTGTAAACTGCTTAGAGGCTTTTTTCAATTTTAGATAAACAAGTCTGTTTGAAATGTTATTCAACTTTTGATGTGTTTTTATTTAAATTCGTTAAAATGAAAATTGTACCTATTATTCCCATTGATTAAAGTAAAACGTCTGGGAAAAATCTCAATTATACAAAACGCTCGAAGCATTTCGGATTATATTGTAGTAATTATTTTAACATTAATAATAATAATAATAATATTAAAACGAAGCTTTCTGACTATATCTGCTTTTGATCTGTTCGTTTCTGCCGGTGTTGAATATATTTTGATATTGACAATATCATTATATATTTAGGTAGCTTCTGAGAAGGACTAGAATTCGAATATTCGCAAGTAATTTTTAAACATCGTCGATATCGTGACACGTAAGCTGCGTTCATATTATAATATGATATATGCGAACCTATGAAAAAGAGCAGATTATATCCTAGTTATTCGTTTTTCTCGCTCATAAATATTTAATTTGACACGGTTATCAGTTTTTCTGCTTGACCGCGTGGAATTTCCCTCGCCTCTAAGATTCCGCGGTCTTTTGAAAGCGTGAAATTATACAACGACGCAACTGAAAATATATTACATTGAAAAAATATTAAATATATCGACTCGCAGTTAAGATAAGTGTGTATTATTTTTTTTGCCACATAAATTATTCGAGGTATAATATTTCACAGTCACTTTGAGGCATATGGTAGGTTACATGGCTCATAAAGGCGAAAGGATGTTTGAATAGGATTTTTTTCGCTCGTTTTAAATGTAATATGAAAGGTTATTTTGCATTAATCCTGTTTACTAATTGAGGCTGTTTTGCGGCCGTTAATTTGTGTAGATACTGCGACAAAATGGCATCATTAATTATCTGCGGTTTTGCTATAGAAAAGCACCAGTGTGGTCGTTCAAAGTGTTAACCTTTTAATGGAAAACATTGTGCAATGATTTTAGAATTCATTTTAAAATATGCAAACATTTATTTCGTAAATTGTGGCATCGATTTCAATGAAGATTACTGATAAATTGTGAGTGAGCTATTTTTCAATAAATGTTATCTTATCTTTATGATTGTCATTATGTCATTTAACTCTATTGTTGAATGGCTTATCAGATATATGTAGCACAATTAGTTCCATATATCTAAAATATTTTTCATATATTTATATATGTGCATATATATAATTTAATGGATATGATATTTCTTCTGGGAAATAATTATCTCCGGGAATCGAAATGAGGGCTCTTAATTGTTGGAATTAAAGTATTTTATAAGTGGTGCAGTATCTTTGCTATTATATATTCCTTTGCGAATTACTCAAGTGCAAAGTTTCTACCTGGGGTGGCCGAAGGTGTTAAACTATAACGCCGTTTAGTGCTTTTAGTGAAGCTGAAATTCCTCTTTGAAAAAGTTGTGTGCGGTTTTTAAAAGTTGGCCGAGTCTCACTTAAACCACTATGTACATGTAATATCTTGCGTTCGTAGTTAACTAACTAACTTGAGGATTGTAGAGTAATTTTTATATAACGCCAAACTTTTCCGGAGTTACGCCTTCGAAAATTGTCGTTAAGGAAAATTTCCCTGTCTGCAAATGGAAAAATAAGCGTATTTCAAACTCCGAATGAAACCGAGTTAGCTTGTTAACGATTTCGGTAAGAGTGTTTTCATCTTGGCTGACTAGCATGTTAATTTTAAGTACTTTACATAGTATATATGTATGTAATTTTATTATAAGAAAAGCACCAGCATGGTTATAGAATTACGTGTTAGATATTTTGGGTATATTTTCTTAAGTCGTCCTCAGAATCAGAGTCGTTAAGATACATACATAAATAATTCAAATCCAAAGGATGTATTTTAATTTAATTTAATTTGAATCTATACCGGTTTAAGACTTGTCTGTATAAACAATAGGATAGTCTTAGGAAATGCCTTTCTTATTAAATAAAATCATGATATTAAAATTAAATAGCGTTTTATTTTTTTTCTTGCAATGTAATATGATAGTATTGAAAACTGAACGGGTTTCAAATCAAAATCAAATGCAGTTTTAAATGCATTTAGCAAATAAGTTTTATTTGATTTTGAATTATTTTTATATTTTCAGTAAAAAATAATGGTAGTCTTTGTCGTAGAAATAGTCTGCCTCGGAAAATTTTGATCATATTCATATGAACATATTTGAAAACTATAGATTAGAATTTTATAGGTAGATTTTGAATTTTGTTGTGTTTTCTTTTGCATCGACGTATTTTATATATATATATATGTATGTATGTAAGTTTGAAAATTGAAATTTATCGTTTATCCACAGGTGGAAAATTATATAAATAGGAAATTGCGGCCTCGAGCGATTTTTGCATCCCCGAATTTAACACGCTAACGGCCCGCAAACCGCATTACCGCGGCTTGAGAGGGGCTTAACCCCATCCCACACGACACCCCCCCCCCCACGTTCGTCCCTCCATGTAACTATTCTCATTTCGAATATTCGATACAGTGAATAAGATCTCACAATTTTCCGTCTGATCGTCCCGAAAATTGGCTATCACAGCTCGGGCACCTCGAGGCACGAAGATTGGTAGATGTGTGTGTGTGTTGGGGGGGGGGGGGGGGGAGGGAAGGGTGTTACGCCTCTTTTTACTTTATTTTTATTTCATTTTATTTTATTTTCCATTGGAGGGGCGGGTGGTGTGGGCGATTCATCCCGGTGCGAAATGGAGTCGTTATCGAAAGTGGCCGGGGCCTCGTGCGAAAGAAAACTATTTACGACACTCGAAGGGGCCAAAGTTTCACTCGAGAACGCGCTTTTTACGATTCGCCATTATAATTTTCATTTTCGTGGCACGAGAGCGCGAAAATATGCGCGAAACGTTTATACGCCGTGCGAGGCTTTTTACGGCCACCCGCCACCACCCCCCGCCCCCTTTTGTGGCTATGCTTAAACGAAAACGCTAATTTATCCCTCGCCTATTCTACGCGGCTCGCACTTAATTAGCGCAAATTTTATACACGGTGAATTATGCAATGTCAAATTGTTATTTTAACCGTTGAAAGCCATCGTCGAGCCGATGAGTTTAGAATGATTGCTGAATCACCGGGTCGGAAGAGGGTTAGGCACAATCTGTTCTTGGGCAGAAAAAGTTTGGTTTGGTTCGTAAATATTGTGGATATAATTTGTATTTTATTGAAATTACGTATATGTACAATTTTATGCATTAAAAAGTTGACTGTAAATAATGAATTATGCTAAATATATTTCAGTTAAACTGTAAGATGATCAAAATTACGAGTACTTGATTGTTAGAAATTCATATTTTATCAAGATTTTTTTATAAAGTATTGCGATTGCGATCAACTTATCAGCAAATTTTTGATATCTTTGGTATTTTCTTATCGTTTAATTTTAAAGTTAAAGTATATTTTTAGATAAATATTGTTAGAGCTCAGAACACAGATGAATAAACGTGTGTGTTGGAGAGGATTTCAACCAATAGATTCATCATCATCATTAACTACAGTCATTCATTATTACCATGTACGTCTTTGTTTTGCGCAACTCTCATTCATCTCACTCCACACATTTTCATAATTTCGTCCACCCACCTTCCCTGCGGTCTTCCTTGTACCCTTTTGCATTCTCTCGGGTACCATTCAAGCACTTCTTTTGTCCACCTTTTGTCCATTCTTCTAGTCACGTGGACCGCCCATTTCCATTTCAATCTCTTCATTATATCCACTATATCTATTACTCTCGCGCCATATTTCTCACCCACGTATTCCGTTTCCTGTCTTTCCTTCGTTATGCCAAAAATACAACGTTCCTTACTTCTTTGAGAAAATTGGATTTTGTGTAGCAATTTGGCGTTCAATGTCCAAGTTTCACACCAAACGTCATCACTGGTAAAACACATTGGTCGAAGATCTTTTTCTTCAGGCAAAGTAGCATTTTTGATTTAAAAACCGCATTCATTCGCTCAAATGCACTCTATCCTAATTGCATACGTCTCTTTATTTATTTTTCATTACTATCCATGCCTGTTATTTGTCCTAAATATAAACAACTGTACACGTATACATAAATGTATATTATTAATATACATATATGTATGCCTGTACACGTATACATATATGTATATTATTATTTTTGGCAAATTTCTGCAAAAAATTAATTGGTAAAATAATAAAATAGTATTATCGTATAATTTTTCATAAATAAACTCGATAATGAAGAGCGATTTAATTTTTATTGGTGTTGGCCGAAATTTGCACGCAATAGACCGATTCGTTTAAATTTAAATTTACGCAGTGAAACGCTTGCGAGCTTATTGATGTTTATAATATTATATTTTACCAATTTAAATGTGAAATTTAAAATGTAGGATTTCAATGAATCAAAATAAACATTTGGATATGGCAAACAATTTTATATGAAATTTGTGCGCTTCGGAAATTATCAACTGTCGGAATGATTTCAATACTAATAGAATTTGTTTTGCATGCATTGTATATGATTAATATATTTGTATGTACATATGCTATGTAATAAGCAATTGATTTTTTAGCTAGATTTTAATTACGATTATATTAAGTAATTGAAACGTAAATAATAGAATTTTAGTATGTAAATTTAAAGCAACATTTTCCTGATTTCATTTCAGCCGTACAGATAGATCCTTCTAGTTGTGTAGGGACGGTTCCCGCTATCTCTCCCGAAAAATCTAATTACTCTTTGCACGTCAGGTCTAGATAAAATGATTACGCCTTTAAATTAATTAATTAAACACGTTTTCTCATTAGTCCCGTGAAAAGATTTCGAAAAGAGTTAAGTTAAATCCTCATCTTCGGACACGATAAATAACATTTCGTTATTATTAACGACTAGCCGGCATTGCTCGGCAAAACTAGGAACTTTCAGGCTCAAAGGGTCGAACATCCTTCGAAAACACAATTCTCTAGAACTTGAATTGATTCTTTATCTACTATACTAACAATAGATAAACATACTTTCCTGGTGTTGCTCGTACGTATTTATTTAGAGGTCTTTCAATACCGGAATCCGAGTCCTTTCATAACTCGAACGCAATCTAAGGTAGGATGCTGTTAGATTGAATACTAATCTTTGTGGATTTAAATAATAAAAGCAGACAAACACGATTGCCACCATTGCCACCATTGCCATCAGAGCTCTTCGATCCTGGGATCTGTGCTATTCTTATATCCATCTAAGGTTTAAATTGATATAATCTATTATACATACATACATACATACACATATCAGATTTGGAACTGTCGAATTGTATGTACAAAGGAAAAACACAATTATTCGGCATTGAGATTTTTTGATTGTGATATTTCAATCTCAAGCTTTCAGCCCTTCTAACACCTATCTTTGATCTAAGTTAGGTTACCATGACATGCTAAATTTGGATGCACTAAGTTGAGAATCGTGGAAGTGTAAGGAAGGAACAAACAAAAACAAATTATGTATATGTGTACATATGAATTAGACAATAAATAACAAGACGGCTTAAGTCGATCTACGTAAATTTCCGATTCATGCATTCCTTAAAAGCATTAAAATATATGTATGTATGTAAATATGTAATGTATGGGAGATCTGCGGTGTTATTTCAAGCTTTAAGTGATTTAATTATTACGCACCATAAAGGCAAAGTTCGTATACTTTACATCATGTTTGTTGAAGGGGAATAAAATAATAATGTTGTAAAATCCCAGTTCGCGACAAATAATTAATGACCGAGATAAGGTTCGGTTCTGCGGCCGTTTTATGGCCCCTTCGCAAAGTTGAATTTTCGTCTTACATTCGTTTCCATGATTGAACGATTCCATTTCTCATTATTAAAATTCGGATTTCCCCGAGGAAATTGCTCGAATGCAATTTTTCCTCGCAGAGTTCAAGCCGAGCGTTCGATTTTGAATTTTCGCATTATCCATTAGGTACTTGCTCTCCGTGGATGTGTTATAATAATTATTTAATTTTTATTTTTGGCGCCGTTCGTTCGCCGCTCATCACGCGAGGAAAATCCATTGTTTATTCATGCGTTCGCGTTAGCTCGCGGCTGCCGGGATTTAATTTAATTTTGCGTATAATAAGCATCTAACCGAATACTATGTATGTACATATGTATAATATGTAGATGGGTATATAGTGAGCAAAGTCCCTTCCCCGTCGCAAAATGGAGGACATAAAATGTGTGCACAATGCGGGACTAACCGCGGGACTATCGCGAAATTATGTTGATTGAAATATTTGCATACAAAGCATGTAAAGTTTGGCTCGTGATAGTAGTTAACCCACTTCAATATGATTTTGACACAGTCGCCTTATTATTCGACCTATGTAGCTACGGACTATGTCGTCCTTCTGCTTAATTAACTGTTAATATTATAATCGTGAGACTTGAGAAGGTGAGGCGCGAAATTGGACGGTAAGACTTCGTTTAGGATTTAATGAGCCTGTCTGTAGAAATTTTGCATTATGCTTTAGCATTTTTAAACCAACCGTAAGTACACAGTCCCAAAAATCACCCCCTGGAATGCTATTCGTCGAGATTGGGTGTAAGGGATAGCATGTGAGTTTTACAGTTTGTCTTCGTTTTACAGTTTTTTCTTTTTTGTTTACGTTTGACAGTAAGTGTCTTCCTACAGCGGATGGACTATACAAGTGTGGTAAGGTAGTGTTGAAAGTTGAAGATGAAAGTTCGATTTGTATGTATACATACATATCGAACAAATTATTCGATTTTTTTTTCGATTCATAGGTGCCGATTTGATTTTTAAATAAAATGTTTACTATTAGATTAGTCATGTTTAAGTGGTTTACATTACAAATACCGAGAGAAGCCGGGTAAAATAGCTAATACGTAGTAAGTAGAAAAAACATGTAATTTTCAATAGATATTTTATCTCTAAAGTATTTCAATTGTACGAGAATAAATTTTTTTATCAAATTCAAATTGTGCTTCCTTGAGAGTGGGGCTTTTTTTTTTTTCCATTTAAATACTTCATCATAAATACTTTACAGGCTGAAAGTTCAACGTCTAGTCGTTAAATTGTATTTCAATTCGACTGATAGTAATAGTAATAATCCTAAAAAAAGTCTTTATATATTCATTATATTTATATTAAAATATATTCATAGAAATTTGATATTTCGTATTGGAATTATAGAGGGTTTGAATTTTAAGTGAGGTGTATTATATTTCTCATCAGAACTTCAAAAACAAGTTAGTTGCCATCGATCAAAATTTGAATTTAATCTCGATACAAGTCTCTTAGACTCTTGCAGAGTGGAGCTGATGGTTTTATTACACTTTGCGAATTAAAAATGACATCTATAAGAGAGAGAGCTCAAGAGAAACGACCCGAGAGAAAAGGAGCCCGTTGCAGCTATTATGCCGTTCATCAAGATAAGACATGTAGCGTGTAATATGTACGAGGATGAGTGTCAATGTTGTAAAGTCCCAGGACAATGGTCGACCCTTGAAAATTTAACATCTCCCGTTCTTCATATTTCACGAGGTGGAGAAACGGGGAGGCTACCGATCGAGTTGGTAACTCGAGGTGCTCATTAAAAGCGAAATATTCAATTAGAGCTTGCCCGAAAGACTCGAAACTTGAAATTCCATTGTATCGCCTGAAACAATGTCGACGAAACTTGATACCGTCTAAAAGCACGGCCAAAGGTTTCGCTCCGGTAAATAAAGTCGAAAATGAATCGGAAGCTGTGTAAAAAAAATTGAAAAAAATTACCCAGGCCGAAGTGTATTTTAATAGCTTCTGATCCAGTGATTTACGTGTATTACTTTAAACGTTTCAATTTTTACTTTTTCTATGTACGTAGTAACTATATATACATAGATGAAGTTTTGTGATCGTACAAAAATTAGAATCCGAGATTTTTAATGAATCGAACTCAGAAGCGATCATTGATCACGTTTTTATGATCTAGAAAAATGTGTGTCTGTTAGTATGTGTTTTGAGGATTCTTTGAACACCGTTAGTCCTATCGATCTGAAACTAAGTATCGGTTTCTGAAATCCTAATCAAACGATGTAATTTTTTTATTTAAATTTTTTGTTCACCGAATATGGTAACTCCGCTTATAGGTGTCCTCTTTTTTATAAGTTTTTGGATCCAAATATCTCCCAAATCGCTCAACCGATCAGACCGAAATAATTTCACATGTAATAGAAATTATAAATTTTACTCGTATTTTTTAAATATTTTTACCTCAAGTACTACTTCTACTTTTACTCTAGAGAATTGAGGTTTTTTGTGTTCTTCTCAGAAACCTTTTGGTGTATTGAACTGAAATTTGATACTTAGAAGTTTATTATCAAGTTATATAAAAAATCGGCGGATGAAAATAAAAGAAAATCATTAAATTTAATTAAAAATAAGTAGATTTTTTCTTCTTAGAAAAGTAAACAATGTTGTAACTTCAATTCTTTCCACATTCCTGAACGTACCGAGCTGAAAATTAATTTTTATTCTTTATGTGCTAACCAGAAAAAATACTACCAGAAGTAGTATTTTTTTTAAATAATATTTCATTATTTTATTTTGAATTTTTAAATTATTTTTATTTTCTTGATATTTAATCTGTATAGAACAAAATCCGACAGCCGGAAGTAGAACTTTTGTCTTAGCTATTTTAAATCGACAAAATTGAGGTTTTGTATTCTCTAGTTTTCTCCTCCGAAACTGGACCACTTTAAAAAAAAATTCAACATCGGTATGAGAAAGATATTTTCTACTTAGCACGCTGGATTCTTTTCGTGGGTGTAAAAACGTGGCGATTTTATAGATGTTTGGTGGCTCGTAGCTCCTATAAAAAATAACTAATCAAAAAAATAAAAACATAGAAACATGCCTATGTTGGATATCCATAGCATATTAAAAAATAATTTCTCTAGTACCATAATTGAGGAAGAGAGAAGTGTAATACGTTTGTATGAACAAGGCGCTGGTGTCTTAAGTAATAAAAAAACTTTACACAAAATCCGACAGCCGGAAGTAGAACTTTTGTCTTGTATAAGTTTCCGTACATTGGCACTCAATTTGTATCGAAAATGCTCTCATAGCCGGTATGTGTGAAAGTGTATGTATGTTTCATAATCGAATTTTGTTTCTTATCCTTTTTATATTCTTCAAATACATAAGATAAAGTCATGGGTTTGTCACATCCGAATTTTTTTTTTGATCTCTCTGATTTGTGTGGGGTGTAGTATCATTGAAATAATTAATAATTCAAATGGTTATATTATATATGTATGCATCGGCGTTTGTTTCGCACTACGTAGTCTATTCCCGCGGGTAATCTCTCTCCGCTGGCTGCGAGTCGGTTAGTGTGTTGCGCGAACGGACTATAGTTTCAAAGCGAATGAAATAAACACAACGCAATGCGGCAATTCGAACGGAAACTTCGTGTCCGAATGTGTTCAACATTTTCAAGTGAACAATTAACTTCGTCATGGGAATATTTATAATAAATGTATGGCGCTCGGTCAAAACGTTGTCAAAGCGGACGATTATTTAAAATTGACACGTTCGATTAATTCTCTTTGAGTGTATGTATGTGGCTATTTTACTCACGTGTATATACATATGTGTAGGTGAAGTTTGCTTCGGTTGTTAGTTTTAGGGTAGATTTTAAACAGTCAAACAATATGATATGTGATACTCGTTCGTTGGGTATAAATGATATGTTATGTACTACTATATGTATGTATATAATATTTATATGACATATGTATATTCTGAAATGTAAGCCAATCAATAAACCTATCGAAATCGTGTGCGTTTATTTGACTGTGTTCACAGACATTTTTGTATAGGTATATATGTATTTTTGATATTTAAATGCTTTTTATTATTACTAAATTATGTTCTCACAATATATCTTATATCTATTTTAATAGCTACTAATCTACTGATTTTCTATTTTTCAATTTTATAATTTATTTTTGTTAGTAATCATAGTATTATATTATTATAATGTTAATATGTACAGCGTAAAAGGAAAAAGAGCTCAAAAACCTATTTACAATTGTTACAAATGGTCATAATACATCTAATACATAATATTAATTAAAGACTCTCTAAAGTCGATGACTTAACCCGTTGGGTGCTAACGACACGCCTGTCGTGTTCACAAAATTTCCGTAGCCGCGCGCGACTCACCGAGCGCGCTCTGTCCCTTTCCAACAGAAAGGTTAAAAAAAAAAATACGCAATTGCTGTAGTAATGCGAGAAGCATTCAATTTTTTCGTCTAAAGGTCTCTATACACTCTATTTTAAATTTTATATAATGTTATTTACTGTTTATTTTTTAACTCATTAAAAAAATATAGATGTTTTGGTGATTATATTTTTATACAAAAAGCTTAGTAAATATTACTCTTAGTAAATGTAAGTGAATATACTAAAATGTCTAATGGGTGATCCAAATATGATGCTATCACTTTATATGTAAAAATGCCAATTTTTTTTCGATTTACCTGCTTAAACGATAATGGTGAGTCGATTCCTGGAAAACATCATGTAATACCTTTTAGAAATTGTGGACTTTTACGCTATCTTTTAAGGGAACTAAATAAGGGAAAAACCACATGTTCCTTTTTTACGGGATATCATATGAAAAGTATGTACATTCAGTCTTAGCTCAACTGTCGTTTGAGACTTCACGACTTGATTTACGTATGTACTTGATTGTCCGCTACACATTTACAACCTGGACCGTCTTAGAGAGTGCGGATTCATATTAGAGAGTGCAGATTTTGAATAAATGATTTAGATCAGGAATAATGTTGAAAAGGTATCAAGGTGATGTAATTAAAGTATATAAACCTATAAATAACCATTACTATTGTTCGCCTTGCGTTCAACAATTACATTCATATAAGTCTTAGATGAATGTAATTGTTGAACGAGTGTGACCTCTTAGATTTTAAGAGGTCAGACTTTCAGACTCCAAAAAAATATTTAATAACAAAAATATGATTAGAGAATCCTTCTTTTCAAATCGAATGGTTAAATTTTGGAATAGCATATCCAATGAACTAGTAACTTAAATATTTTTAAAAATAAGCTTGACGATTTCCTTAATATAAATGGGTTTTTGTTGTTCTTCCTTTTTAAAGATAAGTTTATTTTATTTTCGTCTATTTTGAGTTGTTAATATTTTCATTTCGGTTTTCTTTATTTCCGGTTTTAATTTTTTGTTTTTATTTTGTTGCCTTATTTGATATTTGTATTTCTGTATTACTGTATGTATTATCAAACCCCTTGGGTCTACAGGCTTTGCCGCAACTCCAAAGTTTTCTTATATAAAATTTAAATAAAATTCAATTTCAATTCTAATATAAATAAAATTCAATTTTGTCAGTTGCTGTTTTCATCATTGTATTTTTCACTTTTGTCGTAATTTTATATATGTTATCTTACATATTTACACCGTGCCAATCTATCGCACCGCTATAAATTAATGATTAATTTAAAAATTATTTATAATTCAATAACAGTAATTAAGTGTGTTTCGTACAATTTCCCGTAAATATATTCAAAATCTAAAACGAAACCACACCAAAAGAAGGAATTACAGCCCGACATAAATAAGCTTTTTGAAAACGATGAAAGGTAGGGATTTTATATCGAAAATTAAATTACATTTACGAAGAGCGAATTCCAATCAATATTGCCGTTAATTTCAATAACCCATTAAGCGCAAAATTACACGCGAGCGATCAACGTCATTGGCAATTCCACACGTGTCGTTAAATTCCGAGTTCCAATCGGATTCTCCAACACCTCTATTCTATTCCCTGTGAACCGACCGCAAAATAGGTCCATCTCAATATGGCCAATTGGCCTATCCACTTAAGATATATCCTATACTAGAGATAGAATGTAGGGCCCATTACCATTATCAGCTTTCCTGCATGCGGTCTAGCTCATCTTCTACCGCTTTTCATCTACATATGAATATTGTACCTGGAAATAGAATGTGTAGTTGCTGAATGTATAGAGAAAAGGGAAATGCATATGAATATTTCAGTACTATGATATAATATATAGACATACATACATACAAATGTTATATTCAGTTCAATTGAATTCCAATTTCATTCATACATCATGATATTTTGGTATGATTTAATAAACAAATTAAACAGGCACACGAATTTTACTATTATATAAATTCAGATTCAATTTGTTCACAATCGATGCATTCAATGCTTAATCGAATTACATTGTTTGATATAATTCAATAACATTTATCACTATATTTGGTTTTAATTTTCATATTAAATTTAATAAATACATAGACATTATGTATGATCAAATGATTATAGGATACTATTGATGAAAATGTGCATAAATATTTATGAGCCGTTATATTTGTAAGTGGCGGAAGACCAATTTTCAGTTGCAAAAACACTATTTTCGTTTGACTTAATTTACAAATTGTTATCATTTCTTTTAATTTGATATGTCCAGAATCTCAGAAAATGAGAATAAACGTATTACAGGCCACCATTTTTTTAAATATCGTTAAAAAGTTATATTTTATGTTTCGAGATATTTCTTGAAATGAAGAGAAGTTAACTTATGTCATTTTCAATTATAACAGCTCATATTTGTATTTATTATTTTTCCCTTCGTATTTCATTTTCTATCCACCCTGCTTGATAAATGCATACTAGAAGTGTCTTTTAAAGGATGGTATTACTTGGTTAACAAACCAAGATTTCTTTATTATTATAAAAATGTTACATTTATGTTATTGGTAGATATATTCGAAAACTACAGATTTAATTATAGAACGATGATGAATTTAAAATGAGATACGTAGAACTTTGTTTCACTAATTAACTTTGGTTCACTTTGTTCTGCTGCTGTGCTGTCCGTCACTTGCGGGGTCGATATTAATGACTACCACTCGCGGAGTCTTGATGGTGATGACTTACTTATGTGATCTAATTGTGATCTATATAAATGATTTTTGTCTTTTGGGTTGGGCAAAGTCCGGCATTCGTGTCTTATTGACTATCCTTTTACAGGAATTTTATCGAACTTGTTACTCACGTATGTATATGAATGTGAAAAAGTGAATTTTATTATTGTGGGAACTACATTGATAATCGAGGTACATAACTGTATGTACATATATATGTAAAAAATGCAACTTATTTATATCCAGTTTATTCTGCATTCCTTTAAGGATAATTAGGCTATTAGACGTGCATCAAGATAATCATAGTACCTACTAATTGAAATATTAATGAATCAAGAATTTTTGACTAAGTGAAGATTAGACAAATTTAATACATACATATGTACATATATACCTACGTATGTTGAAAAAAACCAAAAGGTTAGGAAAACGACTATATATGTATGTATTATAATTAGTCTTCTGTAAGCTGTCTGTTAGGATAAATACACCATTTCAATATTTAAATATTTTATTTTATCTTTGGATTGTATGCATACCTATAAAGTTACATTTTTTCTAAACTTTGGTTATTTAAAATTGGATGTGACTATTTTATTATATGCTATTTATAAAATTATGTAGAGTATTCAATAAATTTACGTTTATAATTACATAATAATTATATAATATATATTATACATATGAAGTGTGTGTGTGTGATAATTTATTTATTTATTTTATTTATTTATTTAATATACTTGGGGGAGGCGGCAAAGCCGATAGGCCCAAGGGGTTTGAATAAACATAATTTTACAAATTATACATATATGCAATAAAACAATGAGAAAAATTAAAATACATTAAAAAAAAACAATATTAAAATAAAATAAAATAAGAGAAGAAAAAAAATATATAAAATAAATAAACAAAAAAAGATAAAAATACAGAAATATGATTATGGGAAAGAAGAATCACAAAAATCCTTTGGTTTTAAAAAAAGTATCAAGTTTATTCTTAAAAATATTAATATTAATAGAGGTTACTAAATCGTTGGGAAGACTATTCCAAACTGAAACCACTCTGTTAGAAAAGAATGTATCTCTGATCAATTTATTAGATTTATCTTTTTGGAGTCTAAGCGTGTGACCTCTGAGGTGAGTGTTTATGTTGAATGAAATAACATTAGACATATGACAATTATAGTGATTATTAAGAATTTTATAGACTTCGATTAAGTCACCTCTAGATCTTCTCGTCTCCAATGTAGTGAGATTCATTATTTTCAATCTTTCAATTATTTTCAATAATGACAGATTATATACCACCATCAGGTCGGTTGATTAATATTTATGTAATTAACACTCTGGCTAATTATTTATTTTTATACTTTTGTAGATGTGTATTCAATTTGACCTGCTCGGTGAATTACGGACCGAATTATTATTTCTGTGAATATATAAATCGAATTGCGGAGGCTTAAATCGACAAATATTGAATTACGACAAACCCTTTCCTCCCCCGCCGTCACCCTCCCCCTCGCCGATAGATTCGAACGATTAATTTCTCGTATACGCATTTTATAAATCATCGCCGGGGACATTCATCGACGTTGGGACTGTCGAGTTGTGATATACGACGCAATCTTATACATTTATGTGTACGCAAATCTGATTTTCGCACAATGGCCACTTTAAAATGATGAAATGCCGTTTATGCCCGATGGGACGTCAAAAAAAAATCAGCGAGGGCTGCGAGGAGGAGGTGGGTGGTTTTTTATCCTTCCCCCCACCCCCACCCCCTCCCCCTCCGTCTTCTCTGTTTGAGAGACTGCGAAATAAATAACCGGCTGGGAGGTCTGTCACCACTCTTTGCGGTGAGGATTTGAATAGCGTTGTTCATATTTTTCCCGCGGTGTTTGTGGTCTAGGCTGAAAGGTTTTCTCCCATTCTATTTGCTTGCAAGCGATAAATCATGAGTTTGTGTCCCGGGACGGCTAATAAAGCCTACTTCCTCCGCAGATACAATGAGACGTATACAGGCTTTTGTATCACGTACGCCAGGCGCTAATAACGTTATTACACTTAATCCGAAAATTTATTTCCCGAAACTCAATCCGACGGGAAAATCGATAAAATATACCGCCGCGAAAGCCACCGCGCTGAATTGTGTGCGTATTCCATTATATATGTATAGGTATTCCATGTACTTGAGCGTGTATTTTTGAGATTTCCGTGTAAAATTATCCCACTGTGATTTATTCAATTCGTGTTCAATACAGTGAGATAATTGTATGCTAGGATGGAGTGGTTGTATCATATTTACATTATTCAAAACGGTTGTTAATAATCCCGCGTATATATAGCAGGAATTCTTAGAATTTTTGGGCCGCTATTCAAATAAGGGTAATATTTTTGTTTCTCGAGCCTAGAAAATATAAATAAAATAGCACACACAATCTATATATTTAAAAAATAAATGGTTGTCTGTATGTCTGTCACGTATGCGTTCCTATACCATTCAACTGATTGCGATGAAACTTACATGAGTTATTGTATGTATGTCTGCAATTGTTTCTGTAAAAAAAAACCGGGAAAACAGGAATGAGTGACATTGCAACGCAATAATTTCAAATATATTCGCGTCGCGACCTGCGTTGTTAGGGTAAAATAAACAAAAAAATTAATAATTTCAAACGTGCCTGAGTTTTTTCGATAAATTATCATAAATATGATTTAATTTGATTATTAAGTATTATTTTGAAACTGAAACATTCACTTTTCGAAACACATCGAAAAACGGGAACGGGAATGGGAGCGGGAATTGCATGCGTTATTGTGGCATTGCAACGCATGCCGGGTTCAGCTAGTGAATATATAAATTTTTGATGAATAAAAATATTGATGCTATTATTTATTTATTTATTCATTTTACGTATATATTTTCGCATACATAATTACATATATACCAGGAAGGCCTAACAGGTAAGCTCCAATGCACCTTCCTGGCCAATTACAAAGTATTTTTATTCCATAAGTCTAAATTTACGAGACATTTATGAATTTTAAACTTGCATATAAATTTTATTGTACATACCTAAATCATACTCAAATAGTGGTGACATAGTGAGTAGAATGGTTTTTAGCTAATTTAATGGAGGAACCGTTTCAACAATGAAATCAGAAAAATTGGCAAACTCTGATAGGAAACGATCGACTTGGAGTCACAAATATCTAAGTCTGACCAGCAGCATTATAGATAATATACTCAAAGTAAATTCTTTTCAATCAAGGTCAACTCACGAGATCGAACCCGGTGACCTCTATGTGCTAAGCAAAAGCCGAATCACCGAGCCATACTGCTGGCTATATATACATGAAATGTATACACCCTGAATTTACATAAAAATTATGTCATATTGTCTTTGTTGGTTTATTGAAAGCATTTCACGACCCATTAAATTGCGTATTGGTCCAATTTTGAGTCGCAACCCATAAGTAGGGATTGCAATATCGGTATACCAGTAAATCGACAAAATTTCGCCATTGGTAAATACTGGTAAATTAAAAAAAAAGTTACTGGTAATTACTGGAAACTATTTTATCGCGAATTAAGTACACATACAGGCTTATAATTGCATAATATTACATTTAAAATCGATGCGAATGGCGTATTGTGAATTATGATGTTTGGAATTTGTTTATTTTCAGTATTAAGTGTGGCTATTTCAAATCGATAAATTCACCGGTAATACAGACCAAAAAAATCGTAATAAATGTGATCAGACGGTTGTTTCAATTACGATCAAAACTTTCAAATGGTTCAAACTTTAAATAAATACATATGATTGGTTAAAAACTTCAATGCATTTATATGACATTATTCACCTGATATTTATTTCTAATAATTTCTAATTCACCACATACAGTTAACTTATTCACGAAAACATTTTTTTTTCATTTCCCGGTAAATACCGGTATACCCACATATATAGAATAAATACCGGTATACCCATAGTTATTCTATATCAATGGGTATACCAGTAGTAGGAAAAATAATTTACCGTTTACCGGCTTATGAAATTTGACGATAAATTGCAATCCCTACCCATAAGTTGAGAGCCTCTGATATAAATTAATCAATCTTCATTTAAACATTTCACTGCGTAAATCGATGTGCTGTGTCTATGTTGATCAGATTTCAATCGGGCCTACGGAAAACCGAATTTTCAGCAAAGCAAAGATTTTTTACGGTTCCAAACCAAATACTTGACGGTTTTATTATAACAAATATAAAAATCGTGCTATCCAGTAAGCGTAATATTGAAATTTAATGCTTGGTATTCAACAAGTACCCATCAAAATCACAATAACAGGCTTGGTATTGAATTTTCGGTATTAATGAAATAATTTTGTGATCCTTCGTATATTTATTGTTTCATGTAATAAAACCTTTGGGAAGGTATTGTATGTTTTGATTAAATTAGTCATCCGCAAATGAAGTCTTCAAAAGTATACTAATAATGTATAATATGCATTGATATGTAAAATGTGTTGAATTTTTTGAATTGATTTTATATAGAATAAATAATCGAATCTATGAGCGATTTTAATTAATATTATTTTATCAGTTGTGTGAAAATTGGCTTAATTTTGTATCGCCTTTAAAAAGATTTCGATTTTTATCGCGAGCTTTAGCGACGAGGGGAATATGCCGAAAATTATTACAGATATTATATGCGCTCCAGTGATTCGGCAATCTGTCTTATTTCATTTTTCCTTCGAGCTGAACGATTACGAAAAAAGTTCACCGTGGGTATCTGTATTAAAAGGACGACAAAGGATATTAAAAAAAAAGTACCATCAAAACAGTTCAATATATTATGTACATAGGAAATATCAAATTATAATAATTCCGTTGTCCCGTATTCGACATTGGGATTTATTTTATATTGTTATTTGCGAGTGGAAATTCATATATGTATGGTTTTGTGTATATATACAGTCACCTAAACAAATACGTAAGGAAAATGTGTTTCGGTTATTTTTCTTTCATTAAAACGATATATTTTGTGGCGTTCATTACAAAGTTTATTTTATTGATAAAGAAACAAGATTCGTCGGTGCCAAAAGCAGTTATGCCGTATCTGTTTATAAAATCTCAAAGCTTTTTCCCATACGAATGGGCAACTTGCACTTGGAATTCTGCCTAATAATACCATAAAGCCAATTCAAGTTGTACTACATTTTTTTTGCATATTTATTTTTTATTACACAGAGAGACAAAAACACGAACGACGTCAAACATTTCCTCAATAAAGCCGACTCAAATTGCGTCGTATTTGCAAATAATACTTTGGCTGAATCGCAACACTGTAAATAAAAATGTAATAGAGCTTAAGCCCCATAGTTTTGAAACTGAATTGGGCATTTAAAACTTTCCGGGTACTATGAATCGAGTTATCAGCTTTCGCATAAAGCACTAACAGCTCAACGTTCATAATACGTTACACATTATCCTATTTGTATTACAAATATAAATGATTTTTTTTATTTTTTATTTGGTATGTTTTAAGCGAGGCTTTTTTATTGGTAGAAATGGAACATGGTACATATTTTTCAGTTTTGTTGTTGTTAGACTTTTATAGGCGAGTAAACGTTCATTATTTACCTATACTTTATTTACCTACAAAGTTTACCGTCTTACTGGGAGGTTTAGATGGTTTTCGAAAGTTGCTTTTGCGTTGACGTTGAAGTATACAGCGACCGTTGTAAGCTTTTATCGAATACGCCGAAGTCTATAGATATGGAAAAGTGTCGAAATTTTCTTCGGGAAAAACCGTGCGTCGTTTCAAGTTCACTCGGTTTATTGCTGCAACTTTTTTGCGTTGTTCGAAAAGAAGTCGCATTACCGAAAAATATACGGGTTCGCATTACCCGAATTTCGTGAGGGATAAATTAAAAAGTATGTGCGCCTATTTGTAGATATGTACGAGGTGTGATAAAAATAAGGCAAAAAAGACGTACCTACGGTAATTTTATTTTGATTGCTAGTCACAAATTAATTTGAGCGGATTTGGTAGTTCAGTAACTGAAATAAGCTGTCGGAGCATTTGTTTCATGGAATATTTATTAAACTTTTAGACGTCTGTATTATTTTTGGAAAATGATTGGATATTCTACATTCAATTTACATGGTTTTGAAATCGATTTAAACTTGCGTTTCTGCCAGAGTCGACCCGGGTATTCATTCACAGGAACACTCAAAAATTTTGATGTCTTTAGTCACGGAAATGTTGAGTCTCGGGTATTGCATGTTTTATATAGCATCTTATTGAACTTTTTGTTTCAATTGACAAAAAAAATATTTTCGGAATAATATTGTTAATAATAATATTGATCCCAGAGGTCCACACGGAACCACTGCTCACTCCAGAATAATCTAATCTACCGTGTGTAGCTCCTTATAAAGGAAAAGTTCCACAACACAGCTTCCCCGATCCATTGCTGTGTCAAAAAATGTGTAAAAAATTAAATAAATCCCAGCTTGAACCCGTAATTTAAAATAATACAGGAACTATACTTCTTTCAAAAAATATCCAGCGTATCCTTTGTTCGGGCACTTACTGAGTCCCGTTAGCCTAATCCGGGATCTCTATTGTTCACCTACGAATGCACTTAGACAATGGATACTTTCTTGTGATCCCACGTTACAATATTATATCCGAATCAAAAATAATATTACATCCGAATCAAAAACACTTTTCGTGTCGAAACAAAATTAACGGGGGATGTAAGAATCTTGAAAAAAAATATACAGATAATAATACATTTAAAAAAATATATACAGATAATAATACGTAAAAATAACACACATACACAAATACATACAATCATTTTAAAAAACTATTTTTTTATATAAATATATTTTTTGTCCATACCTATTTTATATATGTACATATATTTTTTGTCGCCTGTTCAGCATGCCACTGGTATGTAGGTATATGAATATAAAAATAGCAACCGTGGAAGTTAAACTGAACTCAGTATCTGATCAATGATAATTAGATACTCAGTGCCGCGCCTACTATATCTACAAATGTGTGCAACGCACACAGGCGACCGTAATAGAAAAGCGGTCAAAGAAGAATTGAAAAAATTATATTCCTTAAAAAATAAGAAACAAGACATCGCACTTTTTTTGGATACTTATGGATTGCTGTTGCAAGTTACAACTTTTAACACACCCGAACTATAATTCGGGGAAACAACGGGATAGCAGGTATGTACATATGTATGTAGCTTCCTCTTTATGTACATAGGTGTCCTCTTTTTTCAAGTTTTTGAATTCAATTATCTCCCAAACGGCCAATTTGATCAGACTGAAATCTTTTTAAATGTAATAAAAATTGTAAATTTAATACCTCAATATTTTATAAATATTTTTTTCTAAACCGAAAGTAGTACTTTTACTATAGAGATTTGAGGTTTTTTATGTTTTTCTTAGAAACTTTTTGGTTTATTAAACTGAAATTTCATATCCTAGAAGTTTAAACTTAATATCAAGTTATCTATAAAATTTGATAAGCATTTATCAACCGGAAGTGGCAGTTTACTCTTAGATTTTTCTTCCACTATTTTTATCAACCCTTTAAGCATGTGTGCTCTTTACGAAAAAAATCAAGTACAATTCTTGTATCAATACGATGAAAATAAAAAAAACACTAATTTTAATAATTTTAATAAACCGGAAGTGGGATTTTTTCCTCTTAGAAAGGTCGAAAATGTTGTGCCCACGATTCTGTTCACACCCTTGAACGTATCAAGCTGAAAATTTATATTTGTATTCTTTATGTACTAAATTAAAGCTGATAAGGTTTTGGTCAAAATTCGTACACCAGAAATAGTATTTTTTTTTAAAACAATACTTCATTATTTTATTTTGACCTTTTAAATTATTTTTATTTTATCGAATTTTATTTTGTGACCTTCTTATATTCCCCAAATACATAGATAAAGTCATGAGTTGGTCGCATCCGAATTTTTTTTATTGTGATTAAAATGTTTTACCCCGAATTAATATGATTTATACAAATGCTGATAAAATTAATGAGCAGCTGATTTAATTTTGCACACAGGCGGCCGAGCTCTACCTGATTAGGGTGATGTCGGAGGTTAATAGGGATGTAGTAATTGTCTTTGTTTCAAATCTGGTCACTGTGTTTTTTGAGCACACCCCACATGTACGTAGGTAGGCGTACTCACGTGCCCTAAGGTCGGTAAGTACGTAGGTCAATTTCCGGTTGTAGAGAGTTGCACGTGCGTGCGCATCGGCGGCTGGGTTAATCGCCGGAGATATCAAGCGTACGTATGTATGTACGTTGGGAAATTTTTAATGTCGGCTGGTAAAAAGGATTCCGTGTACTTCCTAGTGTATGCCTTCCGCACGAGGCCAACTTCCGGTCGGTCCTAATAGCGCGATCAGACAAGGAGCTGCCCGCCACCGGAAGCGGCTCGAGAGCTCCAGATCGTCCGCATACTTCTCTCGTTCCAAATTGCACTGGCGAAATTCGAAACGCAAAGTTTCCCCGTCGGGTTAACTTTTCGATTTAATTTTGAATTTAATCCTGGATGGCGAAACTCGTTTAATACGAGTTGCACTCGAAGTGTGTGCTTGGATCACTCAACTTGGATGTCAAAAACATGTGTAATGAATTTTTCAATATTATATGTGTTGTCCTATGGGACTTTTGAAGGATGCAGCTGCGCACAGTGGAAGGTCATCTACCTTACTTTGTGTTGGGATTAAGAGAATTTCCTCTTTTGTCATCGTTTTCACGATTCTGTGAAATTGCTTATGTTATACTATTAAGGTGGTCATTAAGCGAAAGACAAAAAATAAAGCTTTTGTTTACCACAATAGCAACATATTTGATTTTGATTTTTAAATACTTTTTATTATTACTAAATTATGTTCACAATACATCTTATATCTGTTTTAATAGCTACTGATCTACTGATCATTTTCTATTTTACAATTTAAATTATTATTCTAATGTACAGCATAATAGGAAAAATAGGTCAAAAACCTATTTGATTTGATTTGATTTTTAAATGCTTTTTATTATTACGAAATTATGTTCACAATACATCTTATATCTATTTTAATAGCTATTGATCTACTGATCATTTTCTATTTTACAATTTTAATTTAATTTGGTTAGTAATCATAGTATTATATTATTCTAATGTTAATGTACAGCATAATAGGAAAAATAGGTCAAAAACCTATTAACAATTCTTATAAATGCTCACAGTACATCTAATACATAATATTAATTAAAGACTCTTTAAAGTCGATGATCTAAAGCAGATTGTGTTTAGGTAATCTGTGTTTATACCTGAAGGGTATAGACATTTTGTTGTTATCACCGAGACTCTTCACAAGTGTGTTAGTATGGTTATTATTGATTCTGTCATAGAATCTACTGGTTAGTTTGTTGGTAATGTCTGTAACTAACTTAATATTATTTATGGCATGCAGTTTTTTCAAGTTAGTATATGTATGTATATGGGATTTATTTTATATTATTTGGAGCTTGGAAAGGTTTGTATTCAAGGCGTTATTCCACACAGGTGAAGCATAGATTAATAGTGGTAATATAAGCGCGCGATATAATTTTATTTTATTTTGAGCTGATAAAGAACTATGGCGATTAAATATTGGGTATATTGGGGATATACCCTGCATCGCCTTGCATTTCGCTGGCTCAATGTGAGGTGCCCATCTCATTTTAAAATATTGTTTAATAATAGAGAATGCTATAAAATCCCAATATTTATATAGCTAGCAGTATGGCTCAGTGGTTCCGTTTATGTTTAGAACCAAGAGATTATTGGGTTCGATCCCTGGCTAATCTTTAATACTGCTGGTTAGACTTGGATATTTGTAACTTCAAGTTGATCGTTTCTTATCAGAGTTTGCTAATTTTATGTGATCATTTTTGAAACGGTTCATTGAAATTGGTAAAAAAATTATCCCTCCTGTCACAAGTTTTCTGTATTTAATGTATGTATAATTTGTAAAAAAATATTTACAAGTCTAAATCCATAGATGTCTCAATGGATTAATTAATTAATTAATTGTTAATTTGGTGCTCTTTAGTTTCTCTAAATATAGTGATTTATGTAATAAAAATGCTACATTGTTTGCAATTAATTGTCTATGAAGACGCATTGGAGTCTTCCTGTCAAAACTTCTTGGTATATATTAAAATAAAATATGTATGTGTTTGGGTATATGTACATACGTATATAATACGTAACGATGAAGCTCAGTTTTAATATTCATTTTCAATTAAGCAAAGTACCATCATATACATCATTTTCTATGTAGAATATATAATATTATTATTTTATACGTTGGTTGGGCTATTTACATATGTACATACATGAATAGCAAATTCATATAAATATATCAGTAAAAATACTTTTTCATTCTATTATTTTATTTAAATATATGTATACGAAATGCAAATAAAGTGATGGATCATCTTCGAAAGCAAGCCGAGCTTTCTTGAATGAAATTATAGTGCTATACTATTTCATTTAGATTTCAGCTATCAAATATTTGTTGGCTTTTCAATTAAAGCTCATTATCAATATAAGATGTCTCATTGTTTCTGATTCACCTTAAACTTATATACTAATAGGCATGTATTTTATTGTATTTTTGTCAGTAATTAAAGATCGGTATTTAAATTGAATGTCCAATATATATCGTTCAGTATACAAGTGGTCAGTATAAATAATAAAAGGTCAGTATTTATATTATATGGTCATTATTTAAATATAATGATTTATTTTGACAAATGTCCGGTATTACTTTTTGGTTGGTATTACCACAAGGTTGATACGATCTTTATATAGACAATTCCATCCAACAAGCATTGCTATTTGTTCTGGCGAATGTACGACAGATTATTATAATGTCCATTTATTATTAATACTGACATTTAATATTATAATACTGACCACTTTTTAGTAAAATTCTGGCCGAAAATTGATTTATATACATAGTTACAAAAATTGGTTAACATACTGGCCATTCAATTTATTGTCATACTTAGTATACATATGTATGATGGTTGAACACATAAATACAATCCTTAACATCTATTTATTTTTGATACTAAAATATTTTTCTGGTTACTATCCGTAATGTATCCTGGACTAAATATAACATATGTAATTAATAGAATATTTCATATGCTATTATTTTTATTTTATTTTATCACATAAATTTCAATTATGGGTGCCATGACAAGAATTACCCCAAGGCGACACATACGAGTATATGGTTAGATTACTTTATATATGTATAAGCAAGTACGAACAGTTTAAAACATCACAAAAATAGAGACATATATTGTACAATCAAACATTTTTTAGTATACAGGAAATTTGAAAAAAATACATTATCTAGGTAGCATTTTATAAAATTCAACAATTTCGAGATACTAATAAATAGAATTTGCAAAAAACTGAGGGAGAGGATAACAATTTATCGGATCTGTCACAAAAATTAAGCTAGATAAATCAAAAAATTCTAGCAGGAGAGGGTCGATCTGGACGGGACTTGAACCTGCGACCTCTCTATTGGTGAGCAATAGCCCTCCAAGTGAGCATGACTGTATTTTATATAACATTTAAAACGACTCTGTTTTGAAAGCATTTATAACCATTATATTAACGAGCAGCGTGGTCTAGTGGTGAGTGTTGTATTCTCTCGTGCTAGGTGTTATAGGTTCGATTCCCACTGGAGTCTCGTTACTAGCCAGACCTTGGTTTGTCGAGGTCGGTCGTTTCTTATCAGAATTTGTCAATTTTTCTGATTTGAAGCGATTCCTGTAAATGATTGGCTTTTCCTATCCAATTTTCTATTGCAAAAACCTTGAGTTATTCTTATTTATTAGGTTTCGCCAGATTTTCTCTCCATAGATGTCTTAAAGGATGATTATTGAATGCAAAAATTTCGTATTGTTACATAATTAATGTTATTATTCGTATTGTTTACGATGTTTGTTATGTCTGACCATATATGTCAGGTGTTGTTTCGATATGTATGTACATACATACATATGTTATAATTATGTATTTGATAATATATGTAATATATAATTTCTCGAGCCTTAATCTGTCTAGGAGTTAGGAAACTCGCCGCTTTGGAGCAATCTGTTAGGCGAGTGTGCATGATTAATTGGAAATAATATAAAATATGTAGTTCATTTGATTTGATTAGTTTATGAGATGAGACGTGATTGGAAGTGCCAAAGCGCCAAAAATTGTATGTATACACTGTCATGTTCCAATGAAAGATTAATAAATTTTAGTGTACTTATTCCACCGCTGCCACCAAAATTATCATTGCAGTGTTTCAATGAAAGATTTATTTATTTTTTTAAAACTACTTGGCTAACTAACCAAGTTTTATTTATTATTATTATAATGTTACATTTATCTTATATTATATTTGAAAAACGATATATTATGAAACGATGATAATTTAATATGAGATACGTAGAACTATTTCACTATAACTATTAACTTTTGTTCACTTTGTTCTGCTGCAGTGCTGACCGACATTTACGAGGTCGATACTTGCGGGAACGATGGTAATGACTAATGTTCTCGGAGTCTTGATGATGACGACTGTCACTCTCAGAGTTGATGATGATGACTAACGACTGTCATCTGCGGAGTCGATGTTGATGACTAACGACTGTCATCTGCGGAGTCGATGGTGATGACTAACGACTGTCATCTGCGGAGTCAATGTTGATGACTAACGACTGTCATCTGCGGAGTCAATGTTGAGGAGTGATTTGAATTCTATCAGTATGAGTTTATATACTTTTCTTTAAGACAATGAAGTATTGAAGACATGTGTCGTAAAATTTCGGTTAGTCAGTAAATTGGGTGTGCCACAAATCAATGGTTCTACTTATTAATTTACGTGTGTCACACATCAATAGGTTACTTGTTAAATTAGGTGTGTCACAAATCAATGATAAGTCTTGTTAAATTAGGTGAGCCACAAATCAATGGTGTGTCTTATTCCTACTGGTTAGTCAACTAAATTGATAAGCGAGGTATGTAACACTGGGTTGTACAAACTCCGGCACTCTTGTCATTGATAAGGAAGGTACATAACAACACATACATACACACATATATATTATATTAGGAGGGTGATTTTGAACCAAAAACGTTTTAAAATAAGTACCTACACAATTTTTGACACTCTTCATTTACGTATACGTATCTTTTACCTTGTAATTACCTTTTGAAGCTATCGAAGCGAGGTGGGAATATTGTTAAAATTAGGGCCGAACCTAAAAAAAGAAAAAAATCCCCAAAGTAAAACAAAAGCGTTTCGAGAATGAAATTGTATAGCAAAAATTTCAAAGGCGTGCGAATCTTTTCACCGAAAAGCGCGCGCACATCTTTCAAGGGATCGGCCGAGATTTTTCCCTCCGTCCCATCCCTTCCGTGAAAGTGGGCAAAGCAGAAAAGAAAGAATCCAACCGCCCCACCACCCCTCATCTTCGGGGCACAATGTTCGTTTAATGAAAACTTACATCGACACCTTTTTGAACGTGTGTATATATGTATGTGTGTGTGTGTGTGTGTGTGTGTGTACGAGCGTGCTTTTTCAAAAGCCTCTTCAAAATCGCGTTACACGGTTATCTCTTTAACACCGTGATTACGAGTCTTCAATAAACAGACGATAAGTAAACCCACGCGACTCTTCTCACCGTCGGGGGATGTTTCAGAGGGGATTAGGGGATGCTTTCGATGCGCCGATAACGCCCCGACTTACAACGGGGAATTTGTTTAAAAGTCCCGCTATCGTGCATAGGCGGTTCGGGAGAAGCTGGCTTCTTCTTCTTTTTCTCGGTAATTTTCGCCGATTACCACCTCTGATAATTTTCCGATGGCTCTCTGGCACGTTTCAGAGGCTGTGGCGATGTGTCCTAATAAAGCGTGTTTCTTAATATAACAACACACCAGAAGGCCGAAAGTGTGTTGGCAGGAGACAAAGGTATCCGAGAAAGCTCTCAGACTTTAATGAGAAATAATATCTGTTTGGGCAAGCCGAGCCGTGAAAGCTAACCACACTTGTGGCATGTTCCTAGCAAAAATATACGCTATAATTTATCCTTAAGGGGTTTTCGCTGGTAGCTCAGCTAATGTTCGGGTAAGCGGTTGTTGTCGTTGCACTTTTCTTTCTTCTTGCATTCTCTCGCCGTCCTGGGAATTAATGGGGTTTCGGGATGGAATAATGACATGGAGTGCTTTGACATGCTATTACGTCCATATTTTATAAATATACATACAGTCATGTTCCAAAACGTTTACATATTTTCAGTTTATATACTTTTATACATTATTCGCAGTTTATATATTTTTTAAATTACTTGGTTAACAAACCAAGATTTTTTTATTATCATAAAAATATGTTACATATGTTATTTGTAGATACATATGTATATAAGAAAACTACAGATTTTATTATGGAACGATGATGAATTTAAAATGAGATATGTAGTACTTTGTTTCACTAATTAACTATGGTTCACTTTGTTCTGCTGGTGTGCTGACCGTCACTTGCTGGGTCAATATTAATGACTATCACTCTCGGAGTCTCGATGGTGATGACTAACTTATGTGATCGAATCGTGATCTATATAAATGATTTTTATCTTTTGGGTTGGGCAAAGTCCGGCATTCCTGGGTTGGACAAGGTCCAGCACTCCTGTCTTATCTGACTATCCCTTTACAGGAATTTTAATGGACTTGTTACTCACGTATATGATTGTGAGAAAGTGAATTTGATTATTGTGGGGACTAGATTGATAAGCGAGGTACATAACAATACAAACATACATACACAGTGTCATTAATGAATTGACGAACTTGATAGTGAAGAATTTGAATTATGTATGTAGATGAAAAAAAAAGTACAAACAATATTTAGATTTATACTTGTTTGTCACGGCAGGCATTGAATTAATAACGCTTTTATAAACTGTATTGTAATAATCTGAAATATTTATTGTACATATGTAGAGAATATACCAGCCGCGTTGACAAGTGATTAGCAAATTATGCTTTCGAGCAGAGTGGTCACGAGTTTGCATTCCACTAGAGTCCCACTGCTGGCCAGACCTTGGTTTGTTACTCCCAGGTCGATCGTTTCTTATCAGAGTTTGCTAATTTTTCTGATTTTCTTTGAAGCGGTTCCTATAAAATAGAGATCTATTTTTCTATATCTTTTGCTAATCTCAAGTTATTCAGCATCTTGAAGTTCGCCAATTTGATTATAAAAAAAATGCTTCAAAAATTTCTCCATGGTTGTCACCGTGGATATTTGTATGAATTCGCATTTTGTAAAATACTTACTATGTATATTGTTTATATTGAATCTGTTTAAAGTGCACTTGTCACTTTGGAGCGATCTGTAAAGGAGAGTGTTCATGTTCATGATTTTATTCTTCGAATTCAATTCTAAATTCATATTATTTTGATGCCATACTTTCAATTTTTGATCTACATCATCGTCAGAAACTTTACTCGTTACGAAGATGATTTTAATTTTAGTACATAAATATATTAAATACATAGGTAGATATATGAATATCAATTTGTTGTAGATTTATGAAAGGGCACGTACCTTACTATGAGGCCATTCTCAGGATGAGAGCGGCCTTCTTACGTTATCGTGTCTCTGTATTGTCAAATTATATTATGAAGATCCGTGACTATTCATTTTCGTTCATCACTATACATATTATATATTCGATGGATAGGACTGTTTCACTGACCAGTAATATTTGTCAATTTATATTATCTACATATACATATATTGTTTATATGGACAGCACTAGTCTGGAATATAAATTATTATTGTTCACTATTATTCACATTTTTTAAAATTTCAGTTGCATTTGTTTGAATGTATTAATATATTAGTCCTGATTTATTTTACCAATAAAATTTTTTTTGACATAAATACATTCATATGTCTATATAATTCGTACATTATACGATAATTAATAATATTAAAAATAAATCTATTACTTATATATGTACATTTATAAATTATTATGTATAAATTTAATAATAAAAATGTTTGAAAGTTATATTAAGTTTAGCATTTCTTAATATTATGAACCTCAAGCGTAAAAAAATATAGGAAAATTAAAAATAAAATTTTACACGCTTTTGAAAATAAATATGTATTAAAAATAAATCTATTACTTATATATGTACATTTATGAATTATTATGTATAAATTTAATAATAAAAATGTTTGAAAATTATATGAAGTTTAGCATTTCTTAATATTATGAACTTCAAGCGTAAAAAAATATAGGAAAATTTAAAAAAAAATGTTACACGCTTTTGAAAAAAAATATGTATTAAAATATAAATTTTTCGGAAACCGTTGGTAATGAAATTAAGCGAATTTATTATAATTCAAATATTTAACAAGGAAATTTTACATTGAAACTAAGTTAAACTTGTTTTTGAAATAATCTTATAAAAAAGCTGACTTTTTATTATGAACTTGACTTATTACATGAAATTACAGTATATTATATGTAAATATAAAAATATAGCATAAATTGCAAATATTTGACTTGCAACTTCGATGGCCCAATATCTAATATAAACTGCGGTTAATTTTTACATCAAAAAGATCATTATAATTAAAATTAATCATCGCCAGGATGCCCATCAAACAAAGTTAATTAATCTCAGAAAAGTCAACTCTCCCCTAAAATTAGTGCGATCCAATGCCTAGAGAGGAAAAACGAAAATTCGCATCTAAATTATGAACGCGATCGTTACGCGCAAAAGTGAACAAAGTTTCGTGATATATCATTGATATGGTTCAAACGTGCACGCGTAATAATCATAGATATTCATATGTATAGAAATCAGTAGGCTTCAACAATTTTCAATTTTCGTTTTGGTGAGAATGAAAATAACTGCGGAGCTTTAAAGACTAACCTTTAAAGGCGTTTTGCGAAAACGATACCGAAATCTTAATTAATATTAGATAGCATTTTAGGCAGATTCGGGGAATATAGACTTGTTAACGAGAGCAGCAGGTTAACCGATTCTTCTGCTTCTTGCGCGCAACGCACCGCCGAATATTAATTATTAAATTGAGTTTCCTTTATGTTTTTAAACTTTGATTAAAAGTACGGTTCATTTATCTCGTTTATGGCGTCGGATATTTTTAATTAAATTTGAACACACTTTGCGACGCGAAACTTGCGGAATCGTATTAATTAATATGTACATTGTACGCAAAGAAAAGGAAGACCCTTTAAAAAAAAGTTTCATTGAATAAATTTCATTATATCGCTTATAATATATGTATGTATGTATGTACACATGTACAAAATCTTATATTTGTATGTATATGTTACAATCGAAGTGAATTTTCAGTTGTAATATATTCTAACTGGCGTTTTAGGTCATTCATATTCGAATATAATTCAATTATTAAATTATATTCCTACAAGCGCAAAAACACTTTCAACAATGTGTGCCAGTTGTAATATAAAATTGAGTTTTGATGTTTTTACGAAGGGCTTAAAATTCAATAATGCGTTAATGTTTGCTAGATATTATGAATAAAGGTAACGAGTACCTTATTGCGATAACTCTAAGAATATGTTTTAAACAAAAATTTGAGTTTCCAACAAAATTAACTGGTTGAGTGACGTTTTCCCGAAAACCTAACCTCTTCGTCAACCTGGTACCAACTTATAGTTGAACTGTATTTTCAGTTGTAATGTAATTTGACAGTTGGAATGTAGGAACGCATATGAATCGACATAGGTGGGTTAGACGGAGTATATTTCAACTAGTCAAAATATATTATAACTGAAAATACACTTCAACTATAACGGTGGTTGGTACTACATATGTAGGTTAGATGGAATATATTCCAACTAGTCAAAATATATTACAACTAGAAGATATACGATATAGCTGTATTAATAAAATAAATTTGATTTCGAATGTTGCTATTCAAAATACATGTAGATTACATACAGTTTTCAATGATTTATCATTGTTGAATTCAAGATTTGGTTTGTGATCAAAATTTGGCTTAGAGAGATTTGCTGACCGGTCTGCTTAAATTTTAAATAAGCCGATTCTTTGTGATGGTCGCATACTATGAGGTTTAGAATTTTTAATTGCCTCTGACATAAACTAGAAAGCAAGGTTCAATGTAATTTAAAGGCGGTTAACCCAAAACTTAAATTATTATTACAATGAAGACGAGAATCTTTATATAGGTAAAGTCAACTTAAGATTTTAATAATTTCTTAGTGGAATGCGTCAACTCATGCGCAACTTAATTCTCGCGAAAAAGAAAATCTGAAGATGTCCACTGAAGTCAATATATTGTTCAAATATTATAAATTTACATTAACATTAGAATAGTATAATACTATGATTACTAACAAAATTTAATTAAAATTGTAAAATAGAAAATGAAAATCCCCTCCGGATAAATTAATCTGAAATGGCAATTAGTAATAAAATATTTAGAAATAACGTTCTATAAAAGAATGAGATGGGCCCCTCACACTGAGGCAGGAAAATGCAAGGCGATACGTGGGATATTTTCAATATAGCCAACATTCAATCGCCATAATTATTTATCAACTCAAAATAAAATAAAAATATAACCAATCACCTGTATGAAATAACGCCTCCAATACTAACCTTTTTCAGCTCCAAATAAAACGAAACAAATCCCTAAAAATAATTTATAACGCACCCATGTAACCTAAAAATAACCTGAAAATTATCCATAATTACTAACAACAACATTTAATTTAATCGTAAAATAGAAAATTATCAGTAGATCAGTAGCTGTTAAAATAGATATAAGAAGTATTGTGAACATAATTTAGTAATAATAAAAAGCATTTAAAAATAAAAAAAATTATAAATTTCAATTTTGAATATTATTTCTTCATCCACTGTGAGGAAAATTGAATTCACTTAAAAACTATATGAATTAATTAATGAACAAATATTAAGTTTGTTTACGACTACGTATACATATGGTATGTACATATGTACATATGTATAAAAATATTGCACACATCCTTGGCTCATTTTAGCCGGATAAATGTATTGAAGTATTAAGGAATGTTTTAAAGTTTTGTATAAATATAAAATTGCATATTATATAGGTACAAAAAGTGTTAAAACAATTTTTTAAATATTTAAATTTAAAGGAAATTTACCAATTTTATAGTTCGCCATTTATCTGCCGCGCCGCTAAAACGCTCCCTGATTGCATTAACTTTTCAGCATTGCCTTTTGATTACGCGGAAATTTTATCAATGATATTACGTTTGCAGATATACATATTTTTATTTAAAATTGACATTAGTCGTCGGAGTAAAACCGTTAGATATTGGCAGCAGGATAGTCGAACGAATTCGATATCCGTTTCCCAGGTGCGGCAATTTGTATACATTCATGAAGAGCAGTTTTCACCGGAGGGCCACAGGGCCAGAGGGTGCCGGAGTGATGATTGATGATGCCCCCTCAGCCTCGCCCCCCATCCCTTATGGTGTTCCCGGTTCGCTACCGGGGACGTGAGGTCAATTTGGTAACGGAACCGTGACAACGCTGGCGACACGTGATAAATGATGCGACCACAAAACCAAAACCTTACGAAAAATTTAATCTGACACGCGATCGCTAGATATTCACTCCTCCCTCCCATCTCCTTTATGTCGAACCTCAAAGTCAATATTAATGAAGCCAAGGTTAATGTTGAATTTTTATGCGATGTTAATGGATGTGTTCGTTTGGATCGTTAAGCCTCGCTATTTGAATGGCAATTTCCGTTTTCGAATAGAATAAAATACATAGTAAGAATAATGGAAGTCGTTATAAATAAATATAAATTAATCATTAAAAAGTTATATGGACCTTTGGAAAATACATTGTTTATTTTCTTTTTGTATCGCATTAATTGAATTGAAACTTATTCGTGTAATTTGGATTTTTTTAATACAAATTTATAAGCTTGTTTATACTGATGCTATCTAATTTCATTAATTCCTATTTATGTATTTCATCGTTTCAATTCGAGGATCATAATATTTGTCATATAATTTTTTGGAAATATTAATTAATTCCAAATGAAAAACAAGTAACGTTGATTTGAGAGCTTTATTTAGTTGCATGATATGTATCTAATATATAATTTCGAAAGAGACTTTGCATATATGCGAACTTGGTTGGTTGGTTCGTAGATAACACATTCGATTTTTTTTTTTTTTGATTCATAGGCATCGATTCGATTTTTTTCGATTCAAAGGATTCGAAATCCCCGGGGGCACAGGAACTGGGAGTGCGGGTGCTGGATTCTGGTATACATATAATTTCGAAAGAGACTTAGTATATAAATATGTTTGTTTGTTCGTGACATTCAATTTAAATGAAATTTATGGGAAGTTTATTTACTTACCTCAGATGTAGAAATTCATAAAAATAAAGAATAAATATAACAAAATAATATCTGAGCCCAATTATAAATTTTTACAAAATACATATGTAATATATCTAGTACATAGAGACAAACAAATGATAAAATAAAAGAATAAAAACTAAAATATGACTTAATAGGACTATGCATAATTAAACTTAAAGTGATATAATATAATTGGATAAACATAAAGTGATATCTATAATATAATTTAAAATCTCGAGTGAAGATTTTGGGAAGTTGGTGAGTTTGAATGTAATCAGGAGTTCTGTGATTCAATGGTAGTAGAAGAATATGTATAAAAGTCAATAGTTTTTCTCTTATCAAGATATGTAAGAAACATTTGTTTAATTATATGCATATAGTCTTATTTTATTATAAGGAACTTTTAAGGATTTTATAAAACGCTAAGTTATAAGAAACAGTTTATTTCCATAATTCGTTATATGAAATGAACTGGTCAAATAATATTTTTCAAGACCGTTCGTTAGTAATTTCCTCAACTCACCTTTCACAACCACATAAAGATAGTCACTGACTTTTCCTTTCGTCGACTCGGATTTGTTTTGAGATATGCTAGGTTATTCTCAAACCCTTTGTCTTCAACTCGCTTGTGTGAGAAGCAAGGACGAATATAATGCGATTGTTTGAAATCCACATGAAGCAAATTACTCTCTAATGATTGAGAAATCGAAAAAAGCATTTCTTCGTTTTCTATATAGGAAGGAGTATGGGTATTACCCATATCTCTACCCTACTCCTTTCTTTTTGGGCATGCTTGAGTATAATTCCCTTGATCTTCGAAGAAACTTCTCATTAATTCGTTTTGTTCTCAAGCTTCTACGTGGTAATACGTCATGCCCGTTATTGCTGGAACAGTTGGTACTTTATGTCCCTAATAATTATGTGTATGGTAGACATCATCATTTCTTTGTCGAATGGCTCCTATTCCAGGAGATATCCGACTTATCAATGAAATCGTTGATGCTGAGCCTGAATGTGAAATTTTCCAACCCAGTCAGCGTAGGTTATCGGAGAGATTATTTTAAATTTTTGTCTGGTAGCCGGCGCTCATCATTATTTTCATAATTGAATGTGATATATATGTAGGTGGAATTCGGATCTTATCTCTTCCATTTGGGCCTTGCACGGATGTTTTGTATTTGCGGCTGGTTCTTATGTATTGGTGCTGGCTGTAGGTGCAAGACATTGCCTACTTTGTATTTTATTATTTTATATTTTTACTTTATCTGCTATTATTATAATACTATTGTTTTTTTATGATTATTTATAAATGTATCTTTTGTCTGTGAATATATGTATATATTTTTATTTTTCTCATCTCTCTATATTTTTTCGACAATTGTGGTGCATTAGGGACTCCTGTAATGCCACAATGATCGAAACATATACTTAAATAATTAATAAATAGTATAAATCAAACTTCAGTTACAATTGTAACTCTGACTAGGCTTTCCACTTTGACTCCCCAAACTCTATTCTCAAACATCTTCGCCTTATTCTCGATTTATGTATTCCATCTAACAAATCTTTATCACTTCAGGTACGCCCGGTGAATTCGAATCGCAAATAAATTTAGTAAATCTATACAAAATGATTTTTTTTTATGATTATGTTAAAATGTATTTTTGTCTATGTATACAAGTACATATTTATAATTTTATTTTTCTTATTTCTCTGTATTTTATCGACCATTGTGGGGCCTTGGGGATTCCTGTAATGCCACAATGGTTCAAACTTAAACTTAAATAAATAAATTGTTTTGCTGGAAATTTTGTTATTTTAGTATTTGAAATGGGGAATGTGATTGTTACATTTAATTGATAATAATATATAAAATTAAATACATAACGTGTTTTATTTAAAACTAACATGTGCTAAGTTAAAAAAAAGTGAAAGTTGCACACACGTTGGATACACTTTGTCTTTTCTTTTTTGATCATTTTTCTCTCTGGTCGACAGGTCGTTAATTGATAACGCTTTTTTAAAATATATTTTTGTTCATTTTCGTGGAGGTATTTGCAGCGAAGAGTTTTCTCCTTACTTTAATATATTATACGTCTGTGAACTGTGTATATGAAATATTGATCGTATTTAATATGTACATGCAATGAAGTCATTAAATATCATATCTTACAAATTTGCCGTGATCATTCAACTAACGACGAAATTTCTATGCGAGTAAATTTTCAACGACATTCAACATTGAAAAATAGCATCATTAGTATGACATAAAATTTTCGTAAATATTAAGATACATTGTATATATATTTTACAAACTATGCGAAGAAACAAATTAGACTCGAGAGTGTAACCGACACTATGACCGACTACTCGCAGAGTGTCGTCAATTTTTTCTGCTACATTTCCAACAAAGGGAAAATTTACTCGCGAGCTTTCTTAATATAGACGGGGCTCGTCGATTTATCAGAGCGAAAATTTAATTTCGAGAAAAGTATTTTTCACGCGCTTGACACACAATATTATCGCGAGCTTGCACGGACATAACTCTTTCGCGATTTCATTTTCGCGCCCGCACACACGCCGCATAAGTCGTCCCTTTTCCCACCCCCCGCTTTCCGCCCACCCTTATGACTCACCCCTGGTGTAAAAATGGGTACGAGTTTTCCGAATGTGAAAAGAGGGATGCCCGCTGGGGTGTGTTTCGGCGGCAGAGCGCTTCTCCCCGTACGGGCTCTCTTGTTATCGTCTACCGCGCTTCGTTACACCCGATAGACTTTATCTGTCGCGAACATAAATTGAACCGGCCGGGGTGGCTGGCGACCCCAGACGCCCCTTTTAGGGTTAAGACATAAAAGGATGTGTCGGTCCACGGCAGAGAGTCGCACCGGTGCGCCGCAGGACACTATCGAAGTCACCTCGTATGAAAATATCCTCGCTATATTGTACATACATATATACTTTGTCGACTAGAATTTTTTCATATTATGCTAATATGAAAAATTTCTAAAAAAAAGCACAGCTCGGTCGTTAAGCTTCTGCCTAATACCGAGAGGCACCGGGTTCGATCTCATGAGCTGACCTCGATTGAAAATAATTTTTCTGAGTATATCTGTAGTGCTGCTGGTCAGGCCTGGATATTTATGACTCCAGATCGATCGTTTTCTATCAGAGTTTGCCAATTTTCTCCGATTTCATTTTTGAAACGGTTCCCGGTAAAATTGGCTACATATCCTTCCTACCTACTATGTCACCATTTGAGTATGATTAATGTAAAATAAAATGTACATATGTATAATTCAGAGATCTCTTGATAATTTACGAGTTTTCAGTGTCTCGTAATTCAGCGACTTGTATAATAAAAATGCTGTATTCTTTGTAATTGGCCAGGAAGGCGCATTGGGGTTTACCTGTAAGGCCTTCCTGGTATAAAATGTAATGTAAATAATATCAATAAAAATACACACAGACATCTGTCACCAGCAGCGTGGACTAGCGGTTAGAATATTATGAGTGGTCACAGTTCGATTCCTACTAGTAGATGTTTTTCAGACCTTGGTTTGTGAGTACAGTTTAATCATTTCCAGGTCGATGAAACGTAATCAGGAATAAATTGCTCTTAATTACAAAGTTGAACTTCCTCAAGATCACAAAACGTCGTCTGCAGACATTTTTACCAAAATAATATTTTTACACTTCTCTATACCCATCCGAAAAATGAGTCATGTCCAAAATATTTAAATGTTACTTTAAAATGGATATATTGTATGTAAATGTATATTTATAAGCCAGCAGTGTGGTTTAATTGTAGCGTGTATGTTTAGCACCAAGTGATCAATGGGTTCGATCCGCCATACTGCTGGTTAGATTTGGGGGTATTTGTGACTCTAAGTCGATCGTTTTTTTATCAGAGTTTGCCAATTTTATCTGATTATTGTTGAAACGGTTTCTCTAAATTGGCTAAAAATCATCTCTTCTGTTGTCATAAATCTTTTGTATTTATTGTTTGTACAATTTGTAAAAATTATGTACAAATCTAAAATCCGTAGATCTCTTATTGGATTAACTCTGTAATTAATTGTTATTTCGTGTTCTTCAGCTTCTAGAAATACAGTTATTTATGTAATAATAAAATGCCGCATTGTTTATAATTAATTATCCAGGAAGGCGCATTGGGGTCTTCCTGTCAAACCTTCCTGGTATATATCTATGTAAAAAATAAAAATAAATAAAATAATTTATATAATAATATTTGATTTTGGGAAACAAACTGATTTGGAAATATTAGGAAAATATGGAAATAAAAACAATATCGAAAAAATAAACAAGTTCTTCTGTGCATCAGTGGACGGACAAAACGGGAAAAATCAAACACGACGAGACAGAAGCAAAGTATTTGAAAAACGGGACTTTCCCGGCCAAAATCGGCACGCATGCTCACCCTAACCATAAATCACTTTTCTTTGAACATTTTAAACACAAAATATTACTTTGCAAGATAAAACAGAAACCATTGAAACGTAATCAGGAATTAATTGGTCTTAATTAGAAAGTTGAACATACTCACGACCACAAAACTTCATCTGCAGATTTTTTTATCAAAATAATTTTTTTGCATCTCTACACCATAACTATTAATATAAAGATATATTTTAATTCGAACTTGACTCATAATCAATTAATCTAAGGACTATTTGAACATTGCATGCATAGATCAATATTGAAATACACGTACAAATGATCAATTTGAATTAAAATGCACATACAAATCGAAATAAAATCAATTCCATTTAAAATAAAACAGCAGCGTTGACTTGTGGTTGGCATATTATTCTTTCGAGTGGAGTAGCCTTGGTTCGATTCCCACCGGTAGGTGTTGGCCAGACCTTGGTTTGTGAGTCCAGGTCAATCGTTTCCTATTAGAGTTCGCCACTTTTTCTGATTTTCATTGAAACGGTTCATGTAAATTGGCATCTCCTCTCCAACCTTTCTTGCAAATCTCAAGTTATTCAGTGTTTTCAGGTTTGCCAATTTCTATAATAAAACGCTGCAAAAATGTCTCCATAAATGGTTTAAAATGTTTATATTAATTGTATTGTTGTATTGTATCTGTATTAGTACACTCGTTGCTATGGAGCGATCTCTAAAGGTAAGTGTACATGTTAATAATAATAATATATTATGTAATATTATTAATATAATATATTATACGATATAATAAAATAAAATATTATATACGAATATATGTATATAAATTTAAGTATAAGCAATTTTTTTCCATTTTTTATGATTTCGTTTAAGGTGAATGTAATTACGGTGTTTTTATCTCATGATTCACACTAGTGTTAAATGAGGTGTGTTTTCTCCCATCTAAAGTCTCCAGTGTGGTACCCAGTATATATGTACATACATACATATATTTGGTCTCTAGTATAGATTTAAAACATGTACAGATAGTGTTTCTGATATTTCGATTGTTTTTAATTTCTCAAGAAAAATGAATTCTCGCATCAGTTCCCAAAAATTGTCTAGGAAATCGATAATATTTTTACACATAGATAATAATAAAATTGATGGGTAATTTGAAAATATAGATTTTTTAAACATATTTTATTTGGCATGGGATATATTTTGTTCAACACAATCGTTGGCAGATTCTGAAAGTGTTCAACATTTCCTTTCCTATACATACCTACTGAGTAAATCCTTTTCAGAAGCAAGTACAGAAAATGTGTACAAATCTTCTTCCTGTTGACTGACTTCACTAGATTGTGAAGAAATTTATCTAGTGATACAATTTTATGGTAAGCAATAGAAATTGCTTATTCATTTATTTGATTTTAAAAAGGAGCTGCAAACTCATGGAATGTATGTATGTATATATATATATATATATATATATATATATATATATATATATATATATATATATATATATATATATATATATGTATATATATATATATATATATATATATATATATATATATATATATATATATATATATATATATATATATATATATATATATATATAATAATGTATGTATGTATATATATATAATATATATATATATATATATATATATATATATATCAATATATATATATATATATAATATATATATATATATATATATATATATATATATATATATATATATATATATATATTATATATATATATATTATATATATATATATATATATTATATATATATATATATATATATATATATATATATATATATATATATATATATATATATATATATATATATATATTATATATATATATATATATATATATATATATATATATATATATATATATATATATATATATATATATATTATATATATATATATATATATATATATATATATATATATATATATAATATATATATATATATATATATATATATATATATATATATATATATATATATATATATATATATATATATATATATATATATATATATATATATATATATATATATATATATATATATATATATATATATATATATATATATATATATATATATATATATATATATATATATATATATATATATATATATATATATATATATATATATATATATATATATATATATATATATATATATATATATATATATATATATATATATATAGATATTGGTAACTATTATATAATGAAAAATCTTGTCTTCGGTTTAAAACTAACTAAAAGTGACACAGAAAAATAAACAATGGTGATTCTCACGTACTAGTCAAGTAAAAAATTTATGTTAGAGGGCTGGACACCAGCTCTTTGTCTATACAAACGTATTACACTTCTTCCTTCCTCATGTATGGCACTAGAGAAATTATTTATATGCTATGGATATCCACCATAGGCATGTTTCTGTGGTTTCATTTTTTTGATTAGTTATTTTTTATAGGAGCTAGGAGCCGCCAAACATCTATAAAATCGCCTCTCTTTTACACCCACGAAAAGAGTCCAGCGTGCTTATTTAACGGTTTATTTTTTAAAAAGTACGACCACATAAACATAGAAAATATCTTCCTCATATCGATGATGAAATTTTTTTTTAAATTGGTCGAGTTTCGGAGGAGAAAACTGGAGAATACGAAACCTCGATTTTGTCGATTTAAAACACGTATTATCTGGTCGAAGCGTAATCTGCGTATCTGTCACATTCACTCAATATATATGTTTATATATATATATATATATATATATATATATATATATATATATATATATATATATATATATATATATATATATATATATATATATATATATATATATATATATATATATATATATATATATATATATATATATATATATATATATATATATTAGTCATATTTTCTCAATATATGTATATATAGAAGAAAGGAACGGCAACAAAATTAAGGTTTCGGGTATACAGCCCTCTTAATATATTAATATACACGTTCCAAATTTGTTTTGGCTACTTCTGCCAAGTATTTCAGATAGATTTTCAAAAAGAAAAAAGCCTCTCAAACATAATCTGTTTACGATACGTAATCACAAGCAACGAATCTCCATATTCGGAGACACTTCATAAGTACAAGAATAAATAGGTAGTGGCTTACGCTTACATTTTTTCAGTGCTTCTTGCCAAATTAATATCCTCGCCCGGAGCAGCTCTAGAACGGTTGATATCGCACTCTGTTTTAGCAGATAAGCGAATAACGTTATTAGCAGTTGGAGGAGCGTATGAACTACCAGCCTACTAAGTATCCTTATCACCTCTAATAGCCCTATACGAGTTTATGGAGGTTCGTCGGTGTGCGAACGAGGTCTAGAACGCTCTGTCTATTGTCAATTACGTCGTATCGCAAAAGTGAGCCTTTAATATATCGTATATTAGAAAAAAAAGTATATACATTGTACGTATATCAAAAAGGAAACGGTTTATCGTTCGGATTTTTACTGTGTTCGTTTCTGTTGTTGGGAAATTGGACTACGTGTGTAGGTATTTGAGTTTTGAATGGGAAATGCACGCTTAAATTGAAAACTAGTTTTGTCCTTAGGAAGTAAAGTGCCTTACTTGTCGGTAACTCGATTAGCCTGAGCAATCTGAGTTAATTACGGATCTGTCAAGTACAGCTTTCTAACAAAGCGATCCCGAGTGCTTAGACCGGAAAATCTCATTCATATATCGAATATAACCGAACAAATTAATTTGCTTTCTTCGAAGCTCACGCTTGTATCGGACACGGTTTTATTTATTAAATTATAATTTCCTCTCGAAATTAAATATTGTGCGGAATTTATTTTTTGATCTTTTTTATTTCATGATGTGAAACAGTTTTAATTGTTAATTTCAAATTTCAATTGTTAGTTTTAAATTTGTATATTTTATATTAATTTGATTTCAACCTGATTTTAAACCACATGTTTGTACATATATTTAAATGTAATGAGTTAATGTTGCGTTAATAAGCTTGCAGTATGATTAAATCAATATTGAGTTAGGTTAACGACGAATAGCCGAAATTTCGATTGAAATCTATTTGAATTGAATTGCATTTTAATTGGAATGGATTTTATTTCGATTTGTATGTGCTATTTTTCAAATTGAATTGAAATGAATAGCGTAATATTGATCTACAGATAATTTCAACGTATATTTCAATCTTGAGCTATGCATGTAATGTTCAAATAGTCTTTAGATTAATTGATTGTGAGTCAAGTTTGAATTCAGATATATCGTTATATTAGTAGGTGTGCTGTAGAGAAGTGCAAAAATTTTATATTGTTAAAAAAATCTGCAGATGAAGTTTTGTGATCGTGAGTATGTTCAATTTTGTACTTAAGACCAATCAATTCTTGATTTCGTTTGAATGGTTTCTGTTTTACTTTGCAAAATAATATTTTGTGTTTAAAATGTTCAAAGGAAAGTGATGTATGGTTAGGGTGAACATGCCTTCCAATTTTGGTTGGGACAATCCCGTTTTTTATACACTTTGCGTCTGTATCGTCATAAAATTGTTTGATTTTTCCCGTTTTGTCCGTCCACTGATGCACAGAAGAACTTTTTTTATTTTATACCAGATCCGGAATTGAAGCTAAAGTCGGGAGCTGGAACTAAAACACGAATCCGGATCCAAAATTGATACAAAGTACGGGAACCGGAACTGAAACAGTAATCAGGATTCGGAACTGAAACAGTAATCGGGATACGGAATAGATAAAAGAGTAGGGAACCGGAACTGAAAAAAATCGAGATCTGGAACTGAAAAAGGGATTGGAAACTGAAACTGAAAAAAGAATCCTGAACAGAAAACGGAATCAGAATTCGGAACTGAAAAAGTTATCGGGATCCGAAATTGAAAAAAAAATCGGGATCTGGAACTGAAACAGTAATCGGAATACGGAATAGAAAAAAGAATAGGAAACCGGAACTGAAAAAATAATCGGGTTCTGGAACTGAAAAAGGGATCGGAAACCGAAACTGAAAAAGGGATCGGAAAACGAAACTGAAAATAATAAAATTTTTGGACGTGTACCACATTTTTTTGTATAGTGACAAGGGGCAAGTTTTTTGAGGATCGTCCCGTTTTGAGTCCTGGGAAATATTTTCATCCTATGATATACTCTATGTACATACATAGTTTGGTTGTAAAATAAATATTTTTTTGGGATGGGCAGATTCATTCTAAAAGGTTCACCATCCACCATATATATATATGTACATTTATAACATATGTACATTTATCTAAAGGTAACTCATAGAATTTAATGAAAAAATAATAATTAAGAAAAATAAACAAAAAAGTATTCTAGTCACAAATGAAACTTCTGAGTTGTTAAAATTCGTATGAGCGTGCGGGTGGTAGCGGTGCGGGGAGAGCGGGATATTTGAGTTGACTAGAGACCGTATATAAATTTACACTGTGAAAAGTCGTAAATATTGTAATTCGAAATAAAGTAAAATACAAAATTGCGAGTAAGGTTATCCGTATTTGCGTAGTATTTATATGGTATTAATTGGAAAACAGCGGTGGCTTATAATAATAAAGGTCCGCGCGTATTCCAACGGCCGCAATCCGCTCACCACATTAGCCCATAAATTATTGGCATCGAATTAATTATATGAACAAACGCGTGCCGCCATTTATTTCGCTAATACGTTTCGGATTAATTCGTCGCGTTCAATAGCGATAGTGGGGCCCTCTACCCGCGATGCCAACAACTTGGTGCCCGATTGTCGACTGACGTACAGATAGATGTCCGATTGAAATTAGAATTATGCGCATTGAAAGGACCGAATTTCTATTATTGGGGCTTTGGGAATTGAATCGATCGGTGCGGCCTACTAGTGCGAAATATGCATGTATGCAATCTCCTCTGTACGTTGGCGTGTTTGGATTCAATGCCGAATTTCAAGTTCCCATTCAATTTTCAGGGATTTTCATGGTATGATATATGTATGCATTAAATGACAAACAAAATTTTAGTAAATGAATATGTATAATGGGATAATATTTTTGGCACGGCGATAAAATAAAGGGAACTAATTATTTGGTGGGTTAAAAATAACTGAAAGGATCAGTTAAAAATCAGTCAAAAAAATGTTTAGTCAAAAATCAGTTAAAAGTGATCAGATGAATAATATAAATGATAAGTAAAACCAAATAAATTATAATTTTTGATAGTTGGATGAAAGCGCGTCGTCCATCTTAGATCTTAGCAGCCAACACTTATTTATTTAAGGGTCAGGTTAGGTTAGGTTAAGTTAAGGTTGGTCCTATTCATTTAAGATTAGGTTGTTAGGGTCGGTATTTATTAATTTAAGATACACGCGAGAGCTGAGACAGTGATACTGAAATGAACCTGGAGCGAGGGGCGAGGACCGAGGGGGTTGAAAACGGAGAGGGGGTTTATTTATTTAATAGTTTTGGACCATTGTGGCATTACAGGAAGAACCTAATGCGCCACAATGGCCTACATTTGAAAAATATATAAAAACATGATATAAAAACAAGTAAACTGTAAATAAAGGAAAAAAGCAAAAGCAGAAAACATGGTAAAATAAAATAATAAAAAAAGTAACAAAAGGAAAATAATACATCATTCAGAGAGAAAAAAAAAATAACAAAAGTGTTGAAATTAAAAATAAAATCCATAAATCCCATTCTTTGTTTACACTGAACAAAATTAAAATAGTATATAAAAATATACAAAGGAGAAAGAAAAAGTAAAATAAAATAAAACAAAATATGAATATAAAATAAAATCATTATTGAACGATGAATCATTATTGACGCTTATGAACGATGTTCAAGTTGCTAAAGCCGGGTCAAACTCTCCGAGAAAAAGTCAGTCCAAGGGAAAAAAAACAAAAATCAGGAAGTCAGTAGCGTTAAAAATTGAAAGAGAGCCAGTTGAAAAACGTATTCGAAGTCCAGGGGAAAAGCGAGAAATCAGAATACCAGTGGTGTGGTCCGGCGTAAACAAAGAAACGCATGCGGGTGGAGAGTACACTACCGAAAACGATCCGATATAGCAACATTGGCTCTACTTCATCTGTGACAATGCGTAAAACTGACCGTTTCATTTAATAATTGATCATTTATTTTAAAATCTTATCATTTTTATATACTGATAATTTTGGTTTAATTACTGCTCATATTATTTAAATACTTATCATTCTATTTAATAGCTGATCGCATAGTAACTGATCAATACAATCTGGTCATTTATTATATTCACAGATCAATCCAATATATTTACCTACCAAATGTTTTTTTTTTATTGATCAAAATGTGATTTCTTTACTGATCGGTTAAATAGAGGCCTAAAATAAATTACACAAGAAATGTCAAAACGACATTTAATATCAAATTAACATCTCTAAAATAGCTTGCACGACAGAATCGGCGTTCGACCGGCTAATCAAACGTCAAACGGGCTGCCAGTACCAAAAATAAAATTTGACGTTTCAGTGAAATCATAATTAGCTATATTTTCACAGGGTAATCGGAATATCTTAAAGCAGTCATTTATTAAAGGGCTAGGTTAGGTTAGGTTAAGTTAGGGCTGGCACTATTCATTTAAGATTAGGTGGTTAGGGTCGGTATTTATTTTTGTCAAATTTAATTTATGTTACTGGCATCCCATTTGACGTTTGATTTGTCGTGCGAGCTATTTTAGAGAGAGGCATTCTTTTTATTTGCCGGGCCGATAAGTGGTACCCATATATAATGTAGTTAATTTTATGATATAACTCATGGTATAACTGAAAGTTATTCCATGTCAAGTATAATATGTTTTGGTATTTGATTTTGATTTTTAAATGCTTTTTATTATTACTTAATTATGTTCACAATACATCTTATATATATTTCAATAGCTACTGATCTACAGATCATTTTCTATTTCACAATTTGAATTTAATTTTGTTGGTAATCGTAGTATTATATAATATTCTAATGCTAATTTACAGCATAATAGGAAAAAGGGCTCAAAAACGTATGATAAACAAATATAATTTGTCTTCGGGGTATAGAAAAGTATCATAAAACGTACTTTTTAGACCTTATTTTCGGCTAAGCATATCTTAAAACTTTCAATTTGATTTCATCATTGATGCTATTGCATTTCGAAATTACCGATTTATAAAATTTGTTTTGACAAACACGAACGTATTGCTAAATTTAAGGCAATGCTTAGTTTGCCGTCGAGCTCAAAGGCCTTGAATTATGTTATAGAACGCAAAGTTCGCAAGTTTGGCAAGTAGGCTGTATTGGCGATGAGTAAGCAAGTCGTGCAGAATAAATATCGTCTGCGTGCTGAACGTTGCAAATTTTTGTGGATAAAAAATTGAACTATTCATTTTTAATAACCGAGTTTACTAAAATATAAAACCAAGATCTCTTTCTTTCTATATTGCACGTGATAGTGGAAAATGCACACGTTGCAAATGGCAAAAAAGGCTAAATATACATTCGAGAGGCGAGAGGGCTAAATCTGCTGGTGCAATATATGTGTCCGGACTTATCTCGGAAAACCTTCTTAACGGATATCCTCGGCTACGTGTTGCGAATGTCCGAAAGCGCGGAAAATGGCTTTTCTACGTAATGAACATTTTTAAAATCCCTTGCCCACCCTAACATAAACCTGCAGGAATATATACGTACATACGTAGACTTTAGTTTGCTTTCTCAATCACAATGTTATAAATAATAATTAGGTTCCGATCAATCTAATCGGCGCGGCGGATCGGGTTAGTTAGACTTTAATCGTATTAATTTCCATGGCGTTAATTTAACCGAACGCAAACCGGATTCGGCCCGTTCTTCGGGTCGAATTAACCGGCCGCAAATCATAACCCTTCGATTACACACATTGTGGTCTTTGTACGTTGGGGTGGAGGGTGTCGTCTTGCGAAACACGAACATACCAAATTGGATTCGGATCCCAGGAACCCACCAAACACACGTACGTAATAATATCTACACCAGGGAGGGACAAACTGTTAAACTTCTACATATTTCTAGTTATGTGCAAATTGCCCATTACTTAACCTTCCCTCACCGAAGTGGGGTATGCAAGTGCCCCAATTTTTACGTTTTTCGCAATAACTATGTGGTTTTCAAAGCTATACACCCTATATTTCTTGAATTTCTAGAATGAATTACAAGAAATTTATTTTAATAGATTTTGTATGATTTAGAAAAGGGGTACATCGTAAAAAAGTACATTTATACATTTCTACGTTCCAAAGTATGATTTAAAGGCGGTAGCGATAAGTCCTGTTTTTGGCTGTTCACTTGCATATTCTTGTTGATCGATGAATCAATGTGAGAGAAAGAAGCAGCTATATTTTCGTAAGTTATCGTTTTCGTCGCTTTTGGCGCGTGGCTATTGAGTCATGCATACGCCTGTTGGCCTTACCTATGTGCGTTTGCATGTCGATAATTGTCTTAATTTTTCAATACAAAAATAGTTAAAAACATGCTATAAGACTAAAACTATAAAATGATTAATAAGATATATTATATATTGAACCCATTTGTATTGAGAAAAGCTGTATTTTGATTAAAAAATACTGAGGTCTTACTCGACCCCGGTTAGGGACACTCATTCCATCTCGACGCTGCGTCCTTCAAAGGTTAAGAAAAGGAAGACTTATCGTTGCAAAAGTGGAATCATTTTCAAATAGTGGTGACATAGTGGGTAGGATGGGTTTTGCCAATTTGATGGAGGAACCGCTTCAACAATGAAATCAGATAAATTGGCAAACTCTGATCGACTTGGAGTTACAAATATCCAAGTCTGACCAGCAGCATTAAAGATTATACTCGGAATAAATTCTTTTCAATCGCGGTCAGCTCACGGGATCGAACCCGACGACCTGTTAGTGCTTAATAGCGAATACCTAGCCATACTTCTATGCATTGTTAGAATTTTTTTTATGACTTATGTACAAAAAATTACTAATAATGTGTGTCGCCTTGGGTAAGTCCTGTCATGGCACATATGATGTATAATGTATGAAATAAAAATAAAATATAAATTTGGTATTATATAAATTCGATCAATTTGTTGAAAAATAGAGGGTAAGTAGACAATTTGTGTGTAACAGTATCAACAATTTAATCAGACAAATTGAAAAATTGTGATAGGAAACGATTAACAGTCGCAAATATCCAAACCCCACCAGCAGCATTGCTGAAATTGATGATTATTTTAAATCGAGGTCTTACCAGATAAACACTGAGCTATTCTGGTATACTATTGAAGTAAAAAGGTATGGTAGACTAGATAGCGTTATGAAATGTTGTACCCCCCATTTTTCTGCTCTTTTGGTGCCTTTGACCATTTCTTCTCTCCTCCTTTTGAGATTTTACCCACATGTACATATGTATATCTGGGTTCCCGGAAGAATGCACTGAATTACACTGAATTGCACTGAATAGTGGTGAAGTTTTAAGAAATCCTGATTTTCAAAGGCGCTCAAGGAGCACTTATGCAATTAAATTCCACAAAAAATGGTTAGAGCCCTCGGATAACCTACAGATATCCCTTCACGCTTTTTTGTGAAATTCTATTGTTAATTTTGTACAATTTAGTTTCGCATATCCATAGTAGCAATTTCCATAAAAATGGTTGTAATTTTTGGAATTTCAAACGTATGTAAATTATTTTCTTGAAACGTAATGGAAAATTTCGTAGATGTGATTAAACGATTAGGCATAGGAAGCCTTCATATGTAAATAAGATGGAAATAAATTATGCTCGACGAATGACGAACAACCCCTCACGTATTCCTGTAACACCGGTTGAGAATCTTTGATCTATGGTCCGAGTTAGATAGCCATGAAATAGTATCAACTTCATATGGCCGAATTTTCCCTTTTTACAAACGCAATCGTATGCTTTGTACAATATGTATATACATACATACATACATAAAAAATGATCGAAAGTGCTATCAAATTTCTTAGTACAATTTCCAAGATATTAGAGTTTGCACGCCCCTGTTTTATATTGCGTGCGTATTAACCGAGCTATTCGTATCGAAAATTACGACTTAGCACCCGCTAAACCGAATACAGACATTCGCATTTAAACCGGTGTGGCATGGCATTGGCAATATCCCCATAGGAGTGCGAAAGATACGGGACTAGCACGAGTAGATGGGTCGGTGATATCGGAACAGTGTGCGAGATCGTATTAATATTAAAAACAAATTGGAATACGTGCTATGTGGAGAGATATGTATGTATTAGGCGGAAGAGGTTTTAAATATTAAATGGAGAGAAATTTTCAATTTTCAATACGGTTTTGTATAATATTTATGATCTGGAATTACGACGTGCTTTCAGATGAAAGGCTCTAATCGATGCAATTTGTCGGTGATGATGTTTGGATATTAAACTGTATGTATTTACATGTACATAATATATATATATATATATATATATATATATATATATATATATATATATATATATATATATATATATATATATATATATATATATATATATATATATATATATATATATATATATAGTAATATATAATGAACAGATTATGTAACTTAACAAATATACATGCTTGTTTGGTATCCATTGTATGTGCTGTCACGTTCCAATGAAAGATTAAACAATTTTTTTTTTTTTGTTATAAAACTACTTGGTTAACTAACCAAGATTTCTTTATTATTATTAAAGTTTTACATTTATCTTATTGGTAGAATTTAATTATGAAACGGAGAATTCAAATGAGAAACGTAGAACTTTTTCACTTTAACTTTGTTCTGCTGTTGATGTGTAGACTGCTACTCTTGGAGTCTCGATGGTGATGACTGACACACTCGGAGTCGATGGTAATGACTAACTTAAATTTTAACAGTAATGAGTTTATATACTCTATGAAAATTTCTAACACACTAGAAGCATTTCATTTTTTCATTAATAACTAAATGAAATACCTGACACGTGTTATATTTAAATTTTCATAAATATATGTACACAACAATCAAAAAAACTTTTTTAATTTCACTTTATTCCCGCGTGGAGAGTAAAAGCATTATTATATTCGAGTCAAGCAAAAAAAAAAACGAAAATTATAAATACATCATACACGAAAGCTTACAACTTTTTCAACTACCTATGTACATATGTATACCTATAGTATCCTTGATGAAATTTCAAACTACCCAAAGCTCATTGTACAATCTTTTAATATAAACAAAATACTTACACTTTAATAATACATTAGGAATATATTTTTAATAAAACCTCCCGAGGATAATTTAAAGTTGGGAATTTTCCGCGGAAAACATTTTCTTTATTATAGTTACAATACACCTGTTGGGCCGTCGAGAGAACGAAAGAAAGTTGAAGCATTCAAAGTTCACCCAGATAAGGAGCTTTTCACGGCAACACGAATATATTTTGAATGCACGAACTTTTGATTGTGCCGCATACATACATTTTCGATTCGGAATTTTCCGCACCCACCCTCTTCCACCTCGTTTTATTATATTCGTTTTGACATAACGAAACATTCGGTTGCAACGTGTGAATTTCGAAAATAACGCACAATGGACACGCTCACGAAATAACGAACAAAAATGCAAATTGTGCCTAAATTTTCGCAAATTTTAGCGAAATTTATGAAGTTTCAACCCCCCCCCCCATTTTCCCCGTCCGATGAAACGTATTTCGCACGGTGCATGCGAGCGAAAACCGAAATTTGCGACCGCATTGCGAATGCGGTTTTGAGCTCTATCCTTTTTTTTTTTCATTTTTCCTCGTTCCAGTCAAATAATAATAATGTGCTCGTGCAAAAGCTCGCCGTGTACGCTTTCGAAATTTAAGCGCTTTTTTACGTGTACGGTTCACAATTGCATGCCATATATGTACATTGCGGGCATTGAATTATTAATTTTCACTGAGTATCGTCGATATTATTCTCTCTGGTTATGTATTTTTGTGTCTTGCATATTAAATGCATATTGGTTTATTAACACAAGTTTGTTTAGTATAATTTAATCAGAAAAATTGACAAATTGTGATAGGAAACGATTGACATGGAGTAACAAATTTCCAAACCCAACCAGCAGCATTGCAGAAATACTTCAAATCATACAAAGTATGATTCTTTTAAATCGAGGTCTAAACAGTGTTCAAATTCAGTACTTCTCAGTCGCTAGCTAACAAATAAACACTGAGCTATCCTGATATAGACTGTAGACTGGATAGTGTTATGAAACGTTGCACCCCCCCCATTTTTCTGGCCTTTTGGTGCCTTTGACCCTTTCTTCTCTCCTCCTTTTGAGATTTTACCCACATGTATGTATATCTAGGTTCCCGGAAGAATGCACTGAATTACACTGAGTTACACGGAATTACACAGAGTAGTGGCGAAGTTTCGAGAAATCCTAATTTTCTTGGAATTTTGTAAACATCATCTTCCAAAAAGCTTATTTTACAGAATCTTTGATGACAAACTTTGAACACCAGAATGCTGCATAAAATCTAATACACTCAAAGAAGTATGGAACGCTGTAATGATCAGCATAATAGGGAGATGTATAAAACGGAATACGTGGATGAGAAGTTTTACAAAGGTAGTGTCATACATACTTAATAATGTAGAGTAACGAAATTGAAATAGAAATGGGTCATATAACTATGTGGCCCTTTTCTAACTAGAAAAACAGACGATATATGGTCGAAAGTATTGCTCGAATGTTACCCGAGAGTATATTAAAGGGTGCGAAGAAAGCCATAGGGGAGATGGGTAGATGAAATTAGAAAAGTGTGTGGGGTGAGATGAATGAGAGTTGCCCAAAACAGAAACGATTGGAAGCCTGTTGGAGAGGCCTTCATTCAGCAGTGGATGGTTGTAAATGATGATGATTATATTATAAGAAGATATTAGTCCGCATCCGGACGTTGGCGACCACCTCGTCGATTATTTGAAGATATCCGCATCGGACTTCAGCGGCTCGGAACAGGTCTTCGGCGCTCATATCGGTCCATATGCGCATGTTTCGAAGCCAAGACAACTTTTTCACTGCCAATCTATTTTTACCGTCTATTTTCCCCATGGTTGTCAATCGGAGAAATTCGTATTTTAGACCCCGTATCATGTTTCCGAGGTACTCCATCTTTCTTCGCTTGATGACAGAAACAATTTCTCTGCCTCTCCCTACCATGCCGAGGACAGCTTCATTTGATATTTTTTTGGTCCACGGGATCTTCAGCATACGCCTGTAGACCCACATCTCAAAAGCTTCAATGCGGCTGATCATCCTGGTCTTCAGAGTCCACGTTTCACATCCACGTAATAACACTTCGCGAATCTCAAACGCGTACGAAGATTGAGATGCCTGTTTGTAAGCGCCGCCTTCATTTTGATAAATGCTGTTCTAGTCATCTCGATGCGGATTCATAGATCTTCATCTGGGTCCATCTCTTCATTTAGTCGGGTATTTGAATCTTTTCACTCTTTCTAACACCTCTCACCATCCAATGTTAGATCATAGGTATCTGTTTGCATTATTTCTACTATCATAATTTTTGTCTTCTTAATATTTATATATTATGATGATTATATATTGTGTAAAATGAAATTAAAGTTGTATCCATATTAGAACTTTTAGTCACGTAAGTGCTCTTTATTGACTATGACTTCATTCCTGATTCGCCCAAAAATAAAAAGAAGTCACTACTTTTGCTCTTTAGTTCTGGCAAATACATGTTCGTGCAGAGTGGCACGAAATTGGGTGTGTATTTAATCGAGATGGGATTAAAGTGTACCGTTTAGTTGTGTTCCACGTGCGGTACTGGGGGGTTTTCATTAAGTTTTGTTCGGCCTTTTTAACGAGTTTGTTTAGGTCGACCGCAAAAACTGCATTCGCATGCAAAGTGCACTTTTTGTCAAGGACTTGCGCAAGTTGGTTTTCGTAATTCTACAACACGTGACGTGAATCCTGGATTCGGTGTCCTGGAGTACTTTCTGCATAATAAATGCCCACGTGTCCACACACGTAACTGGCACCGGGACGCAAACTCTGAAGCACAAAGAGTTATCTCTGCTAAGGAAAGAAAACACACACACACACACACAGTCTTCGATACACAGGAGACCGTGCGTTCATTTAATATTTAAATGCAATCTCTAAAAATATTCAAAGTATATAAATCTATCAGAAATAATCACGGAAAAAAGTACAAACGCAGATACCCTTTTTTAGCGCGGGGCAAAGTTATGCATACAAAGATTTTATTTTATATACACTCATAAAATGTTTTTTCATGTGTCAAATTTCTTATTAATTTATCAACATATGTATGTACGTAGTAACAATAGATGAAGTTTTGTGATCATGCGAAAATTCGAACTCGGGATTTTGACTGATTCAAACTCAGAATCGATCACTGATCACGTGTTCATGATCTAGAAAAAATATGTGTGTGTGTGTATTTTGAGGATTTTTTGAACACCGTTAGTCCTATCGAACTGAAACTTATTATCGGTTACTCAAATTCTTATCGATACGACGTAATTTTTTTTCAAATTTTTAAGTTGACCGGTAATAGTACATCCCCTTATAGGTTTCCCCTTTGAATTTTTTACATGTAATATAAATTATAAATTTTATACCCCAATATTTTTTATATATTTTTTCCTAAGTTGTACTTTTACTTCAGAGAATCGAGGTTTTATGTTTTTCTTAGAAATCTTTTGGCTTAATTAAACTGAAATTTCATATCAATAAGTTTAAACTTAAAACCAAGTTATTTATAAAATTTAATACGCATCCGTCAACAGGAAGTGGCAGCTTACTCTTGTTCGATTTTTCTTCCACTATTTTTTTCGACCCCTTAAAGATGCGTGCTCTTCATGAAAAAATTCAAGTATAATTCTTGTATCAACGTGATGAAAATAAAAAAAAAATCACGTTTTTTTTCTCTTATACATATAGAGGTCAAAAATGTTGTGACCACGATCCTGTCCATATCCCTGAACGTATCAATCCGAAAATTTTTATTTGTATTCTTAATGTTCTAACTTAGAGCTGATAAGGTTTTGGTCAGAATTCGTAAACTGGAAGTAGTATTTTATTTTTAAAACGATATTTAATTATTTTATTTTGACCATTTGAATTATTTTTATTTTCTTGATATTTAATGAGTACAATAATTATAGTGATTTTTAGTATTAAAAAAAAATTGAACAACATCCGACAGCCGGAAGTAGAACTTTTGTCTTTTGTAAGTTTCCCTACATTTGCGCTCAATCTGTATCGAAAACGCTTTCATAACTGGTATGTGTGAACGCTTATGTACATCGGTTTAGTTAAAAAAATTTGCTTTGTGAACTTCTTATATTCTTTAAATACATAGATAAAGTCATGGTTTGGTCAAATCCGAATTTTTTTGTTTTTGTGAACCTAGTTTACGTTAAATTGAATATTTTTACAAGGTTTATTTTAGTTTCACTCTTCCGATCACTTTGAAACTTTGCCATTTTGCGGGGTTTGGTCCTCGATAGAGATTTCAATTGTTTCAAGTCGATATTGAAATTTAATCGTTATAGACATGTTTAAAATTTTGAAAATTCTGGAGACGATGACAGCCACGACACGGTGGGCGTTTGGATGTTTGAATTTCCGTCCCCCTCACGGTTTGTCAGATTTTAATCGTTTAATCGCCTATAATTTAACTTTTTCCCACTATATCTTATACAATTTGTTTTATCGTTTTTCATATCTCTCATATACATATATATATATATATATTATATATATATATATATATATATATATATATATATATATATATATATATATATATATATATATATATATATATATATATATATATATACATAAGAGCGCGCGATGTATTTATTTTGAGTTGATAAATAACTATGGCGATTGAATATTGGATATATTGAAGATATCCCACGTATCGCCTTGCATTTTGCTGCCTCATTTTTGAGGGGCACATTTTATATTAGTTTTAAAACGTAATAAAACGTATGTACATACTACAAAAGAAATACTAAGTGATTTATATGATTATAGTTGGATCTTGCAATATGATTTTAGTTGGATCATCTACCGCAAATATTTAAGGTTTGTAATATGATATATGTATGTATCTATTCATATACATATATGTACACCATAGCTTGAAAATGTTTGCTTTTAATTAGAACAGAACAATTTGACCCTCCTCTAACTTATATAATAATAATTAATGTAAATTTATATGTACATATATGAATTTTACATGCATAGTTTGCCTACAGCAAATTTTTCATATACGACTGCCATAATTTTAATGACGAGTTTGTTTTTTATTTCGGATATTTGTCGTAGTGCTCGTAATTTTTCTTATTTTTTTCAACGCGGGAGCTCTCCTCTAATATTTTACGTGGTTTTATTTTGTTTTATGACAGTATGTGTCCCTCTCTCAAGCTTTTGTTTCAACAACATACGCCCTCCCATCGCAAAGGGCGGTTTCAACGCGAAAAGGTGGTTGGAAAAAAAACAACCATATATACAAATACACCCATATTATACACATATGTAGGTTGGTATATGTAAGGATAACGTTGATGTATTAAAGTCCGCCCACGGGAACTGACACGAAATCGCATACCCACACGAGCCACATACCAAACAGATAGATTTTTGAAAACTTTCATTCGCAATTCGGCATTCTCATCACGATACGTTCAATGAAAAATGATCCTTGTGGGGAATCTGCACGAGGACCTACGCGACAATTTTATGTCGTTAAATGCTTAAGAAAATGTATTCGTGTGACATATATTCAATAATCAACTCCATATATGTACGTATGCTATTCAATTCCGATTTACATAGATTTACGTATGTATATTCATGAAGTGTTGTTAGAATGAGTGTCGTTATAAATCAGAAATTATTTTAAGCATGGCAATAACATGAGCCGTTATATTTTAATGTGGCGGAAGTCCAATTTTCAGTTCCAAAACTTCTCTTTCTGTTTTACTTATTTCACAAGTTGTTATCACTTCTTTTAATTCGATATTTTTATTTTATGTTATTTTTAATACGCATGTATGACACCGTGGTCAGAAAATATATAAAAGATATAAACACATAAGAAAAAATAAAATAATAATAATAAAAAAAACCAATAAGAATAAAACATTAAAAAAATTGTAAATAAAAATAGAAATTTAAAAATAAAAAATTTAAAAATTGAGAATTAAATGAGGTAGAGATGGTAAAAATTTGTTTAGAGGTGAATACTATTTTTTTTTTTGTAAAATAAGACACATCTCAGATTAATTCAGATATAAAGATGATAGGAAAATAAATACAACTTATCTTTTAATAAAAATTTTGGTGCATGAAATTTTTTTTCAAATTTACATAATTTAAGTTGCTAAAATTTTTAAGTCTAATAGTAATAATTATAATAAAATTAAATACCAATACATGTATATATGCTTCTCAGTGGGTGGCGTAATGGGCAATTATTTACGTATAATAAATACAAGTCTAAGTCAAAATTTCTTCACGCAAAGTTATGTTAGATAAGGCGCATCATTAATTACACACTTAGGGGTGACTTTTACCCCCTCTTCAAATTCGAAATTGCTAATATTATTTAGGCAATTTCCCGATGATAAACGATTCACCGAGCGGGGAGACTCAGGTGCCCAGTTTGCGGTTGGAAATTTAATCTTTTTGGTGCAAAAGAGCCCTTAGGCTTGACATACATACATACATATTATACATATACATATAATATCTAGACAATGATCAAGACATCTAACATTTGTGACCTAATTTATTTATTTTTATTGCCTTATAATAACTTTTTTCTTTATCTACATATACGAAGTGCTTATCAATATACATACATATTAAGTTTTCTGATCGTGAGAAAATTTGAATGATTTGAACCATCAAATATACAAATGACCATAAGTATATTTGAGCATATCTATTGTATGCTCAAATATAATTGATAAGAATTTATATAAATAAATTCTTATCGATACTACGTAAATATTTTTCAAATTTTTAAGTTGACTGGAAATGGTACTTCCTCTTATCGATGTACTCTTTTTTTTAAGTTTTTGAATTTATTTATCTCCCAAACCGCTAACCAAATCAGACCCTATTTTATACCCTAATATTTTTTATAATTGTTCTATTATTTTTTTGCTATAATCTCGAGGTTTGTAAGGTACATTATTGTACATTTGATGAATTGATATATTAATTTATGTAATTTAATTGGAATATATTATACCTGCACATACAAAAAATGTTCATATATACAAAATATGTATGTATATAAATCTAACTATGATTTCAAATTTAAGGTAATTTTTTTCAATTAAATTCACAAAATTTGTATTTTAATATATGTTCATATATATCTCATGTTGTTTATATGTATATTAAATTTAATATTTCATACACATAATGTATATTATCTAACTGAGACTGTATATTGTTTTTGGTCAAAATTCTTGGCCCATACAAAATTTTCTGAAAAAAATCTATGTTCTACTTTTTGTATTGAATTTTTATAGTAGTATTGTAGAAACATTTATGGGCTAGTTTCAAATATTTGCCACATTTTGTAATTTTCTTTTATTACACTGTACAATGTACGAGTACATTACGGACAAACTTTACACGAGGAAACTACACATGTACATTTCGTCCGCAAAATTTATCCAATATGCTGTTAAAGCGCATTACTAGAATACCTGCAATTTTGCGGTTTGCTCGACACGAACCGTAATAACTCAGTTAAAACTGAGCCGATTTAAAACGCGGACCGGTTTTTGCACCACACGAAAAGTTATCGAGGAGATTCACTCGCCGTATTATTATATCTACTTTCATGTGTCAAATTTAGAATTCAAAGTTGCATGCGCTCTCAAACTTTTAATGTCATCATACATTCTGAAAGTTGCCAGCATCAGATTTTAAAAGTTAGATCGGTAATAATCGCCAGCGGATGCATTTCCGGTCTGGTCTGGTCCGCGGATGCACTTTCGGCCAGATGAGGGAGATGCACCGATGCACGTTGAGAAATTTCGATGTAAAACATCGCATTTGTGCACTACAAACGTAGAGTTGTGTTCGAATATTCACTGGTGGTACTTACAGTGTTTCGTGAATTTCGAATGCGGAACGATAAACTGATATGATTATGGAAATTACTATCTGTACATTTCCCTCCCACCCCATCCCTCTATTTCCCTCCGCTAGTTTCATTTTCCAGGCCTTTGGGTGGGTGACTCAACCGCCCTATTTTCAATTACGTTATAGTTTGGTCGTTTTTGTACGCTTTCGTATAATAAAAGATAGAATTGGTTAGGTACGATATTCTTATATGTATATCGGTGAATAGACATGGTTAGTCACCGCAACAAATGGGTGAATAAATGAACAAATTCTGTAAATAATTATTTTATCAATATATCGACAATATGTAGCAGCATAGTTTAGAGATTATCGAGATTAAATCAAAGTTAATCTATGAGTTTAGTTTTGCTATGTATGAGTTAAGGTTTCCTATGTATAAGTTTTGTTCTACATATTATAAAAATGTATGAATAACAGGTTATATGTATTTTGTGAAAAAAATAATTATATTGAAAGATTTGATAACTGGAAAACATTTTTACTTTATCTTTTTTGTTCTGAACTAATGAGCTATCATGAAATACACTTAAAGATAGTAGGGTTAATATATATAAATGACAGATATAAACATCATTCGCCTTTTGGTCGAAACACCACGCTATTTAACATTCATTTTAACAATCATTATATAGACTACGAGTGTCGTAAAAATATATAAGAGCGATAAAGAGAGCCTATAATGCAAATTTTATAAAATATAGAGTGAAAAAAGAAAAAGTTATAGGCGTTTAAACAATTAAAATCTGAAATAGCGAGAGGGTGGCAAAAAGGGGGGGAAAAACCGATCGGAACAGTGCGGATAAATGCGGCAACGTGGATAAATACGGCAAATAGACGTCACCGAGAACGACAATGGAATATTTTCAAACGTGTCTATTACGATTATTTTACACAAAAGTAATGGCGGATTTGATTTCCACATATATTGATGACCAAACCGAGCAAAATGGCAAAGTTTGAAAACGATCGGTTAATAACCCAAATTACGTCAGACGAAAAACCGAAAGCGAGCTAAGAAGAGGCTGGTAAAAAAATAAAATAAAATAAAAATATCTTTGTAATTCATACATATATATGTACATATAATACTAGTTGTTTTACCAGGCTTCGCTCAGTATTTGTAATATAAACCGCTTAAAAATGATTATCTAATATTAATAATCTAATTTTTTTTATTTTATTTTTTTATTTTTTTTTTTACATATACATATACCAGGAAGGCATTACAGGTAAATCCCAATGCGCCTTCCTGGCCAATTACAAATACAAATGCAGCATTTTTTTATTATAAGTCGTTGAATTGCGAGACACTGAAAAAACTCGCAAATTAACGAGACATCTATGAATTGTACATAAATTTTTATTGTACATCCATCAAATTTCAAATAGTGGTGACATAGTAGGTAGGAAGGATTTTTAGCCAATTTTTTTTTCCGGGAACCGTTTCAATAATGAAATCAGAGAAAAATGGCAAACTCTGATAGGAAACGATCAACCTGGAGTCACAAATCCAGGTCTGACCAACAGCATACTCTGAAAAATTCATTTTCATTCAGGGATAGAACCCGGCACCTTCTTGACGGTAAGCAGAAGCTTAACGTCCGAGCTATGCTGCTAACATAGTATAACATTTTATTAAATTTATTTGAAGAGTTTTATTTTATATAAATTTATTTGAATATTCATTTGTTTTTTTATTAAATTGACTGCCACGAACAAACAAACATATAGACTAAGTCTCTTTTGAAATTACATGTATACCAGAATCCGGCGCCTGCGCCCCCGGGGACTTCGAATCCTTTGAATCGAAAAAAATCGAATCGAATCGAATGTGTCGCTTACGAACCAACCAACCAAGGTTACATATATGTATACAAAGTCTCTTTCGAAATGATATATGTATTAGATGTAGGTAGGTAGTATTTATATTGTTAATGACTTTGCAAAAAATTTGCAAGATCGAAATCTCCGTCAGACAATATAATAACCCTATCAATAGCCGCGCAATTAATTCAGCACGGCCTTGAGCACGCACAGATTCGTATCGCTTTTCTTCTAGAGCGTTTTTCATTTTCTAACGGTCGCATTTTCCTCACGCGTCGATACACATCGCCGCCTTACTGCCCCTCACCACCCATTTCTCCTCCCCATTATCCAATTAAGCTCACGCGAAACAACCTTTTTCGCGCGCGTGACGACAAAAAAAAACAAAACACACACAAAAAACAAAAAACGCAAAAAACAACGCCAACCGCAATCACTTCGCACGTTCCCCACCTTTGGCGGGCGGGCACCTGCCGTCGCCGCGAGCTGGAAAATACATACAAAAAAAGGAACCGAGGAAAAAAGCACAAGGTAAACATACGCCGAAGCGGTTATTATTGCCTCCGTTCCCAAATTCACCTCGTGTGAGCCATCTTTCATAATGGAAACAGCATCACGGGTTCAAACCACCCCCCCCCCATCCCCTTCGGGATGAAACATAAATCATTTACCTTGTCGCGCGGCTCTGCGAGGAATATTTGATCACGCGCCGCTTTTTACATTTGGCCCATATTACGTGTGCCTCTGAAAAATGTTCGTCTCTGGTAACCCTGTGCCACACATCAGGTGTTAAAACAACCCCGAGCCGACACACGCAAAAAAAACCCATCCAATCCTCCCCCTTCCACATCTCGTCGCGGGAAAGAACCTCATTATTCACGAGATTTGACGCGCGCTTTGCTCGCGAATTAATTACTACAGTCGACCCCCCCCCTGTTTAATTTTTCGCGAAACGTTTTAATTTTCGCGTGTTACGCACTCGTTTCAACCCCTATATCGCCGGCTGGATCTTAATAGACGGTTAATAATGCACACGCACTGTGCGTTTCAAGGCTTTAGTGTGTGATTATGCCATAAAGTGCATCACGCGACTTTGTTAAATGGCGTTTGGCGTGCAGTCAAAAAGTGGACCAAGTCCAAGGTTAAGTTTTAGAAGTTTTAAATAAATTATATGTAATACTAGCTGAACCCGTCATGCGTTGCAATGCCAGAATAAGGCATGCAATTCCCGTTCCCGTTCCCGTTTCAAGTGATGGTTGGAGCTCAACTAACGTCTCTTCAACGCCGTGTCGTCATAAACCAACTGGTAACGTGATTACCAACGAACAAATTTCATTGACTACACATTGGCGCTTCAAACTTTCGCGTCGGTAAAATCGTAATTACGAATATAATTATTAAGAGGTTTTTTCCCGTTTTTTTTTCACAGTAAGCTTCCCGGTAATACATAAAACAAATCCTGAAAGTTCCATCGTAATCGCTTGAGTAGTTTAAGAGCCTATACTAGACAGAGACAAACAAGCAGACATTCAATTTTAAATATATGTACATATATGTAGATACATATATTCATATGAGTGTACATGTCTATATATTATTATACGTATGTATATAATAAACCTTTCCAGTTTACATTATTGCTTCGAATCCTATATGATTCGCTATTGCGAAGCATTCTTTAGTTTTCTTCAATTATTTATTTATTTATTTTTTTTATTTATTTATTTATTTTATTTATTTATTTATTTTATTTATTTATTTATTTTATTTATTTATTTATTTTATTTATTTATTTATTTTATTTATTTATTTATTTTATTTATTTATTTATTTTAAGTTTAAGTTTCAACCGTTGTGGCATTATAGGAGTCCCTAATGCGCCACAATGGTCGAAAAAACATAGAGAGATGAGAAAAATAAACGTGGGGATTATCAGCCGCCTAAAGTGCATTCGGGGACTATCAATGGAGACCCCCCGAATTGGCCTAACGGGACTCGAAGTGGTAGAATTCCTAGAACTCTGAAAGCGTGAGACTGCGAAAGCGTAAAACTCACTTAAAACTGTATGTGCCTAGACAATGGAGAAACAAACGGATCAGGGAGCTTCACTGAGCGACGTTCCCTTTTTACATACCTCCTTTTAGCTTCACTTACGATTAAAATTCAGGAAAAAATTTGCCTCTTATCCGACCGTTTTCATACTTTGCCATATTGCTCATTTTGGTCATCAATATTAGTAAATGTATCCTTCGCCATTACGGTGGAGAAAATATATCGCTTTAGACGCGTTTGAAATTTGAATTTCTGAAAAATGCCTGAAGTTTATTCAGTTTTTAGTTTCAAACATAGATGGCGGTACTAGAATAAAATTATTGGTATTTTTATTCAAAATAATAATTTTATATACGAATTATAGAAGAGGTATGTTTTTAAAAAACTTTTTTTTATATAGTGTTTTATACATTTGACTTTATTAAGGAGGTATTTAGATCATATCAGATCATTCTGGAACGAGCGCTGGCTGTGCGTGGACCTCTTGAATCAGTCAATAAATGCTGTGAAGTGACTTTGGCCTTTCATTTGGATCCTCCACCCACCCCTAGGCAACAATATATACACATAAAAATAATAGTTTTAACTATAGCAGATAGAGTAAAAAAATATATAACAATAAAATATAAAATAGGGAATATCTTGCACTTATGTATAGCCAGCACCAATATATAAGAATCAGCCGCAAATATAAAACATCCCTGCGTGGCCAAAATGGAAGAGAGATGATCAAAATTCCACTCATATATCACATTCAATTGTGAAAATAATTATGAGCGTATATATTCAGGGCTCATAGCAAAATTTTAAAATTAATAAATTTGTGTATTGAAAATTTCTGGTAATATTTGCTAATTTCTAATGTGCAATTGAAAGATATAAAATTCAAATTACTAAGATAAATATGTAAGTCACGAAAAACAAATCGTTAAAATGGAACTGTTTCCAAAAACTAAAGCAGTTAAATGTAAGCTAGCAACTATAGCCCAAAAATATACTATAAAAAATCGGAAGTGGAATACTCTCGTATATCTTTCATTTAAAATTGAAAACTGACAGTGCTTTTTAAAAGGTGCACCCTAATTGATGAATAGTGTAAAAGTCCGAACGTTCACTGAAAAATGTACGAAATTTTTTTTCCCCGACGATTTATACACATATGTATATGTATTCATATATATGTATAACAAAGGTCGTAAAACATTTTCAGCGGTTTCTCTTTGTTAGCCGAAAATCGGAAAGAGCATACAGTATTTAATTCGAACGAAATATAATATTTGTGGAAGAAGCCTCAATAATACCGATATAGAATGTAGAATAATATAATATTGTGCGTACCTCGATCAAGCATGTACATATGTATGTATAGCGTTCGAAATGGAAATTTCTCAAAATATATGTACGCACTTGTATACATATGTATATGCCAGAAGCTGGTGTTGAATTTAACCTTATATTGGCGGTCGATTGCTTTTACCACGTCGCAAATTAATTATGGCAATCGTATAATGAAAATATTCATCGGGCAATAATATTTTGACAGTCTCGTTTGCGCTTTAATTGAATGAGTGCGCTCGCGGATGGGGGTTAATGATGTAACTCGATAAATTGTATAATTTGAAAAAATATTTATGTATATGCAATAAAATTTGGGACTAGTACACTTTTTTCCCCGAGTGGAAGTCGCGAAATTTTATTTATTTTATTTTTATTTTTACATAGATATGGCCAGGAAGGCTTGACAGGAAGACCCCAATGCGCCTTCCTGGATAATTAATTACAAACAATGTAGTAATTTAATATTACATAAATCACGGTATTTCCAGAAGCTGAAGAACACGAAATAACAATTAATTAATTAATTAATTACAGAATTAATCCATTGACACATCTATGAATTTAGATTTTGTACATAATTTTTACTAATTATACACACAATAAATACAGAAGATTTGTTACAACAGGAAAGATGATTTTTTGCCAATTTTGAGGAACCGTTTCAACAATGATTAGATAAAATTGGCAAACTTTGGTAAGAAATGATCGATTTGGAGTCAAAAATACCCCCAAATCTAACCAGCAGTATGGCGGATCGAACCCACTGATCACATGGTGCTAAACATACACGCTACCATTAAGTCAAACTGCTGGCTTTAGAATGCTTTATGGCTTTATACTGCTGCAAATCTATCGTTTGATCAGCCACGTAGCGCGAATCTATATCTTTTTGTACAATATCTAATTTTTGTGAATTTACGAATATGAGAAAAATAGTAATATATATGTACATATACGCATATAAAATTTATTAAATACAATAGCCTTATAATAATAGCAGACAAAATAAAAATATCACTTAGTAAAATAAAAAGTAGGGACTGTGATGCACTTATACGCAGCACCAATATATAAGAACCAGCCGCAAATACAAAATATTCCTGCGAGGCCCAAAGGGAAGAGACAAGATCAAAATTCCACTCATACATACCACAATAAATTATGATAATAGTGATGAGCGCAGGCTACCAGACAAATAGGTTAAATAATCTATGATCAAGTTGCTAGGTAGCATAATAACTAGCTGGTTCGTTGTTTTGCTCGTCCGCTATTTGGATGCTTTTTTCGTAAATATTGTCGGTTAATGGTGTCGTGCTTTGCATATTGTGTAGAGTTATTGGTGTTGCTTTAATTTTTGATTAAAATTTTTGCAATTGTGATTAAATACAGTGGTTAAACTGATTTCTAAGGTTATATTTTAAAGATAATTTTCACTTGAAAAAAAAAAAAAAAAAGAAGAAGAAAAAAAAAAAAAAAAAAAAAAGTTCTTTTGTTTCTTCAAATAATATTCGTTTGGCAACGAACGTGATCAAACTGATTTCTGAAATTATATATTAACTCTCGAACCCAGAGCATATTTACAATATTACAGCATAATGCAACATTGTTAAACAAAAAACTATTTATTTCATACATATTTTTGTGCGAAATTTTGAGAATATTCTCTTATTTAAATTATAAATTGTGACGCTAATAAATAATAACTAATAATACTTAACAATGATTTGCTATAAATGCAAAAGTGTTGTGTTGTTGACTAATTATGTGCTGTGCGAGCTTTGTGAAGAACCTTTCCACCATGATTGTGTGGGGATTTCGGAAACAAAATACAAAAAAATGACGTCAAAGAATAAGGAAAAATGGCGATGCGTTTCTTGCCGTATCCATCCTAACCCCCTTCCGCCGTCTCAGTCCTCATCACTAATGCTCAGTTCTCAAGATTCAGTCATCAGTCCTCAGCCATCTTTATTTGATATACTTAATGAAATTAAATGCTTTCGAGCAGACTTTAATACCATGAAAAATGAGTTTGAAAACATAAAATCTGTAATCACAGACATAAACAATAAATTATTCACAATAGAGGCTAAGTCTGATGAATTTGATGGGAGACTAACCACTGCTGAAAAGAAAATTTCCTGCTTTTCTGATGTAAATAAAGGTTTAATTGAGGCGCAAAATACTATTGTTGAACTGAAACAAGAAAACAATCTGCAAGATCAATTCTCTAGAAAAAACAATGTAGAAATATCCGGCATACCTATGAAAAAGGGTGAAAATCTAGTGTCTATATTATATGACTTATGTGCTGTCGTGGGTCACAAATTGTGCGACACAGATATTGACACCATACACCGTGTGCGGCCGTACCCGTCCCAGGGCGTTGCAGGTTCACAGCAACAGCAACAGCAACAGCGAGAGGGCAACAGCGATGTGAGTGTGCGCACGTCATCAGTGGTCGTACGGTTCACTCAGCGCCGTCGTAAGGACCTGCTGATGGCGGCCGTGCGCGCCCGCCGCGGCATCACCACCAACGACATCAATATTCCAGGCCCGCCCACCACCCTATACGTAACGGATCACCTTACACCAACGAATAAATTATTATTGAAGCGAGCACGCCAATTGAAAACTGAATATAACTACGCCTACTTGTGGGTTAAAGATTGCAAGATCATGATTAGAAAAAGTGCGAGCTCCAATATCATACAAATCTCAAAAGAATCAGATCTTTGCAAAATCAAATGACTAAGTGCAATATTAAATTTTAATAACCTAATAATTATCTATGCATTTATTGTCTACTGGTCTGCATCACATATTATAATGTATGTGCAAACAATTATGTACGTATGGCTATATAATTTAATATTTTTATTATTACTATATAACTATGCTATTTACATATATTTTACTCATAAACTAAAAAAGGTACGAGTTCGTTTTTATATTTGTGTCCATGTATACCTTTGCATTTCAACTGGTATCACCAAGGATGGTTTGCTTAATAATTCCATATCTTTATCTGTGTATGCAGTTATGTGTATGTTTATATGCATATATCTATTTTCATTTATGCATATGGATATTTATATTTATATCACTACGTGCTCTATCTACTTCCTTTTTTACAATGTCTTCTAATCGTCTTGTCATTTATTATCAAAATGTCAGAGGTCTCCGAACTAAATCTGACTCTTTTCTTCAAAATGTATTAGTTAATAATTATGATATTATCTGTCTATCAGAAACTTGGCTAAATGACTCATTCAATAATAGTGAGTTTTTTGATGCCAGATATCAGGTGTTTCGACGTGACAGAGATTATTCTCTTCATAACCAAATATTTGGTGGTGGTGTAATCATAGCTGTGAAAAATAATCTACCCTCTGTCATTCAAAATAATTGGTTAACTTCCACAGAAGACCTTTGGATTACTATTACCACTAAATTTTTTAAACTAAATATCTGTACTGTCTATATTCCTCCTGGTAATTCTCACCAAACTCTATTAGTTACCCATTTAAATAAAGTATCTGATCTAATAACCAATTATCCAGAGGATCGATTCATTTTACTCGGTGATTACAATCTTCCCACTATTGATTGGACAAAATACGACTCAAATCTGCATCTATTTCCTTCCAATTGTATTAATTTTTCTTCCCTTTCCTTTACTCAATTCTTATCTTATAATAAACTTTATCAATACAATTATTTGTCAAATACTAATAATCGTATTCTTGACCTAGCTATTAGTAGTTTCCCCTTATATATTTCTCGTGCTGACTCTACGCTAATCCATGAAGATTCTCATCATTTATCCTTTTGCATCTCAATAATTTACAACAAATCTTCACCCTTGAATTATAATTATAATAAAACTTTCCTCTTTAGAAAAGCTGACTATGCTACAATTATTCCAATTTTAAGCGATATCAATTGGAATTCACTTTTGTCCAATTTAAATATTGATTTAGCTTGTAAAAAATTTTACGATACCTTACAAAATATTATTGAATGCCACGTCCCTTTTACTCTTAAATCTAAGCGTACCAAATATCCCCCTTGGTTTACATCGTCTCTTATTAAAATAATAAAAGAAAAAAACAAATTCCATAAAAAATTTAAAATTTATTCAAATCCCTTAGATTATCAAAGTTTTTCACTATTAAGAGCTCGAATTAAAAAATATTCTTTAATCTGCTATAGAAATTATATTTCTCTTATTCAAAATAATATTAAAACTAATCCCAAATCATTTTGGTCATATATAAATTCAAAAAAAAATACCTCCTCTTCATATCCTTCCGTAATGTATTATGGAAATAAGTCGGCTTCACATGGTTCTGAAATCTGTACCATTTTTGCTGACTATTTTGACTCCACTTTCAATAGTGATTCTACCATTAACCTTTCTATCTCTAATACAGATACTTCTTCTTGTAACTTATCTACTTTTCATTTTGACTTATCTACTGTACTCAGTCACATCAACTCTCTCAATGTTAATCTTGGTGCGGGTTGTGATGGTTTGCCTTCTTTTTTCCTTGTTAAATGTGCTGTCCCATTATCTCTTCCCATAACAATCCTTTTCAATCTTTCTATGTCGAACGGTAAATTTCCTGACTATTGGAAATTATCTTACATCACCCCTATTTTTAAAAAAGGTGATAAGAATCTTATTGAGAATTACCGTCCTATATCTAAACTATCTGTCATTAGTAAAATCTTTGAAAAAATTATCTATAATTTCCTTTTCTCCAATTTCAAAAACTACATTATACCTGAACAACATGGTTTTTTTAAGGGGAGATCGGTAGAGACTAACCTGCTTAATTTCACTAGTACTCTCACATCTTATATGGACAAACGAATCCAAATAGACGTCGTTTATACGGATTTCTCTAAAGCTTTTGATAAAATCAATCACAACCTTTTACTCAATAAACTTTGGTCCCTTGGAATCCGAGGAAATTTATTTCGTTGGATCTCTTCGTATATACTAAATCGTCACCAAATCATAATTCTCAATGGTTTTAGATCATCACTTAGACATATTCCTTCCGGTGTCCCACAAGGGTCGCATTTAGGTCCCTTATTCTTTTTACTCTATATTAATGATATCTCATACATCTTCAAACATTCCTTTATACTTCTTTACGCTGATGATTTAAAAATTTACAAACCTATATACACCATAGACGATTGTCATAAGATACAAGAAGATCTAGATAGATTCTCTATATATTGTTTAAATAATGATCTTTTTATTAATCTAGAAAAATGCTCTATTTTAAATTTCACTAGAAATAAGTCAATTATTACTAATCAATATCAATTAAATCATTCAATCCTTAACACGTCATCTTCTATTAAGGATCTTGGTGTAATACTCAATAATAAACTAGATTTCTCTGAACATATTTCTTTTATTACCAACAAAGCATTTAAATCTCTTGGATTCCTACTCCGCTCAACAAAACCCTTTAATGATCCTTATGTACTAAAATTACTTTATTTTTCCTTTGTAAGGTCTCACCTTGAATTTGCCTCAATTATCTGGTCACCTTTTTATTTATCCCATATTAATTGTATTGAGAAAGTTCAACTTAAATTTATTAAATCCTTACGCTACCTTTTTCCTACCTATACCCATTCTACTGTTTCCGACATTTTAAAAATCCTTTCTTTTAACAATCTTTCTGTCAGGCGACGACATTCTGATGCTATATTCTTCTTTAAGCTCATAAATGGTTTCCTTGATTGTTCTGATTTACTGAATAAGGTTAATTTCAGAATCCCAGTTCGATACCCTAGACGCGTTACACTCTTTTCACTTGATCCTTTCAATACTAATTCCCAAAAATATTTTTATCTGCAGCGCGTTTATCGTATGTTTAACGGAGAGCTGAATGAGGTTGATCTGTTTGGTATTTCCCTACATCAATTCAGGTCTAACATCAAGAGAATCTTGACCGATTGATTCATTTTTTCTTCTATTCTATTTTTCCAATATTTCCATTATTTTTATACTTTAGTTTAGTTATGTAATGTGCTATTTAATCATATTATAGCTTTCATTCCTTTCCATTTCATTTGTTTATTTTGTATTTACCTTTTTCATTTGTTTTTTATATTTGTAAATTTCAATTTCTTCTTATATTCTATCTTATAACCTTTTCCAAATATTTTAATACTATAGTTTAATTATGCAATGTACTACATATTTTGTCATGCCTTTATTCTTTACTTTTTAATTTGTTTTCCTTATATTTATCTTTTTCATTTTTGTAAAAATCTATTATTGGACTCGGGTGTTACATATATTATTTATTTACTTTTTGTGTTTTTTATACCTATCTCTGTACATCCTGTCTGTTGATTTTTCAATTAATAAAATAAATAAAATAAATAAATAAACTACGCCCATTGAGGTGGAAAATATCACATTCAGGCTCAGCAGTAACGATTTCATTGATAAATTGGATAGCTCTTGGAATAGGAACCATTCGATAAAAAACTGTGCGAGCAGGAGGTACAACTACCAAATGATGATGTCGTAACCGAAGTCGAAATCGAAGTCAGGATCGAAGTTGGGATCGAAGTCGGAACTGAATTCGGAACCAAAGTTGTCATTAGAATCGGAATTAGAATCAAAATCGATAAAATAACTCTTGATCATTCTAAAATTGTTTCTTTTTTAATATCCATACCTGTCAATGCACATACCCACAATTATATCCATATACGTCCCTTCCGTTTTATTTTACATAACCAGCAGCATAGCTCGGCCGTTAAGCTTCTGCTTAGCGTCGAGAGGCGCCGGGTTAGATCCCATGAGCTGACCTCGATTAAAAAGTATTTTTCTGAGTACATCTGTGTGCTGCTGGTCAGACTTGGATATTTGTGACTCCAGGTCGATCGTTTCCTATCAGAGTTTGCCAATTTTTTCTGATTTTATTGTTGAAACGGTTTCCGGTAAAATTGGCTAAATATCCTTCCTACCTACTATGTCACCACTATTTAATTAATGTACAATTCATAGATGTCTCGTTAATTTAGGAGTTTTTCAATGTCTCGTAATTCAACTACTTGTAATAAAAATGCTGCATTGTAATTGTAATTTGTAATTGGCCAGGAAGGCGCATTGGGGCTTACCTGTAAGGCCTTCCTGGTATGGAATATGTAAAAAATAAAATAAAATATACCAGGAAGGGATAATAGGTAAACCCCAATGCGCCTACCTAGAGAATTATTATGAAACATGGCAGTATTTTTTTAATTACATAAATCGCTGTATTTCAAGAGGCTGAAGAACACGAAATTAACAATTAATTAATTCATTCATTAATCCATAGAGACATCTATGGATTTAGACTTGCACATAAATTTTTACTTACTGTACATAAATCAAATTCAGATATTTGTGACATAGGGGGTAGGATGGCTTTTGCCAATTTGATGGAGGAACCGTTTCAACAATGAAATCAGATAAATTGGCAAAGCCTGATAGGAAACGATCGACTTGGAGTCACAAATATCCAGTCTTATTAATATTATAATATCTCAAAATATGTATAATATATGTATATTATTATTAATGTGTATGTTATATAAACATATTTTACTTTTATTACATACATATATAATATGTACTATGACAGGAATTACCCCAAGGCGACATATATGGTTACATTATGTTTGTAGAGAAATAAGTACTAGCAATTTTTCAATCGTAACAGTACACAATACAATAGAGGCATCTATGAACAATTAACATTATTTTTTGATACACAGCAAATTTGCGAGATTAATGCATTTTAAAGTTTAAAAAAAATTGAGATGCAAATACATAACTCGAATTTGCGAGAAATTGGGGGGGGGGGAGGATGCCGATTTATTGGATCCATCTCAACAATTTAGCTTAAAAAATCGAAAAGTTCTATCAGCAGACGGTTGATCTGTGTTTTAATAAATACAAGATCTTGCCAGCAGCCTATTTGGCCAGGACTTGAACCCACGAATCTCTCTCTTGGCATGCGAGAGCTCTACCATTGCACTACATTGTTACTGCAATTATTATAAATGATTCAATATATGTAAATATTAGACGCAATTATTAAAAAAAGTTGAAACATCAACATGCACCGTACTAGTTCTTAAATTGTATTTTAGCACTATACTATTGTATATGGTTCCTCACATGTATGTGTGTATATGAAACTGAATCATAATACGTTATTTTCCGTCGTAGCGAATTTTTCATTCTGAACTAACAGACAGACGGACGGATGGAAATTTCGCTTGTGTCGACCGTGTGAGAATTTTCAACGCTTTTCCACGATAGTGTGACCATAAAAGAAAATTACCGGGAACGCTGAAGACGACGTATATACATACATATGTATGTATTTCTAAGTGCATATCTACGTATGTTGTGTTCGTACAATCGCATACATTTTCCAGGAAACGTTCGTTGCACTTTACTGTCTCTACAGTGGCGCCCTCTACGACATTGCAGCTCTCTCTGTATCCTTGTACAACTGTAAAAATGTTATCATCTTGCGAAAATGCAATTCGATAGCACAGAGCACGCTACAAAATTTTAAAGCCCCGAAAGCGTTTAACCTTTTGAGATCGAAGCGTTCTTTGTTTCAGTATTAATGTTAGAACCTACCGGCTATTCTGGTTCACCAATTTCAGTTCCAATTACATATTTCAAATTCTATAAGGGAAGGGATCATTTCCATAAAAAAAATCATATTAATTATGACTGAGTAATAAAAAAATCACGTTTTTTACTTACCGGAGCGGAGACTAATCATATTTACTAGATTTGACCCACTAAATTCGAATATGAAGACAATTTTTGTTGTTTTTTCTCGTTGATGAGATATTTTTAACAGATTTTTTTGAGTTTTGCAGTCTTTAGCTTAAAATTTAGTATTGTTGTGTCAAAAGTGAGTACTGTAATCAATAGTCAGACTTTTTTCCTATTTATTCGGATTTTTTATTGTAATAAAATATGTATAATTAATTATCTATCGAAGTTAAACAGTCGTAAATATTTTTTTATTTGTTTTACACATTTTTTTGTCGAGCTATCATGCATTTATTAGGCCAGTTCTATATTTCACTATGTCTATAAGGGTTGGTTTACAATTTTTATATTTTTTATTTCAACTACATATGTATATAAATGATATTAAATTACAATATGGAATGTTCTAGGTGCAACGCTCATAGAGCGTGAGCGAGTGAGATGATGCGCTATCTATTCTTCATCTTGTTCTTGCATCATGCATACGATCGTCAACAACAAAATTTTCTAACTCAATTTAAAATCATTTACCATTTATTTAAAAAAAAATAGCGAGATACAATACTAATCTTTATAAAAATGCTAGATAATTGATCATACGTATCTTAAAGCAATAAAAAATTAAAACCGATAGAAAAAATATCTGGTAATTAATTCTCATACTCAATATTGTCACAACAATACCATGTAGACGTAGAGTTAAAGATCAAAAAATCTGTAAAAATTGCGTATTCTTTTAAACACTTATTTATATCTTATAAATGAGAAGAAACTAACAAAAATAATTGTCATATTCGAATTTAGTGAGTCAAATTTAGTACAAATTGAATAGTGTTCGTTTTTTTAAAATATTTTTCAAGTTGTTTAAAAAAATAGATCCATTTATCACGATATTTTGCATAAAACCGTTAATTTAAAGCGTGAGCGAATTTAAAATCGCCCAATCTTCCGCAGTCTATCCCCCCCCCATCTCCTACAACAACAAAAGTCACACAACTAAGATCGATGTCTTCCAGAAAGGGTTTTACAAGCCTTAGTTTCATTTACAAGTGCTCGAATTTATCACCGGATAACGACTACAGCTTACAAGGTAAATTTTCCGTAAATAAGTATTATTGACGATTTGGGAAATTCGGCGAGCGTTGATCCGATGAAAAATCCCCCTCGATTATATTAGGGACTGGCCACTAAAATTATTCATTGGCCTAATTATTTCTTCTAAATATTCATAGTAGCCGTGTTCGATGCGCAACAACTTACAACGGAATTGATGTTAACCCTTTCGAGGGCGGTCGGACCCGACCGTGGTACCTGCCTTAATTTTCCCGAATCGAAAATATTTTATCCGTAATACCCACTTATTGAAGTTGCTTATTCAAAATTGTAAGCCGTTATTATATTGGAGCGTGAGCTGAACGTTGCTGAAATTATTCCGCTCCCCGATGCCGTATAATCGCATCGTATTTATACTATTATTATTGTAATAATAATGTCAGTGTAACACGACTCGAACGATGCTAAGCGACCGTTCGCCGAAAGAGTGAACTAAGGCCTTGTGTGTGTTTTCAACGCAAACTTGATAGGTGGCCGTTTATGTTGACTTTAATTTTAACCACTCTTAGACTGTATAATATGGGAAATCTTACGGTTGAGCTTAAGCTACAGTGAATTATGTTGTGGTGGATCAGATTGACCGGGGCACTTAGTACTTGACCGATGAAATTAGTAAGGGTCTTTGGAAGCTTTAAAAGCTATTTTGTTATACTAAAATTAGCAGTTGTATTAAGTTTCAACTCTATATAAACACAAAAAGTAAGTTTCGTGTAGGAGACTTGAGGGTGTTAAGAATTGAAAATAGGTTTTTGAGCTCTTTTTCCTATTATTAGCAAGACCATATATTTTTAGCAAGATTTTTGAATTAAAAAGTATATGTGGTTATTAAAATACTTCCTCAGTAGTCATATAATCTGAATAATTTTTGAATAGGAATTCTCTACAGGTACATATAAATTTTTAATATTCAACTAGCTGAATCGTCTGGCGTGGCTTAGGTGGATGAAAGTTGGAAAATGAATTAAAAACGGAACTTTTTAAGACAATTTTTTATGGGAGCTCGTTGACTTCTTCAAAAAAACTGTGTACGGTCAAACTTAACGTATTACGATAAAGTAAAAGCATTGCGATTTGGCATTCTTAATTCTAAATTCTAAATTACATATATGGACGAATGTATAACCTCAAATTTGTAAATCGATCTGTTTCTACAATCTCTGATTGCTGTTACATATGTATTAAATACAACACTTTGATTACATTAAATGTTTTACAGCATATAAACATGTTGCTTTGGCCCAGAAATTAGTTTTAGTAATTATTTAGGTATCAATAATCATAATATTATAGATTGGTAATTAAAATATTTCAATGTTTATTTATTTTTTTGATTTTTAGATGATTTTTATTGTTTATAAATTAGGTCCATTATAATAGTTTCGGATCTAGTAATCATCTGGTCTAGTGTTCTGTTTTATAAATTATTTTTGTTAGTATTACACAAGTACTAGTGTTGTGCCCGATGAAATATCATCGCATGGGTTATGGCATATGTAGTTATTACACAAAATAAAATTAAAGAAATGTGTCGGTCCTATGTAATATCTTTTAAATATATTTCATTTAATATTTATATTTAGTTGTTTAATGTGAAAAAAGTGGTAAAAACTACCAACCTATCTACGTATTATATTATTTCAATGTCAATGTACAACTGTACAGCTTTCAATTAAATACAATTTAATACATATAAGAAGAACACTTCAAACTATGCAAAATTTGATTTAAAAAGTTTATTCACAGCTTTTTTAGCATTTACATTTTGATCTAACCTATACGCGCCAAGGAGAGTTTATGCTAAATAAATGATCACTTACACGCAATGTGTAATGCGGCGATTGAACCGCTGCGAAAACACGCATAATTTATTCGCGTATAACGAGACCCGACACTGTTGGATTAATATACCTCCACGTAGATTTTGGCGTTGTAATTAAATAGGACGAAAGTAGTTTTTGGCAGCGAAGGGCATGTAAAGCGGCCGCCCATCATTAGCAGTTTACCTTAATGCGTTTAACGCGCGGTATAGCGGTAATATACGGCGTCTGAAACGCGACTAAGGGTCAAACGTAATTTGCGAGGGGCGAAATACCCCCCGGACCGATAAAATGACCCACGGTCCCCCAGGCCACGATTCGGGGTAAAATGGCCCTACGTGCGATCCCGTTTAAGGGCCATATTCCTCGGTGGGGGTGTTCGGTTTTCGGCGGATGGACCACGTCTCAAGTTTCGATGAACTCGACGTTTCGGCTCCTGTGTCTATGTGTGTGTGTGCAGGTCGTGATTTAAGGGTAGCCATGTATAAAAAGTAGTTCCCTCGAGTGCATATATCAGATGAAATTGAGGACGCGGATATAACCGGGGTAAAATGGTGCTCAAGAACAGGTACCCCCGTGTGCACTTCTGGGTTGTCAAGCTGTGACTGAATTTATTACGTTTTAGTATTAGAATAAAAGTAGTTCTCATTTTCAGAGCTGAAAAATGATTTGTGTGTATTATTTTTGCAAAATTGAGTCATTCAGTTTGTGTTTTTGAGATTTATGTCTTGGTTAGGAGGGGTTGTTCATCAAAGGGACTGTCCATCAAGATATTGTTCATTTAAAGGTTAAATTTATTTAAATGCTATACAAACCTCATATAGTTCCTATCTTATAAAGACTGTTCATCAATAGGACACTTCATCAATATCACGGTTCTTCATAGGACTTGTTAAAGTGACCATATTTCCCAGGACTTATAACGGGACGCTCCGCAAAAAAAATTGTCCCCCCCTTATATAAAAAAAATCTTTTGCACGTTCATTTTAATTTTTCACTACAATAGCCATTAATATTTTGGAGGGATTATAATTTTTTTTTAGAATGTACACTTCTTGTGTAAAAGGAAAATAGGAACAAGATAAAATATATAATATTTAATGTTCATGCGCCGCAAGCTGATTTTTTGTTCTTAAACGTGTAAAATTAACAAATAAAATAAGTACCTACATATATGTATAATATGTTCCAAAAAGATATTTTCATTTTCTTTTAAATGAAATTTTGATTTCTTTCATTTTCATTTCTTCTGTTTTTTAAGTAATAAGATTTTTACTAGAACGTACATTTAAAAGAAGAAAATGAAATCAGATACAAAATTAAATATAATTTACTATTGTATTTTACAGTTAATTCAAAATTATTATGATGAAAATAATAGTACAAAGTGAATTTTTTTTCAGAAACATGTTAAATGAATCATGTAACAAATTATTTAAATGTTACTTAAAAATTAATATGTACATATATATATATATATATATATATATATATATATATATATATATATATATATATATATATATATATATATATATATATATATATATATATATATATTGTATAAAAAAATTTAATTTTGTAATTTTATATTTGTATAAAAAGTAAATTTATATTTATATAAATGGGACTATCCCGGCCAAAACGGGATGAATGGTCACGCTAATTATAGTTGGCGTCACATTCATGATAACTCAGCATTGAAATATTTCGTAATAATTTATGTACTGTTTTTTCGTATTAATATGACGATTCGTAAGTAACATTTGTACATTAAAAATTTGCTAGCAATCGCTTTTAGTTCGCTTTAAATTTGAGATTATTAAAGAATTATAATACCATACATAAACAATTGACCGGATGATTTAGAGTAAGTTTGTAAAATTGCTTCAAATTTATGCGAAAAATGTGAGAAATATTGTATGGTTTCGTTTTTGACGTAAAAGTTCAATGTTCCATTCATTAAGTTCAGTCAGTATATTTTTTTATTTAGAAAATTTTGAACTATTATGTTTGAATGAAGTATTATAAAATCTATATATGGGTATATAAAAATCAATGTTTTTGTCTGTTTGTCTGTCACGTATGCGTTCCTATACCATTAAACGATTACGATGAAACTAACAGGAGATATTGTGTGTATATCCGAAATGATTTCTGTAAAAAAAATCGCCCAAACGGGAACGGGAAGAACGGGAATGAGTGGCATTGTAACGCAATTATTTCAAATGTTTTCGCGTCGCCACTTGGGCTGTCAGGGTAAAATAAACAAACAATTAAATAATTTCAAATTTCCGACAAATGGGTACAGGAATGGGAACGGGAACAGGAAAAACGGGAGCGGGAACGGGAATCGAATGCGTTATTGTGGCATTGCAACGCATGCCGGGTTTAGCTAGTATTCATATAAAAATTACCACGTATTATTATATATTTATGTATTTTTTAAATATTATTTTAAATAAATAAATATTATTTTAAAGTTTATCGGTGTCGGTTTTTGAAGTAAGACGTTTTCATATCAACTTCGTTTTTATGTATATGATTTTTATATCATCTTCAATAAACATGTGCGATGAAAGTTTACGCTGGGGCGACTGAAATTTATATGAGCTTTCAGAAGTCGACGGGTGGTTCTTGGTGAAAAATTGAACTTTTCCAGTGAAACGTCCCGTCAGGTTGGATTTGAAAATCAGGTAATGATTTTCTGTAAGCGTTTTATTGGGTACTAAACGGATAATATCCTTAATAGAACGGTTCAGTGCGCTCGGCTGACTTCCGAGCGCGAGCTCTGACCTTAGCGAGGCAGACATTCGCAATAATTTCCACGGACCGAATCTCGAAAACATACTTTTGTTTTCCACACCAACATAACGCAGCCTCCCTACTACCACCCTGAAGAAATTTTCGTCGAGTGTGTGTTGTGGAGCGTTAATTTCTGAGTCGCCGATTTTCCACCATCATCTCCCCTACTCATTTCGTTTAGTCGAAAGTTTTCCCCGTTGAACGGCAAGTACCACTACGCACCCGAGAAGAATTGTTTTTTTTTCGTGATTATAAATATATAATACATATAGCAGTACTCGTTTTTTCGTTTCAATGCGAAACTTTACTCATTTCGAAATAATATATATCTCGCGGATCTTTTGTGGTTCGTAATGCGTTTTCGAACGCTTCGCGGAATGGACAAGGCGTGTTTTTACCAAAAAAAAAAAGCTTATTAAACAAAAGTTTTATTCGTCGAAGTCTTTTGTGCGCATTCGTATGCATAAATATTTTTTGCGTTGTCGTTTCAAAAACAAAGCCTCACCGAATAAATTAGAATAATTGAAAATATGTATTGTCAAAGTTTTCATACTAAGAGAGAGAAGCTTGAATCGATAAGGATTTATGCATTAAAAAGTTCAACTAATCCTGTACACATTTTATACCATAAATTATAATTTTTTTCTTTGTAATGTAATAAAGCCAATTTTTTGTTTAAAGATTTGAAAAGATGATTTAAACATAAATATTTCGGCTTTATTTGTGGAGATGCCAATTTTTCAATTAATTATTCCGACAGTTGAAACAAATTAAATTTTAAATAGTCTAAGAAAAGCTTAGCTTAAATTATCATAGAAATTTGTGGTATGAGTTCATTTTCATCAGAATGAAATCCGAACGAAAATCAAAACCGAAAAGTATTTGAATATATGACTAAATGTAATAAAAAACAAATGTTAATTTTAGAGATGACAAGAATGAGAGGTGATTTAATCGAATTTTACAAAATTATTATATAAATAACCACAACAATTGTCCTATGATGTACTACATAGTCCTATGATTTACTACACTATTATTATTAGCCAGCAGCATAGCTCGGTCGTCAAGCTTCTGCTTAACACCTATAGGCGCTGGGTTCGATCCCCATGAGCTGACATCGATTGAAAAGAATTTTATATATCTGAAGTGCTGCTGTATATATCTGAAGTGCTGCTGTATATATCTGTAGTGCTGTGTAGGTTGTTTAGTTTGAGTATATCTGTAGTGCTGCTGGTCAGACCTGGATATTTGTGACTCCAGGTCGATCGTTTCCTATCAGAGTTTTTCAATTTCTCTGATTTCATTGGTGAAGCGGTTCCCGATTGAAACTGGCTAAAAACCTTCCTACCTACTATGTCACCACTATTTGAGTATGATTAATTTACAATAAAATTTATGTCTCGTTAATTTTCGAGATTTTCAGTATTTCAGCGACTTGTGTAATTAAAATGCTGCATTGTTTGTAATTGGCCAGGAAGGCGCATTGGGGTTTACCTTGATTTTTGATTTTTAAATGCTTTTTATTATTACGAAATTATGTTCACAATACATCTTATATCTATTTTAATAGCTACTGATCTACTGATCATTTTCTATTTTACAATTTAATTTAATTTGGTTAGTAATCACAGTATTATATTATTCTAATGTTAATCTAAAGCATAATAGGAAAAAGAGCTCAAAAACCTATTTACAATCCTTATAAATGTTCATAATACATCTAATACAGCGACTTGTGTAATTAAAATGCTGCATTGTTTGTAATTGGCCAGGAAGGCGCATTGGGGTTTACCTGTAAGGCCTTCCTGGTATAAAATGTAATAAAAAAAAAATACATCTAACGTTTATTGAAAACATTCATCAAATATACTCTCAGACTGTAAAAAAATATTTCTTATCGAAAAAATAGGGAATCCTTCTTTTCAAATAGAGTGGATTTGCAAATAAATAAGTAATTTTTATGTATATGTAAGTAGTAACTAAACCTTTTTAAAAATAAATGTATTAATATCCTCTACTGTAGATTTTTATGGTTTTTCTATTTTGAGGTATTATATTTTTTTCTTTTAATTGTATTTCCTTTAGTTTTAGTAATATTTTTATTTTATATTTTTTTGTTATCATAATTGACAAACCCTTTGGGTCCATCGTCTCTTTCAAGTATTTTTAAGTGAAATATAAAACTATTGCTTCAAAAGCGAAGGTAAAGAAACTAGAAATTAATTAAATAAAAATTAATTACTTAACTCTTTAATTAGTGACGACGTTTGCATGTACATATTGTAGGTTATCGCGGAAAAGTGTCGCTTTTCAAAATCCAACGGAGTGCGTTTTCAAACGGTCAATGGAAAAAAATTGTTCAAAGAAAAACGTCCATTGCAATTGGTCTCTTAATTAAGGTCAAACCGGGGACTGCGCCCCCGTGACTCCACCCCATTCCAGACCCCCATCGACCCCCCCTTTTATCCCCCCTTCAATCCCTGGTCGCCCCTGCTGCGAGGCCAGCCCATTATCGCTGCAATTAGTCGTTTGTGGGAGGCTATCTTGAGCTTTTCGAAGCAAAAAGCTCTCGGCGACCCGCGATACACACACACTAGAACTAGAATTTATGCGTTAAGCGATTTTCCTCGTTTTCGCGATATAAATTTTCAGAGGATTTTCGCGCAAAAACTGGAGCTTATTCGGGTCTAGAAAATCAATTAATTACGTATTCCCGAAATCCTATCATAACATTGCAAGCCACCATGATAAATATCACGTACATAATAATAATATAAGATAGTATATTGTTCTTAAAAAACAAAGGTTATTTCAATCTCATTTTGACTATTAAAAATAATATGTAGCATAAATATAATATGTAGCATAAGTATTGTATTATATAATCGCTATACTCAAAGCACTTTAAAAGAACTTGTACGGATGTATTTCGTTATGCAGATATTAATGACCATAAATTTGCACCAAATTTAGAACCGATCCATCATGAGACTTATGTACATGACAAATGTACACGCTCTTGCATTCACTCTCCACTCAACCTGTATGGCCAGTTACATTTCGTTTCAGTTTCCAATTGCATTTTGGTCAAGAACTACAAAATTGTTCGTGCGTATAGCGGTCGGTAGAATTTGATTATTATTTTTTGTTAGTTTTGTGTTCGTATTTCATATTTTAAAATATTTACATTAATAAAATTTCAATATAAAATAAGTAAGTTCTTGATATTATTAATTTATTTATGGAATAAGTACATATTTTATAATAATGGAAATTTATATTTTTAAGACGATACAAGTAAATGTCAACGCCGTCTTATGGACAGCAAAACTTACAGGAATATTATTAAAGACCTTGCATTGAATTATATTGTAATCTAATATATAATTTCAAAAGAGACTTTGTATGTAAGTATGTAATGTTGGTTGGTAAAATCGAAAACAAATCAAAGTTTCTATCACGACGATTCGATATATACATATTTTTTTGATCCAAATAAATTTAATAAAAAACAAATTAATATTTACTATTAGATTCGACATGTTTAAGCTGTTTATATTAAAAAAACCGAGTAAAACTAATATTATAAAGTTAAATAAGAAATAACGTCCGTATTTTACGTCCTCACAATGATAAAGCACATTGCACGAATACGACAGCATGCTCGTTTCTTCTAGTCTGACGCTACATCGCATCAACTGTAGTCATATTGTGTAAAATTAAAAAAAAAATGGCATTGAAGTGGGTTAAAAATCAACAGCGAAATTTGAAAACAAACAAAAATGTCGAGCAAAATAAAATTGTATAAATGATAAGTTTTAAATTTGTTAGAGGATAGTATGTGTATATGTTTGCATTTGTTTTTGTAATCTTTAACAAGTAGAATACAAGGAAAATTAACAAGTTGTTTCAGATATTTTTCCGAGCAGGTTTTAGGTCTAAATTGAAAATAGGTGAGAAAATTGTAGCGTAAAAGCGCGTAACACTTCTCATTAACGGGGGATTAACGACGCGCCATAAGCTCGTCACACGCGTCTTTAGTGGAGATAATCCGTTAGCAGGTGAAAAGAAAGGACAACAGTGTCACCGTCGGTGCTGAAAATTTTTATTTAATTTTTAAGGCATTAAACCGGATTAATTCGGCGAACGCAAACACTTTAAGTAAAACAAAACGCCTGGTAATGCCGCAAATTTCATTAAAAATAACGACGGCCGTTCCCCCCCCCACGTTTCGTTTGAAAAGAGGTTTTCGCGGTCGGTTTTCCATTTAACAAGGTGTTTGGTTTTGTGTGCGTGAGGATTCTCCTGAAAAAATTTCAACCTGTTTTTCAATTGAATTAATCCCCGTGCTCCCCCCCCCTAAATTGTTTTATTTCACCATTGTTGGGTGTGCTAAGCCCGTGCGTATAAAATGTAATTATTCGTTAGAATTTCGGATTATTCTTTTTTATTATTATAATATTTAATCTTGATCGTTAACAGTGCTCAACGTTGGATTATTATTTTATAATAGGATTTTTCTGATCTGCTGGTATGCTGGGATACATTTCTGATACTACATACTACGCTTTTACTATATTACGTTTTTTTATTTTTACAAGGCTTTTATTAGCTTGACTTTGCTTTTGGTCTGACACTATTTCCTACATTCTTCCGATCGGTTTAAAGCTTTCCATTTTGTGCAATTTGGTCACCGATAGAAATTTAAATCGCTTGCGATAGTTCGATTGTGAAAAATAATCGAAATAAACACGTTTAAGAATGCAAAAAATTGGGAGACAATGACGTTTATTGGCCAGTAGTCTTATATGTTTGACTTTCCACCACCCACAAGTTTTGTCAGATTTTAATTGTTTAAACGCCTATAACTTTATCTTTTCATAATATATCTTATAAAATTAGCATTATAGACTCTCATTATCTCTCATGTATATATTATCTTCACTAATAGATTACATCATGAATGAAAAAATGTTTATATTATAATGCTGTTAAACATGTGTTACGGCCAAATGCCTTGTTTTTAAAAAACTTTTTTTTTATCTATAGTTTTTTATAAATTAAGTTGAATTAATTAAATTTCTTAACACTGATGATTGTATTGTCAGTTTGTTTATAAATAAAAATTAAGTTTATTTTTAAGAATAATAGTATAAAGGTCAATATTCAGGTCATTTATTATTTTATTTGTCAATATTCAATTATCATTCTAGATTGCATTATAATACATTTTATCGATGCGGTGCAAACGATCGACAGGCGCCAGGTAGACTGAACCACAGATTAACGACACGTGTCCCTTATGCGTGCGCACTGCTCGCACTTACACTAAGCCAAATCTACCCGAAGTCCCGACATACCTACCCTGTATACGTTCTGTGATTCTGATACTTTAGTTCCGAATTTTGCCTTAATAAACTCGACAGAAAGATCCAACTCAATTTTAATAATTACCATTTTAATAATTGCATCTGTCCACATCGAAAGGTTACTCGTCATCTGATGTGCAATATATAATTCGTGAAGTCGAGAATTGCGTTTAAAGCAGCCATCTGTGGTTCAGTCTGTCTGGCGCTTGTCGATCGTTTGCACCAAACCCGTTGAATACGAATGACGCTTTATAATAATTTACTGTCTAAAATCCACATAGATGTCTGTGTGGATTTTAATTAATATTATTTACATTACATTTTATACCACGAAGGCCTTACATGTAAAACCCGATGCGCCTTCCTGGCCAATTACAAACAATACAGCATTTTTTTTATTATTTTATAAGTCACTGATAATTATCTCGAATTTCGCTTAGTTGTATAAAATTTACAAATTTGACGTTAATTGATATGCATTTACTAAATTTCGCAGAATAATTACATATCTCTGTGGATGTTAATTGATATGTACATATTTATTTTGTATAATACTAATAATACTTCTATCAAATGTACGATGTTTCTGGCCAGGAAGGCGCATTGGGGTTACCTGTTACTCCTTCCTGGTATAAATAAAAATTAAAAATAAAATCTAACATTTTCTTGATACGACGAAAGTTTTCCACCAGGTCTATCGATGAAAATCCAAATTCGCGTTTTTCGTTCCGGCCTAATATAATATATGTACATACGCTTTCGTTTTTATGTATGTATTTATAGGTAGATATGCAAACGTCATTCCCATTATACAAACTAGATGATTATTATTTATGTTCCACTATCCCACAAGAAGTTCGTTTTAAAATTGAGCGTTCGGTAAGTGTAACGTTACGTATCCCATTTCGCACGAGAGAGAGAGAGAGACGAGGGGAAATCCTCTTTAGTATAATGAGTTACATGATACCGAATTGCTTGCTCATCGAGTGTCCACTAGAGACACCCCCTTGGGAAGTGTATGAACAAAGATTAAGTGGTGAATGAAGCTTCCTCTTGAGAGAACTATTCACTCGATCGCCGAGGGACGGATAAAAATACAAAGCGAAACGAAAAAATCTACTTTTTTGCGCTGTTTCATTTGGCAAGTTCGGTTGTAAATTTTAAATGTATAGCGAGAAACGCAACGGTTAAAATACCGTCAATTATTTGGACGACTTTGTAAGTTACGGCGCAGGCGGAAACGTCGGAAAAGTTCCTTTGGGCAAAGAGAGTGGGAGGAGAGGAAAAAAAAACACTAACAGCCTCCTGTCTGCTATAAAGGATGACAGACGTGGGAGAGAAAACGGCCCGTTGTCGATTTTCTTCCGTCTCATAAAGCGATCAGAAATTGTAAGCAGCTTAGCAAACAAGAAAAATATACACTCGTTTCCTTATAATGAATCGGGAAAGTTTCTTGTATTGTTCTGCGAGCAAACTTCGACCGGGTTTTCTCTCGTTCGCTTTATGGCTTTTGTTTAGGCGAGTGTGATGTTTGATTTGTCGATGCTGCGTGTAGTAATCGGTAGGTTGTGATTTCATATTTCTTTTTATTGTTGTGCGAAAGTTGAAATATTGTGGAAAATTTCGATTCAATGGAGTCGAGCGATTGAAAAGTGGCGGACATATGTAATAGAGTGCTATCGGAGTTTTCTTTGCGTTCGCGAACAAGAGGGGAAAAAATGACGGTAATAATCGTCAAAATCAATCATGATTATCTACAAGTGATACTTATTGAAAAGTTCCAAGTGTGAAATACGTTTATTTTATATATGTAAGTCTTACAATATTACTTTTATAAAGTGTAGTTAAATTACGTCATTTAATTCTCACATACATACATACATAAATACGTTACTCACATTGTTGAAGAGGCTTTTGTTGAAAGACCCATAGTTTCATTTTAAACTTTAAAAAAATATTAAGCATAGTGGTATTGTATTGTATTAATAACACAAAATATGGAGATTTTTAAATCATAATCTAAGAGTTAAGGAATTATACATCACATGTGCTATGACAGGAAATATCCCGAGGCGACACATATGGTTAGATTATTTTTGTACAATTTTTAAAACATAATAAGTATCGATCGATAAACATAATAGTAACCGATAAAGATAGTAGTGAAATCGATAAACATAATAGTAACCGATCTAGCACAAGACATACGTAAAATGTACATGGTATCGCATTAACCCCCCACACGACCCGAGATGGCCAATTACATTTCGTTTCAGTTTCACAATGTATTTTGACAATTACATTTCGACAACATTGGTCGTGCGGTCGGTAGGATTTGACTTTTACATTTTGATATTAGTTTTGAGTTATTTTTTCGTATTTTGAAATATTTACATTAATTCCATCATGGATAGTCTAAAAGTATTTGAAATATAATAATAATAATTATATGACAATAATATTTACTTCTATTAAAATTTACTTTCAATAACACAGAACGCAAACGCTAACTGGTGACTAAAAGTCTTTTAAATTGATATTTATTCTATTTACAACAATAAATTGAAATTAAATATTGTATATAAATTGAAATTCAATATGCTCTACCACACTCAATTTAATCTTATTTATTACTTTACTTTATTATTAATTATGAATTATTTATCAATATTTTTAAACAATTTTTATCCATGGCGGGGGTTAATGTCCAGGGGGTTTTTAGTCGGGGGGTTGTGTCCGGGGGGTACGTGTCCAGGGGGTACATGTCTGGATACCGGATTAATTATTGTCATGCGAGAGATATGAATAGATCTTTAAGATTTCTAATAGTAAAAATGTTACATATGTACATATATACATATATACATAGCCAGCAGCATAGCTCGGACGTTAAGCTTCTGCTTACCGTCAAGAAGGTGCCGGGTTCTATCCCTGAATGAAAATGAATTTTACAGAGTATGCTGTTGGTCAGACCTGGATTTGTGACTCCAGGTTGATCGTTTCCTATCAGAGTTTGCCAATTTTCTCTGATTTCATTGTTGAAACGGTTCCCGGAAAAAAAATTGGCTAAAAATCCTTCCTACCTACTATGTCACCACTATTTGAAAAATTTGATTGATGTACAATAAAAATTTATGTACAATTCATAGATGTCTCGTTAATTTGCGAGTTTTTTCAGTGTCTCGCAATTCAACGACTTATAATAAAAAAATGCTGTATTTGTATTTGTAATTGGCCAGGAAGGCGCATTGGGATTTACCTGTAAGGCCTTCCTGGTATATATGTAAAATAAAATAAATAAATAAATTAAATAAATAAATATTTGGAATACAATACAAAACCGAACAATTCAACCTGGATTCAGCATGATTTCTTACCGGCAACAGCTAAAATTGAAAAGTTAACAACTTCGATACACTGCACACGTGCGGTGCAGTTAGCGCGCGTGTGCAACAACGAATATTGCAATTTAAAGGGTTGCAAGCTGCAGCGTGCAGGCGTTGACAGTCGACGGTTTTCGAATTGCACTCGGCGCGTTAAGAGTATTCTCTGCGAGCGGTCGAGTTTCCGACACCTGTCACGGACGTATACTTCAATTAAAATATGATGAACGGGATGCACCAGCGAATATTGTATTTCCTTTCGTGGTCAGGGGTCGCCAACGCCATTAATTCACGCGTAGTAAATAATGCGGCGTGAATACGAAAACCAGGCCTGAGTGCCATTCGAGTTGACGTCACGGTTGCGGTTAACTGTGAGTCGGTGACGTTTGTCTGTTTCAACTTTGCATTAGTGAAATGCTTTCTTCAGTATAAATATATATATATGGATATACAGGATCGCCGAGGAAATAATTCCGGGCCCTATAACAAATTTCAAAAAATATCTTATAGATATATTTTTAATATGCGAAAAATCTATCAGAACTATTAGAAAAATATGTTGCTTGTTATTTTTTTAAATAATTGAATAAGAAAGGACAAAGATCAACTATTTGCTAAGCTTTGACATTTAAGAAAATGTTGCCCGTCGTCAATTAACATCTTTAAACCCGGTCTCCGTGACGAGACAGAATGTTAAATGACAGAAAACGCAAATATCGGAAGGCAAAGATCGAAAATTGAAAGATCTTAAGTCAAAAGATCAAAAAAAAATGGTGCATGGTAAACGGTACATACTCACTTAATTTGCGCGAGCAGGATACAACAGGAACAAGAGGAACAAGCTTTTCCTCCCGTATTAATGTGCGCGCGCAGAATATGGGAGGAAAATTATAATAATAATTTTTTTTTGATCTTTCGACATAAGATCTTTCAATTTTCGATATTTGCCTTCCAATATTTGTGTTTTCTGTCATTTAATATTCTGTCTCGTCACGTAGACCCCTTAAAACCATATACGAATTATCGGGATCAATTACGAATTATCGGGAACAATTACAAATTATCGGGTAATTCCAAATTACTAGTATATTTTTACGCCTAGCAACATTTGGCAGATGATAGGGCCATCGACGATGACCAGACGGCTTGTCGCTTGCACCCGGGAAAGACGTGAAAAATCTTTCCTCGTCATAAAATGGTGCCATGCACATTATACTTATCACGCAATAAACTTTTTTCAAACCACTTGTGATCTTCATTTGTTGACCATGAGATCACCACTATCCCATACCAACTACACTACACGAAACCACACCTTATCAACACGCTGAAATGGAGTGAGGTCATACACCACGTGATGACCATGTGGCAATCGGCATAAGGATCGAACTACACACACACCCCCATTGAAGGACGCAACTCTTCATCTGCATCGCACGTGCATATCGTGAATCAGGAGGCGAGTTACGAACGTCCCTGCACAAGATCGCGTCAAGAAGAAATATGACGGAGTATTTTCAAACGTGTCTATTACGATTATTTTTCACCATCGTAATGGCGGAGGTCATTTCCACTTATATTGATGACCAAACCGAGCAAAATGGCAAAGTTTGAAAACGATCGAATAAGAACCCAAATTTCGTCACACGACCAAATCGTTTCTGGAGTAAGAAGAGGTTTGTAATAAAAAGCTAAAGTGATATGTAAAAATGATTAGCTTGTGATCGAAAGCTTTTTTGATGATTTGTTCCGTTTATTTTTGGAGCCTTTGTCAGTTTTACCAATATTTAAATTTATAACCGTGCGTTTTTTCATGTTCAATGCATGAAAAAAGCAGGAAAATGTATGTCCAATGCACGCATTCGGCAGCTAACTTGCCCATTTGATGGATAAAGCAACGGGCTTGCACTTTTCACGAATTCGGCAATTTTTTCCGATTTCACGCAATAGGCAATTTCACGGATTCGGTGTACCATATGTATGTATGTATCTAAGGCATGTACATACATAAATTCATATTTCGATTTAAAATATACCAATTCCTGCTTCAAATGAATTTCCACATTGTTTATTTCTTTTTAATAATTTCGCCATAATGACATTACAGATTAGCTCCAGGTTGTCACTATGGCTAATTTATTACAAGACATTGAAAACTTATAATTAACGAGACATCCAAATACATAATTATAACATACATACACATGTAAATTGAAACAATACCTGACATCTATGGTCAGATATTACAAACATCGTATAAATACAATTAATAACATTTGTCATGTAACAATACGAATTTTTACATTCGATAAACAACCACAGATACATATATGGTGAGAAATCTGGCGGAACCTGAGATATAACAATAACTCAAGGTTTGCAACAGAAAATTGGGAAGGAAAAGCCCACTTTGCAGGAACCGTTTCAATGAAAATCAGAAAAATTGGCAAATTCTGATAAGAAACGATCGACCTCGACAAATCAAGGTCTGGTCAACAACGAGACTCTTAGTGGGAATCGAACCCGTGACATCAACCACGAAATAATTCAATACTCACCACTGAACCACGATGCTGGTTAATATATTTATGCATATGTATGTACATCTACTTTTTTATGACATGATATGCTTTGTGATTTTTTGCTACGAGAATTCCCGGCCGACATTCCGCTCGTTTTTAATTCATAAATTGTACAATTAATTTCTCATTTTAAAAATATTATATATTCGATAGAAGACATTAAAGTGACTTATGCGATTCGGTTCGCTCGGCGGGAAGAGTTTCGCTTGCTTTTTTTTTTCAATTTGAGTGAAATTTATCGTGGAGCCGCGTGTTTTCAATAGTTAACGGCTCGCTGGCCGCTCGTTTACGACCGCTTTGGCCACATTTAATGACGAGAGGGCATCATACATCTTGGATGTGGGTTGACAGCTGCCGCTTCGGCTCTACCAAAAGCCATTCCGTTGACGAGCCGCACCGCCACTGTCATTTCCAATTACACTTACAAATTCGTATTGACACGCCGCCGTTGCCACGTGTCAATACAATTAAATAAACACATTTCGACGTCTGCGACAAGTGTGGCTTTGTGTCGGCAAAAAATCATCGGAAAAATGTGCGAGAAAATCGAGCGTAATCGTCACCGTGAAAATTCCGACGAGACAGCTTTCATCGACTTTGCTTATACATATCCACTACAATGTATATATTTGATACACACATAAAACCTCGATTTAACAGTTTTTTTTATATACACATTTTCATTCATATACATACATATATATTTTTACTTTATCTATGTACGTAGTAATAATAGGTGAAGTTTTGTGATCATGCGAAAATTCGAACTCGACATTTTGACTGATTCAAACTCAAATCGATTACTGATCACGTTTTCGTGATCTAGAAAAAATGTGTGTCTGTGTGTCTGTGTATTTTGGCGATTTTTTGAACACCGTTATTCCTATCGAACTGAAACTTAGTATCGGTTACTGAAATTCTTATCGATACGACGTTAATTTTTTTCAAACTTTTAAAAAGTTGACTGGAAATGATACCTTCCCTTATAGTTGTCCTCTATTTTTTAAGTTTTTGAATTCAATTATCTTCCAAGCCGCTAACTGAATCGGAATGAAATTATTTTACATATATATACTAGAAATAATAATTTTTATAACTTAATATTTTTAAAATATTTCATATCTAAAAGTTTAAGAATAATAGCAAGTTATGTATAAAATTTGGTAAGCATCCCTCAACCGGAAGCGGCAGTTTAATCTTGTTCGATTTTTCTTCCACTATTTTTTTCGACCCTTTAAACATGTGTGTTCTTCACGAAAAAATTCAAGTATAATTCTTGTATCAATGTGATGAAAATAAAAAAAATCACTAAATTTAATAAACCGGAAGTGGGATTTTTTCCTCTTAGAAAGGTCAAAAATGTTGTCGCCTGGATTCTGTCTACACCCCTCTACGTATTATGCTGAAAATTTATATTTGTATTTTTTATGTACTAACTTAGATCTGCTAACGTTTTAAACAGAATTCGTGAACCGGAAGTAGTATTTTTTTTTAAAACAATATTTCATTATTTTATTTTGACCTTTTAAATTATTTTAAGCTTCTTGATATTTATTGTGTATGATAAAGATAGTGATTTTATGTAAGTAAAAATTAAAAAAAAATTATAGCTTCTGCCTAACACCGAGAGGCGCCGGGTTCGATCCCATGAGCTGATCTATGAGTATATATGTAGTGTTACTGGTCAGACCTAGATATTTGTGACTCCAGATTGATCGTTTCCTATCAGAGTTTGCCAATTTTCTCTGATTTTATTGTTGAAACGGTTCCCGATTAAAAATTGGCTAAAATCTTTTCTACCTACTATGGTACCACTATTTGAGTATGATTAATGTACATATTAATGTAATGATAACAATGCAGTAGTTCGAATCAATTCGCTAAACTCGACAAATTTTCGAGTACAACGTGGAGTAAGGCAAGGGTGTATATTATCTCCAGACCTATTTAATATATATGGAGAGTATATAATGCGTAGAGCACTGGATGGTTGGAAGGGTGGAGTGTCCATTGGTGAAAAAAAACTATCCAATCTTCGGTATGCGGATGACACAATGCTCATAGCTAATAATCATGAGGAAATGGCCGAACTGATCCGTCGTGTTGAGACAGAGAGTAATGTGCTTGGCCTCCAGATAAACCGCCCCAAAACAAAAATTATGATAATTGACCGTCACCAACAGCTGCAAAACAACAACTCAGCTTTAAACAGTATAGAGGTGGTCGATAATTTTGTCTATCTGGGGTCACTCATATCTAACAACGGTGGCAGCGAATTGGAAATACGGCGCCGGATTACATTAGCAAAATCGGCAATGTCACAACTAACGAAGATTTGGAAGAATAGAGCCATTACAACTGCTGTCAAAATCCGTCTCGTGAAGAGTCTCGTTTTTTCTGTCTGCCTTTATGGTGTCGAGACGTGGACCATGAAGGCGGCGGATGGACGGAGAATCGATGCCTTCGAGATGTGGTCCTGGAGACGGCTACTGCGCGTGCCTTGGACCGACAAACGCACGAATGTGTCTATTCTTGAAGAATTGAAAATCAAGGATAGATTGTCAACAATATGCCTGAAACGTATATTGCAGTTCTTCGGCCACATTGCACGAAGAGGTGTGGAGAGCCTGGAGCGGTTGGTTGTGGTTGGTAGCGTCGAAGGCAGAAGAGCCAGAGGCAGATCCCCCGCACGATGGACTGACCAAGTATCTGCAGCGACGGGCGCTTCCACGGTAGCAAGTCTTCGCCTGGCCGAATTTAGAACTGAATGGAGGCAGCTGGTTGACCGGACATCATAGTCACGATCCTCAGTGATGAGGGAACCGACAACAATATAATGTACAATAAAATTTATGTTTAATTCATAGATGTCTTGTTAATTTCGAGTTTTCAGTGTCTCGTAATTCAGCGACTTGTAAAATAAAAAAAGCCGTATTGTTTGTAATTGGCCAGGAATGCGCATTGGGGTTTACCTGTAAGGGGTCCTGGTATAAAATGTAATGTAAATAATATCAATTAAAATTGAATGGACTTAGTGGTCGGTAACGGCACTCAGCCACTTCCCACTAGAGTTCTCAGAACTGACAGCGTGAAAGCGTGGGACTGCATGCTGAAACTGTGGGACTGAATATCTAGTACGTGACTATAACAATAGGTAAACAAACGAGTCGAGGAAGATGCAGAGAGCGACCTGCCTTTTATAAGCAGGTACTTAAGCCATATCAAGGCATTCTGGACGGAGCACTGGCAGTGTGTTGACCTCCTTAATCACCCAATAAATGCTGTGAAGCGACTTTGGTATTTTATTTGGATCCTCCTGCCACCCCTACGCAACAGTAGCAAACAGTATATATAGAAGCTATTTTCTTTTGTTATTATTATGCATATATTCGTACATTTTGTTGACAGTGTGTTGGTGTGACGTACATATGTATGTATGTAGAATCGAAACGACTATTGTAGTATGGCGATCGTTATCTTACATAGACACACAGACACACAGAATAGCGATATTATATATGTGACACCATTTAATACAAGTATGTAGGTGTAATTGAATAGTTTAATATACAGAAATCTGATTTTCCAACAAAAAAAGCCTTGTTTGCGAAATTTTTATTCTGTAGTCAAAGTTAGCGTCTCGAAAGCAAAATGCGTAAGAAAATTTGCATGCTTTCTTTTGCAGGAACGCACGGAGAGGAAAATCCGCGTTTGCGGCCAATACACCCTAGACGCATCGGGAAAAACATGATTTCAAATTTACATACATTACATTCTCACCCCGATGGATATTATTCGCCGTTCGCGTATTTTCAAACGTTTATTTTATACTGCGCGTATGAACGGAATGTATTGAATACATTTGCAGACTGAATAAAATTTATCCCACCCCGTAAACTCGACGTCAATGTGAACAGTTTGGTTATTATTATAAAGACGACATGATTATTTTCGTATCAATGTTGATTATGTTTATTGTACACATGTACATTCAAAATACTTTTTATTATATACAATATATCGTCTCCGTGACGAGCCAGAATGTTAAATTACAGAAAAAGCAAATATCGGAAGGCAAAGATAGAAAATCGAAAGATCTTAAGTCGAAAGATTAAAAAAAAAAGGGTGCATGGTAAACGGTACATACTAACTTAATTTGCGCGAGCAGGATACAACAGGAACAAGAGGAACAGGCTTTTCCTCCCGTATTAATGTGCGCGCGCAGAATACGGGAGGAAAAGCCTGTTCCTCTTGTTTCTGTTGTACCCTGCTCGCGCAAATTAAGTGAGTATGTACGTAGACCCACAGTATATACATACTGTCATGTTCCAAAACGCAGTTTATATATTTTTTAAATTACTTGGTTATCAAACCAAGATTTCTTTATTATCATAAAAACGTTACATTTATGTTATTGGTAGATATACACATGTATTCAAAAACAACAGATTAAATTATGTAACGATGATGAATTTAAAACGAGAACATTAGAACATTATTTCACTAATTAACTTTGGTTCACTTTTTTCTGCTGCTGTGCTGGCCGCTACTTTCGGGGTCGATTGTAATGACTACCACTCTCGGAGTCTCGATGGTGATGACTAACTTATGTGATCGAATCATGGTCTATATAAATTATTTTTATCTTTTGGGTTAGGCAAAGTCCGGCATTCCTGGGTTGGGTAAAGTCCGGCACTCCTGTCTTATCTGACTATCCCTTAATAGGAATTTTAATGGACTTGTTAATCACGTATATGAATGTGAGAAACTGAATTTGATTATTGTGGGAACTACATTGATAAGCGAGGTACATAACAATACATATCACTCAATGGAAAAAAAAAATTTCTTCAGTATATTATATTTCCTCGAAATAAAATCATAGGTGAATTAAATGAAGTATTTTTTTAGAATTTTCGGAATTGAGAGATGTGTATACAAAATACTTAAGTTCAAAATCGTTACAGTATAAAATATTTTCACTTTTTGAAACGCAATCCTCGTGTTTGCGAAATGTTCGCACACGATATTCGTAGATGATTTGGCTTATTTTCTCTCTGCCCTCACAAGGATGGAATGTGCACAATAAGAATGCATTGGATCAGAATGCACGTCGAAGACCCCGCATGTGTGTTCAATGAGTGGAAAAAAGCGTAGTGATTCATTCGACTGAAAATTTTACGTCAGTCGAATTGGAAAATTTTCAAACCTTTACTATTGCACTTTTACAGGAAAATAAATATTTAATCAGATGTATGTATATACATCTATTTATATATGTTATAAATAGTATTGAAATAAATAATCATATTTGATTTACTATTTCATGGTAATCTAACTTAGATTCGATTCAATAGTAAAATCATTACTTTAGTTTACTGTAATGTTTTATCAAATTGTAATATTTTTCTAATACAATAAGTAAAACCATATTCAATCAAAAGCTTATTTCTTAAAATTCATTATACTAATTATATGATTCATATAATTATAATTAGTCATTTAATAGTGTAGACATTTCATCCCAGGGATAGCTCAAATATTTTTTATTATAACGTATGGCAATTTAATTTTTCAAACAATTTACATATGTTTTATTCAGTTTTATTGATAATAGAAAGCTTGAATATTTACAATAGATTTTAAATAAAAAAAATAGTATATACGATTCTAAAGAACATTGCTCCAAACATTTGAATAACGGTCAGATACTCTCAATATTTTATTGAAATACGAATATTCACATATTTCATGAAGTTTCAACATAAAAATTAAATAATAGTAATATGGATGATTTTAATATTGAATTTTCCAGATATTTACATGGATATGGATTTACATAATAACAGCAATGTTGATCTCGGTTCAGTATTTCCAGAAGCACGAGACTTTTTGGTAGACCGGATGATACTTCCACTTACATATATTGATGACCAAACCGAGCAAAATGGCAAAGTATGTATGAAAATGATCGGATAATAGCCAAAATTTTTACTGAATTGTAATCGTAAGGCAAAGTAAGAAGAGGTATGTAATAAAAACCCAAAAGAAAAGTGAAAGCAACGACACCCATTAAAGATTCTGGTCGGTTTAAAAAATCCGAAACATAACGATATATGTATGTATGTATGTATTCAGAAACTGACCCTAAGATTTAGTCTGACGGGATTAATTGTGTTTGAATTTTCTCTAAAATATACAGAAACACACGTATACAAAACCTTATCTATTAATAATGTAACAATTTATATATAAAGTCATAGAAATTTACTTTTTGTATTTTGAAAATCCCAAAACTTTCAACCGTATACATACATACATAGGTATGTATGTATACGGTTATTATATTAATAAAACAAAAGTACGCATGCTCTGAAGTCCAACCCTTCTCAATAAGAACCTTAAATTAATTTGGCTGGGGTATATTCTGCGCATGACTAATAGAAAGCCATTGACGAAATTTTTGTTGGAAAAGAAGAAAAAAGTCAGTGGAAGATCCCAAAAGGACTCGAAGGGTTCAATTGATTGAAATTAATAAAGATGGACCCAAAGATCCCATGGGCTGATGTTGAGACGTTTGAAGGTGTTGGATCTTCTACTAGGATATGTAGAAAAAAAGAAAAAATACAAAGAAGTGTATCTAATATATCTTGTTACAGGCAAATTGCAAATTCTGTTCATAGCCCAGTTAGTTAGTTAGCATATTGCTTCATACCTACAAACTTGTACATCGTATTTCACCGATGTAATAAATCAACAAAATTACCCCAAATGTGATAGAGCGCATTATATTTCATCGCGCCGAGTTTAATAATATTAATTATTCGAACGTAGCGGCGATGTAAAGTGTCGTAATGATCGGTATACGTGGAAAATTGAAAATTCTCCCCATCAGCCATTCCCATCGGGTGCACCGACCCCCGTCACCCCCATATTACACCACATCGAAAATCGGCGAAACGTCTGAGCCGCTGTCTGATTATAAATCAATGTCGTGAATCGGCAAATTTCATCATAATTAAATTCATTATTTAAGACAAACGGATATCCCGTCGCCGGATGGCGGCGTATCGGGTGGGCGTGATGATACATAGCGCCATGTAAAATCAATTAGCGTTATTTACGAACCATTAGAGCATTTAATTGGCGAAACCATTTGCGAAACTTTGCCCTGCTTACGCGCTTTTATGCGAATCGATCGAAACTCTTACACATTTCTTAAAAAAAAAAATTAAGTACAACTTCTTTACGGATGGTTTAGTGAGTAAGTTTGATAGTAATGTCAAAGTCATCAAGGTGTTTATTCCAGGAATGGGCCGAAAAGACTTTTTTATTTTATTTTATTTACTTTTTTATTTTATTTGAAATTTATTCTTCTGTTGAATACCTGCTCAGGTGTTCCACAGGGCTCAAATCTCGGCCCTTTGCTTTTCATTTTATTTATTAATGATATTAAGGAAATATTCACAACTGCAACTTTTTATTATATTTTGATCTGAAACTTTTTAGGTGCGTTGAATCTTCATCTGATACTCATCACTTCCTGGTATAAATAAAAAAATAGAATAAAATAAAATGAAGTTCACTAAAATTAAAATTCCCGTCCTTTAAAAACTTGTCATCTGATTTTGAACCACTTAGGACTAGCTTGTATTGAAGTAAGTTTATCTCTCCGACAAGCTAGAGAAGTTTAATCATTAACGAACTCATTAAAAATTATGACGGAATCTTGTATCAGATCGAAACGATGACAGCTAGCTATCCAAACGCGGCTTTCTACCACCCTTTTACAACTCACAGGGTATACACTTGATCAGTGTTAAAAGATATTTTTTACAAGATTTTTATTGGCTTCACTACGTTAGTTCAAAGATATTACTGCCTTTCAAAAAATCGCGATTTGATTCTGAATCACTTTCACTCTGTAGGTCGCTTTAATACATTGCCGATATTCAGGGGTTGGATAACACTGAAGTAACTTAATGTCTACGACATGAAGCTAGAGGAGTTTAATCGTTAACCAACTAATTAAAATTAAATCAGAATCTTGTGTCAGATTGAAGAGAGCTAGCTATCCAAACACATTTTTTTACCACCCTTTCACAATTCACAAGCTAAACAGTTAAACAGTTAAAACAGTTACTTTTTTCAATGTAATATATATAAAAATATGTACATTATACATATATGTATGTATTTATATATTTTTTCATAAATATACTTTACAAGTGTTGGACCCGTTGATTTCAACGGGTGGTTTCGAAAAGGAATTGAAACTCGAATAAAAATAAAGTTAAAGATATTGAATCGACTGGTTTCGGAAAGAAATTGATGCACGAATTACGAATGACAAATTACGAAGTGATTACGAATTACGAATTACGTTTTGTGCATCGCCGACGCCTCCGGCACCCCGGGGCCTTCGCCCCCGGCGCTTCCGTCGCTCGAAAAAAATGAAAAATATGAAAAAAAAAAACCCCATACTGGTTGACGGTTGATCGTCCGTGACATATATACAAATATACAAATATATTTAGCGACAGTCCGTTTTTATACATATATAGTATTACCATCACAATTCACCTTAAATCGACACTGTGGCTGTATACATATACAATGTATTAATTACAAACCGCAGGTATACAACAATTAATATATTAATAAACTACTTACAACAATGAATAAATTTGGTCTAGCCGAATCAGCAAAACACAGAGGGGGGTGTCGATTTTATTGGAATAAACATTTAATTTTGCTAATTTAGATAAATTAGCAAATTCTTGCAGGAGATTGTCGATCTGGATTTAATAACCATACAGATTTTGCCAGTAGCTATAGGTATACTCGTAATCATCGAGAAAATTGAAAACATTTTTTTGATTCTGGCCGGTATTTGAACACACAACTTCTCTGCTGGTGAAAAATTGCCAAGATGAAAAATTATAAAATTCTAGGACATGTTGTTGTTCCGCTGGGATCCTGGATAGGGACGAATTCCAGGATAATCCAGGTCAATCTACGATATTGTGCTTCAATATTTGAAAATATTCCGAGATGGAAAACTATTTGGAATTTTATTATATTGAAAACCATGATATTTTGCACGAGGATAAAATATTATAAAATGCGTGCGGAATTTCAATTCCGATATTATCAATTCTGTCAACGGCAACTAACAGTACGGTTAATATTATCGGGAAATAAAAAATGAAATATTGTTTTCAATTCAGTAAAAATTTAATGTATGATTTTATTTCATCGCGTATATTTTGAAAACAAATAATTATAATCCCCATATTTAAAAAATAGTGTTACATAAATAAAAAAATTCGGGTGTGACCAACCCATGACTTTATCTATGTATTTGAGGAATATAAGAAGGTTACAAAACAAAATTCGATATTGAACTGATGACTATGATAGCGATACAAATTGAGCGCAAATGTATGGAAACTTGCACAAAACAAAATTTCTACTTCCGGTTGTCTGATTTTGTTCAAATTTTTTTTATTACTAAAAATTACTATCAGTATTATACTCATTAAATATCAAAAAAATAAAAATAATTTTAAAGGTCAAAATAAAATAATGAAATATTGTTTTATAAAAAAATACTACTTCCGGTTTACAAATTCTGACCAAAACCCTACCAGCTCTAAGTTAGTACATAAAGGATAGAAATATCAATTTTCAGCTTAAAACGTTCAGGGGTGCGGACAGAGTAGTGGGCACAACATTTTTGACCTTTCTACGAGGAAAAAAATCCCACTTCCGGTTCATTAAATTAAGTAATTTTTTTTTTATTTGTACTTAAAATTACTATTTTTATTATACACAATAAATATCAAGAAGCTTAAAACAATTTAAAAGGTCAAAATAAAATAATGAAAAAATAATGAAATATTGTTTTAAAAAAAAATACTACTTCCGGTTAACAAATTCTGACCAAAACCCTACCAGCTCTAAGTTAGTACATAAAGGATAGAAAAATTAATTTTTAGCTTAATACGTTCAGGGGTGTGGACAGAGTAGTGGGCACAACATTTTCAACCTTTCTAAGTGAAAAAAATCCCACTTCCGGTTTATAAAATTTAATAATTTTTTTTTTATTTTCATCACATTGCTACAAGAATTATACTTCAATTTTTTTGTGACGAACACACATGTTAAATGGGTCGAAAAAAATAGTGGAAGAAAAATCGAACAAGAGTAAACTGCCACTTTCGGTTGACTGATACTTACTAAATTTTATATATAACTTGGTATTAAGCTTAAACTTTTAGATATGAAATTTCAGTTCAATAAACCAAAAGGTTTCTGAGAAAAACATAAAAAACCTCGATTATCTAGAGTAAAAGTACTACTTTCGGTTCAGATAAAAATATTTAAAAAATACAAGGTTATAAAAATTATTATTTCTATCATATTTAAAAAAATTCAGTCTGATTTAGTTTGTGGTTTGGGAGATAATTGAATTCAAAAACTTAAAAAAAAGAGGACACCTATAAGGGGAGGTACCATTTCCGGTCAATTTAAAAATTTGAAAAAAAATGACGATATGTCGATAAGAATTTCATTAACCGATACTAAGTTTCAGTTCGATAGGACTGACGGTGTTAAAAATATCCCCAAAATACACACACACACAGACACACACACACACACACATTTTTTCTAGATCATGAAAACGTGATCAGTGATCGATTCTGAGTTCGAATCAGTCAAAATCTCGAGTTCGAATTTTCGCATGATCACAAAACTTCATCTATTGTTACTACGTACATAGATAAAGTAAAAATATATAGGCTCGTATTTTTTTCTCATTTCATAGTATATCTGTGAGTTTTCTAATTTTGATAATTTTTATATATTTATTTTTATATATTTATTATATAATGATTTTTGTTGATTCATGATCATTTACGAGATATGAGCGTTTAAAAAAATGCGCAATTTTACAGTTTTTTGGCTTTTGCGGTCTTTAACTCAAAATCTAGTATTGGTGTGCTCAAAATTAGTATTGTAATCAAAAGTCGGATGTTTTTATATTGATTGTGATTTTTTATTGTTTTAAAATACTTATAATCCATTTTTTAGCGAATTTTAAAAGTCAGAAACATATATATTTTTTAACGGATTTTTTCTCCGTGCTGTTTTGCATTTATTTGGCCAGTTTTTTTATTTCACCACATTTATAAGGATTGGTTTTCTATCTCAATATTTTTTTATCTAAACGTACTAACTAGAGTGGTAATTGCGTTAGAAAGACTTTCGTTGAATGCACCAGATAGCGTTGATTGGTTACGTGCGTTGATAGCGTTGGTTGGTTATCGGCGATGATATGTCATCAAGTACAACATTAATGTATAAATAATATGAAAATAAATTTCTTAGAGTCAAATGAAGAATAAACATTCAACATTACTTTACAGAACGAAATTGACAAGACAGAGTTGAAATTGAATGCAAAGGAGCTACCGGTTAGCGAAAATTTATGGAAACCTCATCAAAACCTCGACCAACTGGTGAACTTCGCGTATGAAGTTTCATCACAAGATTAACATAAATTTGATAGTAGTCAAAACGTATTGAGGCACCACTTCATTTATCGCAAATTCCAAAGCACCCACTATTTCAACAGCTAGACCAAAACAGATATATGTACATATATGTATATTACAAACATGGCTGCGATTTTTCGCAGAATCCATTAGAGTGTTTTGATTCGTCCGATTGATACTTGATACCCTCTCTCACACGATCGTTTATCCTAATGGTCGAGAGTGCATCGTAAAGCTGCCAAGTGCAACTTCGATTCGTCGTAAAGTGCAACAGACGACGAAGAATTTCGCAAAGGGGCAAACTTTGGCGTAATTAAAAATTTGTCTCGGAGTTCCACGTAGAGTTTCTATGAACTTACACGACTCGGCTGAATACTGAACAGCGTTGTTATCGAAGAGCTTTTTCCAAAGGAAAGAGGCAGCTCTTTGACACAGGACGTGACGTAATAATACGCGTTCGACTCAATCACTTCCGCTCGGATGCGGAAGTGCATTGTGCTCGTTTTGAAATTTTTAGCCTTCTACATATATTGCTTACGTGCAAATTTTATTTTTTTTGCTCGTGTAAAATGATAGTGTTTTTAGGTTTTTTCGGGTGAGTTAATTTTGATTTTGTCGTTTGAAAAATTGCAAATTGAATTTAAAAGATGATAAAGGATGAGTCCCTAGCGTTTTTTTTTTCTGTATTAGTGATAACTAGTCTTCGATATTGACCGGATGCTTGTCATATAAATCCATTAGTTTACAAACAAGAGAGAACATAAATTGGCAAACTCTGATAAAAAACAATCGACCTGGAGTCACAAATTCAAGGTCTAGCAGGAACCAGTGCGATTTTAACTCGTGACCACTTTTTTCAAAGCATTATTTATTTATTTTTACATAGATATATACCAGGAAGGCTTGACAGGAAGACCCAAATGCGCCTTCCTGGAAAATTAATTACAAACAATGCAGTATTTTTTATTATTACATAAAATTTATATTTCAATTTTATTACTAAATAAAAAATAAAATAAATCACTTTATTTACAGAAGTTGAAGAACACGAAATAGCAATTAATTAATTACAGAATTAATCCATTGAGACATCTATGGATTTAGATTTTGTATATAATTTTTACAAACTATACACACAATAAATACAGAAGATTTGTGACAACAGGAAAGATGATTTTTTGCCAATTTCGAGGAACTGTTTCAATAACGATCAGATAAAATTGGCAAACATAACAAACGATCGATTTGGAGTCACAAATACCCCCTAATCTAACCAGCAGTATGGCGGATCGAACCCACTAATCACTTGGTGCTAAACACGCTACCATTAAGCCATACTGCTGACTAACAAACTATAATGAAATGTGTTGCTTTTTATTTATATTTTAATTTATAATGTACTCGAATGGTACCCGATAGAATTTAAAATGTGTAAAGAAGGTCACAAGGCAGATAGGTGGATAGAGTTGTAAAGGGAAGTGTGAAAAGAGAAAAGAAAGAGTGTGTACGATGAGACGGACAAGAGTTATGAATGAAAGCATATTGGAGATGCCTCAATCCAGCAGTTTGGATGATGAATGTTTGTAAATGATGATGATGATTATTTTATTTTATTTATTTTATTTTAAAAAAATCAATACCACAGAGACTTGACAGGTTGCCCAAAAGCGTCAATGTGATTATAATACAAATAATAAAAATCATAAAAATTATAAAAAAAACATCATAAAAAAATAATAAAAATCATAAATAAAAAAAACATAAAAAAATAATAAAAATCATAAATAAAAAAAACATAAAAAAATAATAAAAATCATAAATAAAAAAAAAACATCATAAAAAAATAATAAAAATCAAGTAAGAAATATGTACACAAAATTAAAAACAAAGAAATAATATTGAAAAATTTATATCGTGCTATTTAGGATGTGTTCCACCAACTCAACATAACTGGCATCGAAGAGGTCCAAGTAATGTGCCTGTAAGTTAAGGAGTCGAACAGCTCTCGAGAGGGGGGAGTTCATGAGCACGTTTGATTTAGCCCTAATTGGCGAAAATATATCATGTTTTCTTAAAACTCTATGATTTTCCGGGGGTATTATGAATGTAGTCAAAGCGTTCAATGTCGCAAATAATATATTTATAAAATTATGAGCTAATAAAAATATTCTTTTATAGCTTGCAGCAAAAACAAGTGATTTGAAGATGTTTATGTATCAAATGGTTCAAAAGTTATTTACATATCAAAATGTTCGTGAATTTTCAATCAAATTTTGATAAAGTTTCCATTGAATTCAAACGAAAAATATTATTTTAAGGTAATCGGAATCAGTGAAATAAAACTCAGCGGAAATTGTGCGAAAGTGTGTACCGGTAAGCAAAGGATAAATTAAATTTTTGGAATACACAAAAACTTTCCTTCCTTGCCGAGTCCTCGCTGCGAGAGTATCGGTGTGTCCGGATCGGCGAAAGAAATTTAAGGACGCTTTTAAAATGTACGCACGAAGGTAAAATTATATTAATTAACGTTGGGATTCGCAAAAACTCGGGGGCTTTTTACGGTTTGAGGTTTCGGCGGTGAGTTATTGTGAAAGGGTTCCCCGAAAGCCGTAATTGCCACGGCAGATATGAATTCCAAGATATTTATTGCGCCCTTTAAAAGCCTAAATACAAATTTTTGGTTGCCGTAAATAAAGATGAATTCGTAATATACGCGCTCACTGTGGCTAACGCGAGCTCTCCCGAAACCCACTGAAAATTCAACGGAACACAAAAGTACTCGTAAAATAATAATTGTTATTATGACGGATGAAAAATAAATAAATAAATACGTATATAATATGTAAACGTACAAATTAAGGAGAACAAATAACCGGCGCTTCCGACAGAACGACTCGAATGTAAATAATTGCCAAAGGATTTTTGATTTGTAGAAATGAAAGGTCATTAAATTAATTCGTCCGAATTGGATGGGCTTCCTCGTACATTTTGCGCTCTCTCTACGCACACTCGTAGACGCACAAAGAATAATTTGTTGCCGTGTTTACCATTCAAACAGGGGCGTTCTGTTTTATTTGTTTGTTTTAAGGTTCATTTATATACATACATGTGTATGTACAATCTATGCAGCAAATGTCTGAAGTTGAGCGATGTAGAAATAAATATCTTCAGTACTCTATCTATGGGTGTGCTCGCACATAACTTGTATGAAAGCCCATATAGATTTAAAATACTGATGAAAAGCATTGTGTATCATTTTTTATTATGATATACTCGTCTCTCAACGCTCCGTGCGAACGGACGTACCGAAGACGTACTCTCTGTGCGAGCGCTCATAATACAGCGATACGCCATACCATCAAAAAACCCACACCTTTTAACATACACAACAAACACCTCCCACAAAACGAACACCAAAAGAACACATGTTGGCACGATATGAGGATCCAACCTGAAAAAACGACTGAAGAAGACACTGACAACTACAAGCGAAGCTCCTCAACCAGGCTGCTCTCAGACCGCTCAGATGGAGACCGAGTGGCAGTTTCCAAAACATACGGCAAAGAACGTGAAAGATGTTGCTCCTGAATTTAAAATTCAGGAGAAAAACAAATTTGAAGGGCTCTCGGAAGTTTCCGATGTCCCCAGAAGCGGTGGAAGAATCCCGCCCATCATCATGACAGCTAATGGCACTCACGGCAGCATGATCGAGTCGATCAAGAAGTTTGTAAAAGACTTCACAATGACTTACATTGGTCAAAATAATGTCAAGATACAATGTAAAAGTCTTGAAGACTTTAAAAAACTTCGGGATGGATTGATACCGGACCGACAATTCCATACCTTTTCCAGGAAGGAGGAAAAGGAAATAAAAAGTGTCGTACGTGGCTTGCCGAAATTGCCGGAAGCCGATATTAAAGATGACATCATCAGACAGGGATTCCCGGTAACCAAAGTCATACAGATGAAGACGAAGGAGCCTAGGAGCAACGCCACCGAGCTATACTTGGTGTTCTTCGAGCCATCGGTATCGGCAAAGAAGATTAAAGAAATCCGGTACATCTGTTACACAAGTCACTGTCAGTGTCGTTAAATATACTAGTAAATCTCAAAATATTACTCAATGTTTCAGATGCCAAGAATATGGACACGCTGCGAAAAACTGCAATCGGCAGGCCAAGTGCGTCAAATATGCCGGCGCTCACCTCACCGCACAATGCAATCAAGGGATAGTTACCCCTGCTATCTGATCAGGCTGTTCAGGATCTCATCCCGCTAACTTCAAAGACTGTCCAAAAAGACAGAGCTATCTGAAAATGCTGGAATCGAGGAAGAATCGAGCATCAATTGTCAAAGCCAACCCTTGGAAACTCCCAGTGGTGCAGTCACAAAATATCCCGGTCGTTAACGATCATAACTTCCCAAAGCTACCGACCATTAAAACTCCTTCACCAAATATCCCAAATATCCCTAAAAAGCCCCACCAACCAACCAATCCCAAAATTCAACCAACAACAGACCTAACTTCCATGGCGTCTATGACGAAGATGTTGAAAATCCTCCAGGAGATTCGTGCCAAGGCCAGCGGTTGCACCGACAAACTAGAGCTGGCACTCATGCTTGTCGAATATCTCGATGTCTTTGATTAACGGGAGGCGCCTGAACATTCTAGCTTGGAATGCTCGTGGACTTAAGAATAAGATTGACGAACTAGAGTCGGCGATCGGTGAGTACTGTGTTGACATAGTTTTAATCTCCGAGACCTTCTTAAAACCTCATATCCGTATTAACCTACCTAACTTTAACTGCTATCGCGAAGACCGAGAACAGCATGGAGGGGGAGTTGCCATTTTTATAAAATCCTCAATTAAACATTGTCGCGTAATAACCCCGCCACTAAAAAATTTAGAACTAACCGCCATCGAACTAACAATTAACAACACCCGTCACATAGTAGCATCCGCTTACAATCCTCCCCAAAAACGATTATTGGCATCCGATCTTAACAAAATATTTAACATTGGTAGTTCGGTAGTGGTAGCTGGTGACTTTAATGCCAAACATCCGTTATGGAGTTGCGTAAACACTGACCAACAAGGCACAACTCTTTTTAAATCCATTCAACTAACAATACAATATACTTCATATACAATCATTACAATACAATTCAGATACAATCTTACTTCATCCGGATACATACACACACTATCCCACAAATAACTCACAACCATCCACACTAGATCTTGTCCTCGTCAAGAACTGCCCAAAAATATCGACACCAAATGCCATTCAAACCCTGTCGTCTGATCATCTCCCGATAATCTTCTCAATCGACGGGAAACCCGAGGAAATCATCAAGCATAGTTGGGATTACGGGAGAGCTAACTGGCGAGAGTTCAAGTCGTACATAAATGACCAAACTATTCTAACTTCTACCACACTCACAAACAAAACAGAAATCGACAGCTCCATAATACACCTGACGGAATCAATAACTCGATCCAAACACCTTCACATACCTTCACATAAGACACAATACATTGAACACAAACTAGAGATAACTGACTTTGTTGCAAACCTAATTAAAAGTAAAAATAAACTCCGTAAAATTTGGCAAACATCAAAAAATCCGGCATTGAAAACATTAATAAATAAGCTCACATATCAAATTAAAATTAGAATCAAAGAAATCAAAAATAATTTTATTACGATTATATTTCACTATCAAGTAAGCGGAAACAATTGAAATCTCTATCGGGGGCCAAACATTGCAAAATGCCAGAGTTTCAAAGCAATCGGAATAGTTTAACCCCCCCTCACCGAAGTGGGGTATGCAAGTGCCCCAATTTTTACGTTTTTCGTAATAACTATGTGATTTTCAAAGCTATACACCCTATATTTCTTGCATTCCTAGAATGAACTACAAGAAATTTATTTTAACAGATTTTGTATGATTTAGAAAAGGGGTACAACGTAAAAAAATACATTTATACATTTCTACGTTCCAAAGTATGATTTAAAGGCGGTAACGATAAGTCATGTTTTTGACCGTTCGCTTGTATATTCTTGTTGATCGATGAATCAATGCGAGAGAGAGAGACTTTATTTTCATGAGCTATTGTTTTCGTCGCTTTTGGCGCGTGGCTATTGAGTCATGCATACGCCTGTTGGCCTTACCTATGTGCGTTTGCATGTCGATAATTGTCTTAATTTTTCAATACAAAAATAGTCAAAAACATGCTATAGGACTAAAACTTTTTATGTTGATGTATAAAATGATTAATAAGATATATTATATATTGAATCCATTTGTATTGAGCAAAGCTGTATTTTGATTAAAAACTACTGAGGTCTTACTCGACCCCGGTTAGGAACACTCGTTCCATCTCGACGCTCCGTCCTTCAAAGGTTAAGAAAAGGAAGACTTATCGTGCAAAAGTGAAACTAAGAAATTATGTCAAAAATATTATGTTGCCAAAAGAAATGTATTATGAAATGTTCTAGGTTCAAATTACAATCTCGAAGGATCGAAATATACATATACATACATACATACATTTGATCAAAAATTGAAAGCTACAATTAAAAATCGAAATTTATTTAACATTGCCGAACAGGACTAGAAGGGGAGGAATCGGAGGGGTGGTGGGATGCTTTACAAGCGTTCAGAACGATTCGTAACAATTCGCAACCTGAAGCGTAATCCAATAAAACAAGGAGACGTTGTTTGCACAAGACGAGCGTCAGTTACGATGTGCGCGGGTTAGCATAACGTGTTTCATGTACCGTCAATAATTTATTACCATTTCCCAATAGACGAGTATGGCCCTTGCGGAATATATACACACATATACATACATATTTATGTATTTATATATACATATATATGTATATGTATATGAATGTACACACGGGGGAAAATGTATTTATCGTTTGAAGGAACATACCGAAGGTCCCTTGTATAATAATACATGGGGTGCGTTTATTTTGAATCACTCCCCACTCCGATTCCCCTCACCTATCCCCTCGATCAGAACGCGTTTTGCCAATAACCGGGATGTGGAATCGGGGTGAGGCCTTCACAATGACTGATAGGTGGGTGGGTTTGCTTAAAAACAACAATTTTTATGATAAAAAATAGGGTTTGCTATGATCCGCTGAAATATGCTCGGCGGCTGACTTATTTGGTTTTAGAGACTATTTTACGAAATATAAAGTTCGTAAAATATTGCATTTCCGAATGGGCGCTCTCAGTCCAAAATCAAGCCAAAAAGCCTAAACTAAAATCTCTAGGTAATATTGAGACTTTGAGATTATTTTGTCTGCTTCGGATGTCTTCGATTACCGCGTGATTGTATCGAAATCAATTTACAAATCAAAAATTTGTTTGTTTTTACAATTTGGGAAATTGTTTTTATAAATTTAGGCTATGTGGGTTTGTTGTTGAACTCATGTTGATAATCATGAAAAATCAAAACTGGTACAATACATATGTACTCGGACAGTGTTTACAAGCGTAGTAAATTTTAACTTCAACCATAAAGTGTTTGGTTGAATTTAAAATTTACATAAAAGTTTGAAACTAGTTAGATTATTATGAAGACAAGTATGTGTTGTTTGTAATATGTATTCAAAATTTTTTTATCGAGTCTTATGATATAAATATTACCAAGATATTGTTTTTGTATAGGTATATTTTTTTACTTGTTTGAGTATGGTTTACTCATTCAAATCTTATAAGGTTTCCCGCGGCCATTTGTTAAATTTCTTCAACAATATGTTTTATTTAAAAAAAATATAATACACCAAAAGTCATTGTTTTTTTTGGATACGTGAAAATAAAAATCGTAACATATACCTGTATTTGCGTTTTTTTTTAAATAAACGTCGAAAAAAAGGTTGGGTAACAACTCGAGCGGCAAATTTTTATACGGTACGCATTCTTTTCTTTTTGTTGGGAAGGGAAGAGGGTAAGGAAGGGATGGAGGTTGAGGAAAAAAAAAGAAAACATAATGCGTAAAGGTGCGCCATGGGAAAACGTGGAAAAACTCAAATGCTTATGTGCACACGTAGAGATGGAGGGAGAGAGAGAGATGGGGAGAGAAAGACCACCCTTACGTTATTTATAGAGAGCTTTTGATAAATTCGCCGGGGGATGTTGTTATTTTTTAAAACATTATTATGACAACGGGTGAGATACTGTAATCGGTGTTTTTCTTTACGACAACGATTTCGAGGATTTTTTAAACCGAAAATAATAGAAAAAATCGTCCTAATTATACATAAATACATATGTACATATATGACGATTCATTCACTTGTAAATACGCCAATTGCAGAAAATTTTCACAAAAATATCCCGTAATAAAATCTATAAATATACATTTTAGATTAAGGTCATTTAACAAATGTAAAAATAATCAGAACCCTTTAATCCTTAATCGTTCATATTTCAAATGAAAATAATATTAGCAGAGAGCTTTAATTTTCGTATTGATAGTACATACGTACGTATATTAAAATTTGCTAGCAGTATAGCTCGTTGGTTGCATTCCCTGGATTGATCTCGATTAAAAATAGTTTATTCAAATTTTAATATATTTTATTCAAAGAATTTATCCAAATTTGGTTATTTGTGGCTCCAAGTCGGTCATTTTCAGAGTTTTTCAATTTATCTGGTTGAATTGTTGAAATGGCTCGTCATTAAATTGGGGAAAGCATTCTTTACACTATGTTACCACTATATCTATAAATTTATGTATGTATGTATGTGCCGTTAATACCGTAGATATAGTTTGGGATCAACCCGTAATGGCATCATTGAAAATAAATGAATTAAACATATAAGATAATAAGACCGGAAATGATACCTTCCCTTATAGGTATACTCTTTTTGTAAGTAATTTGTATTGTCTTTTTGTAATCAAGTTTTTGAATTAAATTATCTACATAGTTGCCAACCAAATTAGACTGAATTTTTTTTTAAATGTAATAGAAATTATAAATTTTAAATCTTAATATTTTTAAAATATTTTTACTTTAGAGGTTTTTTTATGTTTTTCTCGGAAAACTTTGGGCGTACTAAATCGGGATTTCATATCTAGAAGTTTAAGCTTAATACCAAGTTATATATAAAATTTGGTGAGCACTCGTTAACCGGAAGTGGCAGTTTTCTCTGGTTCGATTTTTCTTCCATTATTTTTTTCAACCCCTTTAACATGTGGGCTCTTCACGAGAAAATTTAATTATAATCCTTGTATTATGGTGATGAAAATAAAAAAAAAATCATTAAATTTAAACCAGAAGTGGGATTCTATCCACACCCCTGAACGTATCAAGCTGAAAATTTAATTTAATTTTTTTATGTACTAACTTAGAGATGACAAAGTTTTGGTCAGAATTCGTAAACCGGAAGTAGTAATTTTTTTTAAAACAATATTTTATTTTGACCTTTTTAATTATGTTTATCTTTTAGATATTTTATCTTTTTAATATTTATAGTGATGTTAAATAATCAAAAGAATTTAAGCAAAATCCGACAACCAGAAGTAGAACTTTTGTCTTGTGTAAGTTTCCCTACATTTGCACTCAATTTGTATCGAAAATGCTCTCATAACCGGTACGTGTGAACGTGTATGTAAATATGTTTAATTATATAATTTTGTTTTTTATCCTACTTATATTTCTCAAATGCATACATAGATAAAGTCGGGAGTTCGTTACATCCGAATTTTAATTATTTTCTTTATTATTTCGGTTGTTTGAGACTTTTCAATGAAGTTCATTAAATAATTACACATTATAACTGTTGACGTCTTATATAAATTGATGGTCTATATATGTACATATGTTAAGTGATATTACATATTGAACTTATAAATCGAAGCAACATTATACAATATCGTGATGTATTTTCTGATATTGAGTAAAAATATATAAAAAATACAAGGAAAACAAGTCAAAAGAATTCAAATATTGACACAGTTGTCATAACGTCTCGCATATAATATAAACAAAATTCACATATAATAAAAGCAGAAATATACTAGTGGACAACGAATGGGTTGAACTCATTGTGATTGTGAGAGCTGCTCGCATGGACCGACGATAAAGTTGGTAACAAAACTGCGAATTTAATCTATAATTAGCGAGAGTGTTTCGAGCAAATATTTCCGAGGGCCGAAAGAGTGAAACAATTTGTAATTAAAACGGAAAAAGGTTGCCGTGACGTACGCACGAGGCTCTGAAGGGTTGGGAGGAGGGAAATTTAGCGCGCCGAAAAGCATTTATTCGCAATGGCGTTCATCAGCTGAAAACCGCAAATTTTCCCGTACGTCGCTTTGAACTGGGCCCGCATACGTCTCGGAAAATGCACTATACGTGTTTACTTTTCATGAAAATTTCGTGCCGCCCCCGTCTTGACATTTTACCAACTCTTTTATTTCCCTTTGTATGCCCGAGTGCTTGCGAGAATAACACACGCCACTATAAACATACCTAATATTCACAAACAAACTAACATATTCACACAAGGCACTTGCAGAGGGATGCATATGTACACCACCACTTGCATACACTACGTGTATTCAACATTCGTATCGTAAATATTGTATTACATATTCGCGTATAAATTTTGCTATCTTTACACGACCATAGTTTTATGGTTTCGTGTTCTCCGCTGCCTCGGAGGCCGTATGCAATTTTGACGACGACCTAAGCAGTGGTAAATTCGACCACAATGATGTTTTGAGAATAACTCGTTGTTGTCTGTCGTGTTATACATATGCCCCTCTGAAAGACGACGAGATGATAAAAGGCAAGGTTGGGTTTAATGAGACTTGTTTGTACAATTTCACTTTATATGTATGTGATGAAGGAACTTGTGCTTTTGAACACATTTCCCCAACCTAGAAGGGACCCAAATGAAAATTTAAATAAATTTTCATGAAATGGAATGAATTGAAAAATGGTTACGGACTTGTATAATATTTTTATTTCATTACATATGTATGTACATACATACATATGTATGTATCTTAGCGTTGTATTCGCATAATATATATACTGAATTCACTTAAGATAAGATACTTAATGAATTCACCAAATACAGTTTATACTTACGTATAATAAATATTAGGCGAAAGAATCATGAAATCATATTCATATTGAAAATACGAGTACAGTGTACTCTTGATTATCCGGGAGCGAATTATGCATGCTTGAAATTAATAATTTTTTTTTCTTTTAATTTAATTATATATTTTTGCTTAATGAATTGACCAAATAAACTATATACTTACATATAATATATACATATGTAAGGTGAAATAATCATGAAATCATATTCATATTGTACGTATATATTCATATTCATATTCATATTACACAAAATACGAGTACAGAGTACTCTCGATTAACCGGGTGCAAATTATGCATTCTTGAACTTAATTCATATTTTTTCTTTTAATTTAATTACATATTTTGAACTAATTGACCAAATAAACTATATACTTATATATAATATATATGTAAGGCGAAAGAATCATGAAATTATATTCATATTGTACGTATACATATATTCATATTGCACAAAATACGAGTACGACTACTCTCGATTATTCGGGAGTGAATTATGCATGCTTGAAATTAATCCATTTTTTTCTTTTACTTTAATTACAAATTTCTGAATAATAGTGAGTAGATTTGGAGCTTTGGTTTATCAGTGGGATTTTCTCGCTAGATACGTACATGCGTTCAGTTATTTATTTAATTAATTTTTGCATTAAATTATAATCTATGTATAACAAACACGCAAAAAATTTTGATTTCTGGTCTTTTGATAGCGAATTTTCTAATCCGCCTAATGTTACAAGTTTAATTCAAAATGAACGAAGGTGTCATATCATCAATGAAACAGCAATTTTTGCTGTAGAAGATGATAACTTAATCAATTTCTGGAAAAAAAAAACAGTATACTGGATGCTTTACACGGAATAGCACAATCTTGGTCGAAAGTAAAACCAACAACACCGGTTTGATCATGGAGAAAGATTCTTCCTAACTTGAAAATAGATTTATCAGATTGTGAAGAGATGGAGGCAAGTAATAAATCGGATTAATGGAAAATTTTAAATGATTTGAAAATGTTGGATCGGGAAAATATACATACATTTATTACTACCTATATACACCCAGCGCAAAACGAAGCTTATCAGTCACAAATTTTACCGGAATGGCCCATTTTTCGCCCTATTGGGTCTCACTTTCTGGCAATTTTGTTTTTATAAGTTGTTGTAGAAAATAATACGTTGTTTAATACAATAATACAATGTTTTGAAGAGGAGTTCTAGAAAATAATACGAAAACTGTTATTTTAAATTCGTTTCCTAGTCTTTAAAAATATATCGTTATTTGCATGTGATGCAACTGATAAGCTTCGTTTTGCGCTGGGTGTACATATGTATATATGTTCCTAAGATTCTAGTAAGTTATAGTAGCTTAGCGGTGGCTGAAATGGTGATTTAACTAATTGAAAAATAATTAATCTATTCTTAAGAAGTTTATTGAATAAAAATAACGTCAAATTGAATCGCATAAATTAATTAAAACTTTTATAATAATTATTTGCGGCCAAATTCGATTAGCGAATGCAGTTTATGAAAATATAATACGTAAAGCGGCGTACGAGAAAATCCAATTACGTTTTGTGCAAAATGTAAAACTCGTATATTCGGCGCACACGTTATATAATTTTATTTTATTAATTGAAAAATCAACAGACAGGATGTACAGAGATAGGTATAAAAAACACAAAAAGTAAATAAATAATATATGTAACACCCGAGTCCAATAATAGATTTTTACAAAAATGAAAAAGATAAATATAAGGAAAACAAATTAAAAAGTAAAGAATAAAGGCATGACAAAATATGTAGTACATTGCATAATTAAACTATAGTATTAAAATATTTGGAAAAGGTTATAAGATAGAATATAAGAAGAAATTGAAATTTACAAATATAAAAAACAAATGAAAAAGGTAAATACAAAATAAACAAATGAAATGGAAAGGAATGAAAGCTATAATATGATTAAATAGCACATTACATAACTAAACTAAAGTATAAAAATAATGGAAATATTGGAAAAATAGAATAGAAGAAAAAATGAATCAATCGGTCAAGATTCTCTTGATGTTAGACCTGAATTGATGTAGGGAAATACCAAACAGATCAACCTCATTCAGCTCTCCGTTAAACATACGATAAACGCGCTGCAGATAAAAATATTTTTGGGAATTAGTATTGAAAGGATCAAGTGAAAAGAGTGTAACGCGTCTAGGGTATCGAACTGGGATTCTGAAATTAACCTTATTCAGTAAATCAGAACAATCAAGGAAACCATTTATGAGCTTAAAGAAGAATATAGCATCAGAATGTCGTCGCCTGACAGAAAGATTGTTAAAAGAAAGGATTTTTAAAATGTCGGAAACAGTAGAATGGGTATAGGTAGGAAAAAGGTAGCGTAAGGATTTAATAAATTTAAGTTGAACTTTCTCAATACAATTAATATGGGATAAATAAAAAGGTGACCAGATAATTGAGGCAAATTCAAGGTGAGACCTTACAAAGGAAAAATAAAGTAATTTTAGTACATAAGGATCATTAAAGGGTTTTGTTGAGCGGAGTAGGAATCCAAGAGATTTAAATGCTTTGTTGGTAATAAAAGAAATATGTTCAGAGAAATCTAGTTTATTATTGAGTATTGATATTGAGTATAATACAATATATGTATGTATGTAGATGATAGGTAAATACAAAAGCACGTCTGTACGCATTATATCAAACGATTAATTAACTGAAAATATGTATGTGTGTATGTATGTATATTTGAAACATTTATTATTAAAATTTCTAGTTAATAAACATACATATATTCATATGTAGGTAGTAGATAATAAACATGCATGTTGTTCGCTTAATATGTAGTAACAATGGTTTTGTTTTCTTAAATTAATTAAATTTTACTTTAATAATATTTTAAGTGCAAAAAGTCATATTTAAAATCAAAATTTTCTTTGCGAATGATGGCTATTTTCAGAAACATTTGAGTTTCCCTTACTTTTATTTCGTAGCTAAAACCTAATCGACTGTTTTTCTTTATTCATTTAAATTTGACCCCGTTGCGCCTTCCTAGACAATTAATTACAAGCATTGCAGCATTTTATAAGATAAATCTCTGTATTTCGAGAGGCTGAAGGATACAATATTAAAAATTAATTATATTGTCAATAAATTAAATACAGAAGATTTGTGACACCACGTAGGATGATTTTTTTTTTGCCAATTTTGAGGAACCATTTCAACAATGATCAGATAAAATTGTTAAACTGTGATAAGAAACGATCGAGTTGGAGTCACAAATATCCAAGTCTAACCAGCGGTATTAAAGATTAGCCCAGGATCGAATTATTCAATAATCTGTTGGTGGTAAACATCAACGCAACTACTGAGCTATACTGCTGTCTTAGTATACATATGTTCGTGTCATCAGCAAAACTTTACGTTGGACAATATTTTTCTCTCTATGGATACTCCAGCATTTAATACTCTTTGCATGATATACTTCCCACAGAAATTTAATAAATCAGGTGAAAGAATACATCCTTGTCTTCCATTTTTCACTTTAAATTTGTACATTAAAGATATTAATCCCAACAGTGTGTACCTGTATATCTGCGCTCCGCTACAAATCGCTGCAAAACATGCATGCTCATTTCGATTTCGATATTTTTCGTCTCGACGAAATTCACGACTGTTTAACCACATGTTTATTCGAAATTGTATCGACGTCGAACGTATGGATGTCTCTTTCGCACGCATATACTTTGCCGTGAGTACTGCTTGAACTTACATGAACTCTATGTCAGATTCCCAATATATGTACCTCTCCACTCGTCTTGTGATCCTGATACTTTTGTTTCGGCTTTTGCCTTTTTAAACTTGCCAGAAAGATCCAACTAAATTTTAATAATTGACAATCATCAATGCACATCTAAATGTCATCTGCGTGACCCAAGGAATATCTATCGTACATGCTTAAATTCAAACAGCTGTGAATTTCGTCGAGACGTCAAATGCCGAAATCAAAATGAGCATGCAGCCACGTCACTCATAGTGGTATTTTGCCTCAAAAGCTGGCCAAAAATCAAAAATTCAAATTTTCACCCATTGATTTTATGTTGGGATCCCAAAGTAGGTACATAAATATGATGTTAAACTGTGGACCTGGGTTAAGCTCACGAGCCAAATATAGTCGCAGTCGAATCCTGGCATTTGTGTGATACGCATGTTTTTGTTCGCGACATTTTGTTGCTAAACAACTTTCCTTGTGATTATTTTTATGCTAAAAGTGTTTTTGGTGGTATAGACGTTGAATAGAAAACTTAGTATAGACGTTGAAGAACAAGCTATATATGTACACTAGATTAAACTAAGTTTCATTCCTTTTAAAATTTTATTTTACATGTTTCGACCTGTCAACAAACCCTACTATTTTCACTTAGGTTTTCTTTACTTTTATGTACAAATTGATGTTTTTAAACGTATTGTACTTATTTTAGATGAATAAAATTTATGTGATATGAAACTTTAAAATCTTTACCATTATTCTAGAAAAACAAAGTTTGCACTAATTTGCACTTTAAAAAAATAATCAATAATAACACTGTTCGTCACGAAAAATGGTTCAGAGACGAGATATGACTTTTTTGTAGATCTATGTCCAGTAAACACGAATCTGGTAAAAAAAAATGTTGATCGCGCGATTTTTCTATATCTTGGTGTTGTTCGGTCGATGTCTCAAAATCTGTCAATTTCCTGTTCAAAATGAATATTGGAGTCTATAGTGGGGTATTACTTTTCAGCTTTCAAATCTCTAAATAGTCGTCTAGTTCAAATCAAAAGTCAAAATTACGTATTTTTCCCACTCTTAGTACTATTTTCTATTTAAACATGTTTATTGGGATAGTGTTCTGGCCAAACTATTTTTTGTTTTCGTTTAAAAGGGTTAATGGAAGTGTGCTGAATTTTAAATCGGTAAAATTGCCAACTCAAACCTCGTACTTTTATTTACTCGTATTTACATGAATCTGAATTTAATTAATAAGGATAATATATTAAAATGTCTTTATATAAGAATTAAATAAAATTATATGTTTGTAGTTTGACTATGTTTGTAGTTTGACTATGATTTATAGCAAACCCGTATATCTGTTGTATACATTATTCTAAAATATAAAAAAAGAAAGTCGTTCAAATTTGATATACACACGCAAACACACACCAAGGGCAACATTTAACGAGTACCCAAAAGCCGAGCTAAATAATTTGTTGGCGAAAGTTGTTTAACTAATTCGCGTTGAACATTAAACGTGTATAGCAGCACTCACGGCTTTCGCACACACGCACTCGACGATTTCAATTTCTGACCGGAGCTCTAAGTGTGCTTCCTTGAGAAGTTACCCAAGCCATCCGGCTTCCAGCCTCGGGCTTCGGCCACTGCTTTGATAGGACTATTAGCTGAAACCGGATGCTTTCAAGCACGTACACCGAAAGGTTTCCACGCAAGTGGAAAATAAACTTTCGAGACCGCCGGGGAAAGCACAACGCTTTTCGCGATCCGTGGAAGAAAGCATGCACATCGCATCACACGTAGCCCCATCTCAGATATCTCGAATACATACATAGACATAGGCGATGTGTACCGACTGGCAAACGAATGAATTCAAATGAAGAGGCATTCTGCGAATATTTGCGAATTAATCGTGCTCCGCGATCATTGAATAATTCGGCGGGTTGAATGTGAAGTATGCGTTTGAGCGCATTTCGTAATGCGATGGTGTTTTTGAGCAGTTAATTTATTTGAAAGACTTTCCGCAGAATGTTATCAAACATGTTCAACTTTTGATTTGGCCTTTGAGGATTCTTGTTCATAAGTTTTATTATGCGGAGTTTGAATATTGCGTAAAATACGGCATTTTCAAACAGGGACGTGGGATTGGAGCTGCGAGTTTTTGAATGTGAGTCGTAGTCCTAGATGGAATTGTTTTCAATGAATTTTAAGTCTAGAAAGATTAGGAAAATATAAAAAATGATGATAATAGTAAAAAAAAGGATATTTTTGTTATAACAGAAAATCAACAGAAAAAATATCACATTCAGACGTTGGCGACCACCTCGTTGATTATTTGAAGATATATTCATCTTTCTCCGCTTGATGACAGAAACAAGTTCCATGCCTCTCCCTATCATGCCGAGGACAGTTTCATTTGATATTTTTTTGGTCCACGAGATCTTCAGCATACGCCTGTAGACCCACATCTCAAAAGCTTCAATGCGGCTGATCATCCTGGTCTTCAGAGTCCACGTTTCACATCCATGTAGTGACACTGTCCAGACGTAGCTCTTTGCGAATCTCAAACGCGTATGAAGATTGAGATGCTTTTTTGTAAGCTCCGCCTTAATTTGATAAATGCTGTTCCAGCCATCTCGATGCGGATTCTTAGATCTTCATTTGGGTCCATCTCTTCATTTAGCCAGGTACCCAGGTATTTGAATCTTTTGACTTTTTCTAACACCCTTCCATCCAAAGTTAAATCACCGGTGTCTGTTTGCATTCTATCTACTATCATCATTTTTTTATTCTTTAGATTTAGATTTAGATTACCTAGTTAGCCAATCAAATATTACAAATATACAAAATTCGACCCAAGCTGAACTGACTACTTTCGGTAGTTATGAACATAAGCATGAGTTCCAATTTGAGATTAGGCTTTCTTCGTAAACAGATCAATCGAAATATTTATTTAAATAAATGTGCGTTTTAGCCAAATGTTCGCCATCAAAAGTGTCCATTCGGCCAAAAGTCCACGCACGGGTTATTCTACTGAGAATTTGTGGTTTTTGAAAATCATAACAATATGAAGTAAGGTTTGTTTTAATTAAAATATAATTCCATTGTATTATATTTTACATTGAACAGAAAGGTCAAAACGAAACATCCCTTATCGGTCGACGATCAATGAAAGCATAATATAATACATTTCAACCCGCACTCGAGCACTTTAACGACTTTGCTCAACGATCACTTTCTTTATCCCGCTGGGTTGGAATTAGTGTTTCGCACTTTCATAATAATCATAAAACAGAAAGCACACGTTCGTCACATATTATACACACCTACCGCACATATGAACACACACATAGATCCCGCGGGACTACATCTGATTAAGCTCCAGCTGCCGGTTAAATGTACGCAAACTGTAATAAACGAGACTTTGCTTTTAATATAAAGTTTTAATGACGCCACCTTGGCTATGGCACGAGCTTTATGCCCCGTCGGCGACGCGGTGGTCACACACTATCTGAGATGTGTCTGATGTACTTTTTGGTTTAAAAAAAAAGGAAATAATCTCATAAATGGAATGGTTTTCGTCGTCGTTGAAGAAAATTCGTCCATGCTCCTCTAACGATATAGCTAGAAGGTTTGGGTATGTGTGAAAGCTCTCGAGTTATGTATTTTAACGTAGCTATTAAATGGTATTTTGTAGAGGATGTCTTCTCAACTTGGTTAATGAAGTATAAAGTGTTGCACTTTAAATATAAGCTGTAAGATTGTAATGATTTTTACTTTTTGTAGTGAATGTACTAATTTTATATTTATTTATTTATTTTTCACAATTTCGCCATAGTGACATTACAGATTAGATCCACTATAGCTAATTTATTACAAGACATTGAAAACTCATAAAATAATTATTACATATACACATGTAAATCGAAACAATATCTGACATTAAGGCTTCCAAACCGGTTTAAACCGAAACCGAAAAGCCGGCTTTTTGACCATTTTTCAAAAAACCGATAACCGGCTTTTTGGCTCGATCTACCGGCTTTTTAAGGTTTTCTTTAATTAATGTTTTTTTCCTCAAAATTAACAATTATGAATTTTAAATTTCTATGAAAGATCAAAATAAATGTGTATAAACGCTCTTAGGTATAGGCGTATATTTCTTTGAACAAAAAAAAAACTACACTACTTTCTTTCTTGAGCGGTTTCTTTGAGATTTAGTAATGGACCAGGTCATAAACCAATAAAATATTATTGAAAGTATGTAGTTTCAATGGCCTACCCAGCTTCAGGTATAGAAAGCATCCTTATCTATCGCAAATCCTTGTACTTGAAAACATCAAAAAAAGTAGTCAAATGATTTATGGCAAAATGCATAGGAATTTCCGAAATATAATTGATTTTTCTTCGAAGGAATTGCCCTTTAAATATTGAGGCCACATACCTACTTTTATTATGGATTTAAAATGTTCGTGATCAAATGAATTTGCCGTTTCAAATTAATTTGTTTCCGAAATTTGCAACGGTTGCTTTTGGATTTTTAAGCTAAAACAGATGCGTAAAAACAACTTTGAAATCTTTTTATCTATAATATATCTAGCTCATTTAAATCATTTAATTATATGTGCGTATTTAGGATCTGCCATTTTACGACTGTGATATATGTACATATAATACAAATTTTATTATTTGTAATAATAATATAAAGTAATGATCTTATGAAAGTTCATAATGTTTATAACTTAATTTAATTTATAAAAAACTATTTTTTTGCATTATATAGATATATATTATGCAAATATATACATATTTACATTTTTTTTTTCGATATAAAAATTTTAAACTTAAAAAAATCGTATTTTTCTAAAACCGGTGAAAGCCGGCCAACGGGCTTTTTATTTGTAAAAAAACCGAAAACCGGCTTTTTATTTCGGGCGGTTTTTTGGAACCCCTAATCTTACATGCATGTCCAGATATTACAAACATCGTATAAATACGATTAATAACATTTTTCATGTAAAAATACGAATTTTTACATTCGATAAACAACCACAGAGACATCTATGGTGAGAAATCTGGCGAAACTTGGGATATAAAAATAACTCAAGGTTTGCAACAGAAAATTGGGAAGGAAAAGCCAATTTTACAGGAACCGTTTCAATGAAAATCAGAAAAATTGGCAAATTCTGAAAAGAAACGATCAACCTCGACAAACCAAGGTCTGGCCAACAACGAGATTTTTAGTGGGAATCGAATCCGTGACGTCAAGCACGAAATAATACAATAGTCACCACTAGGCCACGCTGCTGGTTGTATATGTAGATTAACAGCTTTCTATGTATATTAAAAGCTTTATTTTTTTATTTAAATTTAATTCATATCAGAAAGGCCTAACAGGTAACCCCAATCCACTTTTTCTGTCAATTGTTTCGATAGCCAGGTTCATTATTCTCCTTGTATAGTACCGCTTAAAAGAAAGTATACATTGATGTACATAGCGATCACTGTTTGATCTATGTACATATATTAAGCCTATATAGGTTAGAAAGTTTTGAAGGAAGAAACATAACATTAATATAAAGATTAAAACAAATCGCACTTTCGTACGATAATGGAGTATTTTCAAGCGTGTCTATTCCAATTTTTTTTCAATTTTGAATTTGATTTCCACATATATTGATGACCAAACTGAGCAAAATGGAAAAGTTTGAAAACGATCGAATAAGAACCCAAATTTCGTCAGACGAAATTAGACGAAAAAATCGAAAGCGAAGTAAGAAGAGGCTAGTAAAAAAAGTATATGATTTTGACGAATATATGATTATCTCAATGGTCTCACAAGTTCTATTTTTGTACATATGTACGAGTATTATATATATTTTTTTTATAAACAAAGGCTCAGACGTCAAACCGGGGTCTTTAAATAACATCGTTCGGTAGAAAAATTGCGTCAATTCCAGACGTTTGGAGCATTGTCGAATCTCACCCGGTAAGGAAAGCGTTATTTTTATCCGGGCACAAGCGTTAGTCCTTTTATTTACATTATCATTAAAAGGAACGTCGTTGCTGGGAAGCGCGTCTGGGGTGCGTTTGCAACCCCCGCAGAAAAAAACCGGGCATTCATCCTTTCACCGAAGGACGAATAAAAGTGTTGTGTTCGGCGACAGGGCGAGAGGTGGATTTTAGGTGGTTTTTATTGTTGAAATTTTACAATGGTGCAGAAAAGCGGCGGCCGAATGTGTCCCACAGGCGCGATGCCGCAAACAAAACACAAAAAGCTCTCCGAGTTGAGCTTTTCGGACTCGAATCCCGGGCCGATAAGCTCAGGAAGGCGGGGAGAGCAATTTTACACTAGGAAATTTCGCAAAACCTTTCCTCAATTATTTTTATTATTCGACGAGAATTCGCGTCGATCCTCGAAGGATAATATATAGCTTTTATTCGCCAACTTTGTGAACGTCATGTGCGCGGAAGCGTTACGTGCCCGAACTCAGATTAAATTGAAATCTGATTCGCTCGAGAAAAAATTTCAAAACGTGTCGCTTCAATTTTTATTTAAAGCCAACGATGGAGATGCCCGGCGTTAATCGGTCGGATGAATGTTGGGTAAAAACCCTTCAAAAACGGGATCTGATGTAATCCAAAACCACACCACGAAATACTAAATTTTCATTGTTTTACATACACATATGTAAATATATGTATATAAATATAGTAAACTCGTCGCTTTAGGTTTAGAGCAATCTGTAAAGGCAAATTTCAAGTTATTTAGCGTCTTGAGGTTCGCCAATTTGTGTGATAAAATGGTACAAAAATTTCTCTATAGAAGTCTCTGTAGATAATTGTATGAATTTGCATTATATTATGTTATAAAATAATTATATTATGCTATATATATATATATATATATATATATATATATATATATATATATATATATATATATATATATATATATATATATATATATATATATATATATATATATATATATATATATATGATCAATCGGTCTTTCGTGTCATGCGGGGAAGACGTGCTTCTGCGTTCTTCCCGCTATTACTCGCTTAAACCCGGCTATTGCACGAAATTTAACTTAACCATCTAATCACTTATTTTACTAATTGCATCCTAGTATAATTTAAGCGTAAAAATAAACAGCAAATCGGTCGTAAAAAGCGGTTTTATATCAGTTATTTCGAAAAATTTTGTGCTAATTTTTGTGTCAAATCGGTGTCAAACGAGATACATCTCCCTACCTGAATACAAAAAAAGGGTCCTTCGCCAGTCAAGTCGGTCCCACAGAAGCAATAAATCTTCCACATAATTGCTTCCAGCCAAAAATCTTTAACGAACTTTACTTAATAGAATAATAGCAAACAGAAACGGTGTTTCCCAACTGTCTATCAGTTCTTTTTCATATTTAAATTATATTAAAGTAATTCGTGTAATTTTATATTCTTTACTAAAGTTATTATTAAAATATTAAATTGCAAACCGCACTCACATATATAAATCCGTTGTCTCCAAAGAGGCGTCTCACGATAAAGATCTGTAAAAAAGATCTGTAAAAAAGTAGTATAACAATTGCTAATCTATTATTATCATAACTAACTACTTTCACTTACAAAGTAACCCTGTTAAATGGCATGTAATAACTCATAAGTGATCCAAGTGATACCTAGGATGACTATCTGCCAAAGCTGACCACAGAGAAGAGTCTATGGCGGTAAGAACTCACTCCTTGAATGGAAATCTCTCTCAAGTACCGCCTTTTTCTCAACACATCTTGGATAAATGCGAGAAAAATAATATCCAAACCTCCAACAAGGTAAGAGTGACGATGGATGATAGCTTAGCTAATAGAAACCTGTATTTAGCCACGTACAATGTAAGAACGTTATCGAGTGAAGGAAGTGTGCTTGCATTAGAGAATGAACTAGAAAGTATCAAATGGGATTTAGTAGGACTTAGCGAAGTAAGACGAAAACAGGAAAACCAAATAATCCTAAAAAGTGGCAACTGTCTCTACTGGAGAGGGCTACCAAATGGTAGAATAGGAGGAGTAGGGTTTCTTATCAATAAGAGAATAGAAAGAAATATTATAGAAATAAACGACATATCGGAACGTATATGCTATGTAGTATTAAGAATCTCGAGCAGGTACACTTGTCAAATCTTCCAAGTGTACGCCCCCACATCTAGCCACCCAGACGAGGAAATAGAAGACTTCTACGAAAAACTACAGGGCGCATACGATAATAGCCGCCACCACTTTAAAATAATCATGGGCGACTTTAACGCAAAAATAGGACAAAAGGCAAACACAGAAAGAGCAGTAGGCAATTTTGGTACCGGCCAAAGAAACGACAGAGGCGATCGCCTCATAGAATTCGCAGAACACAACAGGCTCTTCATCACTAATTCATTTTTCAGGAAAAACACCAACAATAAGTGGACTTGGGAGAGTCCTAAAGGAGACAGAAACGAGATCGATTTCATCCTAACAAATGCCCTGCACTCCGTTAAAGACGTTAGTGTTTTAAGTAAAGTAGATATAGGTAGCGATCACAGATTAGTCCGTGCCAAGATGGCCATTAATATAAATTGCGAACGTAGGAAATTAATAAAAGGATGCAGTAACTCTCCAGATTTCGCTCAACTAAGGTCTAGGAAAAAGGAATTCGAACTCGAACTTGGAAATCGATACGGGAAATTAAACCCAGAAGCAGACATCGAGGAATTGAACACTGTAATTAGTTCGGTTCTAACCTCAACAGGTAAGAAATTAGGTGGATTCAGGAAACAGATTAAATTAAGCAAAATTTCAGCGGAAACAAAAAACCTAATTAAGCATAAAAGGAATTTAGATAGGGATAATAATAAGCAAGAATACAATCTAGTAAATAAGGAAATTAAGAAGAGAATAGTCAGGGATGTCAGGGATTTTAATAGCAAGCTAATAGAAAATACCATTAAGAATAACCGTAGCCTGAAAAAGTGCAAACAGGATCTTTTCTTAGGCAAAAACCAAATGATCGCAATCAGATCAGAGAGCGGAGTAATAATTAGGAATAGAGAAGAAATCATAGACAGAGTTTACACGTTCTATGCAAAACTATACGAGAACGACAACGGCCAATTCCCCACTCTGGAATCGACACACGGCCAAAGGGTTCCTGCAGTATTGCCTAGCGAAGTAGAGGCCGCGCTAAAAACTGCAAAGAATGGTAAAACCCCAGGGGAAGATAATATTCCCATTGACTTACTAAAATGTGGCGGCCCCCCCCTAATTAATATCTTAGCTAGGCTTTTCAGCAAATGCATCCAGAACCAAGCTATACCAGAAGGATGGAATAACGCAACTATCATTTTAATACACAAAAAAGGCGACAAAAGCGATATCAAGAACTACCGACCCATTAGTCTACTTTCAGCGGTCTACAAGCTCTTCACGAAGGTTATTACAGAAAGGCTGAAGAATATCCTCGACGAGAACCAACCTATAGAGCAGGCAGGGTTTAGGGCAAATTTCAGCACAATGGACCACCTCCAAGTAGTTGGCGAACTAATCGAGCGCGCCAACGAATATCAACGGCCATTGTGCCTAGGTTTCGTCGATTATGAGAAAGCCTTCGATACAGTTAGTCATAATGCAGTACTTAACGCTCTAAAAACACAGGGAGTGCCGGAACCCTATGTGGGACTGTTAGCTGCAATATATAAGAATGCCACAGCTTCGGTTAAAATTTTTTCAGGTACAGATAGATTTAGCATAGGAAAAGGAGTAAGACAAGGAGATACAATCTCGCCCAAGTTATTCAATGCGGTGCTTGAGGGAGTTTTCAGGAAATTGGATTGGGATACAGCCGGAGTAAGCATCAATGGTCGCTTTTTGAGTCACCTTCGGTTCGCAGACGATATAGTTTTAGTAGCTCGTGATTCAGCTGACCTACTTATCAGACTAACACAGCTGGACAGGGAAAGTAGAAAAGTAGGATTAAAAATTAACGTAGATAAGACTAAACTAATGTTCAATAGTTATTGCATGCCTGATAGCATCCCCCTAGATGATAAACCAGTAGAAGTAGTAAATAGTTATTTATATTTAGGTCAAATAATTGACATGTCTGGTAGTAAAAATGAAGAGATAAAGAGACGTATGAAATTAGGGTGGAGTGCATTTGGACGGATGAATGCTGTTTTTAAATCAAAAATGCCACTCTGCCTGAAGAAAAGGATCTTTGATCAATGCGTTTTGCCAGTGATGACGTATGGATGTGAAACTTGGACACTGAACGCCAAGATGCAAAATAAAATCCAATGCACTCAAAGAAGTATGGAACGCTGTATGCTTGGCATAACGAGGAAAGACAGGAAGCGGAACACGTGGGTGAGAAATATGACAAGGGTAGTGGACATAGTGAATAGAGTGAAGAGATTGAAATGGCAATGGGCGGGTCACGTAGCTAGGAGGATGGACGACAGGTGGACAAAAGAAGTGCTTGAATGGTACCCGAGAGAAGGCAAAAGAGTAAAAGGAAGACCGCAAGGAAGATGGGTGAACGAAATTAGGAAAATGTGCGGAATGAGATGGATGAGTGTTGCGCAAAACAGAGACGAGTGGAAGCGTGTTGGAGAGGCCTTCATCCAGCAGTGGATGGCGAATGGCTGTAAATGATGATGATGATGATATATATATATATATATATATTTATATATATATATATATATATATATATATATATATATATATATATATATATATATATATATATATATATATAAATATAAATAAAATTTTAACCGAAGCTGTGGCATTCTTATATATTGCAGCTAACAGTCCCACATAGGGTTCCGGCACTCCCTGTGTTTTTAGAGCGTTAAGTACTGCATTATGACTAACTGTATAAACCCAGAAGCAGACATCGAGGAATTGAACACTGTAATTAGTTCGGTTCTAACCTCAACAGGTAAGAAATTAGGTGGATTCAGGAAACAGATTAAATTAAGCAAAATTTCAGCTGAAACAAAAAACCTAATTAAGCATAAAAGGAATTTAGATAGGGATAATAATAAGCAAGAATACAATCTAGTAAATAAGGAAATTAAAAAGAGAATAGTCAGGGATGTCAGGGATTTTAACAGCAAGCTAATAGAAAATACCATTAAGAATAACCGTAGCCTGAAAAAGTGCAAACAGGATCTTTTCTTAGGCAAAAACCAAATGATCGCAATCAGATCAGAGAGCGGAGTAATAATTAGGAATAGAGAAGAAATCATAGACAGAGTTTACACGTTCTATGCAAAACTATACGAGAACGACAACGGCCAATTCCCCGCTCTGGAATCGACACACGGCCAAAGGGTTCCTGCAGTATTGCCTAGCGAAGTAGAGGCCGCGCTAAAAACTGCAAAGAACGGTAAAACCCCAGGGGAAGATAATATTCCCATTGACTTACTAAAATGTGGCGGCCCCCCCCTAATTAATATCTTAGCTAGGCTTTTCAGCAAATGCATCCAGAACCAAGCTATACCAGAAGGATATATATATATATATATATATATATATATATATATATATATATATATATATATATATATAAATATATATATATATATATATATATATATATATATATATATATATATATATATATATATATATATATATATATATATATATATATATATATATATATATATATATATATATATATATATATATATATATATATATATATATATATATATATATATATATATATATATATATATATATATATATATATATATATATATATATATATGTATATATGTTATAAAATAAATAATTATATTTGCATTATATTATTTTATAAAACAAGTTTTTATGTTATAAAATAATTCATTCAAATAATGAGTAAAATAAAATAAAAATTACTAAAACGGTGCAATACACATGTATGTAGCTATTGACATAGAGACGAAAATCATCATATGTACATATTTGACGATTTTGTTATTTTTTTCCTATATCTCATATCTAAAAAGAATTGAGTCCAAATATGTTGAGATTAAATTATGCAATTTTTGTTATATGTATGTATATAACAAAAAGCCAGCAGTATGGCTTAATGGTAGCGTGTATGTTTAGCGATCAGTGGGTTCGATCCGCCATACTGCTGGTTAGATTTGGGGGTATTTGTGACTCCAAAGCGATCGTTTATTATTAGAGTTTGCCAATTTTATCTGATCATTGTTGAAACGGTTCCTCAAAATTGACAAATATCATCTTTCCTGTTGTCACAAATCTTCTGTATTTATTGTGCGTATAATTTGTAAAAATTATGTACAAAATCAAAATCCATAGACGTCTCAATGGATTAATTCTGTAATTAATTAATTAATTAATTGTTATTTCATGTTCTTCTGCTTTTGGAAATACCGTGATTTATGTAATAATAAAATGCTGCATTGTTTTTAATTTATTGTCCAGGAAGGCGTATTGGGGTCTTCCTGTCAAGCCTTCCTGGTATACATATATCTATGTAAAAATAAAATAAAATATTATTTATGTATTTATATATAAATATATATTTATTATTATTTCTTTGCTTAATATATGTACATATGTATGTAGGTATAAGTGAACATTTCGAATTAAACACTGGGAAAATGAGAATGTCAACGTGTCAAGCCAAACTTGTAAAAAGTTTATCTTGGATATTATCGTTTCAGAACTTTTACACGTCGCTTACAATCCGTATACAGGGAAGCTGAAGCCGATATAACGCGAACAAAAAATAAATAATTAAAATCGCACAAGAATCGCAACACACAAAAGCCTACATTCTACCTACATATATGTATGATATAAACACGACGTAATCAATTTATTTATTGTTTATAAAAGTATAATACAAGTAGGATAATAAATTCATAAGTAGGATTTATTAAGGGTCGATTCTTGAATATATATTTTTTTTAATTAAAAGTTTTCGTTTAATATCTGCCGTTTTTGGTTAGACGTGAAAGCGGATAGTTTTATAAGCATTCACGGCACTTTAAGACGTTTCAACGTTTCATTCTCATTTAACTTCAAAGTCCTCCTGAATTTCATCTCGTCGACGTACTTGGAGTTTCTTTAGAGGTCTTTCGTCGTCTTTTGGATACGATTTTCAAGATTCCCTTTGTTTTATTGGTCCACTGAGTTCTCTCGGTACGATGCGATGCCTCCAAATTTACCGAATCCTTTTTAATGGAAAACTTTAGAATAGTTTTAATTCAATTAAATCAAATGAATCCAAAGGAAAAATGCGCATGAATATGCAAATAACATATGTATGTATATACGTAATACACACATATGTATATGGACTATTTCAGTTAGTTTGTGAGTATAATCGGATTTAAATGGAAAATGAGGAGAAATATAAAGGGTTATCCATTTTTTTATAATAGCAATACTTTTTGTAGGTTTTCAAAGGAATCCCATACTAATGATTGGATTACTTGCATACCATTGCTTTTGAATTTTACATTGTTTGTCAAAACGCTCATTTATAATATTTTTACTTGTACTAAACCAAAGTAATTGAGAAAAGAATAAAAAAAATATATCCATCACAAATAAAATCCATTTATAACATGTATATATTAAATTTATGTATACAGCTTAAATTGATTGCAACAAATGTATAATTTGTTTTTACGTGTGAAAATTGGACTTTTAAGGAAAGATTATCTGAAAAAAACCATCATAAAAAATCTTTTTAAAAAGGAGCTTTTATTTAGTAATGTGAAAAAACCTAAATAAAAAAACTGAATTATAAAATTAATTGCAATAAAATGGGAAAAATAATGCACTTACATGGAAAAAAAATTGTATGTATATGAATATTCCTTACCTATAAAAGTTGAATATGAATATTTCTTCTCCCCAAAATATTTTTTCCGGACATTTAAAATCTTGCGGCGTATATAACAAATATTTAATGGGTATGACATCGACTAATGATGGCAATGGCTACACCAACCAAATCAAAGTCATCTCTTGGATGACCTGTCAAACGTATCTACGGATTACTACGATTCATTTTTCCACCACGACATCCAAAATATCAATGTAGGAAGTTTCAGGCAAAAGAATCGAAATATCTGAAGTGGCGAAATATCGGATCTATTTGATGATCGGAAGTGATACCTTGTCCAACGGGGCAAAGAGTCATCATAAATAAAAGCTTTCAAAAATATATGTGCTTGAAATTATAATAAGGGATCAAAAGTGGAATAAATGGGTGATGAAACAGTGAGATTTTCATGTCATCTTATATATTTAATAGGTTTCAATATAAGATAAATATACATTTGTTTTGTTTTGCCGCCCCTTTGAAGCGTGCCGCCCTTGGGCCGTGCTTTGGTTGCCCGTTTTAACGTAACGCCACTGGTTGTGTACAAGGATTCGAAAGGCATACTTCTTGACACCACCGAGTAGCGGGATAGAAAGCTGGTGAGATATTTTGTTGGCGAATGTGCGAACGTGCTTTTCCATTTTCAAACATGCACCCAGTGTACTGTGTGCTGTGGTGAGGCTGAGGAAATGAGTTGGTCACAAGCTACTCGGAAAATCATGTCATTTTCACAATTTCAGCTTCTCAGACTCGGTTAGCTTACCGCGAAACTGTCCCACAGACTATCAAATACAATCGCAAATGACGTTTGTACGATCGGTATAAATATATATTCTACAACAAATATGTATATATAAAAATAAAAGATGATATTATGGTTCGCTTTAAAATGAAACTCGATTTTGATTCAGTTCCAGCTTACATAATGCATCAATTCAATAATAAATGTCACATTTCTACACTACCATAGAATGTTCAATGTGATATTGATAATAAATACTTCTAACATAATTATCTGTATTGTTATTTGAAACTTTTTAGGATAAACATGTTCTTGCAATTGGTTGTAATTAAACTCTTTTTCATACACCATCTGCATGATATGCATTCGTCATTCATAACAGAATCTTTAAATTTGTCAGGTCATTGTATCAAGTAATCGTGTCAACTCATAGGGCATGCAATTGTCTTTATGACAGTACATTCACCCGTATGATTAAGAATAGTTCTTAGAATCAGAATCAGTTATGAGAATCAATACAGTTTTGAATAATGATTGTATACTTTTTTTAAGTGTAAACGTATTTGGATAAATTGAATCGATTGACTAATTAATAATAACCAAACTCAAAGAACATTTTTTATTTTTTTTATTTAATCAAATCATTACTGTGTGTTAAACATGATTTTAAGTAAAATTTGACGTAATTGGATTTATCTAATTTTGTTATAAAAATGTAAAGCTAGATTTATATCATGCATTTCTATTATAAATTTGAATAAATCCAACAAATTGTATGTACATAGATATTAAAATATACTAGAATATTGAATAAAAAACACACAAAGGAAAAATTTGAATATGAAAACAAGACAGGTAAAATTATGTTGAAGATGTAACAAAACGTATAAATTTATATGTATCTTAAAATATGAGCGAATGGGAGGGTGGTGCCGAACCCTTCGCTCAACAATGAATATTATGTATACTATAGTATATATGTAGTACATATGTAGCTGACAATGATAATGATCATGTTATACTTGTACTTTCCTTATCTTAAAAGTATGCACAAACTTCTCAACCATGCGAGAAATGCTGGTAAACTTTGCTGGTAGCGAAGACTAAACCTAACGTACGAAAATAGCAATTCGCTCGATTAGCCTTTTGCATTCGCACTCTGGTGCATTTCTGAAACGTACATATGTTGTATATTTATACACGATGGAGTGGAAGATTCGTATCGTAAATGATACAAGTAACAAGTGAACCGAAGGATGGGGAGAGACACGAGGGGTGGCTTTCCCCGCCCTCTCAGTATCGGGTATTCTCCGAGTACATACAGCTTGGGGTGAACTATAAGAACAAAACTTGCGCGAGTTACGAGCTAGCTGGGTTCCGCACAAACTTGTGTTCTGGCAAGTCATGACTTCGCAGGCTAAGGGTCAACGTCTCCAAAAACCACCCCCATCCACCCCATCGCGAGATGAAGTTACTGGAATAGTTCACACTAGGGGGCAAAAACCGCAAACGAATCCATTTCGACTTCTCAAATCTTAAAACCCAGAATGAACAGGATCGATTTCAATTTTATATCAGGTGTATCTTCAGATTAGGGGGTCCAGGTGCAATTTATTATTACACGGGGAAAAATTCTAGTTCGCCGCAAACGGCGATAAAACTTTTTGATTGGGGTAACTTTGAGGCAACTCAGGATTGACCAAACTTTTTTTGCGTGCCTTTACTTTTTTTCAATTAGCAGCGTTCAACGGTTTCGCGGTGCTCTCGTTTGTTTCCACAGAGAGGCAGTTCCGGTTTGCAAAAAGCTCTCTCGTGCGAATATGATGGGGTACATCATCAGGGCTAAAGTTTGACTTTGTTTGAAACCAAATAAAAATGTCGGGGAATTTTACTGAGGAAGCGAAAGAATGGTTGTGCCAAATTGCACTGGAGCGTTGGCTTATATGTATGCTGTGAAGTGATGATAAATTCAGCTTCAATAGGCTGCAATCATTCTATCGACTTAAGAACATTGCGATATATCTTAAGGTGAAAGCTCAATAATTTTATGAGCTTGACACTTCTGAATTTGAATGTACATTTAATTATTACCAGTAATATTTTTATTCATTGAATTATGTAGCTATACATAATTTTTTATTTAATTTATTTTTTATTTAGTAGCTATACATATTTAATATACAGATATTTATAATGAAAAGTTGCTTTCAGTATATTAAGAGGAAAAGACCTCCAAAAAAACTTCAAACAAATAAAGTAATATTAATCTGGGATGACAGTAAAGATAATAGTAAATTTGTTGCTCAAATTATGCATCAAGATATTAAAAAGATTTTCATTTAACTATACTAATTTAGATATTTTATATTAAAGGTATTCAAAATATTTTTTTATAAATTGATAGTCATATATAGTAGGTACATATATAGTTTATGTAGAAATATGCACAAAAAGAAATGTTGTCGGAGGAAAAACTTATGTGAGTTTGCCGCAACCTTAAAAGAGTAACATCACATTCACATTTGAAAATAGCATGTATTTTGCACATAATATTTACATGTGTATATGAATAGTCATATATATATAAAACAATGCATGAAACTCTCCAACTGCTCGAGGTTTTCGTGAGAATAGTTTAACTTAAATTTCCTTTCAGTCCTTTCTCAAATATGATCTTCAATATAAATAATTGTACAGAATTATATAATACATGCACATGTAAAATCCAACCACACTGATGTGTGTTATGTAACATAAAAAATATATACATACATATGTATGTAATTTGAAGTTGTTTAATCACTAAGCTAATTAGAAACATTCAAGTATAAGTGTGAATAAAAATAAATAAGTGAATTTAATGGGTAAAATAAAAATAAATTCAGTACAATTTTAAATAACAACATTGTAGCTGTTTTTTCCGGTACATATTATGCATCTTATGGGTATTGTGTAGTATTGAAAAACTTCAAATCAAAACAAGCTTTGAAAAATATCAACACTAACTTTGCGACGTACTTACACTCCATATTGTATACATTATTTTCGAAAGTTTATAGCCGTATTATATAACGACCCTACGTGAAAATTTCCCTCATACAGTCCACATCTCCAGTACATTATCACACACAATCCCCAGCGCGGGAGTGGAGCTTTTCCAACTCTTCACAAAATCATTAGCATTATGGAAAAAGTTTTCCCGGCCACAACCACGCTATCATTCCGACCTCTACGACCGCAAACATTGCCCGATTAACCCTCTCAAGTCCAAACTTGTACGTCACTCCAAAATGCACCGTCGAGGGTTGGTTATGGTAAAATATTTTGACACGTGTGCGAAAATCGCAGATTTGACTACCTTTTTTATGGACACGTCTTAATATTATCTTATCGCCGGGGGTTGGACCTTTTTGTTCTTGGCTCTCGACCCCTTCCAGACGTTTGATCTGATAGTGGCTTAGGGGTGGGTGGTTAGGGGTGTCCTAACGCGGCGCCTTCTTTATCTGTGTCCATTCATTCCATCACCCCGGCTTATCCTGATTAAAAAACGTGCATATTTTCTCCGCAAAACGGCGGCGAATAATAAAACCGGTATGGATACGGCTGAAAAAAATAGAAAGAAAGAAAGATACAACTCGAGCATATTTTCTGCGAGCGGCAAAAGGTCTAAATTGCGTCCTTTTAAATGGTTCGTCTGAACCATAAAAAGTATTTTATTTTCCCTTTCGATGGTTATGTACCGGGCGATAAAAGTGATTGGTGGTCTTATATCGCTTAATTAAGTATCGCGGTTATTTGTAAGAAGGTTTCAGGAACACCCTGCCCTTCTCTCTCTACCGTTCTCCGGCTGCGATAACAGGCTTTGACGGATACGAAAGGATCTCCCCCTCATCCCTCTTTTACTAATAAAAACGCAATAAAGCGATACGTCCCGGAAAATTCCGGTTAAACGTCGCAAAATACGCGGCTTTAGGAAAGTTTCCGAACGTATGCACACATACGAGATGAAATAAACGGACCAAGTCTAATAAAATGCACGGCCTTTTAAAGCCAAAATATTCGGGTCGTCTGAAACGAGTGATCTAATTTTATATCAAGGGCTTGCATGTGAGAGAATACCACGTATGAAATATCTATTCATAATGAATTTTCCATTCATTTTTGGCGTGTAAATGTACTTTAATATAATATACATATATACATATATGTACATACATATATGAATTTTAATATTGCAACAATGATAATATGTATATCATTATTTCTTAAAATTTAAATCTGAACATACATAGTAGGACTTAAACATAAACACCTTTAAAATTTAAATGTTAAGAATAAGTACAGATATGTTTTTACATATTGAATTCCATTTATCTTCTTCTAATATGTTTATGTATATTTTGGTCTTAAAATTGATTTTGTAATGAAAAAATTCACAATTTTCAATTTAGATCCAAAAATAAGTAACCCCTTAAGCTCAAAGAACTTTAGCTTTGATCGAAGACTGAGAAATTACTCCAAAAAGTATCATTATTTATATTTATTTCCAACTTTTACCCTCCCAATGCTCGTCAAAAGTTTATTTATATTTTAATCAAAATTTTACTATACAGAATAATTTAATAACAATTGCATTTGAGTAATAAAAATGTTATAGTACTAAATTATTTAATATCATCTTAAAATGTTGAACTTTAATCTCGATGTTAGACGTATGAAGACTTAAAAACGATGTATAATAAACTATTCCTTATCATACTTATTCAGGATGAATTCATCTGCTCGGAATATTTAAGATCGTATAAAATCTGCCACATTATAATACATACTTATGTATAATATAATATATGAACAAAAACTTAAAAAATGTATTATTTCATAGAAAAACTCCACATTAATCGATCTGTTTATTAAAATCAAAACAATTCAATTTTAAAATACAAATTTCAATAGTTACGTGGGATATTCTAAGTACTCAAAGTATTGAGGTAATTGTATATTAATTATTTTATACTCGAATCAGGGTTAGTTCATTTTTCGTAGAGGCTTTCGCCGGGAGCGTTTTGTGTGTTTCGCTTAGAGCCGTTTTCTATTTACTGCGTAAACCTAATTTAATTCAAAAGAGCAAAACATACACGACGGCTCTCTCTCTCTTTATCTGAGTATGTGTGTATCTAAGCGTAGAATGTAATGGATTGTGAATAATTAGATTCGGTTACATCAAATTAGTAACTTTCTAACCGTACTAACGTACTACATTAGAAAATTGCCACAATAGCGCGCAATACGACACCGTGGGATTATTTAATTAGTCATGATACGAAATACTTCAAATTATATGAACTAGGTACATACATAGATACATAGGTATGTTGCATATTTGATACGTTTGTGTTTATTCCATAAATCGTATTAGCGAATGTGGCGCTATATAGATTGCAAAATAAAATTGTCCGACGTAATTTGTGCAAATTTGATTAATTCGGTGGGATGATTAATTTCGCGTCTATATAGTATAAAACGCACTAATTGGATCAAAGCCAGTAGGGAATTTGTCTTCCCTTTCGTCAAATTATTTTATATTAGTGTGTCAAGTTGACCACTTAACAAATTAACCAATTTTGTTTAATTGGAAATAAATTTCGAGGCGTTTTGTGCAATTTGAGCTTATTGTATATTGTATAATATAAAACAAAGTCTAACTTGGTTTGAGAATATGATATAAATAGTTTTTATTTATATAAATATTAAACATAGAGATATTATATATATATATATATATATGTACATATGTATAAGTTTCAGTGAAACTGTTATTGTCATTGAAATTATAATTTCACTGACTCAAGCAATGAGTACGGATATAACAATAGAATTACAACGTACTACCAACCGTAACACCTAATTTTAAATAAAAAAAACCATTCCTAACTTTACCTAACCAAACCAAACCTTAAATAAATAATTTTTGGATGCATAAATAAGATATGTTGATGTGTTTGCTTCCGCATCCAGTCGCATACATGTGGCATCAAAAAAAGCCAAATTGAAGCAGATAGTGGACCATAAGGAGAGTGGGAATGGACAGGAGCGGGGTTGCGGGGTGACGTGTGAGTGCGAGTTCGGTAACGGAGTGGGGATAGAGAGGAGCGGGGTTGTAACGTAAGGTGGCGCGATTCGTAAAGGCGACGCACTATTACCCAACTGTGAAAAATCATAATTTCACTGATAGAAATTTCGGTGAAAATGTAATTGGATATGATTTCACTGAATTTTACTTTTTATTATTACTACTTCAGTAATAATAAAAAGTATTTAAACATAAAAAAAATGGATAGATGAAGTATAAAAATACACTCACACGAGTTAGATATTTTTTGAAGTATGTACTTACGATGTAATCATCAATTTCTGAGACTTTCAAACTTTGCGGTCAACATGAATTCGTCTTAAGATCAAAAAGAGGGTTTGAAGGAGCGACGATTGAAAACGTTTCGGTAGTCGACGGTTTTCCAGCAATCGCTGTTTGTGTTTGTTCCCTGATTATTTCCCGGCCGATACAAAACTTTGTGCTTCACATTCGGCTGCTTTGTATGCGGTATAGGCCACTATACAAAATGTGTATAAGAGTCGGGAAATCTTACCACAGCACCTTTCGGCGGGGGCGCGGACCCTCGTCGCGCTTTTCCGCTTTCCCTTGCAGCGAGCCGGGAAATTTTAATGAGTTCCTTTAACGAAACCGAATCGGCCGATATTCGTGTGATGTGTGTGTGCATGTGTGTGAAAGTCCTTTCTCTCGATTCACTCCCCCTAACCCCTACGTATCGATCACAAACTTCAGACGGTAATAAATTAGAAGACGTACGAACGCTGACAAACGAAAGCCGATGAGCCGAATAAATAGTCGACACAGATATGTGTACACGTTCATTGAGTGGGCTTTGAAATCCACCCCATAAATTTCAGTTATAAAATACGGACTATCTGAATGAAGGCCTCCGTAGGGTATTGCAATGTTTTAAAAATGTAATTTAAGTGTGATGGTACTTTGAAGTGAGAGCATTGCTCGGTTGAAAGTGTTGAGAGCATAAAAAGTACCAAAATCGCACATAAAAATGTATGTTTTTTGTTTTTATTTGAGATTTTGATTTATATAATTGATAGTCCTTATTTATTAGGAAAGATCCTATTCCAACGATCAATCACAACCCTCCGTAATTCTTCATTATATCATATTAATTCCTGTTCTACGAACTATTCCTGTAATTTCTTTTATGTAGATTTTTCTTTTATTTTAACAATATTCTCCCTTATATATGTAGATCCTTCCTGTTATTCCTTTAAATATATATTGTTTGATCAATTTTCTCAGTACTTATTATATACACATATGTATATACATACATATATGTATATATATCCCATATCTGCCATTATTCAATTATTTTCTTCATTGTTGTTTCTAAGTTTTAGAAAGTTTTTTTTATAAATGTTATAAACATACGTAGTATTGTTGTATATATATATATATTATATATATATATATATATATATATATATATATATATATATATATATATATATATATATATATATATGAGGAGTTCGGTCTTTCGTGTCATGTGAGGAGGACGTGCTTCTGCGTTCCTCCCGCTATTACTCGCTTAAACCCGGCTATTGCACGAAATTTAACTTAACCATCTAATCACTTATTTTACTAATTGCATCCTAGTATAATTTAAGTGTAAAAATAAACAGCAAATCGGTCGTAAAAAGCGGTTTTATATCAGTTATTTCGAAAAATTTTGTGCTAATTTTTGTGTCAAATCGGTGTCAAACGAGATACATCTCCCTACCTGAATACAAAAAAAGGGTCCTTCGCCAGCCAAGTCGGTCCCACAGAAGCAATAAATCTTCCACATAATTGCTTCCAGCCAAAAATCTTTAACGAACTTTACTTAATAGAATAATAGCAAACAGAAACGGTGTTTCCCAACTGTCTATCAGTTCTTTTTCATATTTAAATTATATTAAAGTAATTCGTGTAATTTTATATACTTTACTAAAGTTATTATTAAAATATTAAATTGCAAACCGCACTCACATATATAAATCCGTTGTCTCCAAAGAGGCGTCTCACGATAAAGATCTGTAAAAAAGTAGTATAACAATTGCTAATCTATTATTATCATAACTAACTACTTTCACTTACAAAGTAACCCTGTTAAATGGCATGTAATAACTCATAAGTGATCCAAGTGATACCTAGGATGACTATATGTCAAAGCTGACCACAGAGAAGAGTTTATGGCGGTAAGAACTCACTCCTTGAATGGAAATCTCTCTCAAGTACCGCCTTTTTCTCAACACATCTTGGATAAATGCGAGAAAAATAATATCCAAACCTCCAACAAGGTAAGAGTGACGATGGATGATAGCTTAGCTAATAGAAACCTGTATTTAGCCACGTACAATGTAAGAACGTTATCGAGTGAAGGAAGTGTGCTTGCATTAGAGAATGAACTAGAAAGTATCAAATGGGATTTAGTAGGACTTAGCGAAGTAAGACGGAAACAGGAAAACCAAATAATCCTAAAAAGTGGTAACTGTCTCTACTGGAGAGGGCTACCAAATGGTAGAATAGGAGGAGTAGGGTTTCTTATCAATAAGAGAATAGAAAGAAATATTATAGAAATAAACGACATATCGGAACGTATATGCTATGTAGTATTAAGAATCTCGAGCAGGTACACTTGTCAAATCTTCCAAGTGTACGCCCCCACATCTAGCCACCCAGACGAGGAAATAGAAGACTTCTACGAAAAACTACAGGGCGCATACGATAATAGCCGCCACCACTTTAAAATAATCATGGGCGACTTTAACGCAAAAATAGGACAAAAGGCAAACACAGAAAGAGCAGTAGGCAATTTTGGTACCGGCCAAAGAAACGACAGAGGCGATCGCCTCATAGAATTCGCAGAACACAACAGGCTCTTCATCACTAATTCATTTTTCAGGAAAAACACCAACAATAAGTGGACTTGGGAGAGTCCTAAAGGAGACAGAAACGAGATCGATTTCATCCTAACAAATGCCCTGCACTCCGTTAAAGACGTTAGTGTTTTAAGTAAAGTAGATATAGGCAGCGATCACAGATTAGTCCGTGCCAAGATGGCCATTAATATAAATTGCGAACGTAGGAAATTAATAAAAGGATGCAGTAACTCTCCAGATTTCGCTCAACTAAGGTCTAGGAAAAAGGAATTCGAACTCGAACTTGGAAATCGATACGGGAAATTAAACCCAGAAGCAGACATCGAGGAATTGAACACTGTAATTAGTTCGGTTCTAACCTCAACAGGTAAGAAATTAGGTGGTTTCAGGAAACAGATTAAATTAAGCAAAATTTCAGCGGAAACAAAAAACCTAATTAAGCATAAAAGGAATTTAGATAGGGATAATAATAAGCAAGAATACAATCTAGTAAATAAGGAAATTAAGAAGAGAATAGTCAGGGATGTCAGGGATTTTAACAGCAAGCTAATAGAAAATACCATTAAGAATAACCGTAGCCTGAAAAAGTGCAAACAGGATCTTTTCTTAGGCAAAAACCAAATGATCGCAATCAGATCAGAGAGCGGAGTAATAATTAGGAATAGAGAAGAAATCATAGACAGAGTTTACACGTTCTATGCAAAACTATACGAGAACGACAACGGTCAATTCCCCACTCTGGAATCGACACACGGCCAAAGGGTTCCTGCAGTATTGCCTAGCGAAGTAGAGGCCGCGCTAAAAACTGCAAAGAATGGTAAAACCCCAGGGGAAGATAATATTCCCATCGACTTACTAAAATGTGGCGGCCCCCCCCTAATTAATATCTTAGCTAGGCTTTTCAGCAAATGCATCCAGAACCAAGCTATACCAGAAGGATGGAATAACGCAACTATCATTTTAATACACAAAAAAGGCGACAAAAGCGATATCAAGAACTACCGACCCATTAGTCTACTTTCAGCGGTCTACAAGCTCTTCACGAAGGTTATTACAGAAAGGCTGAAGAATATCCTCGACGAGAACCAACCTATAGAGCAGGCAGGGTTTAGGGCAAATTTCAGCACAATGGACCACCTCCAAGTAGTTGGCGAACTAATCGAGCGCGCCAACGAATATCAACGGCCACTGTGCCTAGGTTTCGTCGATTATGAGAAAGCCTTCGATACAGTTAGTCATAATGCAGTACTTAACGCTCTAAAAACACAGGGAGTGCCGGAACCCTATGTGGGACTGTTAGCTACAATATATAAGAATGCCACAGCTTCAGTTAAAATTTTTTCAGGTACAGATAGATTTAGCATAGGAAAAGGAGTAAGACAAGGAGATACAATCTCGCCCAAGTTATTCAATGCGGTGCTTGAGGGAGTTTTCAGGAAATTGGATTGGGATACAGCCGGAGTAAGCATCAATGGTCGCTTTTTGAGTCACCTTCGGTTCGCAGACGATATAGTTTTAGTAGCTCGTGATTCAGCTGACCTACTTATCAGACTAACACAGCTGGACAGGGAAAGTAGAAAAGTAGGATTAAAAATTAACGTAGATAAGACTAAACTAATGTTCAATAGTTATTGCATGCCTGATAGCATCCCCTTAGATGATAAACCAGTAGAAGTAGTAAATAATTATTTATATTTAGGTCAAATAATTGACATGTCTGGTAGTAAAAATGAAGAGATAAAGAGACGTATGAAATTGGGGTGGAGTGCATTTGGACGGATGAATGCTGTTTTTAAATCAAAAATGCCACTCTGCCTGAAGAAAAGGATCTTTGATCAATGCGTTTTGCCAGTGATGACGTATGGATGTGAAACTTGGACACTGAACGCCAAGATGCAAAATAAAATCCAATGCACTCAAAGAAGTATGGAACGCTGTATGCTTGGCATAACGAGGAAAGACAGGAAGCGGAACACGTGGGTGAGAAATATGACAAGGGTAGTGGACATAGTGGATAGAGTGAAGAGATTGAAATGGCAATGGGCGGGTCACGTAGCTAGGAGGATGGACGAAAGGTGGACAAAAGAAGTGCTTGAATGGTACCCGAGAGAAGGCAAAAGAGTAAAAGGAAGACCGCAAGGAAGATGGGTGAACGAAATTAGGAAAATGTGCGGAATGAGATGGATGAGTGTTGCGCAAAACAGAGACGAGTGGAAGCGTGTTGGAGAGGCCTTCATCCAGCAGTGGATGGCGAATGGCTGTAAATGATGATGATGATGATGATATATATATATACTATATAAACTAATTAAACACATTTTCAAAATAAAATGGTCAATCATATGGTCTATAATTTGTATAAGATATTATTTTACATAAAACAGCCCCTAATATAACCCCAACGAATCGCTTTCTTATACCCGGAAACATAAGATTCATCTTATTTCATTAAAATCTTTGAGACCGTAAAATTTATAAAAAAGAATCTGTCGTTTGATATTAAAGGGATCGAACCAATCTTTTACGTATGTAGATATATGTACATACATATGTATAGTAAAAAGCACTGATTTTTGTACAGAAAGTTTGAAATAAATACAAGTTGTAGGTACTATATGTTATACGATGCCGATATTTGTATGCGTTATTGCAATTGCAAATTGCATAGTTTTACGAATGACAAATATGTATTCCTTTTACGATGTCGATGCGATTAAATTTAAATATTTGTTTTATTTAAAGGTTGATCGCCGCGCTTTTATTTTGTCCCAATTTTAAAAACATAATATTGAGCTGGTATAAGGTACAGTTGAACATATTAAACCCTTTTCTGTAAACACAAATATTTGTATTCATTTTCTCCCGTTCAAATTAAAACAGAGTTAATTTGAAATTATAAACTCGCAAATCTCAATTAAAGAACTTATTTACATTTCGTAGTCAACACAGCAATGTTAGCATTGAATTATGCAACTTGGTATAAAGTTCAAATTTATTAATATTTTATAATTTTTCGAGTGAGATTATCATTAGTATCGCTAAGTTACAGTATTTTCATTTGGATTTGATTTAAAAAATGTTTTATACCGATAGATATGTACATTTTATTAATATATTTTGTGTTTCTTACATAAATATATCATTTGTTACAGACATTACTAACAAACTAACAAGTAGATTCTATGACAGAATCACTAATAACTAGAGCCCGGAATCTGAAGGGGCTGTTTATTGTTCAAAGATTGTAAATCCATTGTTAAAGGTTTGCCGAACCTTTTTTATAAAGCATTTACAACAATTGAACAATAGACGGCATGTTTCCAGCCCCTTCAGATTTCGGGCTCTACTAATAACCATACTAACACATTTGTGAAGAGTCTCGGTGATTACAACAAAATGTCTATACCCCTCAGGTATAAACACAGATTACCTAAACATAATATTTTTATTTTTTATTTTTTTTATTTTTTTATTTAATAGTTTTGGACCATTGTGGCATTACAGGAAGAACCTAATGCGCCACAATGGCCTACATTTGAAAAAGATATAAAAACATGATATAAAAACAAGTAAACTGTAAATAAAGGAAAAAAGCAAAAGCAGAAAACATGGTAAAATAAAATAATAAAAAAAGTAACAAAAGGAAAATAATACATCATTCAGAGAGAAAAAAAAAAATAACAAAAGTGTAAAAATTAAAAATAAAATCCATAAATCCCATTCTTTGTTTACACTGAGCAAAATTAAAATAGTATATAAAAATGTACAAAAGAGAAAGAAAAAATAAAATAAAATAAAACAAAATATGAATAAAAAATAAAATCACAGCGAGGCCCAAATGGAAGAGAGTAGATTAAGATTCCACTCATTCATCACATTCAAATTAAGAAAGTAATGATGAGCGCAGGTTACCAGATAAATATGTTAAGATAATATCCGACAATCTACGCTCCCCAAGGTGGAAAATATCACATTCAGGGACAGCAGCAACGATTTCATTGAGAAGTCGAATAGCTCTTGGAATAGGAGCCATTCGAAAAAGAACTGTGCGAGCAGCAGGTACAACCATTAAATGATGATGTCTACCACGCACATAATTATTAGGGACATAAAGTCCCAACTGTTCCAGCAACAACGGGCATGACGTATTACCACGCAATAGCTGGAGAACGAAACGAATTAACGAGAAGTTTCTCCGAAGTTCAAGGGAATTATACCCAAGCATGCCCAAGAGGAAAGGAGTAGGATAGAGATATGGGTAGTACCCATACTCTTTCTTATAAAGAAAACGAAGAAATGATTTTTGCACTTTTTCTATAATAAGAGAGTAGTTTGCTTCATGCGGATTCCACACAATTGCATTATACTCTAGCTTACTTCTAACAAGCGAGTTGAAAAGCAAGCGAGAAGACAAGGGGTTGGAGAATAATCTAGCATATCTCAAGACAAATCCAAGTCGACGAAAGGAAACGTCAGCGATTGTCTTGATGTGGTTGTGAAAGGTGAATTGAGGATCAAAAGTGATACCCAAGTCGACCATTGATTCCACACGCTTCAACAATACGGATCCAATGGAATATCCGTGACAATAGAGCGAATTCGCACGTCCATAACTCATAATAGCACATTTACTAGTATTCAGTTCAAGCCCTAAACTGGAACTGAACTCTAAAACAGCGTTAATATCAGCTTGAAGGAGAGAGGCTTGCCTCTCATCCTTAACAGCAAAGAATAGTTTAACGTCGTCAGCAAACAAGAGACATGAAGCATTGCGTAGTACTTTTGGGAGGTTATTAATGACTATTGTAAATAGTAAAGGGCCTAAGGTGGACCCCTGAGTTACACCAGATCGCGTAAAAAATGAAGGAGATTCATAAATACCATATCTAACAAATTGCTTCCTATCACTAAGATAAGAAGCAAAGAGTTTAAGAAGACGTGGAGAAAAGCCCACTTCAGCTAATCTGATCATAAGAGCGTCATTGTTGACAAGATCAAATGCTTTTCGAAAGTCAAAGTAGGCTACATCAACTTGTTGTCCACGGTCAACTTTAGACATGGTATAATATGAAAAGCAGGCAAGATTAGTGGTAGTGGAACGACATGGTGAAAAACCATGCTGCTCATCACACAACAATCTTTTGAACTGAAAAAGAATCAAACGGTGAAGGATATTATCGAAAATTTTGGGAATAGCCGAGATGATAGCAATAGGTCTGTAATTTTCAACCTCATTTTTAGAGCCACTTTTATGAATGGGCTGAATTTTATAATATGCTTTAGGTCATCAACTTTAGAGAGTCTTTAATTAATATTATGTATTATGAGCATTTATAAGAATTGTAAACAAGTTTTTGAGCTCTTTTACCTATTATGCTGTATATTAACATTAGAATAATATAATATATTATATATTACTAACAAAATTAAATGAAAATTGTAAAATAGAAAATGATCAGTAGATCAGTAGCTATTAAAATAGATATAAACTGTATCGTGAACATAATTTTGTAATAATAAAAAGCATTTAAAATTCAAAAAACATAAATATATGTAGTTATCTTTCCTCACTAAAATATTGTGTGTGTTATATTATTTTCTATGTCATTTATGTTCAGATTTCTGTGAATTATAATATCATTCTGGTATGATCCGCTTAATATATATTTATATACATATTTTTGGCTTGTCGTTGAAACAGACTAAACTGTGAATTCCGTTCAATCCACCGAAATTCAATGTGCTGAAAGTTGTGTGTCAACTACACATGATTTTATCACTATTATTCCCCATCTTCTATTAAATCATATTTCAATGAAGAAGCATCGCCACAAAAGACGGTACGTTCCCACTTTTTATCCCTTTTATACAATTTCGCCGGGGAAAGCGTGAATTTTTAATAAATATCGTTTCAATGAACGTATTATATACACATGTACATATTACATACGTACAGGTATTCGTTCATCTGTGGCGATGGATAGTCGCCGGATAAAAAATGGCATTCCTTTTTCGCAGTAAACGCTTTTTCCATTATTGCGAGTTCGCCAACAGACAGACGGGTACTACGTATCACCGGCAATACTCATATTACGTAACTCGAACGTATCGTACCGTAAACGTAAAAACGCGTCGTTCGATGCACGTTTTACGATAAAAGCGTCCTAAAAGGTATACCCTTCGCATTTGCATCTACGTTTACATTTACCTATACGTTTTTTTTTGGAATTTGTTCTGTCGGATAACCTTTGAAGATATGACGAAAAAAAATAGTAAGTAATGGTTGCATTTGTCCGCTGGTAATTGCGACTGGAGCTTGTATTAAAATTGATGCAACTCGGCAATGTTTGTTGCGTCTTGGCTCGAGGCCCGGTGATTTAGTGCTTTACGAGCCGGAGCTTTCGCGAATAAATCGCGGAAAGTTTTTCCTTTTTTTGTTTTTCCCACTACTATTCCAAGAAATAAAAAACCGGTATGCGCGATTCCTATCTTTATCTCTGGCAAATGCAAATGTGCATTTAACGCGTTGTTTTTGCTTTATGTTTATTGTCGGAGCGCTGATGATGATACTGCGCGATTTTCTTGCTGAATTATGCATGTATGAATACGTATATTTAGATAATATAAATTTAGATAAATTGGATGTATTGACAGTCTAGAAAAGGCTTTGATAGTTCATTGCTTTTAATTCGGATATTTTAATTGGGGTCGATTAGGAATCGTACTAGTATTGTATGTATAAAAGTCCAAATTGATCTATTTAAGATAAATTTGTCATTAATATATAAATATAACATAATGTTATAATTATACATCGATTGAACTTTCCAAGAAAAACCTCAAGCGTTCACTAAATTGGAACCACAGATTATGATTTTGATTTTTTCCATCGAGTTAATTAATTAACATCTATTAATTACTATGTAGGGTTTATTTATTAATGTATATGTATATACACTTTAGCTAACATATAACCATTGATTTAAGTATACAATATGTATCTGTTCAATTGCATCTTCTGCTTAGTTAAAAAATTACATACTGATAACCTTAATATGTATATGAATAATTCCGATAAACTTAATATGTACATATAAGAATAAGCTTGATGTATTTCTTAAACTTAAAGGATTTCTGTAATTATTCGTTCCCAATACACAACTGCTACCGTGCTCTTTTCAGGCTACCTAGGGGATGCAGCGCGTCGCAAATGTTTGTGGACGGGCATGTGCCTCACTTTGAGGCCATTCTCAGGATGAGAGCGGCCTCTCTACGTTTTTGTATATTTTTGTCTCCTAATTTTTTTCTTGCTGCTGCATTTTCTCATCAAAATTCTTCACTGTACATATGTTCGATGGATGGAGCTACTACACCGACCGCCTTAAATGGACATTGAGTTGATTGATAATTGATTGCTCTTATTATTATTATTATTATTTATTATTATTATTTATTATTATTATTATCATTTATTATTTTTATCATTTATTATTATTACTATTATTTATTATTATTATTATCATTTATTATTTTTATCATTTATTTTTTTTATTATTATTATTATTATTATTATTATTTATATATTTATTTATTTATTTTTCTTTCTATTTTTCAATAATGTTTTTATTATCTATATATATATATATATATATATATATATATATATATATATATATATATATATATATATATATATATATATATATATATATATATATATATATATATATATATATATATATATATATATATATATATATATATATATATATATATTTTATTTATTTTATTTTATTTTATTTTAAAAAATCAATACCACAGAGACTTGACAGGTTGCCCCAAAGCGTCAATGTGATTTTAATACAAATAATAAAAATCATAAAAATTACAAAAAAAACACCATAAAAAAAATAATAAAAATCATAAATAAAAAAAAAACATAAGAAAATAATAAAAATCATAAATAAAAAAAAACATCATAAAAAAATAATAAAAATCAAGTAAAAAATATGTACACAAAATAAAAACAAAGAAATAAGATTGAAAAATTTATATCGTGCTATTTAGGATGTGTTCCACCAACTCAACATAACTGGCATCGAATAGGTCCAAGTAATGTGCCAGTAAGTTGAGGAGTCGAACAGCTCTCGAGAGGGGGGAGTTCATGAGCACGTTTGATTTAGCACGTTTATATATATATATTCGGTCTTTCGTGTCATGCGGGGAAGACGTGCTTCTGCGTTCTTCCCGCTATTACTCGCTTAAACCCGGCTATTGCACGAAATTTAATCTAAAAATTTAACCATCTAATCACTTATTTTACTAATTGCATCCTAGTATAATTTAAGTGTAAAAATAAACAGACGATCGGCCGTTAACAGCGTTTCTAATATCAGTGATTGCGAAAAATTTTGTGTTAATTTTGTGTCAGTTACAAAAGCGTATACGAACGAGATACATCTCCCTACCTGAATACAAAAAAAATAAGGGTCCCTGCTCGCCAGTCAAAATTCGGTCCCACAGAAGCAATAAATCTTCCACATAATTGCTTTCAGACAAAAATTTTTAACGAACTTTACTTAATAGAATAATAGCAAACAGAAACGGTGTTTCCCAACTGTCTAATAGTTCTTTTTCATATTTAATTTATATTAAAGTAATTCGTGTAATTTTATATTCTTTACTAAATTTATTATTAAAATATTAAATTGCAAACCGCACTCACATATATAAATCCGTTGTCTCCAAAGAGGCGTCTCACGATAAAGATCTGTAAAAAAGTAGTATAACAATTGCTAATCTATTATTATCATAACTAACTACTTTCACTTACAAAGTAACCCTGTTAAATGGCATGTAATAACTCATAAGTGATCCAAGTGATACCTAGGATGACTATCTGTCAAAGCTGACCACAGAGAAGAGTCTATGGCGGTAAGAACTCACTCCTTGAATGGAAATCTCTCTCAAGTACCGCCTTTTTCTCAACACATCTTGGATAAATGCGAGAAAAATAATATCCAAACCTCCAACAAGGTAAGAGTGACGATGGATGATAGCTTAGCTAATAGAAACCTGTATTTAGCCACGTACAATGTAAGAACGTTATCGAGTGAAGGAAGTGTGCTTGCATTAGAGAATGAATTAGAAAATATCAAATGGGATATAATAGGACTTAGTGAAGTAAGACGAAAACAGCAAAACCAAATAATCCTAAAAAGTGGTAACTGTCTCTACTGGAGAGGGCTACCAAATGGTAGAATAGGAGGAGTAGGGTTTCTTATCAATAAGAGAATAGAAAGAAATATTATAGAAATAAGCGACATATCGGAACGTATATGCTATATAGTATTAAAAATCTCGAGCAGGTACACTTGTCAAATCTTCCAAGTGTACGCCCCCACATCTAGCCACCCAGACGAGGAAATAGAAGACTTCTACGAAAAAATACAGGACGCATACGATAATAGCCGTCACCACTTTAAAATAATCATGGGCGACTTTAACGCAAAAATAGGACAAAAGGCAAATACTGAAAGAGCAGTAGGCAATTTTGGTACCGGCCAAAGAAACGACAGAGGCGATCGCCTCATAGAATTCGCAGAACACAACAGGCTCTTTATCACTAATTCATTTTTCAGGAAAAACACCAACAATAAGTGGACTTGGGAGAGTCCTAAAGGAGACAGAAACGAGATCGATTTCATCCTAACAAATGCCCTGCACTCCGTTAAAGACGTTAGTGTTTTAAGTAAAGTAGATATAGGTAGCGATCACAGATTAGTCCGTGCCAAGATGGCCATTAATATAAATTGCGAACGTAGGAAATTAATAAAAGGATGCAGTAACTCTCCAGATTTCGCTCAACTAAGGTCTAGGAAAAAGGAATTCGAACTCGAACTTGGAAATCGATACGGGAAATTAAACCCAGAAGCAGACATCGAGGAATTGAACACTGTAATTAGTTCGGTTCTAACCTCAACAGGTAAGAAATTAGGTGGATTCAGGAAACAGATTAAATTAAGCAAAATTTCAGCGGAAACAAAAAACCTAATTAAGCATAAAAGGAATTTAGATAGGGATAATAATAAGCAAGAATACAATCTAGTAAATAAGGAAATTAAAAAGAGAATAGTCAGGGATGTCAGGGATTTTAACAGCAAGCTAATAGAAAATACCATTAAGAATAACCGTAGCCTGAAAAAGTGCAAACAGGATCTTTTCTTAGGCAAAAACCAAATGATCGCAATCAGATCAGAGAGCGGAGTAATAATTAGGAATAGAGAAGAAATCATAGACAGAGTTTACACGTTCTATGCAAAACTATACGAGAACGACAACGGCCAATTCCCCGCTCTGGAATCGACACACGGCCAAAGGGTTCCTGCAGTATTGCCTAGCGAAGTAGAGGCCGCGCTAAAAACTGCAAAGAACGGTAAATCCCCAGGGGAAGATAATATTCCCATTGACTTACTAAAATGTGGCGGCCCCCCCCTAATTAATATCTTAGCTAGGCTTTTCAGCAAATGCATCCAGAACCAAGCTATACCAGAAGGATGGAATAACGCAACTATCATTTTAATACACAAAAAAGGCGACAAAAGCGATATCAAGAACTACCGACCCATTAGTCTACTTTCAGCGGTCTACAAGCTCTTCACGAAGGTTATTACAGAAAGGCTGAAGAATATCCTCGACGAGAACCAACCTGTAGAGCAGGCAGGGTTTAGGGCAAATTTCAGCACAATGGACCACCTCCAAGTAGTTGGCGAACTAATCGAGCGCGCCAACGAATATCAACGGCCATTGTGCCTAGGTTTCGTCGATTATGAGAAAGCCTTCGATACAGTTAGTCATAATGCAGTACTTAACGCTCTAAAAACACAGGGAGTGCCGGAACCCTATGTGGGACTGTTAGCTGCAATATATAAGAATGCCACAGCTTCGGTTAAAAATTTTTCAGGTACAGATAGATTTAGCATAGGAAAAGGAGTAAGACAAGGAGATACAATCTCGCCCAAGTTATTCAATGCGGTGCTTGAGGGAGTTTTCAGGAAATTGGATTGGGATACAGCCGGAGTAAGCATCAATGGTCGCTTTTTGAGTCACCTTCGGTTCGCAGACGATATAGTTTTAGTAGCTCGTGATTCAGCTGACCTACTTATCAGACTAACACAGCTGGACAGGGAAAGTAGAAAAGTAGGATTAAAAATTAACGTAGATAAGACTAAACTAATGTTCAATAGTTATTGCATGCCTGATAGCATCCCCTTAGATGATAAACCAGTAGAAGTAGTAAATAATTATTTATATTTAGGTCAAATAATTGACATGTCTGGTAGTAAAAATGAAGAGATAAAGAGACGTATGAAATTAGGGTGGAGTGCATTTGGACGGATGAATGCTGTTTTTAAATCAAAAATGCCACTCTGCCTGAAGAAAAGGATCTTTGATCAATGCGTTTTGCCAGTGATGACGTATGGATGTGAAACTTGGACACTGAACGCCAAGATGCAAAATAAAATCCAATGCACTCAAAGAAGTATGGAACGCTGTATGCTTGGCATAACGAGGAAAGACAGGAAGCGGAACACGTGGGTGAGAAATATGACAAGGGTAGTGGACATAGTGGATAGAGTGAAGAGATTGAAATGGCAATGGGCGGGTCACGTAGCTAGGAGGATGGACGAAAGGTGGACAAAATAAGTGCTTGAATGGTACCCGAGAGAAGGCAAAAGAGTAAAAGGAAGACCGCAAGGAAGATGGGTGAACGAAATTAGGAAAATGTGCGGAATGAGATGGATGAGTGTTGCGCAAAACAGAGACGAGTGGAAGCGTGTTGGAGAGGCCTTCATCCAGCAGTGGATGGCGAATGGCTGTAAATGATGATGATGATATATATATATATATATATATATATATATATATATATATATATATATATATATATATATATATATATATATATATATATACTAGCTGTGTTAACCGGCTTCGCTCGGTATTTTTAATTTAAACCGCTTAAACATGTCTAATCTAATAGGAAACATTTTATTAAATTTATTTGAATAGTTTTATTTTATATAAATTTATTTGAATATTCATTTGTTTTTTTTTTATTAAATTGACTGTCACGAACAAACAAACATATATAGTAAGTCTCTTATAAAAATTATATGTATACGAAATTATATGTATAACAGAATCCGGTGCCTGTGCCTCAACGGCAGCGCCCCATACGGCTCCGCCCTCTAGGGCTTCGCCCCGGGCGCGAAGGCGGTTTCACCCTCGGCTCCTTTGCCCCCGGGGACTTCAAATCCTTTGAATCGAAAGTAATTGAATTATGTGTTCGACGACGTCACGGATTTACGACCCAACGAATAAAGGTTACATATAAAGTCTCTTTCCAAATTATACATACACTAGCTGTATTACCCGGCTTCGCTCAGTGTTTATAATATAAACCGCTTAAACATGACTAAGCTAATTTAATTAAAAAAAAAAAAAAATTAAAAAAAAATTTAAAAATTAAAAAAAAAAATAAAAAAAAAAAAAAAAAAAATCAAAAAAAAAAATTAAAAAAAAAATAAAAAAAAAATAAAAAAAAAATTTAAAAATTTTTTTTTAAAAAATCAAAAAAAAAAAATCAAAATTTTTTTTTGCCTTCTAGGGCTTCGCCCTCGGCGCCCCCCTGAGCCTTTGCCTTCTAGGGCTTCGCCCCTCCACGCCCCATGAGCAATTGCCGTTTAGGGCTTCGCCCCCCTTAGTTAATGCCTTTTAGGGCTTCGCCCCTCCGCACCCCCATGATTAAATGCCGTCTAGGGCTTCGCCCCCCTTAGTTAATGCCTTTTAGGGCTTCGCCCCCCGCGCCCCCAAGATTAATTGCCGTTTAGGGCTTCGCCCCCCTTAGTTAATGCCTTTTAGGGCTTCGCCCCTCCGCGCCCCCATGATTAAATGCCGTCTAAGGCTTCGCTCCCATGATCAGTTGCCTTTTAGGGCTTCGCCCCCCACGCCCCCAAGATTAATTGCCGTTTAGGGCTTCGCCCCCCTTAGTTAATGCCTTTTAGGGCTTCGCCCCTCCGCGCCCCCATGATTAAATGCCGTCTAAGGCTTCGCCCCCATGATCAGTTGCCTTTTAGGGCTTCGCCCCCCGCGCCCCCAAGATTAATTGCCGTTTAGGGCTTCGCCCCCCTTAGTTAATGCCTTTTAGGGCTTCGCCCCTCCGCGCCCCCATGATTAAATGCCGTCTAAGGCTTCGCCCCCATGATCAGTTGCCTTTTAGGGCTTCGCCCCCCGCGCCCCCAAGATTAATTGCCGTTTAGGGCTTCGCCCCCCTTAGTTAATGCCTTTTAGGGCTTCGCCCCTCCGCGCCCCCATGATTAAATGCCGTCTAAGGCTTCGCCCCCATGATCAGTTGCCTTTTAGGGCTTCGCCCCTCCGCGCCCCCATGATTAATTGCCGTCTAGGGCTTCGCCCCCCTTAGTTAATGCCTATTAGGGCTTGCGCCCCATGAGGCTGGGCCCCCCGGGCCCCCTACGGGGCCCCACGGGGCTGCGCCCCTTGTGGCGCCCCCTTTTGAGCCCCATGGGGCTGCGCCCCATGAGGCTGGGCCCCCCGGGCCCCCTTCGGGGCCCCACGGGGCTGCGCCCCTTGTGGCGCCCCCTTTTGAGCCCCATGGGGCTACGCCCCATGAGGCTGGGCCCCCCGCGCCCCCTTCGGGGCTTCACGGGGCTGCGCCCCTTGTGGCACCCCCTTTTGAGCCCCATGGGGCTGCGCCCCATGAGGCTAGGCCCCCCGGGCCCCCACGGGGCTGCGCCCCTTGTGGCGCCCCCTTTTGAGCCCCATGGGGCTGCGCCCCATGAGGCTGGGCCCCCCGGGCCCCCTTCGGGGCCCCACGGGGCTGCGCCCCTTGTGGCGCCCCCTTTTGAGCCCCATGGGGCTGCGCCCCATGAGGCTGGGCCCCCCCGGGGCCCCACGGGGCTGCGCCCCTCGTGGCGCCCCCTTTTGAGCCCCATGGGGCTGCGCCCCATGAGGCTGGGCCCCACGGGGCTGCGCCCCTTGTGGCGCCCCCTTTTGAGCCCCATGGGGCTGCGCCCCATGAGGCTGGGCCCCCCGGGCCCCCTTCGGGGCCCCACTGGGCTGCGCCCCTTGTGGCGCCCCCTTTTGAGCCCCATGGGGCTGCGCCCCATGAGGCTGGGCCCCCCCGGGGCCCCACGGGGCTGCGCCCCTCGTGGCGCCCCCTTTTGAGCCCCATGGGGCTGCGCCCCATGAGGCTGGGCCCCACGGGGCTGCGCCCCTTGTGGCGCCCCCTTTTGAGCCCCATGGGGCTGCGCCCCATGAGGCTGGGCCCCCCCGGGCCCCCTTCGGGGCCCCACTGGGCTGCGCCCCTTGTGGCGCCCCCTTTTGAGCCCCATGGGGCTGCGCCCCATGAGGCTGGGCCCCCCCGGGGCCCCACGGGGCTGCGCCCCTCGTGGCGCCCCCTTTTGAGCCCCATGGGGCTGCGCCCCATGAGGCTGGGCCCCACGGGGCTGCGCCCCTTGTGGCGCCCCCTTTTGAGCCCCATGGGGCTGCGCCCCATGAGGCTGGGCCCCCCGGGCCCCCTTCGGGGCCCCACTGGGCTGCGCCCCTTGTGGCGCCCCCTTTTGAGCCCCACGGGGCTGCGCCCCTTGTGGCGCCCCTGGCGGGGCCCCATGAAACTACTCGCTTTGCGCCCCCGCGGGGGTGAATCCATTGAAACGAAAAAAACAAATCGGCGCCCATGAATCGAAAAAAAAAAAAAAATCGAATCACGTGTTCGATGACGTCACCGATCTACGGACGACGAAGACGACGACGACCAAGGATATTTACATATTTACATACATACAAAGTCTCTTTCCAAATTATAGATTAGATATATTAGATTTATATTGGTGGGGATTGCACTATTTTCCCTATCGTCTGGAATAAAAAGTTATTATTATTATTATTAATATCTAATCTATGTTTCTTGTTTCCTTTTTTCTCTCTTATTTTTATTTTAATATTGTTATTTTGAATGTATTTTACTTTTTTCTCATTTAATTTACATATGTATATGAATAAATCAAACCCTATCTTTTGATATATGTTAAGTATGTTAAATAAATAAATAAATTAACTTGTATATCAACGGACACAAGTTAAAATTAACTGCATCGATAGAGTAAACGTAACAAACCAATTAATAAACGAAGCAACGATAGGGCGCGAAATTCGATCGTCGATTTGTTCACTGTCGCTTTGTTTTATTAACACGCATTAATATCACCGGGGAAATTTCACGGTTCGATATATTATTCGGGGGGGCAAGTTTTTAAAAGTTCGTTGCGAAATAAGACAGGTACCCGTATGGCGCGCATGAGCGCTTTCCAACTGATGCTGCGCGATCAAAAGCTCCCGGAGCTTTCGTATCTTCAGTCGCCTATCGAAATCCACGTGGAACGGTCGTTCTCTCGCGCCTACTACGCGCACAGGCACGCCCACCACACAACTTAATTTTACCGCAAAAACTTACCACACAACACACTTTTGACACAGGATAAAATCACTCGACAGTATTGGCTCTCATTTAAAGAATTGAATGCAAAAATCCAAAGCCTTTAAATGATCTAAATTTGTATTTGAAGTGAGTGATACGAAACGCCATATGTGACATTTCCTACATTTCGCTCGTATAAAACTTAACGATGCACTCATGATAAAGTGCAGTTTGTATGCGTTATAATATCGCGAATCTGTCACCTACAGATAAGTATTCAACTATGACTTTTAGATAGTTATGTTCAATTAAAATTTTTTAGATGATTTTGTGATTTTTTTCGTTTCGTATGTAATAATAGTTTTAAATATATATTATATAAAATGAAGCAGATTGTATCGTGTTGGATATTTGCTGTGACGTCGTTTGTGATTATATCAGGTAATTATTTTTTAATTATTATTGTGAAAGTTATGTAAGGTTGGGTGATTAAGCAAACCAGTGCATCTGAGTACGTTGCGCTGTTGTAAAATCGATATTTCATGTAACGGGTGCATTTTTACACGGACGGCTTATTGTTCTTTTTTTTTGATAAGGGTTTATTTTTGTTTTGGAAATCGGTTAAGTTTTCTTTTCTATTGTTGTTGATGTGAGCCGTTGGGTGCACGCTTTTCCCCTTTTTCGCGGAAAATATACACGGTTGAAAGTTCACCACATATATCATCCTCAAATCATATTGCCGACTAAGTAGAAAAAATGATCGATGGAAGAGAGAAAAATAGCTCACAGGGCTCCGAATCTACTTTTCCGGGATTCTCTCCCTTCGCGAGAGATAAATTTCGCACGGGGAAAAATGCGAATGAAAATAAATATAATTTTTTTATTAGGTGGAAATGTATCCCGCGCTTTTTAAAATTACCTCCACTGTATTATAATGTGTTTTATTGTGAAATATAATACTGCTGTGTAAGAATTTCCCGTTATTAACAATTTAATCAACGAGCTTCATGTAATATGTAGTTATGTCCACAAAATTGAATCGCCGTATCTTAATATCGAATTAATATTCAACGTTGCGAGAATGCGTATTAAATTACACTTACCGAATGTAATATCCTCGTATGTATTGAATATATTCTACTATTCTAATGCCATGTATGATTGTGTGTATGTATGTACATAGAACACGTTGAATTACAGATATTGCATTCGATTGAATGTCAGATATGTACGTAGATGGTTTATGCTTTAGATTAAATATATTAATTGAACATGTGTATATAAACTTAAGTAATATTTTAATAATTAATTTAGTCGCAGATAAATTTAAATACGAATCGCATCAATTCGAATATGAATGGAAATAATCATTGGATAGCTTCTGAGAATCGAATAAATTACTTTTATGGGCGGATTTCCCAGCCAACGTCGACCTCGATGATAATTTACATTTTATATTTATCATTAATTTGATGTTCAAAGTTGCATATTTTTCGTATTAAATTCTACCACGAGAAAATCTAGCGTGTTTTAAGACCTTTGAGATGTATTTTATGTACTCCGCTTATGTGAATAGAAACAAATACATACATATATACATCTGATATATGATTTTCTCCTTCGTTAGAAAATAAGACCGCTGAAAAGATTCACTCTTTGACGTGAAGCAATTTTGAGATACGTTCGAATAAAAATACAATTTCAGTTTAAACATGCATACAGCTTATTCTGCACGAAAAGATTCGCTAAAAGAAATGCTTCCGAAAAAGTATACGAAACGTATTTATTTTTTTTATTTTTTTTTGTTTAGATGTTTTTTTCGTTTGTGTATATAGGCATTATTTTCTTTGTATGTAATAAATAGTTTTCAGAGCAAATGAAACGTATGACAAGCAATAAAACACACAAAAACAACTAATTCAGGATATGTGGCAAACGTCCAAATATCACAATAACGCACTGTGAACGTTACGGACGAAATGTAATATAAAATATATAATATTGAAAGCTTCACTATATTGCCGGTAGATGGAAACGTATACGTTGTACGAGTGTGATATTAAAAAGCATATAAAACGTTAACGGTATAAAAAGGACGATTTTCCGTTGTGTGAAAATTCATGGCAAATTACACAACGACTATAAATGTCGCATTGTTGTTTTATTTCGCAATAAAGATTAATTTGATTATTTAATGCTTGTAAAGATGATTGATATTTGAAGATTTTGTTGTGGTAAATTTAAAATTATATGATTTTCATTATAATAATTAATCAAGTACATTACAAAATTTTATTGTAAATCAATTGTTCATATAAGATTCATTGCAATTAAAATATATCATCATTCCTTTACCTACCTACTATACATGTACGTAGTAACAATATACGTAGCTTTGTGATGATGTAAAAATTCAACCCCGAGATTTCGACTGATCAGAACCGATCTCTAATCTTGTTTTCATGTATTTTTATTGTGGGTGTGTTTATTGGAGACAATTAAAACCCAACTCATAATATCAAATTGAAACTTGATATTAGTAACTGAAATGCTTACCACTACGATGTAATTTCTATATTTATGTACGTAATAATAATATATAAAGTTTTGTGATCATGCGAAAACTCGAACACGAGATTTTCACTGATTCGAACCCAAAATCGATCACTGATCACGCTTTCATGATCTAGAAAAATGTGTATGTGTTAGTACGAGTGTATTTTGAGGATTTTTTTTAACACCGTTAGTCCTATCGAACAGAAACTTAGTATAGGTTACTAAAACGCTTATCAATACGACATTTTTTTTTTCAAATTTTTAAGATGACTGGAAATGGTGCCTTCCGTTATAGTAGGTGGGGTTTGGTGCAAGCGCTCGACAATCACCAGACAGACTGAACGACAGATAAACTGGATGGCAGCTTTAAACGCAATTCTCCTCTTCTCGAATGATAGATTGCACATCAGATGACGAGTAACGTTTCGATGTTCACAGATGCACATGTTCGATGTTCGGGCGAGTTTAATAAGGCAAGATTCGATTAGTTCCGAATCTTGCCCTATTAAATTCGCCAGAAAGATCCAATTCAATTTTAATAATTGCATCTGTGCACATCGAAAGGTTACTCGTCATCTGATGTGCAATCTATCACTCGAGAAGACGAGAATTGCGTTTAAAGCTGCCATCCAGTTTATCTGTCGTTCAGTCTGTCTGTTGATTGTCGAGCGCTTGCACCGCACCGAGTAGGTGTACTCTTTTTTAAGTTTTTGAATTCAATTATCTCCCAAAGCGCTCAACATTTATAATAGAAATTATAAATTTTTTTTTTGCGCCATAAAATTGTAATCAACAATGTATTATTTGTATTATATATACATACAAATATATATGTATGTATATACTATTGTTTATGTGTATGTGTGCTTATGAACTATTTAATTATGGATTAGTGTTCATATGTAGTTGTCCTTACTAGATTATATGTAAATTAAAGTTGTCCTTATATATTCAATTTTTCTTTTGAATATACATATGTATGTGTATAAGGATTTATTTCACATATGTATGTATATAAGGATTTATTTATTGCTAAAGTAAATGCCTCAAAATATGATTTCACATTCAAAAGCTTAATAATATGTTTTAAAAGTAAAAAAAACGCGTCTCAAATCTAAAACGGCGCAATTTTACGTCAATGTTTCCGAAATTTATAAAATTGCGCTCGAGAAATAATTTTGCATTTTTTTATATTCATTCCACACTTAAAATAAAAAAAATATTTCTACGAGATTTTTTATACAACGCTTGCAATAAAATATTAAAAATCTTTTTTTCGGTACAAACGAGACCGTATAGATATACAATCCGTTTGAAAAATATTAAATATTAAATCCGTTTGAATAGGACTCGACTCATTCAAAAATACTCTTTTAGTACGCAATTTTATAACCAGTTCACAATTTTACCAAATACATTCATATATTTTTATCAATATGTAGCATAATATTGAACATCGCATGTTCTAATTAACGCTCCATATGTACAATGCGATAGTCATTAAAGCGTGTCGATCGTATTGTGACAATGGCGGTTCGCATTCTTTGTTTAATAATAATTGAAGTGTTGTCCCCTCGAATATGAGGAGCAATTGTGAATAATATACATACATATATGTATATATGTAGTATATAAAAACATACATACATACACGAATAAACCGACCAAGAGAGAGATACTAATTCAACTTCAATTGATGGGGTCAATGTGTGCGGTAATCCTCGTATGCGGGAGAACGCGACTTCTTAATTATCAGACAGTCTCTTCAATTTATTCCAACGATACGTTTAATGTCTACTTATCGTGCTGTACACATGCTAAAATTATAACATTATAGTTACAATACCAGTATATTGTACAAAGCTTTATTAACGTGATGTATTGTGATGTATGAGTGGAATTTTGATCTTTTCTTTCCATTTGGGCCTCGCAGGGATGTTTTTTTTTATAATATTTGCGGATGGTTTTATATATTGGGGCTGGCTATAAGTGCAATATATTCCCTACTTTTTATTTTATTATTTGATATTTTAACTTCATCTGCTACTATTATAAAGGTTTTTTTTGTCTGTATATACATATATTTTTTTATCTCATCTCTCTGTATTTTTTCGACTATTTTGGCGCATTAGGGACCCCTATAATGTCATAATATTCTAAAAATAAACTTAAATAAATAAATGTAAGTACTCGTATATTAGAATGGTCCCCAATTTGCCAAATTTTTTATATTTCTTAGTTTTCTATCGTATAAAAGTATTATAGTTGTCCCATAGAACATTTTATTGTTAATTCTAAATGTAGACAGAACAAAAATATATCCTGTTTTCAAAATCATATTGATGTAACTGATTAAAATGATGAGATATTGTTATTAAAAACTTGTTTTTATTTCCTGGTGCTGTTTTAGCGAAGCTTTTAAGTGGTTTTCAGTTAACAAAAATATGAAAATCTACTGTAGATTGTATGTACATATTTATATCCAATAAAGAAATTGTAATTGTAATTAACACACCCACAAATTATGTAACTCATCTTTAGAGAGAAGCAGAAAAAATAGAATATCTGAATTGCTTAGCGTTACTCGAGTGGATGAAGCTGGGAAAAAGATTGTAAAAAAATTGAACTTTTTCAGAAAATTTTGTATTATATGGTCCAAGTTGAGAATGCCGCGAACGGTATAAAAAAGTTGAAAAAATTAGCTTTGAATAGTGGAAAAACAAACATTTATCTTTAAACAATATATAGAACATGAATACGTATTTTCCCCAATGTTTCTACATTTATTTCTGATACGCTTTCATTTGATGTCATATAGTACATGTAAAGGTACAAACCCATAACTTATGTAATAAGTAAATATGTCATTTTCCTGGACATATGTACATATATATTTTGATTAGAATCTCAACCGTTCGTCCCCACAGACGACAGTCGGACGTTAATTAAGCTTAATATGTACACAATTTACCTTAATATGGTAATAATAATACATAAATACTTATGTACCTCTACATATATATCTTTGATATTATTGAGTTGATCCAAAATTAACGGCACCACATTTCGCACAGTATAAAAGCTCGGGCGTGTGATATTCGCGGATAATGGAGTCGTTCGAGTGAAAATTACTGGTATGGATTCAATGAAAAAGATATTGCGTTATTGGTGGCCGAGCATATGGCACGAACACAGTTGGATAACAAAGAGAGAGAATGTTCTGTTGAAATATGAGATGTTGGCTCCGAGGAAAATTCTGCGGGTGGTATTCTTCTCCCACTTGCTTAGATTATGAGACAGATATCAAAAAGGAAAGGAGCGGAAACAATGACGCTTTTGAAGCTGCAACACGTCTGTGTGAAAAAATTGTGGTGCTTTTGTTGTGTACGTCGCGATGCGAGCTTTTAATATGACCTTTCTGACTCAAGTACATATTTATAATTAAAATAACGGTAAAGTGTTAGCATTGAAGACTCGTAGTTGACTTGGTTTAACATTTCAAGAAGATCTATATATATGTATACATTTCAAGAAGATCTGTATTTGATGATGAGATTTGGATTTTATTGAAAAACTTCATCGACCCCATCGACTGATTCAATCTCATTGAGTTTTTGATTTGATTTCAGCAGTTTTAAAGTTACCGAAAAGTATTTTAAATGAACATAATATGTGAAATGGAAACGAATTGCGATGGTTTAATTTAAAATATGCTACATTACATTTACTTGAAAAGGAAATATAATTGCATTTCATTTTCATTAAAATATATTTTTTATTTTATTTTATTTATTTTATTTTATTAATTGAAAAATCAACAGACAGGATGTACAGAGATAGGTATAAAAAAAACAAAAAGTAAATAAATAATATATGTAGCATCCGAGTCCAATAATAGATTTTTACAAAAATGAAAAAGATAAATATAAGGAAAACAAATTAAAAAGTAAAGAATAAAGGCATGACAAAATATGTAGTACATTGCATAATTAAACTATAGTATTAAAATATTTGGAAAAGGTAATAAGATAGAATATAAGAAGAAATTGAAATTTACAAATATAAAAAACAAATGAAAAAGGTAAATACAAAATTTATTTAATAATAAAGGTAATACAAAATTTAAAATTTATTTATATGAGAATGTAGACATGATAATGAATATTATTGAACCACGCTTATCATGCACACTCGTCTTAACAAAATTGCTCCAAAGCAACAAGTGTGGTATGAAGATTAAGAATTATAAATTATATATACAGGTATACATCCATATATTAACATTAAACACGACAAATATGATCAAATATTGTTTTTTATTAATTTTAAGAGTGCCCTCTTCTTTTATTTTATCTATTATGTTTTTAATACTTTTTAATTTCTATTTTGCTATGTTTTTTGTCATATATTATATGTCATATGATTAACGGTATATTATTATTTTTATTACTATTATCTATTGATATTGTTTTATTTATTGAAAAATGAACAGGCCTCAGATGTAGAAATTCATAAAAACAAAGAATAAATATAACAAAATAACATCTGAGCCCAATTATAGATTTTTACAAAATACATAATATATCTAGTACATATGTATGTATATATACATAGACAAAAAAATGAGAAAGAAAAGAATACAAACTAAAATATAACTAAATAGAATAATAGTTTTCTTTTGTTATTATTGTTTATTTATTTATTTGTATAGGTAAAAACTCATTTAAGTAAATCATATAATATAAAACATATAATGTAAATCGTATAATATAAAAATTGATAATAAAAGAAAACAAAATCAATAGAAAAAGTCTTGAACAAAAATAATATGCGGTTTATTATATGACATACTTATATGACAAAAAACATAGACATATAAATGAAAAAAAAAATAGTAAAATCATAATATTATATTATGGAAAAACAATATTTTGAATGGATCTTATAAACCGACCAAAAGTAGTATGAAATATTTTTATATTATATGATTTATTGAAATCAGTTTTTTCATGTAAATAAATTTATTATAATTACATCATATCGTATGAAACTTTACAAATTCATGTAGGTATGTATAATATATGTATGTATTTTGAGCTTTGAAATGAAAGTAATATCAAATAAATATCATATTTGAATTGGTAACCGTAAAGCTATTGATTTCACATATTGAAATTCGTACGAGGGGAAAACGACGAGAGCACTTTCCTCTAAATAGGCCATCTCGAACATTTGAAATGATTTAAAAATAAATATTTACCGATGAAGACATCTCACATTACAGTTACCGAATGGGTGGCGGACTATACTTTGGGATTCGCCAGCGTAACGTACTGCAAATGAAACGGGTAAAAATGAAATCCAATCAAAGCTCGATTGCTGGAAGCGCAATTTACAAGAAAAATGGTATGTGTTTTGTGTGTGTGTGTGTGTGTGTGTGTGTATGTCGGTCGTTTTGGGATGGGGTTTTCGTCGTCGGTTGCAGATGTCGTTCGCGTCAAGATAAGCAGCCATTTATGACGTGCTTAACGGGGGTTTATTGCTTCTGTTTCATTTATGGGTTCATTAAGCAGCAGACAGTGGATTGGCGACATTTCGGCAGACGCAACCCAACCCCTCCGTTAATTTGTTTCGTTCAACTGCTTGCTCTAGTACGTATGTACGTGGTCTCGTCGAGTCAAAGATACAGCATCTTATTCGTTCGCAGTCTGATCACGATAAATGCTGTTTAAAGACGTTTGTATCGTGCTCACGAGTCAGATTGGTTAAGCTTATGTACGTACATACGTCTGTCTGGTATAAAGTATGTGAAAGTAAAATGAATTATTTTTGAAACACGTTTCAATCGAGTAGTCTGGAAGGTGTGAGATAGCAATTTAATTGACTGATGGCAAACGTTGTTGTTTAAGGAATCATTTTAGATCTTAAACTAATATAAGTTTTATAATCATCGGTTGGACTTTGATTTGTAGTTTGTGTGCGATAATTTTTACATTAACCAGCAGCGTAGATTAATAGTTAGCAGAGCCGGTTAAAAGGTGCAGCAGACTAGGCACGTGCCTAGGGCGCCATAAACAAGGGGCGCTGCAGGGCACCCCAATTTTTCTTTTTTAATTATTAAATAGAAAAAAAAGTTTGGCTTTCTTTGAACCATATTCTATATTCAACTTAATTTTTCTACTCGAAGTAACAGTAGTGATTGTATAATATTATAATGTACGAGGAACGCAGGAGGTTGACTGTCAAATATCAATGACTCACGAATAAAACTTGTAAAACATAAAACTGTCGTTGGTACAAATAGTAATTTGGAATTATATTATATATAAAATACCGCTGAAACATGTGTATGTATGTATATATTGTAGATATATATCAGGGATGGATTTGCTTCACCAAATTAAATATCTTAACCCATTAATATTCGAAAGAAGAAATGTCACTCCATGAAATTCTTCAATTCATTGTTGAATATAATATATTGTCTTCATTATCGAATTTATTCATACTTATCCGTATTTTATTCATTTTTATACATAAAACGTGCGTATTTTGATTACAAATTTTAAATTTATTTTTTTGTTTTTGTCCTAATATATTTTTCTTCAACATAAAATTTCAAGAACTTTCATGACATTTATTTATGGAGAGGGGGGGGGAGGGGTGCTGAAACCAATCTGCCTAGGGGCACCATATACCCTTGTATCAGTAAAGGCGATTGTACATGTTAGATTGAAATAAAATAAAATATTAAAAAATGTTCAACATTCAATGTACATATTCGTATTTTCATGAGAACATACATATGTACGTATGTAAGAATTAGAACATTATGTCGTTTTCGTTCTAATGTTTTTTGATAATGATCTTATCGAACTTATTTTAAGAAACCTTGACTTGAAAGGAAATGAAAAAATGCGACAGGAGAAAAAAAACAGGTAATTTAAAATAATTATTTTCGTCCCTTTGAACTATTATATAAAACCAATTTATACCGAAACTGAAAGAGTTTTTTCCATTGCTGGAAATATTTGTGTCAAATCTAGAAATGGGCTTTCAAATTTTCATTTAAATATTTTAGTACTCTTAAGAAGCAATTTCAAATAAATTTGCATTTATAATTTCACTTTTTCCAGTTAAAAGATACAATTTTATTTAGTATCATATTTTTAAATAAATAAATTTTATATATGAATAAAAAATAGATTATGAAGAGAATGATCTCCAGCTCTGTCCCGTGTCCTGGGAATTGAAATAGTGCAGGAAATTAGATATGTACACACAATATAAAAATTGATATTAATAGAACCACTTTTGTTCCATTTAAGTACAATGTTGTATAGGAAACATTAAATTTCCCTGCTTAAAATTCTATTATATCAATGAATATAATAATAAAATAAATGCCTACATTTCGTTTTCTTTTGCATAGTAAGCGTAATATGTACATAGCTGTAAAAAGCGAGTTTAGAAATAAAGCATAATACAAGGTATAATCCCCATTGCGAATACACGCCGCCTTTGCTCGGAATAAATACGTGTAAATATTTATGTTTGTATTAATTATCTTTAAAATACCTTAAACGTGAAAGGAAATCGCGTAAACGGCCCGTAATTTCCCGCTCATTATTCACACAAAAATTCAAATTAGAGCGCATTTTTACGTATCAAATGCTAATTTAAAGCGGGCTCGCATTTGAGAGTGTTTCGAAAAGGGCACGATTGAGCAGGCTAATGAATATCAGCAGTACTTAAGTTTCGCGTTCATAAATTGCGAAAAGGCTTTCATTTTCATAATTAGACCCTCGATAATTAAGACATCGGAGAAAACAAGCCTTGAACGAGAGCGAGAAGTGGGAACGGGGACCCGGGGAGGCTGAGGGACAAGCGAGGGGCCAATTTGGCCGATAATGTTTGTGTAAAGGAGCAACTCGAGAAATTTTAATTGACAATGAGGTATTTAGCGTGAAATTACACGGAGGAATTCGCAAGAGCTTTTACGTCATTTTCGATAAAATTTCAACGGCTCGATTCCGAGTTGCGCGACATAGAAAGTCAACAAACGTAAAGCGTTAATCGAAAATCTATCGAGTTTTTTTTCGTACTATTAAATTTTGTGGGAATTTAGTGGCACACAGTGATAAAAGTTTATACGATGCAGATATACTAGGTTTATTAATATTTTACGATATTTGTAAATTTCAAGTGGAGTTTTACGAGTCGTAAATGTCAAATATTGGGCAGTATAAACATAGATCCGACCGTTACGTATGAATTCAACTTGAGTCGAATCGTTCCCAAATTGATTACATTCATGCAAACATACTTATGTATACACACATGTGTACATATTTTGAAATTATTTAGGTATATATAAAATTATAAATACGCAATATGTATGTATGTACATATGTATGTATGTACATATGTATGTATATACATACATAGTTTGGAAACAATGGATACTTGGAAGTTTCCAAATTAAGGCTAAAATGTAGTTCTATTTTGTATGGCCAATAAAATAGAACCATAGATAAAAAAATGTTGCAATTTATTATTGTATGTTTTTATGTACATATGTATATAGAGACAATTATATACATTTCAATTTTAAGTATTATTAATTGCTACATTTATATGTTTGTAATATACAAAAGAGATGTACGCATTAACTTTCAAAGCTTTGTGTGTCAATCTCCATAAAATAATTCAACGTTATCACATTTCGATATACATAAGTATTTCTTAAATGTTTAAGTCTTTGAGATATTTTTGTACATAAATACATACATACATATATACATATGTATATAAAAGTACTCAAATTGTTTAAATCTGAGCTTGTTTAAAGAGAAAATAAATACCTATCTTGCATATATAGTACTTTAAAATCATCGGGAAACTCGGATGAAGTATTCTAATTAACAATTTTCTCTTTAGAGCTAATTTTCATATATTTAGGTTAATGTTTTATCGATTTATGTGTATTCGTCTTAGCATGTCATACATAATTCCTTTTCACTATGAGAATATCACAACAGTTCTTAATATCGATGAGCTATGCAGAATCTTTACTTTATATAATATTATACTGTTTATAAGAGTAGTTCAATAAATTTCAAGATTTTGGAAATGATATGTATTATATTTATATGAGGTTATATAATGTTTATATAAATTCAGATAATGCATATATTGTTATAATTTATTTTATTTTACAATACGGTAAAATTTGCAAAGCGAACTCTAGAAGTCAATGTGAGCATAGTGAGGTTTCTATGTCAGGGATCGCCCTTTAATTGAAATTTATTCACAAAGAGCTCACCGACAAGGCTTTGGAAACTTATGTGGGTGTTACGTTTTGCTAGAAATCATCCATTCTAGTGTTATATAGTATCTCCTTCTTGCAAATTTATGTCTGGAAACTTTACAAAATTGACTCCAGTTCGGCTTAATTAACGTATTAATAACTTGGAGAGTTTCGGGAGGAAAATTTTCAATTAAAATTCACGCGCTGTAGTCTCGTTGAAATTTGAAAAAAATAAAAATGTGCATTTGGGATTGTGTTCGGATAAGCAGTTCCGGAAAAGCTTCGGCGTGATTACAGAGGATCTTTCGAGTACATAAGCACACAGATCCGGAATGAGACGACGACGTCTTATCAATATTAATTTTTTTCTTCTCGCGAACCTCGACCGACGTTGACTTTTTGTTTATCTTTATTCAACATCTCATTTGGCTCTGAATTCATTAATTAACCATTCAAACTTCTCCTCAGCAACTCCCCCTCCTGTTCCACTTGGCAAACTTGAAACATCCACGACGAATATTTGCCCTCTGTATTCAGGAAACGTCCTCAGTCTAAATGAGTTGCTTTTATTTAAGGAAAAAATTTATATTTAACATAACAAAATAGGGACGACAATTTTACACCGATGAATGCATCTTTCTTTATGATTATCGCTATTTTCAAAATATCTTAGGATATCATTTTAAACTTTGCCGCTTTAAGGCAAAAGTTTCAAAGTGAAGTAGGTACCTGGCAAAGAACTGTTTAATGCCTTTTCGTTTTCCATTCGAAGATTAAAATGGATAACACGAAGATCTTCCAAGCAGTGCAATGTGCAATCATGAATGTACGAGAAATGTTTCAGAAAGTCCAACTTTTACGATTCTTCTGTCCAAAGCGAGGCTATATATGTACATATTAATGTATTGCAGTTCTTATTTTTTTTTATATACATATATAGAAAAAAATCAAAATTTTTGTAAGATAAATTTGATTTTTTTGGTGTGATAAATAACTTTGGGGTACCAGAGTGATTATTTTATTTAATTTAAAAAGGCTCACTAACAATGTACATACATTACGCAATATATTCTTTACATATTTATGATTCTGGTATATATGTACATCACTTATAGGTGTGCACAACATTATTTAAGTATATTACAAATTATTTTTAAATGTTAAACAATTAATCTAGAAGACAGTAGAACAATTAAGACAACAATAATAATAATAGTAATAATAATAATTCGATTACAATAATAATAATAATTTATTCCTAAGCATTATAATGGAATCACTAAAAATATCTATATTACATCTTTCAGAGTTTACTTCATTATAGGTTCTACATAATCTTGCAATAGGTGCATTTAATCCGAGATTAGTATTACAGACAGGGATATGGAAGGTTTTAGTTAAGGGGAATCTAGGGTATCTAAAGGGTATGGAAAGCGATATATGATTAAGATGTCAGTATTATCAATTTTGTTATACGGTATATTTATAACGGTATATTTTATTTTTATCGGAGATTCAGATTAAAAATATATCTGAAAAATATTAATCCTATACTTTCTAAAATGGATTTAATTAAAATACTATTAAAATTCGTATAAAAATATTTCCATACATTTGGGAGTCATAGAAAAAAATGTCATAGATTAATGTTTCATCTATTCATTTGGTTGCTTAGCAACCAAATGAATAGATGAAACATTGGTTTCATGTTTTATTCTTAATTTAAAATACCATGGCAATTTATGTATATATATATATATATATATATATATATATATATATATATATATATATATATATATATATATATATATATATATATATATATATATATATATATATATTTATTTTAAATACAAATGTATGTATATGTAAAACGAATGCATGTAAATATGTATATTGAAAATGACAATATAGATATGTATGTATGTATGTAAGTCAATGTAGAAAAATATAATATAAAAATCAAAATATCGTAATACATCAGAGTTTTATAAACCTTTTTTTTCATATGTTTGAAATTGCACTCCAGAAAACTGAACTATGTACATATATAACTTAGATGACTTACTAATATTTAAACCAACGTTGAATGTAAACGAGCACGTATACTTAGTCCAGACCCTACAAAAATAAAATAAAACATGTACAGTTTATAAAAGTATTCTATTACATTATAAGATATAATATAAACGACGATTTTTTAACATTCTTACATTTACATTATTGTATTTATGTATATTGGAGGTGTCTATTGGACGGGAAACGAGCCTTGCTTTTTATTTTAAATAAGTTATTTTAGTAAAATCTCGATAGGGAAATGGCCAATACCCATTTTAGCACTATCATAATCCAACCAAAAGGTTGAAGCAATACTCGAAACCATCGATAAAATCGCATAAATGTTTCACCCATGTCGGCAACCTTCATTTCAAGGGTCCAACGCTCCACCGATTCGGCCATTCTACGGCTTTTTTATTTTATTATTACTATACAAGTAAAATTTGAGTCTATAGTTACTTAGGGGGGTGGTAAGTGGCAACCTCAACGCGAAACAGGTGGTCATTAAATGGTGGTAAGTGTTCTCGGTGAAACTTTTACAACACTAACGCTCTCCTCTCGCAAAGCTCTCTCAGTGTCGCAATAAATTCCCCAATCCAGAGCCGAGCGTTTAATAATATTCTGAGCCGCAACTTGTTCAACCGTAGAAACTGTCATATTATAATTTCGCGAAAACTTGACTCTTCCTCAAGACATTAATTAAAGGACGAAGAGTGTCTACCGTCGTATTAAGGCGTGCGTTTTGTAATAATAATATATTAATTCGAAGAAAACATGCAAAAGCGCTCGCTTTTTCACATTTCCTTATATTATGTTATTATATCTTAGGTGTAGGAAAAAATGTGAAATATTGTATTCGGGCTTGCGCGGAGAGTGAATAAAAACAAAGGGAGTTTTTATGCTCGTTTTGTTATGGTAATAAAAAAATAAGGGTTATACGTTTCGTGGAATTTTAATGAACGCAGATTTACAACGGGAATTTATCCTTGGCGAAAAACACTCGGAAAGGGATGTTCTTTTATTATGAAAATGTTGATCATTAGCGGAATGTTTGCATCCACATATGTACATTTGTATGTACATATATTGGCAGCATTGCGAGTTTTCAATGTTGTTAATTATATCATTGAGTATTCGGAAATTGTATGAATTGCTTGAAATTTAAATAAATTTGAATAATTTATTTAAAATAATAAAAGTAAAGACTGGAACGTCAGTTGCTGTGTTTATTTTTGGAATGAGAGCAGCATCCTGTGTATCTTGCTTTATTTATTTATCATTGTAAATATCATGAATGTCATTTGGAAAATGTGTTTTGGTTTATTTTTGTCGGTACGTGGTTGTTCAAAGAACTTTATATATTTTTTCAAGTTCGATTGAAACCAAATGCAAATTATAATATAGCATGATTACATCTTCGTATCTGCGTCATTTTTGAAATTATTTTTCAATAATCTTATTTCCACATTTCATATAATCTATTTAAAGAGAGGCAAATATTATCAATCAAAACAATGATAGAAAAGTGAAATACATACATATATTCGATTATGTATTTCAATTGGAAATAATAGCAGTTGCTCCTTTGCTTTGAAAGGATTATATACACACCATTATGAGTTTTCGAAGTTAATTTATTTAATATTTCCGTGAATACCCATTTGTTTAATATGTTAATATATATGATTCATATGCATATTAATAACATGTTTGTATTTTTCTTTTTAGAATACAATTCAACAATTTAAACGATGTTAAAAATATTCATTCAGATTTGCATTGTGTTAATCATTAGTATTCTATAAAGTTATTCAAAGTACAAATGAGCGAAATTCAGTCAATTAGATGCGACATTTCATTATTCATACAATATTCGATTTTCCTCTCAGTATTTAATTACAAAATAGTAAAAGCTTAACAAAAAGTCGCCTTAATTACTCAAGTTTCCTTCTGGAATATTTCACATTTATTTCAAGGAGAGTATTGTGATTCAAATTTTGTGCTTGAATGTAATAATGCAAAATAAACTTAAAATTTATAATGGCGACGACCTTTCTTCACCGTCTATTATATTATAAATTTTATGCCACCCCAAATATATGTATGCATGTATGTATATCTAAATATTTTCATCGCGGTTGGCCAACATTTTCATTTGTGCGTTATATTAATAATATACCAACAATATAAAATATAAAGGTCGGTGAGCAAAGTGAAAGAATTTCCCGAGAGGTTTTAATATTCGTATTTACGTTAAAAATTTGCGTTTTTAGCGTTCAACGTTTTACATTTAGTATTAAACGCTATTAATAACGTTTCACTCGCCTGCTTCTATTTTTTTTGAATTTATAATTGAATATTCTCCTTTTTTGTATAGAAACTTTCAATGTTTACTTATTGATTTTTTATTTATTTAGGTTGGAGTAATGCTCACGAGATAGTAGAACTGGTTGTACCGGCTATAGCAGATCCCAGAGAAAATGCTATACTCAGCTGTCGATATGACATGGGAAAGGATCATCTCTATTCTGCTAAATGGTTCAAAGACGAACAGGAACTATTTCGATATATGCCAGCTCAGAAGGTGAGTTTAAATTTAGACCTACATATGAACTTTTGTAAATCTATAACGATGTTTCACTCTATGCTTTATACGTACTATATGGATTTATGTATGTACATGTGTAGCTTTTGTAAGTTCTGCTAGAATTAAATAGATTCAAGGAACTCTCTTTATATATATACATATACATATATATGAAGTATATATATCTAGTAAGATTTAGCTACACAAATGCGGCTAAATTTAAACTATTCCTACAAAGGGGAAAGATTTAGAAAGTAATTCTCTTATAAGGATAGTAGTTTCGAGTAATGCATAGCTCTCTTAGGAGTTATAAACTACGTTCTGTTCAAATAATACATTCGAGAAACGCTCGCTACGATATTTTAATGTCAAACTAGTGCATTAACTAGTTCGGTTGAAAATTTAATGTGTTGATTTTATTGAACTCTTTCTTTTTTGACAGCCACCAGGTTTGCCGTTTCCAGTGCATGGAATTAAGTTGGCAGGAACTCCAAAATGTTCACAAGTGGCCTGCGATCTTGAGTTGATGGAACTTCAGCCTAGTTCTGCTGGAGTTTATCGTTGCGAAGTGGTAACTGAAGCGCCTACGTTTAGATTAGTCCACAGAAATGCGAGCATGATTGTAGCCGGTGAGATTTTATTTAAAAAATATGATACATTTTAATTCATATGTAACTTTTTATGTAATATAGAATTGGTTTGATGTTTTAGCACTGCCTTTGCGAGATCCGTTAGTTGAAGGAGCAGCAACTGCTTACTCATTGGGTGATGACATTCGGGTGAATTGCACTTCAGATCCATCTTTACCACCTGCTGAAGTCACCTGGTATATGAACGACATGGAGGTAAAGTGAATTTTGCTAATTTTGTTAAATTAAAGTTAATGTTCCGACTAATGATTTGAAACATTTGTTTTTAATCGTATTCTGTATAAACTTTTCTTAATAAAATTTGTGTAAATATTAAGATATTCAGAATTGTTTTATAAGTTCAGAAAATTTACATCGATTATAAAATAGTTTGAAGGATGAAGGGAAGAAGAGTATCCCACAATATCTCGTACGTATACAAAGAAATAAATAAAGCGCTTTCGAAATCTTTATTGAATATTTAAATTTTAAACTCAAGTATACATTAAACTTAGACGATTTATGTGAAAAGTTTTACGGAAAGCCTACAAAGTTCAATTTTGCGTATAACTGGTCGAATTTTAAAGTTGAAATTCGTTTCACTTTTACCGATACGGTTTGTTAAAAAATGAATAATGTTTCTTTACTAAATGCTAATATGTACGTAAAATGCATTAATATGGATGTTTGTGCTAAAATTAGCACTGAAATATTGCGTGTGTTTTAATCGAATGTATGGATTTGATACATCAATGTCAAGATATAATTATAATTAGATCACGTTTCGGTAAAGTGTCATAAATAAATGCCTGCAATTAAATTTTTGATCTGTAATTAATTACAAATGGACCATAACTAAATATGTATGAATTCGGTCATTTAATTAATCAGTTGGGCTATCAAAATCCGTTTAAAATAGACTTTTATATGTCAAATTATGATTCACTGTGATCATAAATCAGGGTTCGAAATGGAAATTTTTACGAATGGGAGCGATCGATAATTTTAAAACATGATTGAGATTTTTTTATTGTCCCCTTTATAATATATTATATGTTACTAAACATTTTTTCACCCGAGTTAAAGAAAAAAATTGCGCCCCTATTTATTTCTATTTTTTATTTTCAATTAGAATTATATCAGAAATAATATATTATCCTTATTCAGTATGTCCCATTAAAAAAGCAAGCACATGAAAATGTTTTTCGAATATTTTAGAAAGCCCGGGGGAAGAATATGAGCTCAATGAGCCACTGTTCGAAGAACAGTATCTTCAAAAGTCTTCATATGTTCATATTTATATACAATATTATATGTATTCATAATAGATTAACATATTTGTGTGTGATGAGTCAGGGTTTCTCAAATTAGTCATTACTGATTTACTTGATACATTCGCTAAATTAAAGTTTTCTCCTCAGAAAAACATACCAGACAGAATGAAGGATTTTTAAATTTACGAAAGGGTACGGAAATATTGGATTTCCTGTTATAAATTGATAATATATTTTATTTTATGACCCGAGGCCTTTAGCTTTATGATAGTAGATAATCATATTTACGAATACAAACCATTATTTTCATATCAAATATTGATCCAATAAATATACGTATTATTTTAATGTAATATATGTACGTACATAAAGTTTTATATGATTTTCAATGACTCATTCCATCGTATCGTTTCGAAATTACATAAGTATGTAAAATATTACGTCCGATTTAAATAAATTAAATTGTTATTCGTTGAAATAAAATTGCGAAAGGAAAATTTTTTCGCATAATTACAAGTTACACTTTATTACAATTTAAAATATAATAACATGTAATATGTGAGTAGATTATGCGGAGAAAGAGATTTGATCAAATTCAAGATTATTCAAACATAGTTTTTATTATAATGTTGTTTAATCGAAACGCGAAAATAATATATGCAGATCAATTTGTATTATTTTATGGTAATAGCATCGACGTATAATGGTAGGAAAACACGAAAAACTTTATTCGGGAAAGTCTTCCATGCGTGACCGTTCGTTCGATCCGTTCGAACATGCCATTGTGATTGGAAATTTTTTGCATAAAAATTCACATAATTTTCCCGTTTGACATTGATTGAAGTTTCCCAGTCCAGAAACACATTCCACAACTCATCTAAAATTCTCAATGCGGGTCGGGTCGTGCAGACATTTTTAAGGTATGCAGGTGTGTTTGCAAAGTGCACGGCGCTGCAGAGATACGAATAATTAAGAATTTACGTAGTCCCACTGGTATATATCCCACTTCGGAATATATTCAACAACCACTTCTTGGAGGGAAGGGGGATAATCGGAGTGCAGAGTGTCTTTCGAATGAATATTTAAACGATCCCTGCTCTCGCTAAGTTGTAAGACGCCAATTTGCATTTGGTACGAGCTCCTTTAGCCGAGACTTCATATCTGACACTTTTTGTCCGGCGCTGATTAAAATGCGTCCGTTCTGGAAAAAAATGCCCGATGAAAGGTGAACGGAATCGGGATTTGTATGAGGCTTTTATCCACTAGAGCCTTGTTTGGGACTTTTTTATTTGGGAGTCGGCAAAGCAAGCCAGACACTTGGAGACCCATAAAACTCAATGGTGCTTGGAGTGGTTCCGCGAGTATAGTCAGTCGAGTGGGCGGATATTGCAATGCCTACTATGTACTTACTTCTTGGTCCCCGAAGCATTCTGTAAAATAAAGTGTCTTCTTGGACCTTTTGGGTTTACAGCGCATCTAAGGATGCAGGGTACAACCAGTGGTGTATTCTGAAACGAAAACTCAAACAATGGGATAAAACCTCTTAGTAATAATATTCGTAATTATGATTTTATCGACGCGAAAGTATGAAGCGCCAGTGTGTAGTTAAGGAAATGTTTACGTTGGTAACCGACTTGCGCGCACGCATGCCAACGTACACATACATTACGTACCACTCATACCAACCTGACATTACGTACCACTCATAATAATCCTACATATGTATATAAATCAATGTTTCTCTGTCTGTCAAGTATGCGTTCCTATGCTTTGCTATAATTTTATTTGATTATTAATTACTAGCTGTATTACCCGACTTCGCTCAGTATTTATAATATAAACCGCTTAAAGATGACTAATCTAATAGTAAACATTTTATTAAAAAAAAAAATAATAATAAAAAAAAAAAAAAAAAAGAAAAATAAAAAAAAAATCAAAAAAAAAAAATGGGACTACATCCCTTGCGCCCCCGCGGTGGTGAATCCATTGAATCGAAAAAAATCAAATCGACGCCTATGAATCGAAAAAAATAATAAATCGAATCACGTGTTCGATGACGTCACCGATCTACGGACGACGAACGAACCAAGGATACATACATACATACCAGTGGCGGGCGGTGACTTTTCAAACAAGGGATGCTGTCCCTTGTTTGAAAAAAAAAACCGACCAATTTATTTTTTAAAATTTAATTTTATTCTTCGTTCCTTTTTACAAAATTCATCGATAACCGCATCATAGAATTTTTTATTGTTTTTTAAATTTGACATTATTTTCTTTTCGATTGCAATTAAAGCAAGACCAGAGAGTCTTTCTTCACTTTGACTACTTCTGGTGAACGTTTTAATTCTTTTCATAGTCGAAAATGATCGTTCAGCCGATGCGCTCGTGGAAGGTATCGTACAAATTAATTGTATTAAACTAAATACTTGTTCCAAAACGTCTATTAGATCATCTTTCACAATTAATTCCTTTACGTCATTTATAGATTTCAAATGAAAATCTTGCGTTGAGTACATGTAAATTAATTCGCTTTTTAATTTCATAAAATCAAAGTATTTTCCATAAGTTAGGTGGAGTGATTTAAATAGGAAATCTGGAAAATTATTTTCATATTCTTTAAATTTTTTGACGTTAAAAAATTCGAGAAATTTTAAATTTTCGATATCTCGAAATCGATTGGTTGTATTTACTGAAAGAGTTTCTAAAATTTCAGAATAGTGAAGTTTATACGTTGTTTTCACATCTTCTTCACATTCAGCATATTTTCTTTTTCTATTAAAATTTTTAGTTATTACTTTGTTCCACAATGAATCAAAATCGTCTTTTTTGTTATCTAAATATTTTACAAATTTTTTAATTTCACTTACGCAATACGATATGTCAAAGGTTTTTTTTTGTAAAATTTCAAATAAAAAATCTGCCGAATTAAATATTGCAGAAAATAAATGCAAATTGAAATTGAATTCAAACTCTTTTAAATAACGATGAAGGACTTCAGCATTTATGACAGCATCAGTATCCCATTCGTCTTCATCATTAATTATTTGATTAAATATTTCCATTAATTCTGTTTGATATTCTAATATCATATTTAAAATTTTGCTATTGTAGTTCCGACAGTTGCGACAAAACTAAATTCAATCTGTGAGCGTAACAATGGACAAATAAAGAATTAGGACAAATATCTCGAATTTTTCGTTGCACTCCATTATGCTCCCCGGACATTACAGCCGCTCCATCGTACGTTTGTGCAATTAATTTGTCCAAACAACCAAATTCTTCCAAGGTCTCACGTATGTGCTGAAAAAGAGCATTAGCTGTTCTATTGGGACTAACATCGACAAATCCAACAAATCTCTCCTGAATTTCATTATTTTCATCTACATATCTAAAAATAGTAGATAGCTGAGCTTTGCGACTGATATCTGTAGATTCGTCCACAATTATGGAAACAAATTTTGATGCACGTATTTCAGTTTTAATCTCATCTAGCAAGACTTTTGATATTGCGGATACCAAGTCATTTTGTATATAGTTCGATAGTCCAGTAAACACCGTAGAGTTATCTAAATGAGTTTTCAATTTTATGTCTGATTCACTCAACAGATACAGCAATTCAATATAATTCCCTCTATTTTCCGATTCCTGGTGCTCAAAATGTCCTCGTAAAGGTTGTTCTTGTTTTGCTAAAAAACAGATCGCGCTTATTAATTTCGACAAAATGTATCTATTTGCAGTAACTTCTTTGTTGTGCATTTCAATATTTGCTTTAAATTGAGCACTTAAAAAATTTTCTATACGAGGTCCCTTTCCAAATTTTTTAAATTGAGCAGCAGAACATATGTGAGCTTGAGAACATTCATGTCTCTTGCGCGATTTACTTAAATTGTTTAGGTCAGAAAATCCAAATTTACTCCAGACATTCACTTCTTGAGAAAATAAAATACATGGCCAACAGAATAATTTCGTTAAGTGAGCACATCCACAAATCCATGAAATTTTTTCGTATGTTTCTGTGTTAAAATACCTTTTAAATGTTTTTGTTTTAGACTGAATATTTAATATTGGTGTGGGTTTGGGGCTCTTAACAATAATCTCCTTTTCATTAAATGGGAGAGAAGCAAATCTTATTTTCAGCACATTTTCAATTAAACAATTGCAATTATTATTGATCTCGACGACAAGTCCACTCTCATTGTTATTTTCGATATCCATATTAAAGGCAATAATGAAAACTCGTAAGTAGTGGAACAGTAAACTAAAAATAAAGTTAGACGAAACTAATTAAAATGAAAACTTAATTCAAAAGTAAAAAATAACCAACTTACAGTATAAATGATTAACTTCGTCTAAAGAAATGAATCGGCTAGCTTTTTGATAAATAACTTGGGGCGTAGCGTGCGGAAATATCGATCAACAGCGGCTTCCAAGTGAAACTCAATAGATAAGCAAACAGAGAAACCGAATCCACCGTAGAGGTTAAACAAGTGTCAACGCGTCCGCGCGAATAAGACAGCCTCATAGTGCGCATGCGCAAATGGGATCGGTCGCGACTCCGAATCCATGACGCGCGCGCACTTCACTCAGCGTCTACTCGCCAGCGTCACTCGCCTGTGGCCGGCCTATGCGAATGCGGCCTATGCGAATCCTTAATAAAAATTATCAAAAGATCCTATATAATGCATCATGTAACAAAAAACACGTGATATGTGAAATATATATCATATACTACATCATAATCACGTACATCACTAAGAATACATCGAAGCGAAATTCAAATATTTATTAAAAATACTCTTGGCTTTTTAAAGTTATAGGGGATGCGCCGCATCCACCGCATCCATGGACCGCACGCCACTGATACATACATATATACAAAGTCTGTTTCCAAATTATATATTAGATTAATTTGAAACTGAAACATTCATTTATCGAAATGAATGTTTCAGTTTCAAATTAATGAAAAATTCATTTATCGACACATGTAAAAAAACATTTTTTTTTTCAATTCAATATATTTTTTATTACTAAAAAAATTAATTATGTATTTACAAAATATAAAAAAAAAATAATACATGATACATCCATTAACTGGAAAAAACTATTAACTTAGTTTTATTGTTAAAAGGGACGAAATTTTTTTAAAAGGGACGAAAGCGTTTGGTTTTCTTTGACGTAGAACTGTCTTCTTGTAATTGAAAGAAGACGATAAAATATGGAAAATCATATCACAACTGTAATAAGCCAGCAGTATGGCTCTATGGTTGCGTTTATGTTATGAACCGAGTGGTTCCTAGGTTTGATCCTTTGCTAATCTTTAATGCTGCTGGCCAGACTTGGATATTTGTGAATCCAAGTCGATCGTTTCCTTTCAGAGTTTGCCAATTTATCTGATTTAATTGTTGAAATGGTTCCTCCATGAAATTGGCAAAAAATACCCCACCCACTATGTCACCAATATCTTAATTTGATATACATATGTGTAGTATATAAAAAAAATGTGAACAAGATTAAAACAATGTTAATATGTTACTATGGATTAATTCATTAATTAATTAATAACTAATTTCGCGTTATCCAGAATTCAGAATCTCGAAATTCAACGATTCATGTAATAAAAAATGCTGCAATGTTTGTAATTGGGTAAGAAAGCGCATTGGGGTTTATTTGTTAGGTCTTCCTTGTATATATCTACATATGTAAAAATAAATAAATAAACTGCAGAAATGCAACTGTAAAAAATCTGCAAGCAGTAGTCTTGACATGCAAAATTATCGCCATTAAAATGGTCGTAAATCTGAAATTATCATAATTATCTCCTGAATAACAGTACAAATTTAACTGAATAAGAATAATGCTTAATAATGATTTTGATTATATTTATATTCGGTCTGTTACATATTTTGCGTCAATTTATGTAAAAATTTACAAGCAATATTGTGTGATGACGATCAATTGACTGAATCTTTTTAAAACATCATCTTTGGTATTATTATATCCTCAAGAAATCTTAAGCTAAGGTTTGTAGCTCTATTATTCATATAAATCTACTTCGTTCTTGGTATTTTTCCCATTATATTATATTTTTAGTTGTTATCCGATTGATACATTTACATAATACAAATATTGAAAGTATATTATGCAATAAAATTGATAATCATAATACTGCTTATCTATGTATATATATGTACGTCTATAAAATAATAAACAAAGAATTATTATGTACAAGCATATTGTTTTCAGAAAAGCACTTTTTTTTTACATTGCTGAGTGCGTACAATAGAGTCAGAGTTCAAATAATAGGGCAGACAATTTTCTTAGAATACTCGAATTTTAATAAAAAATTGTAACATAATATTGAGTACATATATCGAAGAGTCTGTAGCTGTATCTGAATACTAAAAATTCTGATTTTTTCCGGGAAATTGCGCTCTTCGACATTTACTTTATTACATACATACATACATCATATTTGCCATGACAAAAATACCCTCAAGGCACAACACATATGGTTAGACAATTTTTCAAACATTTTTTTTTTACTAAATAAATTCTTTTGGTATATTTGATGTTCTGAGCCTTTTTAGTCTAGAGCCATCCATCTGCTCGCCTAGTACATAGGTCGATCACCAGCCTATTCCGTTGTTTAATTAGTCCTTCCATGTACTGTGAGGTTCTTTTGGCGATTTATGCCTTAACAGATTCCATTTTTAGGTCTTTTTTTTATTTCATCGTTTGGAACGAACCATGGGGGCGCTTACCAGCATCCTTAGAACTTTGGACTGGAATCGTTCTAGGATATCTATATTCAAGACCTATTTTTGAAACATAATAGAATATATATATAGAATACAATAGAGACATCTGTGGACAGTTTAAAAACATTTTCAAGGAATACACTAGCATTTTATAAGATTCAAAGAATTCGAGATGCAAATATACAACCCGAATTCATGTGAAATTGACGAGGAGGATACTGATTTAATGGATCCGTCACAATAAAAATGCTTTAAAATCGGAAAATTCTAGTTTTTTTAGTAGGAAATAGTCGAACTGTTTTTTTTTTAATAAACACAAGAACTCAGTAGCGTATTTGGCCGGGACTTGAAACCATGACCTCTCTACTTGTATGCAACAGCACTACTTTGGCTGAAAAGTTAAACCCAATTAGAGAATTGAAACAAATTTTCGTTTTATTTTTTTTCTATAGATTTATATTTATTTGAATGAAATGATCTGTCAACAAAATTACTAACAGAAATTCAGCTCGATTGTCAAATTTGATATGTGGGAATATTTCAATTGGAAAATTGTCAGCACAAGTCTAATTACTTATTGTTCGCAAATGATAAAAAATTGTTTGGAATGACATCATGCTTACAATAAGCATTAAAATATTATATCAACACAACAATTATCAATTGAAATTCAAGCTCCAGTTCAAAGGGTTCGGCCGCTGAGTGTACGCGGATAATTCCTCTCGGGTAGATTCGTACACTCGCGCGAACTTTTGAACTACTTTAATACAAACTTTCGCTTTGTTTTAAAATTAATTGAGCTAATTTAAAGCGAATGCGATCAGCATCGCGAGATAAGTGCTTCCAACTCATCCCGGCGAGTAATTTAAGTGTGTCTGTCTGTGTCGCCGAACTTTTATCTAGCCGTATTAATCTCACGACAGTTAATGACAATTGCCGCGCGCCCGATAAGCGCCAAACAACAATGGCGCGTCCGAATTAATTCAGCATTAAACTTAGAGGGCCTACCAACGTCCCAGGACCTAATCTCCGATCCCGAAAATTCCCATACAACCCCCCACACTTGTCGCCTTTGGGATATCCCAAACGCATACATTACGGACACCCCCCCCCCCCCCCCCACTGTACTGAAAAGGATGTCTGGGGTCGGTGAGCACTGTCATTGTGTCATTCTGCCACTCGAATTAATTCTTCGGTTGGAAAATTTGGTGCAGTGGTGTCCAATCTTGGGTGGATCCGAAGCTTTAATGAACGAATTTAAAAACATAATCCCTACGATTTAAAATAGATGGATTTCAAGTCATACTAATGATCGGATGATTTGATGGACTATTGGTCGAATGCACACTTGGCTGACGGACACTAGGCCAACGGACGCTTGACCAAACGGACACTAGGCCGAACGGACGGAAATTTGGCCGAATGAAATTTTTAATTGTTTAAACTTCAAATCAAAAATATTAAAACTGCGAGGACGTTGACAAAATGTATCGACTTAGGTGCTTTGATCTGAAGGGAAGGAGAATGCCAATTGGAAATCTGCAGAATATTAGGAATGGCGAAAACGGTGATGGTCAGTCTAGTAATATGTAGTGTGCATACTTTAACCAAAAACTTCCCATGCCAACGAGTTGAAAATAAAACAAAAAGATCGACCGATTTGCACAGCGAGATGTCACAGTGTTACATATGTCATAATGACAGCTGAGCCTGACGTATTTGGCCATGACATGCATATCGAATCATCAATATAAACTTTTTATCATTATCTCACATATATATAAATATATGAGAGATAATGAGAACCTATAATGCAAATTTTATAAGATATAGCGTGAAAAAGAAAAAAATAATATGCGTTTAAGCAATTAAAATTTGACAAAGCGAGAGCGGTAGCGGAAAGGATAATAAATACGGCAACTTACCACTAGTCATAAAGATGGTCAAAATTGTAGCATTTTTTAAACTTGTCTATTACGATTATTTTTCTACATTGTACTGGCGGATGTGATTTGAATATATATTGCTGACCAAACTGCACAAAATGGCAATGTTTTAAATGAACGAAGTAGGATATCAAATCGAAATTTTGTCAGACTAACGAACAATGGCAAACATAGAAGAGGCTTGTAAAACTATGGAAGAACTAATCTATTATGAGAAGAACAAAAATCTATACATTGAATTATATAACTTCGAGACATGGAACCTTAAAAAGAGAGAAAGGTACTTCCTAGATGCATTTGAAATGTGGTGTTGAAGCAGGGTTGCCAGATTTCCAAAATTGCAGATCAAAAAATAAGGAAGAAATAAAGAAAAAATACATTATTTTAATGACATTATAATTTATGTAAATAAATACATAAATATGTAAAAATATAGAAGAGAACATAACAATCCGCAGGAATCACAGTTATTGTTAAATGTCCATTTGGGCAAGCTTACGTAGTCCTAATGTCCATCGGCCAAGTGTCCATTTTGATACACATACATACATACATACATACGTACAAATGACACTTTTTAGTATTTAATGTGACTTTTCAAACGACTTTCTTTTGAACATAGATCAACTTAAAGTTATCACGAATGATTTTTATCTTTTGGAGTTTTCTAATAAGTTCAAGAACTCACAAAACTTGAACTTTTTTGCATTTATTCTACACGTTTATATGTAAATTCGTTTTAAATAGTAAAATACGTTTCAGTTCAATAGGACTAACATTGTTCAAAAAATTCCCAAAATACACAGACACACAGTCACACACAAACACACATTTTTTCTAGATCATGAAAACGTGATCAGTAATCGATTCTGAGTTCGAATCAGTCAAAATCTCGAGTTCGAATTTTTGCATGATCACAAAACTTCATCTATTGTTACTACGTACATATGTAGATAAAGTAAAAATGGACTATGAAACTTCATTAAGAGGGCTGGACACCAGCGCCATTCCTTCCTCAATAATAGCACTAGAGAAATTATTTTTTAATATGCTAAGGATATCTACCATTGGCATGTTTCTGTGGTTTTATTTTTTTGATTAGTTATTTTTTTTATAGGAGTTAGGAGCCGCCAAACATCTATAAAATCGCCTCTTTTTTACACCTACGAAAAGAGTCCGGCGTGCTTATTTATCGGTTGATTTTTAAAAAAATAAATAAATAAAAATAAAAAAAAAAATAAATATATATATATATATATATATATATATATATATATATATATAAATATATATATATTTATATATATATATATATATATATATATATATATATATATATATATATATGTGTATATATATATATATATATATATATATATATATATATATATATATATATATATATATATATATATATATATATATATATATATATATATATATATATATATATATATATATATATATATATATATATATATATATATATATATATATATATATATATATTGAGTGAATGCGACAGTTGCGCCTCGACCAGATAATACCTATTTTAAATCGACAAAATCGAGGTTTCGTATTCTCCAGTTTTCTTCTCTGAAACTATGTACACACATAGTTATATATATATATATATATATATATATATATATATATATATATATATATATATATTTTTTTTTTTTTTTTTTTTAAGTAGCCTTCAAGCACTTTTCATCTTCTATCGTATTGACGGTTCCCAGAAGAATGTACTTAATTGCACTGAATAGTGGTGCAGTTTCGATAAATCCTAATTTTCCATTATGCCAAAGGCTCAAGTCATAGTTTCGCTTCCACCTCTCTCCAATTTCCATTCTTCCCCGAGTTTAATAGCTTATGCAATCAATGTCCAAGTTATAAGACCTACATTGTTCCAAAATTTTCTTACTCAGGTTATATGCTATGTATGTATGTACATATACGGCAAAATATGTAGACATTAGTGTATAGCAGCTTGTTTTTTTGATCCCTAGTTACCAGTTGGACATCACTGATGAATGTACATATGTAGTATGTACTTAGTCGTAAAGGGTTCATATTTTTCGTCGTCCATTAACATAAACAGTGTACTTCGGTTAAAGCGGTGGTAGCAGTTTGGAGTGTGCTCGCGTGTGATTTAAGTGTAGAACTATTATATAATCCTACATACAGTTCTCTGTGTTTGTGTTTGCGTGAGTTTTGTTTCACGTGCACTGTTTGAGTACCTATTCCCGTTTGCATAATAAACTTCATAATTTAATAATTGAGTAATAAAATGTAGTGTTTACTACGCGAGCTGCGACGGTTCAGTGAAATGGTGAAAATTTTATCTATATAATGTATGAAAATTAAACTTTGTTTTCGTTAGCACATCCAGTTGATAGTATTTGGAAATATTATAATAACAAAAGTTTTTATTTCACACTATTATTTTATTTGATGTAGTACATTATGATGAATATGTTTATTAAAGGTAATTTGTACTAAATATTGTTTTTTTAATTTTTAAATGCTTTTTATTATTACGAAATTATGTTCACAATACATCTTATATATATTTTAATAGCTACTGATCTACTGATCATTTTCTATTTTACAATTTTAATTTAATTTGGTTAGTAATCATAGTATTATATTATTATAATGTTAATGTACAGCATAATAGGAAAAAGAGCTCAAAAATCTATTTACAATTCTTATAAATGCTCATGATACATCTAATACATAATATTAATTAAAGACTCTCTAAAGTCGATAACCTAAAGCAGATTATGTTTGGGTAATCTGTGTATATATGTATGTACCTGAAGGGTATAGACATTTTGTTGTAATCACCGAGACTCTTCACAATGGTTGTACAATGTGTGTTAGTATGGTTATTAGTGATTCTGTCATAAAATCCACAGGTTAGTTTGTTAGTAATGTCTGTAACAAACAGAATATTATATACGGAATGCAGTTTTTTCAAGTCAGTGTATATGGGTGTATTATAAACTATTTTTAGGGAGTTTAGTTACATGAATAATCAATGTATGTACTGTCAAGTTCCAGGGATTTTTTATTTTTTATAAATGTTGATTAGAATGATTACGATATGTTTTCGTAATCGTTTCATTTCGATATGATTACGATATGTCAATCAATGTGTTGTCATTTTATTTTATTTATAATTTTAATGGTATGATACAAGTAATAAAGTAAGAGATTATTTTACCACTGAATCACTTATATTTCATATGGTTAACTTTTTACTACCTCTAGTAGGTATATTGGAAAAGCACTTTTGAACTTGAGCTGAAAATTGAAGTTAATATTGGAACTATGAACTTGAGAGACGCGTAGAACTGTTTATAAATTAAGAGAATTCGCTCGCACTGTACTGAATTGGTCGGATGTTCTGACTTGACAGAATTCTTATAAAGAGCTGACTCTCGTACTTCGGATACGGTTTATATCGGAAATTTGTTGATCTCAATGTTAATCTTATGGCAATTTATTTTATTTTAATTTTACGTATTATGTACATAAGGTATGTATATACATACATACATATGTATATATACCAGAAGTCCTAACAATGCGCCTTTCTGGCCAATTACAAACATCGATATATAATATTTAGAAAAATTTTAACAAAGAATCATAAATACATACATCTATGGATACATTTTGACAAATTTTGGATAAAGTTTTCGGAGCATGTTTTTCTTTTATAAGATATTTTCTTAAATAATTTTTTTCTTATCTAAAAAAAACTAGAAATTTTCGATACATTTATGGACAAATTTTCAGCATTTTTCTATACAAATCAGCGAGATTTGAGATGCTAAGAACTCGAAAATTGCGGGAAATCGGTAAGTTTCCAATTTTTTGAAACCATTTCAATGAAAATCAGTTAAATTGGCAAACTCTGATAAGAAGCAATCAACCTGGAGTCACAAACTAAGATTTGGCCAGCAGCAACTAGTACGAATTGAACACATGACCACTATGTTCGAAAGCATATATGCTAACAACTAGTCCACGGTTATTTGATGGTTTCTATGGTTTTATTTATTTGTATATATGTATATAGCCATCAGTATGGCTCGGTGGTTGCGTTCATGTTTAGCACCTAGAGATTACTGAGTTCGATTCCGTGCTAATCTTTAATACTGCTGGTTAGACTTGGATATGTATGACTCCAAGTCGATCGTTTCTTATCATAGTTTGATAATTTATCTGATTTTCACTGTTGAAACGGTTCCTCAAATTGACAAAAATCATCCTACCCACTGCCACAAATATCTGAATTTGATTTATGTACAATATGTATGTGTCAATGGATAAATTATTTGTTAATTTCGTGCTCTTCCGTCTCTCGAAATTGTGATTTATGCATGTAATAAAAAAAATGCTGCAATGTTTGTAATTAATTGTCTTGGAAGGTGCATTGGGGTCTACCTGTCAGGCCTTCCTGGTATATATCTATGTAAAAATATAATGAAATATTTATGGTTATTTCCATATTTAAATTTGTCAAAATAAACAGTTCATATTACATAATTTTTTTTTCATATATTAACTTTTGATATGTTACGATATTAAAATTTAGTAAATAATACACAATAAATTGAAACAACTAAATTTTCGATTGAAATAACTGTCTGGAAATGTAGCACTTTCACTCCGTTCATCCAACGGGAAATTAAACACGAAGCTCGCTAATGACGATATTGAACTTGAAACTGCAATTTTCGAAAGTTTGCCAAGAGCAAAATACTCGCAATAGTTTTGAGGTTTAATGGTTTTGACTAGACCCAAAGAAGATGCGTGTGAACATATTTATTTACATACATACATACATGTATTCGGTACGCTCGGGTAAACTTCATTCTCAAAATTACCCAAGTTCTTAGACGTATAATGTATCAATAAAGTTTAGAGTGAAATCTATGCATATTAATAATTAGAAACTTTAATAAATCGCAATGCCAGGGAACAAACGGTCGTGGAAATAATTCACGACTGTGGAAAGCGTTGTTCTCTCTCGTAGCATTGTTTCAGGAATTATTGGCTACACCTTGTAGTTTAGATGAGAGCATTGTCATATATTATATAACTGTGTATTTCAATGCAAAACCACGGTTGGATGGAGCCAGATGGAAATCAGGACAAATCCAGGTGGGTTAGATGATCAATTAATTGATCTCGGAAAGTTAATTAATTACACTTTTTGACAAATGACATTTTTTTTTGGTTCAGAGACGAGATATGACTTTAATTATGATATATGCCCAGTGAACACGAAATTCGGCACACTTCTAATTCACCCTTTTAAACGAAAACAAAAAATAGTGTGGCCAGAACACTATTCCAATAAGCATTTTTCAATAGAAAATACTATAGTAATAGTAATAGCTGATTTCATTGTCGAAGTAGTTGCTCCGTCAAATTGGCAAAACCCATCATACCCACTATGCCACCACTATTTGAATATGATATCAAATTTATATATATATACAAGTTTAATAACACATGTGTCACGCAGGGGTGACCCGTATTGGCATCGTTATGGCAAATATAAATTTTGTAAAGTAGAATATTCAATAAATAATATTTTTTATCCATTTATGTTAAATTAAAATAATTTCAGTAAAAAACATTCACACGTTCCTTCAAATAAATTAATGTGATTTTTTTATTTGATTAATTTTAAGCCGAACAATACAATATATTTTTTTTTAATTTAACTCGTAAAGTAAAATTCTTAACTTATTATTTTTATTATCGACCTCTATTTCTCAACCCGCGTGCGAAATTTTACATTTTTCTGTTCCTTTTAGAAATCATTAAACAAATTTACGCGTTTCTTGAATGTGCAATATCTAATTATTACATAACAAATTTAGCCACCCCTGTAACTTTCCTTGATTAAATTTTTTACAGAATTTCAGAATATATTATACAATTTCAAATTTCAACCCCTATTAACTACTATATGTATTTGCAGTTGAAATATATTTTCCAGTCGTAATATATTTTAACTAGTTGGAATATATTCCATCTAACCTATTACCAACTACCATTATATTTCAAGTGCATTTTCAGTTGTAATATATTTTAACTAGTTAGGATATATTCCGTCCAACCTACATATGTAAGTTGTAAGTTCATATGGCGAAATATATCCCAACTGGTCAAAATATATTACAACTCAAATACAGTTTAGCTACTAGTTGGTACAAGTTCGATAGAGAGGTTAGGTTTTCGTTAGGTTTTGAATGCATTTAACCGATACCGCTAGTATATTTAAAGCATAATCGGAAAAGTTGAAGGATTAAGTTCAAATAGTGTTACAGAACTTTTAAATCAACGTTCAAATATATAAACATACAGTTTATATTTATGTCATAGTGAAATTATAACAGCAGTGAATTTATAATTTAACTGATGTTTCAGTGAATTCATAACCAGCTACATTTTCATTGGATAGAGATCAGTGAAATCATATCCAATTAAATTTTCACTTGCCCCCGTTAGTGATATTATAACTTTTGACAAATGGATGATAGTGCGTCGCCGACACGAATCGCGCCACCCCACGTCACAGCCCCACTTCTCTGCATTCCCACTCCAATGCCGAACGCGCGCTCACACGCCCTCCCCGCAACCCCGCTCCTGTCCATTCCCACTCTCCTCATGGTCAACTATCTGGTTCAATTTGGATTTTTCTTATGCCGCATGTGTGGGACTGGAAGCGAACACGTCATAATATCTTAGCAGCCAACACATATTTATTTAAGGTTAAGTTAGGGTTGGTTTTATTCATTTAAAATTAGTTTGTTAGGGTTGGTTCACTGACATTGAAAAGTGAATTTATAATTCTATTGTTATATCCGTACTCACTGCTTGAGTCAGTGAAATTATAATTTCAATGACAATAACAGTTTCACTTAAGCATATAGATACAATATCCCTTTGTTAAATATTTATAAAAACTATTTTTCATATTCTTAAACCAAGTTGGACTATGTTTTATATTATACAATATACAATATATTTAAGGTTAGGTTTAGCTTAACCTAACTTAACTAGTTAGGTTAAGTTAGGGTTTTATTTTATTTATTTAAGATTAGGTTGTCAGGGTTGGTAGTATGTTGTACGTAATTCGAATTAGAAAATCACTGATATTGAGAAGTAAATTTGTAATTTTATTGTTATATCCGTACTCACTTATTGTTAGAGAAATCATAATATAACAAATGAAATTATTTTTAGGGATAGTATGTAATGAAATTATAATTTCACTGTAACGTATACATTTCTGAAATTCAATATGATTGAAGTCACCGATTCAATTACAAATTTACTAACATTTAGAAATTGTATTATATGTAAGTACAAATAACCCATTGAAAATCTATATGTGTGTGTATTTTGGATTCGGTATTGTTGCAGGCGTCGTATCCGAACGTCGATGGAAATTCAGAGAGTGCGCCCGATTCTAGAGGGCTTTCTACTAGATCCCTCAGCCTCAGGCTAAGAGCCGACAGGTCCCTTTTCGTCAGTAAGGGCTCCTCAGCTATTGTCGATTCGAATGGTCTGCTGAAGTTGAGGTGTGTGTCGGCAATGCCAGCTTGGCTTCCGGGTGGACCCCATCGTCGACAGTTTACCATCACTGCTAAACTTAGGCTAGACGCGCACAACGGAAAATTGGGATTGCTTGGAAGTGAGTATTGCATATTTTTTTTGTTATTTTTAAACAACGCACACTCTAAATTTATAAGAAGATGGAAAGATTCCATTTTGTTCTGCGTTTTATGTAATTTTGTTATATGACGGTGCACTTCCTTAATGTAAAACGTAAGCTCTGTCTTGCTTTATTTTTAAAACGTATTTTAATTGCATTTATGAAATTGTAGAAGCCACTTTCAAAGATGGAATATTGGACTATATGTATATGATATTAGCGGTGGTCAACTTTTTTCCATTCTAAAAAGAAAATTTATAGAACTCTATGAAAAAAAAAATCAAGAATATCTAACCTATTACTGCCATGGATTGAATTGTATTATAATGATAATTGAATTATAATGATTTTCGAGGGTCATAAATTTTGTACGAAAGGAGAAGTTTTCTAAGGGATTGCTTTACACGATTCTCCCCAATATACTTTATAAACAAAACATAATATTATGTCAAATGAAATTTTAATTTTAACAAATAAAAATTTATTTATTGAATCGTTTTAAAATAGAATTTTCATTTGTATGAAAATATTAATCGACAATTTTCATTAAATTTTATTTATTTATTTATTTATTCTAAACAGACTATTGTGGCATAACAGGAATTCCTAAAGCGCCACAATGGTCAAAAAAATATAACACAAAAAAAAACAAAATAACAATTAAACATAAATTAATACATAACGAAAATAATATACTCATCAATTATCCATAAAAAAAATACATTTGAACATAAACATAAATACATCCATACATAAACATAAAAAATAGCATTTAATAATAACAGATAAAGTAAAAATATCAAATTAAATATAGCATAAGGAATGCCTTGCACCTACAGCCAGTTTCAATAAATATGTAAGAAACAACTACAAATACAAAACATCCCTGTAAAATTATATAAAGTTATATAAAATATGTAAATATGTAAAGTTATATAAAGTCTAAAAAATTTAAACATGTCTTAGATTCACTACTGCTGTTTTAAATACATATACATATGAGCCGTAATATTTGAAAGTGGAAAAAGTACACTATTCTTCATTTCGAGAAATATTTCGCAAAATATTAAATATAATGTTTTGCGTTTAGCAATTTTTAAAAATATTGGTGGCCTGTAATACGTTTATTGTGCTTTACTATACATATCGAATTAAAAGAAGTGATAGCAATTTGTAAATGAAGTCAAACGAAATATTGTTTTTGGAACTGAAAATTGGTCTTCAGCCACTTTCAAATATAACGGCTCATATAACGAATAATTATTACGATTAATTAAATTTTCACTAAGCAAAAATGAAAAGCCGAATCGTTTGAATCCGGAAATATTTTTTTTTTAACTATATTTAAATAAAAATTCCAATTGCTTCTGATATAATAAGTCTATACATAAAGGATAGCATATTGATTATTAATGATGTTAAGGTAAATAAAGATTAATTTTGCCAATATTCGTTAGCTCTACAGTGCGTGATTTTTTTGAATGAAGATATATTAATAAATTTAGGAGTGAAATATGTACAGACACACGGTAAAAATAGTTAAAAAAATCATTTGTAATTTTTCATTCTATTTTTATTTAAAAAATGGTTTAATTGATAAATAATTAATTTATTTTATATATTTTGTAAACTTTATATCCATTTATATTTAACCAACTTTATATCCATATATATTTCACATTTGAAATTTTTTATCGCCTACCTTGATTATTAATAACAATTTCTTGAACTTGAAAATTGTAACAAATTGTATGTTGCTCGTGTATTAAATTCGAACGCCGAAAGTTTGCTTTAACTGCCAAATTTTACGGTAAAACAGCGCTTAAATGTACCAAATAACGTCTCAAATCCTATGATTTGTTGATTCGAATATGAATCAACGCGAAAATTGTCAAATAATAAAAAAGCGCTTGATTAATATATGAGTCAGCGCGCACTGTGGGGCTAGGTTATACATATGTAGTTAGTTATAATAATGATTTTTCGAAACCGATATGCAGACAGGATGTCGCAGAAGGGAATGCTCATTTCAATATCGTAAAAGTGCATCGACAAAGCTTTCGAGATTAAAGTGGATGAGAGTTTTAAACTGTCAATGGATTTTAATGAGATATGTCCCCGAGGGATCGCGTCGTTAATACAAAGAAGAGAGCTTTGGCGACCGTCTTCAGAGCTTTGTCGCACGATCGATTTTTCAACGTACAGGTTCACTGTACTACTATAAAAATATATGTAGTCTAGATAGTGGAGGTTATTTATATTGTTTCAATATTAAACAGCATTTTATGTATCTAATATATGTGCACTTGTGTGTTTTTTGGATTATTCTTAGGCGCGGGGACGACGAGTTGCGGATGTCCTGGAGCGTTATTAATGGTGGCAGCGTTAATGTTCCTGAAGTCTGCGTTTCAGCAGAGACCACGAATTCTCTACTAGGGACACACAAAATGCCGCAAGAGGTCCTCCAACGGGAGTCTGAAAGCTCCAGAGCCTCCATTGTCCTCTGGACATGTTCGTCGAGAACAAACAGACGGGGAGCTTTCAACCCTCCGCCTGGGATACGACCGAATCATCGAGCTTACACACATTATCGTCAAATTATCTGAAAATTTAATAAATTTAAACGTGTACATACGTAAAAGAGTATATCCAAATGTAAATATGAAAAGTGTAGAGTGAACGTTTGAGATTTGAACTGTGACAACCTGCATATTTCGAGTATGTTAAAATTTAACTATTATACGAATTAAGTGCCAATATCATGTATTAAGATTATCATACCTGAAGGTTGCTCAATAATTTTAGGCCAGAGGATCGTCGGAAGAGTCAGTGAGCTGTATGTTTTTTTTTTCAAATTACAACACGGTTGCGTTGGATGGTCGTATCTCAGGGGTTGGAAGGTGAGCAATTTGCATCGTTGTCTGAGTTGTGAAAATTATCTATTCAATTCTCATTTGGCAACATCATGTAAACAGATTGACTTTGCATACTTGAACAGATTTGTGTTCATCAACGTGTATGGGCAATTATTCAAAACTGTATTACGAGGAAGTGTTCAACACGCTGTGAATAAACATTTTTTTCTCAAAGTTATTATTATTTTATGTCTGGACATACATATTAGGTTAAAGTTCGTTAAAGAAAGTCTTCAAAAGACGCTTTTGAGTTTAAAAATTAAATGAAAAAGACATATGCAAACTGTCTTTTCGCTGTTTGAAGAGCAGATTTTGAATTAAATTTAAAATAAAAACGAAAGATAGCTGTGATATGGTATTTGGTAACAAAAACTGTGAAAATTAAAGTCGACGTGGTGTCTATATTTCTCATATGTTTGTAAATAATAAATAGTATCGATTTCGTTTCATTTCAAACACATATATTATATAATTAGTGAATGTACCTATTTGGTTTCAAATATTAAATAAAATAAAATAAATTAAATTAATAAAATAAGAACAAAAAAAATATTAATCAAATCTAAATGAATGTATTGATATAATTATATTATATATGCACAGTGTAATACTTATTTTATAAGCACAAAATGTGAATAAAATAATTGTTGTTAGAGTTTAAAAATTTTAATAAAAAAAAATATCATTATATTTCAAACGTGTTTTCATTTCAAAATGTTAAGCTTTTGAAAATTCCTATGCGAAGAATTTTTTTCATACTTTATTTCGCAAGTAAACGGATCTATTGACCAAGCCAATTTAATATTCCACTCTTTTCGAATAAAAACCGACGAAATATATATTCCCATTCGTTCGGCAATATTTTCACATTTCTCCAACAATATTTTCATATTCATCCGATACACCTATCTGAATTTATGAATATACGGTTATATTATTCCTACATATACATAGACAAATGTACGTATTACATACACGCTTGAACCGTAGCGCTTCATACAAACACAATACCCATTATGAATATGTAGCTCCATCAAAAACAAGCCAACTAAGAGATCGCAACGAAACTGCAGATATAGAGAAAACCAAGGTGGAGTATCTCTCACACCACCTTAATCACCAGTATTGTCTTCGTTTTACTTCGAGAAGTATATTCAAATCTTGAAATTGAGGTGTCTTTACGTGTCCTTCTGGCAATAGTGGTCCTCGTTCCTGGCGTTTGTGTGTTTTGCGAGTCTAGGATAGTTAATTGCCCACCGACAGTCGACCGGCTTGTTCCTTGTTACTTGGTCGGTAAACAACAGGACTTCAACGCTTGTTCGGTGGTCTTATTCAGCTACTTCCTGTTCCTGCTTTGCCACGGAGAATGGCTCCTGTGGGACACTCTTGTTGCAACTGACATTACTATAGGTGAAAACTACGGCGTCGAACTAATGAAAGTTTCCAACGGAATTGAAAAACCGACCGTGATTTGTATTTAAAGTCTCTTTATTGTTTATAAGATATATACATATTGTCATGTTCCAAAACGCCGTTTATATATTTTTTAAATTACTTGTTAACAAATGAAGATTTCTGTATTATCATAAAACCGTTACATTTATTTTATTGGTAGATATATTCGAAAACTGCAGATGTAATTATGGAACGACGATGAATTTAAAATGAGATACGTAGAACTTTTATTCGCTAATTAACTTTGGTTCACTATGTTCTGATGCTGTGTTGACCATCACTTGCGGGGTCTATATTAATGACTACCACTCTCGGAGTCTTAATGGTGATGACTAACTGACGTGATCGAATCGTGATCTATATAAATGATTTTTATCTTTTGGGTTGGGCAAAGTCCGGCATTCCTGGGTTGGGCAAACTCCTGTCTTATCTGACTATCCTTTACAGGAATATTAGTGGACTTGTTACTCACGTAATGAATGTCAGAAAATGAATTTGGTTATTGTGGGAACTACATTGATAAGTGAGGTACATAACAATATGTATGCGTGTTAACAAAACGACTAAAAGTGGGCATTCATGGAAAATTTCAAGAGTAGATAAGTCTTTCGTGGGTCTGAAACATTTATCAAAACTACGACAGACACATTGATAGATGAATCACTCTATTTCATTTCTGAGAGTATTTTGTTTTGAACAAAAAACTACATATTTGTTTAAATGCCATTTTGGTATTATATTGATAAAAGACTAGTCTTCGTTATTATACATTATATGAATATTCATAAAATAATCATAAAGCTCATTTAAAAAACGATTCTTACGAGTGATTACAATATTACAATGCCTGGTGTGTTTAATAATATTTTAGTTCTTAAAAGATAGCGATCAAGGATCACCTATGTATGTTAGCTTAATCTATTGGCAGATTTATAAGTTGCAAGTATGTACATATATGTACATATGTATCTACAAACAAATCTGTAAATGCTCACATTAAGATGTATTCTAATATATTGTAGTCACTGATTCAGTGACTATTGTCTATTTGACTACTTTTTTTTAAATTCATTATATTATTTATTTTATTCAATCAATCATGCACACTCATCTAACATATTAATAATTAAGAATTATTAGTTACATATTTATATATATATATATATATATATATATATATATATATATATATATATATATATATATATATATATACATATACATATACAGGTATACACCCATTTATTTACATTAAACACGACATATATGGTCTAACACTGTACATAAGTATTGTTATTTATTTATTTACAAATTTGCCATACTGACTTTACAGATCAACTCCAAGTCGTCAATATGGCTAAGTATTATCAAACATCGATTCATATTCAAAGAGATATCTACGGAAAATTTGCAGCTTCTTCACATATCAGCGAAAATCGAGATGCTGAATAACTAGAATTTTTGCTGGAGATATAATAGGGTTGCCAATTTGTTGAAACCGTTTCAATGAAATCAGATAAATTGGCAAACTCTAATAGGAAACGATCGACCTTGGAGTCACATATTCAAGGTCTGGTTAGCAGCACACACCGGGTATATAACCCGTGATCATTCAATTGAGAACATTACGTGATAACCATTGATCTAAGCTGCGGTTTTATTTTATTTTAATATTAATTATTCACTAAATACAACTCTTATACAATGTTAATAATAAACTGTATTCGCTATTTGGAGTCAGAGATATATGGCATATTGTGTTGTATTATTTGAATCTAGATTTATAACAATTAAGTAGAGACATCTTGCTGTAATCCTTAAGATCTTCCATGAATTTAGTAACGTGCTAATTAGAAATTCTGTCGATTAAATCTCGCGATTAATTCATTAGTGACATCTACAAACGACGGAATGCTATTCTGGAAGTGTAGTCATTCTAGGCTATAATATATAATATTTATATGTACAATATACGATATAAATAATAAAGCAGCATTATTCCTTACGTGTGCATTGGTAGTTATTATGGGTAGTATGAATACAGATTTTTATTTAATTTTGTAAAGATGGTGGAAGTTGAACCGTACTTTTACAATGTAAGATTAATAGTCTTCCGATAAGACGGTTTTCGTAATCGATTCCAGGTAAGGTGCCATTTATTAGTCGAGTTGTACAGGCGAGTCACTTTTAACTCTGGCTCGCGTTCGTCGTGGACACAAATAAAATACTCAGATCCGTTATTTATTGCTTCCTGCTGCAGTGGGTGGCTGGGCAAAGGATCCGGCACGTACTAGTTGCCTTGTCGCCTAACAAATTACTTTGTCCTTAAATCTACAACGGGTCGTGGACCGTTTGTAAACGCCAGGTGCAACTATCGTAATCCTTCGTATCGCCACTATTAGCTAATTTTCCTTTTCGACGCAACTTTACGACCGTTTTAAATCATTGCAAATACTCTAGGTCTAACAAACTACCCCAGCACAAACAGAGTGTGATTTCTATCCACGGTGAGGTCATAAAATGAAAAAAATTCACCACTAATATCGTTATAAATAAATCCATAGTTATGATAGAAATGATTATAATTACTTCAACTGGGAACTGCTTCACAGTGATGTGGTAATAGTATTGTTACGTATACTAAAAAGAGCCGCCGAGTAATTGCGATCGGATTAGGCCGGGTAGCGTCCTGAGACCTAAAACCACTTAAACCGTGTGACCGGTTTAAGTGGTTTTAAGGATTAGCGACAAGCTAAGTGCATGAAAGCTAAACAATGATTGCACTTCCCAGAGCGAATGTCGTGGGAAGACATATCCGTACGTGACCATAACAATAGGTAAACAAATTAGACGTCGAAGATGTCCTGAGAGATCTATACCTTATAAGGCGATACTTAGGCGATATCATTTCATTTCTGGACTGAGCATTGTCAGTGCGTGTATCTCCTCAATCATCACTAAATGCTGTGATACGACTGTTGGCCTTTTACTTGGATCCTCCACCCATCCCTACGCAACAGTATCATCACATGGATAGTTAGGTTTTTCAACACACCAAATTTAATCGATGAGGATAAATACATATTTGGTGCGTCAAAATCGCTCAATATAAAACTGCCCCGACGTAACCACCCCGACGTAAACGCGAGGCGTTAAAACAAAACCACCCCAGAAAAATATACTTCGCGACAAAAATGCGCCAGAATATATTAAACAAGGATTATACTTGAATTTTCTCATTAAAAGCATTCATGTTTTAGGGGTCGAAAAAAATTTTGGAAGAAAAATTGAACAAGAGTAAGCTGCCACTTCCGGTTGCCGGGCGCTCATCAAATTTTATATGTAACTTGGTATTAAGCTTAAACTTTTAGATCTGAAATTTCAGTTCAACAAACTAAAAAGTTTCTGAGAAAAAAGTAAACAAACCTCGATTCTCTAGAGGAAAATATTAGCGTATAAAGTTTTTAATTTCTATTACATGTAAAAAAAATCTGTCTGATTCGGTTAGCGGTTTGGGAAATAATTTAATTAAAAAACTTATAAAAAGAGGACACTTACATATAAATACTATTTCCGGTCAACTTAAAAGTTTTAAAAAAATTAACGTCGTTTCGATAAAATTTTTAAAAACCGATACTATATAAATTTAAGTTCGATAGGACGAACGATGTTCAAAAAATCACCAAAATACACAGCCACACATACACATTTTTTCTAGATCATGAAAACGTGATCAGTGATCGATTCTGAGTTTGAATCATTCAAAATCTAGAATTCGAATTCTCGCATGATGACAACACTTCATCTATTTGTACTTTATCTATGTACGTAGTAACAATACATTAAGTTTTGTGATCATGCGAAAATTAGAACTCGAAATTTTAACTGATTGGAACTCAGAATCGATTACTGATCACGTTTTCATGATCTAGAAAAAATGCGTGTGTGTCTGTGTGTTCGTGTATTTTGGGGATTTTTTGAACACCGTTAGTCCTATCGAACTGAAATTTAGTATCGGAGATTGAAATTTTTATCGACACGACGTAAATTTTTTCAAATTTTTAAGTTGACAGGAAATTGCATCTACCCTTATAGGTGTCCCCTTTTTTTACGTACCTCTTCTTACCTTGCCTTGTTAAGTTTTTGGATTCAATTATCTCAAATACATATACAGATAAAGTAAAATTAAAGGTTTTGTCTCTCGCAGTTTTGTCTCCCGCGGTTTTGTCCCGCGGTTATGTCCAGACGGTTACGTCGGAGCGGTTTTGTCTCTCGCGCCAAAGTCGGGGGGTATCTACGAATATATATGATTTTGAAATTTGTAAAAGTGTTGTGTCGAAATCTGATGATGAATCATATAATAAATTTAAAAATGATTAGATTTTATATGTCGTATATGTAAGTTCTACAGGTAATCTTATTTACGAAATATATTTTCTTCAGTTAAGATGTCAAAGTATATATGTACATATCAGGTTTGAAAAATATCTTATAAGGTGAATGAAATTGTGAAGACTCCGAATAGATAGATACGTCGTACGGCTGAGCGATTTCAACGTGAAAATTAAGCGAAACATGTTCAACCTCTGCGGCAAGCCAAGAAATTAGGACAAGATTGATGACACAGTCGCAAATATATTGAGTCTCTTATCGTACAAAATATTTCATGGTACATTACCAAGAACATCTTGTCTGGAGGAGGAAAAAAAGGTCGCTGTGCGGATAAGCGATTCCTTCGACTCCCCCCGCCGCTGTCGGCTTTATGTTTCCAAAGGTAAGTAGATGTAGTTAAAACGATAAGAGGTAATAAGTGGGTCGGAAGGGAAGGAAAAATCATTAATAACTGACATGAAAACAGATTCCCGACGGAAAAATATGCATATCATCTTTCATCATTGATTTTCTGTCCGAAACGCCGGAGGCTTTCACGTTACGGAGCAAACATGCACCGACAATGGGCACATCAGCTCTGCTTTATTTTGTAAGTCATCGCGGACTGGGTAATTTTTAATACATAATATGTGGGGCTCCGAACCACGAAAGTTTAATCCCGAGTCGCAGATAACCGGCTCTCCTTTTGTAAAATTCATAAATGAGCTCGAGGGCTAGTAAGTGGGGAAGCCAAACATTGTTGGATAATTAATAATAACGCCGTTAAGACCTAACGATAGTTTGAACTAACGATACGATTAGACTTGCATATAAATTGGGGCAATTAAACTTCGGTTATGCCGGCGAACGTTATGCGTCAATTTATTTTTAGTGTCTGTATATGTTCATCAATGAAAATCGTATGTGTTTTATTTTATACAAAGTAAGGGCATGTAAATATTCCCCCATGGCAACAGAGCAATTCATCTTTAGGAACGTCGAGGGAAAATGGAAAGTAGTCTCCTGATAGACTCCCTCCGACCTTAGCTCCCAACAGTATAAGAAATGAGTGTTTCAGAAACAAAAACAAAAAAAGGCGATATAAAAATTTACATTATCTAACATTTCTCATTTTCTTGTGCTACCGAAGAGGATCCGAAATTTTCCAACGGAATAAAAGTTCATATTAGCACCTCGAAACTTTACACATCGTACGTTTTCCGATTATTATACTCTATCCGAATGAACCATGTTCATAAATATTGTATGCACATTTACAAAGTATGTAAGCGCTAAAAAAGTTCCCGTTATATTTATAAACAAGATTCAGATGTAATTAGTAATGAGTACGTTAATGATTAAACTCCTCTAGCTTCATGTCGGAGACATTAGCTCACTTCAATTTTAGCTAACTACTGTGTGTCGGTAAGATTGGTTCGCTCTAGAGTTAAGTCGATCGTTTGCTAGCTGGTTTAAAAACATGAGATCGATTGCTAGAAAGTAATTATTCATGTAGTTAGGAGTAATAAAGTTCAATCTCAAGTAATTATTTATCTAGTACTAGTTATACATAATTACTTGGGACCGAACTGCCTTACCAGTAACCTACATAAACAATTACTTAATTAACTTAAACAATTACTAAATTACATAGAGCAGACCCCGGTAAGATATCAATGCGACCTGAAGGGTGGAAGCGGTTCAAAATAAAATCATAATTTTTTGACGGGTAGGAGTGTTGTTGCACTAACAGGTAGAAGCTAATAATAAGCTCGTGAATATTTAAAAATTAAAAAGCTTTCGAATAATTTCCCGTAAATATTCTTTTGAAAATAGTCTAATTGATTATACAAATCCCCATTTTTTGTCGAGATGCACGCATGCGAAACACGTTGAAAATTAAGGGGTAGGTAGATAGCTTTATATGGGGAGGGGGTCGTAAAATATACGAGGCATGGTCCGAATATACCCAAATTGCCAAAAAGTAGTAAAGAGAAGAGCTCATAAACTACATTATTCACATAAATGTAAGGTAAGGAGGAGACATTTAGAAGTTTCCATTTGTCGTAGTCAATTCTAGTGGGTAGTTTTCTCGTCTCTGAACACGTGCCACCGGAAAAAAGTAGTTCATGAATACCAACAGAAACAAACAGAACGAGTATTTATACAGTTGGGTGTGACCGAACATTTTTAGCTGAAAATTTTCATGGAATTCGTCGCGAAAAAGGACGATATCGCGACGTGCGAGAACAATTTTTTTGCAATTCATATGATGTGATACAGAAATAACTTTTATAATGCTATTCTTTAACTTTCATACGGTTCAGATGCTTCTATAAATATTTAAATTGGAACACTCATTGAAAAAATAAAATATTATGAAAAGTCTAGTATTTAAATTTATTTATAGATTTCTCAGCTTATTTAAAAGCTATTTGAACGATGGCAAACTATTTATAAAACACATAACAAAAATTTAAATTTAATCGCAAAAATAACCTCTGAATCTATTTCATGTATTTTGTAATACATTTTGAATGAATTGAAACGTTGAATTAAAAAAAGCTTCCTCTTTGCATTTTTGATGGGAAATAATTATTTTTCTTTTAGATATTTAAAATGTTATAATGATTTAATTATTTTATGTATGTATGTAATATTTTATTTTATTTTTGCAAAGATACATACATATATACCAGGATGGCTAAGCAGGTAAACCCTTATGAGCATTCCTAGCTAATTATTGTAATTAATTGTTGCTAATTATAACACTGCAGGATTTTTCATTACCTAAATCGCTGAATTTTCACATTCTGAAGAACACGAAACTAACTATTAATTAACTAATGAATTAATCCATAGAGACATCTATGGATTTAGACTTGTAAATACATTTTATCATACCGTAAATAAATCAAATTCAGATATTGGTGACATAGAGGGTAGAATGGATTTTGCCAATTTAATGGAGGAACCGTTTCAACAATGAAATCAGATAAATAGGCAAACTCTAAAAAGAAACGATCGACTTGGAGTTACAAAAATCCAAGTCTGACTAGCAGCATTAAATATTAGCATGGGATCTAACCTGCTAACCTCTCGGCGTTTAGTAAAAACTTAAAAACTACCGAGCCATACTGCTGGATGATGCTACAAAATATTATCAACTACACTTTTTCATGAAATTATATTATTTTTTGTTAAAATGTTCAAACAGTTTTGGAAAATGAGCGTAAATAGTAAACTGCCTTTTGCTGTAAAATAAAACCATGATATATTATATGTATGTATGTATTTATGTATATATCTAGTAAATTGCATCGTAAAATTTTCGATATGCACCGTCATATTCGTTATCGCAATGAAACGAGAGCAACGGAATGCATCACATCTCTCGGCTCGTACATTGTTCGGAAAAGTCGTCAATACGTAAGCGGAAAACCGGGAGGAAATTCCCGACTCAAATCAAATTCCAACCGACGACAGATGACTTTACTCGCATTCGAAAAATTCCCGGAAAATCCCCGTCAGAAGAACACACCGGTTAGGGCAGAGAGTACATACGTATGACGTTGGCAGAATCCCTTCGGGCAGCTCCCGGATGAATAATCCGCCAACGACGAATGTAATCCACCGTGACAGCCTTTGGATTAAAGCCTCGCTTCATCGTCTTCGGAAAACTTTTGTGTGCGAAATGAATATGGCTGAAATTTCAAACGCATATTGGTTAGACACTCGCTTCACATACGAGTACATACATATGGCGCAATTATGTAGAGCAAAATGTACCCACTCAATCAAGGAATATTTTAAAGAGTGTTATAAATCAAGGGGATTGAATATAATAATCTGTTAGTGAATTAAAAACGTACACGAGAAAGCGTGAAAGCTGATAATATAAAGTTTTTATGAAAAAACCTTTTTTTTTGTGTTAAAACATTTTAAAAAAGTTAAAAAAACTGTAGTGAAATACAGTTTTTTAACTTTATACTAAAAATACTTCGATTCTAAAACTAATTTTGGGCCAACGCGGAATGTAAATGTGCAGGAGATAATTGAAACTGATCGATTTACAAATTTGAGGTTATTTATTTATTTATTTTATTTATTTTTTACAATTTAACCATAGTGACATTACAGATTAGCTCCAGGTCGTCACTTTGGCTAATTTATTACAAGATATTGAAAACTCATAATTAATGAGACATCTAAATACATAATTAATACATACATACACATGTAAATCGAAACAATACCTGACATCTATGGTCAGATATTACAAACATCGTATAAATACGATTAATAACATTTTTCATGTAACAATACGAATTTTTAGATTCGATAAACAACCACTGAGACATCTATGGTGAGAAATCTGGCGAAACCTGAGATATAACAATAACTCACGATTTCGCAAGATAAATGGGAATGCAAAGCCAATTTTGCAGGAATCGTTTCAATGGGGATCAGAAAAATTGGCAAACTCTGATAAGAAACGACTGACCTGGTTATAAACCAAGGTCTGGCTAGCAGCATCCAGTGTGACTCAAACTCACAACCACACTGACCATAGCAAGACATGCTAAACAATAATCAATGTTCATAATGCCTGAGCAATGCCAGGTAATGTATATGTCGGCTAAGTATGTAATTCCACGTTTTTGAAAAGTCACCAGATTGCTATATCTGAGGGAATATCAAACGGATATAATTCAATTTAGCTAAATAGTCGACATCATCATTGTGCTCTAAGGACGTAATACGTAGAGCTCTCGATTTCGCCAGTGGGCGATTACTTGCAAAACGTTGAGTATTAAATATTATATCATATTTATCTGGCTATTAAATGGAAAAGAGTTTGCGGCAACCAATCGCGCTTTCGTTAATGCGATAGCATAAGGAGTGCTTAACAGAGTTTTTTTTAACGAGGCGAAAACTCGACGAGTAATGAAATCCCCGAGGAAAAGTGTACGCTTTGAAGAGTGTACTTATTAAGCAGCTATTATGTACTAGTGGGAGTTCCTAACTCGATTATGGTACGTCAGTCAATTGAAACGGCTCTTATTCCATATGGAAGTTGGACATGGACTTTCCGATTTGCACACGCTGAGATGCGCAGTGGTAGGCATTCTTAAAATTTGCTGACCAAAATTTATGCAAATAATTGATTATTGACTCATAATTGATGTAGGATCACGAGGGATTCTAAATGATGCAGGTGGATTATATCAAACGGTTTGCAAAAAGCAAGTGCCTTATACAAATTGTCACGTTCCAATGAAAGAATAACCCTCCCATTTTGCATACCTCACTGAAGTGAGGTATGCAAGTGCCCCAATTTTTACATTTTTCGTCATAACTATTTGGTTTTCAAAGTTATACACCCTATATTTCTTTCATTCCTAGAATGAACCACAATAAATTTATTTTAATAGATTTTGTAAGTTTTAGAAAAGGGGTACATCGTAAAAAAGTACATTTATACATTTATACGTTCCAAAGTATGATTTAAAGGCGGTAGCGGTAAGTCATGTTTTTGACTGTTCGCTTGTATATTCTTGTTGATCGATGAATCAATGCGAGAGAAAGAGACAGTTATATTTTCGTAAGCTATTTTTTTCGTCGCTTTTGGTTCGTAGCTATTGAGTCATGCAGTCGCCTGTTGGCCTTACCTATATACGTTCGCACGTAGATGTTTGCCGTTATTTTTTAATACAAAAATAGTCAAAAACATTCTATATAAAGAAAACTTTTTTATGTTGATGTCTAAAATAATTAATAAGATATATGTACATATATTGAACCCATTTGTATTGAGAAAAGCTGTATTTTGATTAAAAAATTCTGGGGTCTTACTCGACCCCGGTTCGGGACACTCGTTCGATCTCGACGTTCTGTCCTTCAAAGGTTAAATAATTTTTCCTTTTTTAAAACTACTTGGTTAACTAACCAAGATAATTTTATTATTATTAAAGCGTCTAATTTATCTTATGGAATGGAGAATTTAAATGAGATACGTAGAACTGTTTCACTTTAACATTGCTTCACTATTTTATTTTTTTCTGCTGCTGATGTGTTGACTGCTACTCTTGAAGTCTCGATGATGATGACTAACTTAAATTCTATCAGTAATGAGTTTATATACTATTATTTAAAACAAATAAAGTATTGAAGACATGTGTCGTTCAATTTCGGTTAGTCAGTGTTTAAAGTGTGCTATAAATCAATGGTGCTACTTATTAAATTAGGTGTGCCACAAATCAATGGTGCTACTTATTAAAATAGGTGTGCCACAAATCAATGGTGTGTCTTATCCCTACTGGTTTGTCGACTACATTGATAAGCGAGGTACATAACAAAATGTAGTTACACGCTAGCTAGTGCACACACTCCATCCATACACACTAGGCACGTTTGCTAACTGCTCGCTCTGCACGTTCAAAAATCTTTCCTATATCCTTACACATATTTTGCTAACCACAGTGTATACTCGATATTCGAATTTATTCGAATGCGAATACAATCCGCAGATATGATACGGCCTTGGCGCAAAGCTATCGTCGTAAAATGAAAAATAAACGTTTTCGCAAGTCGACAACACTTTGAACTTTAATAAAAGTTTATGATTCCCTTTGCGCTGTCAATGGAAACAGGTTTCGTGCTTTATCGCGGAAAAGCTTGTTGTTGAATCTTCGCGCGTTGGATTATAATGCGGAAGATTCGCCGTGGAAGAGCCGAAAGGCGAACGTGTTAAAGACTTTGTGATACGAAAATAATTATTGAACCCGTATAAAATATATCCGAAACACCGTTATTTTGTGTGTGTGTGTGTATGTGCTTTTCCGTGGGACTTTCGATATTGCGAAATTCGATTAAAATTCTGTCGAACTTTCGCAGATTTCAACTCGACATTTGCGGCGAAAGCGCTAATCTACACATAAAGTTATATACTATTCAGTAAACAATCAATATTACCAGTATCGAATACTTATAACATACATACATACATATGTATTTAGCCAGCAGCGTTGCTCGGTGTTTGCGTTGATATTAAGCAACGAGAGGTCGCCGGGTAATACTAAATAGTAGTACGAGCTTTTAGCTCGAAATTTTACAGATTTAAAATTCAGCACACTTCTAACTAACCCATTTAACGAAAACAAAAAATAGTGTGCCCAGAACATTATCCCAATAAATATGTTTCAATAGAAAATACTCAATATATGTACAATAGTATTAACAGTGGAAAAAAATCCCAAGTAAAAATACGTACTTTTGACTTTTGATTTGAACTGCACGACTACTTAGAGAGATTTAAAAGCTGAAAAGTACTGCAAAATGAAAGATAAATAACCCAATATACGTAGATTCAAATATTCATTTTGAACAGGAAATTGACAGATTTTGAGACATCGACCGAACAACACCAAGATATAGAAAAATCGCGCGATTTAAAAAACACATATATCTCCGAAGAATATCTCTGAGAATAGATATATAAGAAAAGTCATATCTTGTCTCTGAACCAAAAAAAGTCGTCATTTGTCGAACAGTGTAATTATTACATAATTCAAAATTATGCATGACATCTATGGTCAAACATAGCAAAGCAAACAAAAACAACAGTTATACAACAATACGAATTTTTATATAATAATCATCCACAGAGACATCTAAGGGGAAAAACCCGGCGAACCTCGAGATATATCATAATAACTCAAGATTTTGAGTGAGAAATGGGGAGAGAAAGCCAATTTTGCAGGAATCGTTTCAATGAAAATTGGCAAAATTGGCAAACTCTGATAGGAAACGACCGATCTGGTCACAAACCAAGGTCTGGCCAGCAGCAATCAGTGTGACTTAAATTCGTAACCACACTGACCATAGCAAGATATGCTAACCAATAGTCCATGCTACTGGTTATATATACATATATGTATGTAGTATTTGTATTATGCTTATATTTCTGGTCACAGTGACGCGTTAGAGTATTCTGTAATGTAACTGTAACAAAAATATGTACATAAATAAACATACGGCAAAATACTGTCCGTCTTTTTTTGAAAAATTGTAAAAAAAATAGATAAATCTTGAATATGATGTATAATATACTACATTGAGAGGTTCTTATAAGGTTCTTAGTAACATCTTACTATGTACTATATGAACCTTTGTGTAGTTAAGAAGTATAGATTTGGATCGAGACGAGGTACATATATGCGTGCTGTATGTATTTATTTATTGTAAAATGCGATTGCGTAGAATTTTCCTCCGGGGAAAACGCCCACAAAATGCCCGCATCTTTCGGTCAGCGGGAAAATTTATTTGCTCCGGGATTAGAGTTACAAATGATGATAAAGTATGTACGACTACCTTCGCGTGTATCCCAATCCCTAATGAACGGTTACCCGGCAATAAGGGCATGGCCAGTTCACCTTTTCCTGTTGCTGCTGATGCTATTAATATTTTTCAGTCCTTGAAAAACATTTCTAGAGAGTTGATTAAACATTATTATATGATACTTTCCCTTGTGTCGTTTTTACATACCTAATATGATAATTTTCAAGGATTTCACAATGCCGAATATTTGTTTTTGTTCCTGGATTTTATCAAAAGACAATTCTCAGAAATCTATGTGATCTTTTTCAGAATTTGATTACATCCAATTAAAAAGTTATATGAATATAACAAAACTAATCTGGCATTGTTTCATGTCAAATTTCGTATTAATTAAAATTAAATTGCTATATAAAACCCTCACATATGTATATGCGATTAATTCATTATATTTACACGTGTTGATCATTAGTCGTAGCACGATATCAATTTTGACGTATTATCCAAGAGTGAATCTTCAATTTCACTCAACTGAATTGTGTTTACTTCGGCTAATTGACTATTTTCTAAAGCTCATTCGGCTCCCGTCTATAAGATTTTCCGGGGATTGCGTTCATCCGACGAAGGAGTCGGTTTATTTTCGCAATTCTTCACAAGTTAATAAGCACACAGAGCGGTGAAACTTTTGCAATAAAGGTCTCACTGAATGTTGAGAATCTTCCCGGAGAAGCCGACGGCATATTAATATAAACGGGAAAGTCTCCTTCCCCTTAACTATTTTGTATCACTTGTCTTCAACTCTGCCACTATCGGAGATTTAAATTGCCTGCCGCTGGAACAATTCGGAATTTTTCATCTTTCCCACAGTCAATTGTTTGTTCCGAACCATCTGTAGCTAGTTATTAACGTCAGTGGGAGAATGGGGCGGTTCGATCGGTTGAAATTTTGCGCGAAGACAACGCGCAAATCTGCGAGTGACCATTCTAGATAAGAAATGTAAAAGTTTATTCGTACCTCCACGAAAGCATCCCCATTCCACAGGGTTGGATAAGACAAGCTGGACACTGGAATATCCCAGCGGGGTAGTTTACTATTTTCTTGGGAAAAGGCACGATTTTAAAAACATTTATCAATTTTAGATAAGATTTTTAATCAAATTTTTGCTGAACTGTGATAAATACGATAAATCTCTACACAATATATGTACTGAAATTTTCTAACATATTATGTTAACACACTGAAAAGTGCGGCATGGGACGTGCTCGTGGTTTCTACCTGACATGGGCGTATCTTCATGTCATTATTAATTCGCACGATCTTATAATTATAACAAGTTTCTCCTACATTTCTTCAAATATAGAAATCATTGTCAATACAAACATAAAATATAACCGAAAACACTCTAGGGGGTGATTTTTGCCAAGGATTGTGATGGAATAGATTATAAGTACTAGCGTTTTGTTATACATATGTGTAAAACTATCTAAAGAAATCTCAAGTGTGTCTCAACCTTCTTGTTCTATTTTTCAATGATATTCAAACCATTGCTATGTATATAAGAGATAATGTTGGATTTATAGCAAATTTTAAGGATATATTTTTGTATTAGCGGTCATATATGTATTTTGACAATGGCCGCTTTTAGCTCTATGTCAAAAGTAATTTTAAACATCGTTAAAAATGAGATTGACAAAAGTAACTGTCATAACTGTTTAATTGTTTAGCTTGTGAATTGTGAAGGAGTGGTAGAAAGCCGCGTTTGGATTGCTAACTGTCATCGCTTCGATCTGACACAAGATTCCGATGTTTATTTTAATGAGTTCGTTGATGATTTAACCCCTAGAGGAGTTAAATCATCATGTCATGTCGGAGATATTAGATTATTTCAATGTTAGTTAACCCTCGTATGTCGGTGAGATATTAAAGCGATCTGAAGAAAATCAGATCACAATTTTTTGACGGGCAGGAATTTCACTGAACTAACAGAGTGAAGCTAGTAAAAAGCTTGTAAAGAAGAACATTATTTAGTTTTTTGATTGATAGTTACATCTACTATGAGACATAATTCACGAGATATCATATGTACTCATGGCAGACATGGCAAATTAAATATTGAATTAAAATTCTTTTAAGTCACATTAAGCTTGCATGTACATACAATGGATTTAAAACTTATTCTTGTCACCAATTCACCCCTGAACCCCAAGACTGTGGCGGTTTATCTACACTTTATCCTATGGGGTTTTCTTAGTGTCTTGCATCCCTCCACGGCCATTGTCTCAGACATATGTGACATAAAAAACACGAACACGTAGTATGAACTCTGTCCGCACGTTCAACGGGGCAAGATTTAAAGCAGACATATAAAGACCATTAGAAGCTCGCGGTGGCGATCTAGACGTCCTCTTTGTTTAACTTGCCTTTTGATATATAACTGCTGGCATCCCTTTAATGTTTATCTTGTTTAGTTCTCCCAGTTTTCCTCCCCCCCCCCTCCGATCTTCAATCCGCGAGGCGTATAAATTCGCGCGAAGTATAACCTGGGGGGGGAGAAGATTACCTTATTATTTATCCTCAAGTTTTGGATATGGACTAAGTGTTTTGTTTGTGCAATACGGATATCGCGCCCGGATGATCTACATGGAGCAAAGGCCAAACTTTATAATTTACAGCGCAACCGTAGAAGCGAAAAGTTACGTAAATGCGAAACGGCGAATAGACGAAATACTTGATAAATATTGGCCAGTTGCCTTCGAAGTCAAATTAGACGTTTGTTTATTCGTTTTGTAATTTATTCTTATTTTAGACCACTTTGTTTTGCAATTTAAATAATTATTTTGAACAGAACAAGTTGTATTTTTATATATGTACATGTAGGTATAGTAGATACATTCAATGTACTTTTCAAATGCTTAGATTTTCAAATTATTCAAAATTATCTCATTTATTATTTTTGGTAGATAATTAAAAGTGACCTTCAGATTAAGAATAACCCAGACATTAATTGAAGATTTTTTTTCGCCTGAATCAATTACTATGATTTTGGAGATAAAATTATAATGTGGAAAGAAAATATTCAAAATACATTTTAAATATCTATGTGTTACTACTGTTGCGTAGGGGTGGGTGGAGGATCCAAGTAAAAGGCCAACAGTCGTTTCACAGCGTTTATTGATGATTAAGGAGATACACGCACTGTCAGTGCTCAGTCCAGAATTACATGATATCGCCTACGTACCGCCTTATAAAGGGTAGATCATTCAGGACGTCTGATCTGTTTACCTGTTGTATAGTCACGTATTCGGATATGTATTTCCACGACATTGGGTCTCCCCGTACCGATTCTGAGAAAGGCCTAATAACGGTCATTGTTTAGCCTAAATGCACTTAGAGTCCGGATATAATCCTGGAAGTAAGTGCAAGCACTTAGTTAATCCGATAACAGATATCCGTTGGTCTAAGTGCAAGCACTTAGTTAGTCCGATAACAGATAACCCTTGAACGGTCACATAGTCTCTGGGATTCTATTCGCTTAATCCGCGGCGTACGTAACACTACCATACAATTTATAAAGTGTATAGCAGAATAATTATGTTTTTATGTGTTTTATATATTTTCGAGACTATTAAATAAATACTCTTATTAAAAATATATAATATAAGGGAAATATTAATAATGATAGTTCCATTGTATTCTCGGAATAATAAAAAAAAATCAACAATATACTTACATATGTATTATTAAGCCTCGCAAGGCCCAAAAATATCTGTATTTTGAAATCAAGTTGTACATTTCACAAAATTAAATTATTTTAACAAAAAATGGAAGCGTTTTTTTTAACAGACTAGTCGTTATTCGAGTTGCATGTTTTAATCAGAATAAATAATTGAATTCCTCTGTTAAAATTTTAATTAAGGTCTCTCGAAAGATCGAATTAGGGAAGTTTAAGCAATTTATTTTGTTTTCTACTTCAGTATCGTAGATATACAATGTATAATACTTACAAAAGTAACTCATAATAAAAAAATATTAAGAACAGAGCAATTTCACATATCTTTTTAGTAAAAACTTTGATAAGAATAGAATTTTTATATTATTTTTATATCGACAGATATTGTATCTCTATTTTTGAATTTTATTTTAGTATTAAAGTAAATATTTTTATCGAATTTTAAGATTGTAGATGCTGGAATAATTCAGCTTTTTCCTTTCAAAGAAATTCATGTATACCACATAAATTACCAACTTAAAATTTGATAGAAATTCAAAAATTGACATACAATATCTGTGCACTAAGCCATCGATATGTAATCGAATACATCTTTTAAATATTTAAGCAACGTTTCAATTGTGTGTAGGTTAATATTTTTAAACAATACCACTGAGCAAAAAAAATAAAGTAAAAATAAAAACGTAGACCAAGAATCTTTACCCACTGAATCCGAATATTACAGTGATTTTTGATGGTTTGCTCTCGTTTAAGAGATAACCTTAAAAATACCTAATTTTGACTGTTTTTTGGCTTTGGCAGTCATAAACTCAAAATCTATTATAGTATTGCTGTGCCAAAAATGAGTATCTCTATCAATAGTTGGATGTTTTTTCCATTGATTGTGATTTTTAATTACTTTTAAATACTTATAATCAATTATCTAGCGAATTTTAAAATAAACATCAGTTGGGACAATTTTGTATTATGTAATAATTTGATCATTGTGTCGAGTTGATTTTTGCATTATAGAGCTCTCGAAGCTTATTCATATTACAATGAATGTTCACTTTACATGATTGCATAAGCTTAGTTCCAATCTCAATTCTGTGTAATAAAACATTAACCCAATACATATTATATAATACATTCCACGAGTTTATATAATATACTCGTGCATATAGTCGATGAATAATAGTCATGTTGTTTCCAATCTCGTTTTGTTTATACACCCATAGTAGGCATCGCGCATTAATTTCACAGACGGTTGAACGTAGAAAATGAGCTGTGTTTTGTTCGAAACTTGCTCATTTTTTATTTGTGCGAAAACCCCAAAATGTCGGCAATTCCAATCAGTCAGATTAATGTTGTTTACGAAACAATTATTCCACGCTCGCTGTGTCCTAAGCGCCACATCAATTTCAGACAAAATCGAGACTGATCCCTGCGCCCGGAAAAGATGTCCGGAAAATTCCACCCCCTCGATTTTAGCCCCCACAACTAACCGAACCATTTTCAGTGGCGTTGTATTGAAATATTACAATTTCAGTTTGAAACTTCATACAGATTGCTTAGAACAAGACATTAGAGCCGATGTCTTCTACGCTTCAGATGTTTTCAATTTTGTTCAGGTGTCGAGTTCAACAAATACAATAAAGTTACTTTGAGCAGTCGAATATAATAACCGTTGCTGTGCGAACAATTGACTGGCTTCAGTTACCGCCATGCAAGATGCTGTTAACCCCTCATCCTTCTTCGTTGGCGAAGGAGGGTTTATCCGAAAGCTAACTGTTTATTATTGTTTCTGAAGTTCAGCCGGAGCGGCTATGAAGAGCTTTGGAAATTGATATCTACAGAGAAAAATCGCACGGAGCTTTCAGACCGAGTGCGCGGGTATAATTGTTGTGTATAATAAATTATTGCCCACTAAATATATTAGCAGTTGGTAATATTCCGTGTGTACAAATCTGCTTTCGGCCTCGAATGATGTGATTAAAAATTTTATTGTATGATTATACACGCACGCTAGTATGGCTCGTCGTACTAGATAACATATAATACATATGTACATATGTATACTAGATTGAATAAAGTTAGTTTTTTAGACTAAAATGATTCTTATTTAGCCATTGTGTTTGATTCTTAATCATACGTAAGTATAATAAATGAGATTACGTTTTGTTATTTTAATAAATTCTTATAAAAATAGCAAAAGTGGATTTTTTTGTTTTGTTTGTTGTTGTTGTTTTTTATATCTTAACATATGAACCTACCAGTGAGGTGCCGTTATTGGACTAGAAGGAATAGGCTAGTCCCATAAAATCTTTTACCTAAAATTAAAAAATACTACATGTATTAACAAATAATCCACAGTGACGTTACAGAGTACTCTAACGCGTCACTTAGAGTACATGTACTCTGTAATCTAATATATTTAATTTGGAAAGAGACTTTGCATGTACATTGTATGTAACATTGGTTGTTTGCTGGTATATTGGGTGGGTGGGAACACAAAATTAGATTTTTTTTTTTTTCAATTCATAGGCGCCGATTCGACTTTTCCCCGCAGGGAGCGCCGTCGCGGGCGCAGCCGCAGGGGGCGATGCTGGGGGCGCATTATGTACAGTTGTTCCGTCGAAGGGAAACTTTTACTAAGAATATTCTGATTTATGTCTATCCAAAAAAAAAACAGTTATATCAATTAAAATAGCGTAAGAGCCACGATAACGTAACGTAAGAGTCGTTACGGTTACACCAGATTATATGTACACTTTCTTTGGGTTTTTTAAAGGATGCTCCAAAAGTGTATCAAAAATTTATCCTTAAAAATGAATCTTATTGGTCTGTTAAAACTAATCTTGTTGCTCTGTTAAAGTTAATCTTGTTGCTCTGTTAAAATTAATCTTATTGCTCTGATAAAATTAATCTTGTTGCTCTGTTAAAATTAATATATAAGTTGTATTTAGTTGTTTTGTAATTGGCCAGGAAGGCGCATTGGGGTCTACCTGTTAGGTCTTCCTGTTATATATATATGAATATAAAAATAAAATAATCAACCTACGACTTGCGGATATTTTGATGGTAAAATTTCATACTTAAATTTTATTCCATACGTATCGACTTTTTGATAATCCATATATTGTCGAAATGAACATTCAAAAACTCAATGTGACTAATATTACATGATGAAATTAATTGATGATCGAATATAAAATCTTTGAATATAAAATCGTTTATTTTATTAAAAAATCTGAAAGAGAAATGTTTTTTCGTTGTTTTATTTCCTCATTTACATGTATATATGTACTTTTGAATCATTGAATGTAATTAATTGCAGCAAAACTTTAAAAATGTACAAATCTTAATATGTGAATTGCCTTAGTATGTAGGTCCAATAAACGCTTGTATCCAGTTGCGTTACAAAAATGATTTTTTTTGACGAACATAAAATAGTTAACTAGTCAATAAAGAAATTGATAGAAGGATATTAACCAATTTTTTTCTATATGTACATGAGGTATTGAAATTTTAAGAGGCGAGTGTGTCCGTTGGACCTACCTTATACGGACTAGGGTTAAGAATTGTAAATAGTTTTTTGAGCTCTTTTTCCTATTATGCTGTATGTATATTAATATTAGAATAATATAATACTATGATAACTAACAAAATTAAATTAAAATTGTAAAATAGAAAATGATCAGTATATCAATAGCTATTAAAATATATATAAGATATATAGTGAACATAATTTATAGTAATAATAAAAAGCATTTAAAAATCAATCGGACTAGGTTCAAATCAAAATAAAGTTATAAGTTATTAAAATAAATTACACACTACAGAAATAAAACTTCTTTACGTAAAATCTACGTACATATATATCAGGCATGAAACGGTTAGGTTAATTCGTCATGAATATAATTTTGGGTAAAACAATAAAATATATACTTTACAAACTCATATGCAATTGCAGCCATCAACTTTTGGAATTACACGCATTGAATATCATTATATTTTTGCCAGAGGTTGAAACTTTTTCCAATCCTCTTCAATTTCCATCCATATTCTGCGACTTTCATCCATTGAGTTAGAAATGAAAAGAAAACCTTTGGGAGCTTACAACCCACCTTTGGGTATGATAAAAACGAACGACATCGGTTTCGCAGTTTTATTACGATTGAAATAAATTTCACACAAGACCACCAATACGGGAGAGCGTATAGAAATGTGTGCATCCAAATTCAAAAAATTTAAAACGAACTGTCACCGTGTCTAGAACAATATTCAACGATAGATCGTCCCAGAGCGCACGGTCATTATTCACGTCGAATCGAATATTCACCGGAGAGACGCAGGAACTGAAAATTAAATATCCACGCCCGCCGACGACGTCATGGACGCTTATGGCTGCAATTTCCAATGCACAAAGGCATCGGAGAAAATGATCTCAGTCTGACGAAGGCGATGCGCTTTGTGAAATGCAAATGGCTCTCGCTCACACCACTTAGACCCGACCGGAGCTGGGGATGTAATAAAAAAAGGAATATAGTCAATTCAGCCCTGAAATCATACCTCGTTGGGTTTTCTTTTTTATCCCTCGTCTGCAGCGTGTTCTTCCAGTTTGCCGGCATAAACCGAGGCGACACTCTTCCCCGGGGACTGGAAGAAATATCATTAAGGTCCCGACGTCTGGATTGCATCCAGCGGGGCTTCTGTACCATACGACACTCTCCGGCTCGAATGAAAAAGAAAATAATAGCCGTGACGAGGGCGCGGTCTCGTCATATCTTTTGAAATTCGACGTCGCCATCTCAAAACAAAGACAACCAATTTGCTCTCCCGTCCGTGGAAATTTTTATTTCCAGACGGGGTCCCGTCCTAATCGTGCCTTAGAAAATCCCCCGTTCAACTTTATTCAATTTCGGAACGGGATGAACAACATGCAAAATGGAGAGTCTCAATTGTGCATACGCTTAAAATACATACATATGTATGTACTTACATTCTGTGTTTGTTCTGGGGTGTGTTTGACTTGAGCAGGTGAAACGATTGAAGTTGTTTCAACGAGAAGGATTATTGCGAGATTCGTTGTATGTATCTACATATGAAATGGCACTTTCAATAGAATTTGATGTAAATCTACATATATATTCAACTGTTGATATTTTGAGAGAAATTCGACTATCCTTAATATAAATAATTGTATATACATATATAAATTCCAATCGATCCCAAGCCGTAACTTTTAAAGAGCATTTATCGTCTTATAATAATTTAGCCTCGGGAGTACCCCTAGGTTGTGATTTAGGTCCTCTATTTGTTTTTATTTATATTTACGATATATTCTTGTATATTTACGATATCTTCTTGTATATTTACGGTTTTGCTTCTTGAACTCATTTTTTCTGGTATTTGCTGACGACTTAAAATAAAATCACTTCCAATGAATATAGTGTAAGCTTACAAAAATACTCCTTCACTAACTTTTTACTTTATCTTTGTGCGTAGTTGAAGAAGTTTGGATGAAGTTTTGTGATCTTGCAAAATTTGGAAACTCGTTTCTAAATGTTATCAAGTGTTACCACATAACATTATCTAGAATTCCATCCCCTATATTCTTCAATTTTCTTATCAATACCAATCAATTATTTGGGATTGATCAAGTGAGAAACCCCGCCGTTCAAGTAAATAGGAATTTGGGTTTCATTTTAAGCCCTTAAAATCCCAAAGAACTGTTGACATGCTTATCAATTAATTTGTAAGAATTCATCTGGAATTTGTAAGTACTGTTTGGGATCCTTTCTATCGACAATATATTAATAATTTAGATCACATGAAAAAAAAACTTATTTTTAATTAGTACTAATTTTTAATTAAGATCCAATTCCAATGTCCAGTTAAATCCCTCGGCAATTCTTCATTATTTCAAATTAATTTCTACTCTACTTACTTTATTGAAATTCTTTTTTACATAGATCTTTCTCTTCTTTTAACAATATTCCCTTTCATATTGTTCCTTTTTCTCTTTTGTTTTCTTATTTTAAATTAATATTGTTTAATCATTTTTCTAAATGATTAAACAATATTAATCACAGAAATACATATGTTCATATGCTATATCTACCATTATTCAATGCTTTGTTTCTTTGTTTTTTTTTTATTGTTGTTATTATTTTTTGAAACTTTTTTGGTGTCAATGCTATATATGTACGATGCAATGCTGTTTGTTTCTGTTTTTTTTTAAATAAAAAAATAAATAGAGAGAAATTCATAAATAGTATGCAAGGATTATACAATACTTCAAACAAACAGCATAACAGAAACAAACAGCATTACGTCGTACATATATGTATATATGTATGTACATATATGTATATCATTGACAGCAAAAAAGTTTCAAAAAATAATTACAACAATATTAAAACATGGATAAAGTAAAAATTTATACCAAAAAATTCTGTTTTCATTAAAAAATTTTGTCAAAATTCATATCGACATACGACTGTAGAGCTAGCTCGATATACGAGCTTAGAAAAATAATGAAAAATTTTCAATGAAAAAGGGCTTCGAAACATTTTTTATTATTTATATTGGATTTCACAGTTAAGTTACGTTAATATTTAAGACATTTCTGAATAGCCTGTGTGGTTGTCAGAGTAGAAGTGTCAAGAGGGAGATATTGGATCTTTTTTCCAATATTTTGTTGTATGTGAGACGATTCGGCTAAAATTTTGAGATGCGTTTACAAATTTCAGAAATACATGATTTAGAAAAATAAAACAATGAAATTTAATATGGAAAAAGTGTTGATATATTTTTATTCACATATAAATCATGTTCAAATGTATCGGTTATATCCCGATCGGTTATATAAAGATTCAATGCATAAAGATTTTTGTCTAAATATTTACAGAACTATGAATTTTAGTACATTGTAGGAAACATTTTGCATTTTTTACATTTTTTCTATTTTTTAGTGGGTATACACTAATGGCTAAAACGCCGAGAAGTAAATTTTTAAATGTGGAAAATACAAGATTTCAACTACCATCTTATGTTGCAGACAGCTTTCCTGAATTTTCCAAGTAAGGACAAAGCTCACGGGAATTGGATTGCACTTGTACGGTATGATGGCGTGTATATTTTATAATGCAAAAGAAAATATAAAAGAACACAAAATGGAAAAACACCAATTGTTGTAGAGTATAACATATTAATATGTAAAATATATTTTTATAGAACAGGCTTGTAGAAATTTGGGTGCGAACGTGCCAAACGAGTAGCACATTGAAATGAAGCGATCCCGTCCGCTCCCGTCGTCGTCTCTAACGATAATTTCATAATATAATATATTCTAAGTGGTTAAGAGCTAAAAACTTCCTCGCTGTGATATGAATTTAATTTTGATTCGCAAAAACGTCGCATCGTAATGCGAACATTTTCTTCAGAGATTGCTTTTGTTAAGTCACTTAGGTTAACGAACCGTCTTTGTGGTAATTATCCCACGCCGAGGCGGGTGGAAAACGCGGCTCAAGCTCTAAAGTGTAGTCTTTGAAAAATATGCAAACGAGAAGAGATTTTTCTCCCACTTTGATCCAATGCAACATTTAATCCACTTTACTCGACGAAAAAAGTCGGCCATTAGGAGACTTGCAAAAGCAAAGTATCTACATATTACACGTACATTTACGTATTATTGTCAATAAATACATACATAAAACAATAAAGTATATATACATACACATAGTACTGCAAAATTGTATTGTATAAACATATATAGTAGTTTGATAAAAAAAATCAGTATTCTTATATGTAAGAAGAACGTCTATACAATACTTTTTTTGTTACAAACATATGTACTGTTATATACCTCGCTTATCAATGTAGTTCCCACAATAATCAAATTCACTTTCTCACATTCATATAGGTGAGTAACAAGTCCATTAAAATTCCTGTAAAGGGATAGTCAGATAAGACATTAGTGCTGGACTTTGCCCAACCCAGGAATGCCAGACTTTGCCCAGCCCAAAAGATAAAAATCATTTATATAGATCACGATTCGATCACATAAGTTAGTCATCACCATCGAGGCTCCGAGATTGGTAGTCATCACCATCGAGATTCCGAGAGTGGTTGTCATCACCATCGAGACCATTAGTCATTAATATCGACCTCGCAAGTGACGGTTAGCACAGCAGCAGAACAAAGTGAACCAAAGTTAATTAGTGAAAAAAAATTCTACGTATCTCCTTTTAAATTTATCATCTTTCCATAATTAAATCTGCAGTTTTCGAATATATCTAACAATAACATACATGTAACGTTTTTATGATAATAAAAAAATCTTAGTTTGTTAACCAAGTAATTTAAAAAATATATAAACTGCGTTTTGGAACATGACAGTTCATTCTAAAAAATATTTAATAAACCGCACCGCACTACATTTTTTTGCTTGATACTATCAGCTTATTTTTTTCCTTAATTAAACTTCATGCATATACATATGTACATATTAGAGTTTTTAAGCCTTAAAATTTGTCGTAAATCTTACCACTAGAAAGCGTCGACGTGTATCGATTTATGCCTTTAAAAGCATTATATTATTCATAAGGCTTGTTCAAAATATGTCTTGGTTCTATTTTGTGCACGTTTTATATTATTTTTAATGTAAATGTATACAGTTTCTCATCAATGATATAAATTTAAAAGAAAAATTTCTTTGAATGCGTCAAATCATACAATATAACTTTTTTAAATTTTCCACAACATACATACATACATATATAGCATATGTGCCATGATATAATCTACTCTAAGGTGAAAGATATGGTTTAACTATTTTTGTACATGATTACTAACAATTTTTCAAACATATGATATTATAAAATAGAGACATCTACATATGTACAATTAACAAATGTTTTGATACACAGCATATTTGCGAGCAATACATTAGTATATAGTAATACATCAGTATGGCTCGGTGGTTGCGTTTATGTTTAGCACCGAGAGGTTACTGGGTTTGATCCCGTCAACATGCGCCTATAAATTACCTTACACTATATTTATATATGTAAGTTTAATAAAATGGAATGTTTGGAATTATATTCTATTATTTTAGGGTTACTAATTATAGTTTTGTTAATTTTATTAACTATGTTATGTTATAGTTGTTTTAGTTTAAATTTGTGAATTGTTAAATAATTCATTAGCAATTTTATATTTAATAATAAATAACATATAACTTTATTTTAATTCATGTATCAATTACTTTCCGAAGCCAGCCGTTGAAATCAACGGACACAATACTATGTAGTTTAATAGTAATTATGTACAAAAAATCTGACTATAGATGTATGGGTATAATAAGTATTCGAAACGTGTAATTTGTATTCGAAATTCGACTCATATTTTATCGTATATAATTTGTCTTTGGTATACTTAGATGAAGTCGATGCTGTAATTTAGCAACAACGACGATGGAATTTATTCGAAAGTGAGCGTCGAAATGTTCAAGTTCACGGTCGTATTTCCAGGTTGCGGAAATTGAATTAATTAAGCGTTTTATTTTGCACTTTGGATAGCGCGCAATTTTTGAGAAAATCTGCCTCGGCGGAAAACTCGCGGATTCTCGGTAGACAGTTTGATAGAAACCAATTTAAATCGAAAGCGGTTTCGGGCTTTGGCTGGAAAACTTTTTCCGAGCGGTTAAATTTCGCATAAAAACCGTACTCCCGGATATTTCACGGCGATTTCGCGAGACGTATTGTTATTAGAAATGTCTGTTCTTAAATATGGCCCCGAGTCTTCGTCTTTCTTTATCTGACACGCATCTCTTTCCGTGAAATTCGGACGTTTCGAATTTCGAACTTTGAACACTTCCGAGTGTTTTACAGTTCGTTCGCAGACAGATTGATCTATTTCAACGTCATCTTCGGAAAGGATAGCGCCGGGAAAACTCCCGACAAATGTAATTTTCTCCTCGCTTATCGAAACGTCCATCTATCAACCAACGAACGTACATAGTACATATAACATAATATATACGCGTACATTCGAACAGATGTACGCATCGTTATACGCAATATGAAAGAAATCCGACGACACATCACTATGATTGAACCCCATTGATTGCGTTCGACTCGAGATTATAGTCATACCATAAAACAAAAACCCCGAAAAGCTCGGCGCCGATAAAGTCCGACTAATCCAGTTTTGTCGCCCTTTAGATATTCCCGATTCTATCTTTATTGTCCGCGGAGGGCAGGGAAAAAAACTTTTTCGTTTTATCGGCGCTTATGGGAGTCGAAGATAACTCTCACTTTCTAATGGCGCCAATAAAACCTGAATAATGACCAATTAAGCCGGGCACCAGAAGACTCGGTAAAAAGCCATAATCGCCGGACAAATTTTACGACAAAAGAACGCTCTGTGAGCTTTGCCATTGACACTTTCGACATTTATTTGCTCCTACTTAACAATAATCACACCTATACATATGTATATTACGAAACGTATGCATGTACATACATGATTACATAAATTATTGTGGAAACAGAATGAGCTTTGCTCACTTCATACGAGACTGCCGCATCATATTAATTAGGTTGATGCTGCAACAAAGTCAAAGCTTACATCGAATGTGGCACTGAAACGAGTAATTTACTGAATTTGCTCTATCCAATAAAACATTGAAACTATGAAAGTGCATGAATTTATAACTATGTATCTAGAGAGTATGCTTATATTTTTTTGCTTAGTCCATTTTTCAAATTGCAACACTTAAAATATCGCCCATTGTTCAAAAGTTTTCTTCTTTGTTTTTTATTATACATATATTACTGTTTAAAATTTATTTTTAGAAACTTTTTTGGTGTCGATGTTATGTATAATATTGTAATACTGAATTTTTCTGTTTCTTTTTATTAATAAATCTATTATATTATTTGTTTAATCGAAATTGTTTAAATGTTATATATATATATATATATATATATATATATATATATATATATATATATATATATATATATATATATATATATATATATATATATATACATATATATATATATATATATATATATATATATATATATATATATTTATATATATATATATATATATATATATATATATATATATATATATATATATATATATATATATATATAAATATATATATATATATATATATATATATATATATATATATCATCATCATCATCATTTACAGCCATTCGCCATCCACTGCTGGATGAAGGCCTCTCCAACACGCTTCCACTCGTCTCTGTTTTGCGCAACACTCATCCATCTCATTCCGCACATTTTCCTAATTTCGTTCACCCATCTTCCTTGCGGTCTTCCTTTTACTCTTTTGCCTTCTCTCGGGTACCATTCAAGCACTTCTTTTGTCCACCTTTCGTCCATCCTCCTAGCTACGTGACCCGCCCATTGCCATTTCAATCTCTTCACTCTATCCACTATGTCCACTACCCTTGTCATATTTCTCACCCACGTGTTCCGCTTCCTGTCTTTCCTCGTTATGCCAAGCATACAGCGTTCCATACTTCTTTGAGTGCATTGGATTTTATTTTGCATCTTGGCGTTCAGTGTCCAAGTTTCACATCCATACGTCATCACTGGCAAAACGCATTGATCAAAGATCCTTTTCTTCAGGCAGAGTGGCATTTTTGATTTAAAAACAGCATTCATCCGTCCAAATGCACTCCACCCCAATTTCATACGTCTCTTTATCTCTTCATTTTTACTACCAGACATGTCAATTATTTGACCTAAATATAAATAATTATTTACTACTTCTACTGGTTTATCATCTAAGGGGATGCTATCAGGCATGCAATAACTATTGAACATTAGTTTAGTCTTATCTACGTTAATTTTTAATCCTACTTTTCTACTTTCCCTGTCCAGCTGTGTTAGTCTGATAAGTAGGTCAGCTGAATCACGAGCTACTAAAACTATATCGTCTGCGAACCGAAGGTGACTCAAAAAGCGACCATTGATGCTTACTCCGGCTGTATCCCAATCCAATTTCCTGAAAACTCCCTCAAGCACCGCATTGAATAACTTGGGCGAGATTGTATCTCCTTGTCTTACTCCTTTTCCTATGCTAAATCTATCTGTACCTGAAAAAATTTTAACTGAAGCTGTGGCATTCTTATATATTGTAGCTAACAGTCCCACATAGGGTTCCGGCACTCCCTGTGTTTTTAGAGCGTTAAGTACTGCATTATGACTAACTGTATCGAAGGCTTTCTCATAATCGACGAAACCTAGGCACAGTGGCCGTTGATATTCGTTGGCGCGCTCGATTAGTTCGCCAACTACTTGGAGGTGGTCCATTGTGCTGAAATTTGCCCTAAACCCTGCCTGCTCTATAGGTTGGTTCTCGTCGAGGATATTCTTCAGCCTTTCTGTAATAACCTTCGTGAAGAGCTTGTAGACCGCTGAAAGTAGACTAATGGGTCGGTAGTTCTTGATATCGCTTTTGTCGCCTTTTTTGTGTATTAAAATGATAGTTGCGTTATTCCATCCTTCTGGTATAGCTTGGTTCTGGATGCATTTGCTGAAAAGCCTAGCTAAGATATTAATTAGGGGGGGGCCGCCACATTTTAGTAAGTCGATGGGAATATTATCTTCCCCTGGGGTTTTATCATTCTTTGCAGTTTTTAGCGCGGCCTCTACTTCGCTAGGCAATACTGCAGGAACCCTTTGGCCGTGTGTCGATTCCAGAGTGGGGAATTGGCCGTTGTCGTTCTCGTATAGTTTTGCATAGAACGTGTAAACTCTGTCTATGATTTCTTCTCTATTCCTAATTATTACTCCGCTCTCTGATCTGATTGCGATCATTTGGTTTTTGCCTAAGAAAAGATCCTGTTTGCACTTTTTCAGGCTACGGTTATTCTTAATGGTATTTTCTATTAGCTTGCTGTTAAAATCCCTGACATCCCTGACTATTCTCTTCTTAATTTCCTTATTTACTAGATTGTATTCTTGCTTATTATTATCCCTATCTAAATTCCTTTTATGCTTAATTAGGTTTTTTGTTTCCGCTGAAATTTTGCTTAATTTAATCTGTTTCCTGAAACCACCTAATTTCTTACCTGTTGAGGTTAGAACCGAACTAATTACAGTGTTCAATTCCTCGATGTCTGCTTCTGGGTTTAATTTCCCGTATCGATTTCCAAGTTCGAGTTCGAATTCCTTTTTCCTAGACCTTAGTTGAGCGAAATCTGGAGAGTTACTGCATCCTTTTATTAATTTCCTACGTTCGCAATTTATATTAATGGCCATCTTGGCACGGACTAATCTGTGATCGCTGCCTATATCTACTTTACTTAAAACACTAACGTCTTTAACGGAGTGCAGGGCATTTGTTAGGATGAAATCGATCTCGTTTCTGTCTCCTTTAGGACTCTCCCAAGTCCACTTATTGTTGGTGTTTTTCCTGAAAAATGAATTAGTGATGAAGAGCCTGTTGTGTTCTGCGAATTCTATGAGGCGATCGCCTCTGTCGTTTCTTTGGCCGGTACCAAAATTGCCTACTGCTCTTTCTGTGTTTGCCTTTTGTCCTATTTTTGCGTTAAAGTCGCCCATGATTATTTTAAAGTGGTGGCGGCTATTATCGTATGCGCCCTGTAGTTTTTCGTAGAAGTCTTCTATTTCCTCGTCTGGGTGGCTAGATGTGGGGGCGTACACTTGGAAGATTTGACAAGTGTACCTGCTCGAGATTCTTAATACTACATAGCATATACGTTCCGATATGTCGTTTATTTCTATAATATTTCTTTCTATTCTCTTATTGATAAGAAACCCTACTCCTCCTATTCTACCATTTGGTAGCCCTCTCCAGTAGAGACAGTTACCACTTTTTAGGATTATTTGGTTTTCCTGTTTTCGTCTTACTTCGCTAAGTCCTACTAAATCCCATTTGATACTTTCTAGTTCATTCTCTAATGCAAGCACACTTCCTTCACTCGATAACGTTCTTACATTGTACGTGGCTAAATACAGGTTTCTATTAGCTAAGCTATCATCCATCGTCACTCTTACCTTGTTGGAGGTTTGGATATTATTTTTCTCGCATTTATCCAAGATGTGTTGAGAAAAAGGCGGTACTTGAGAGAGATTTCCATTCAAGGAGTGAGTTCTTACCGCCATAAACTCTTCTCTGTGGTCAGCTTTGACATATAGTCATCCTAGGTATCACTTGGATCACTTATGAGTTATTACATGCCATTTAACAGGGTTACTTTGTAAGTGAAAGTAGTTAGTTATGATAATAATAGATTAGCAATTGTTATACTACTTTTTTACAGATCTTTATCGTGAGACGCCTCTTTGGAGACAACGGATTTATATATGTGAGTGCGGTTTGCAATTTAATATTTTAATAATAACTTTAGTAAAGTATATAAAATTACACGAATTACTTTAATATAATTTAAATATGAAAAAGAACTGATAGACAGTTGGGAAACACCGTTTCTGTTTGCTATTATTCTATTAAGTAAAGTTCGTTAAAGATTTTTGGCTGGAAGCAATTATGTGGAAGATTTATTGCTTCTGTGGGACCGACTTGGCTGGCGAAGGACCCTTTTTTTGTATTCAGGTAGGGAGATGTATCTCGTTTGACACCGATTTGACACAAAAATTAGCACAAAATTTTTCGAAATAACTGATATAAAACCGCTTTTTACGACCGATTTGCTGTTTATTTTTACACTTAAATTATACTAGGATGCAATTAGTAAAATAAGTGATTAGATGGTTAAGTTAAATTTCGTGCAATAGCCGGGTTTAAGCGAGTAATAGCGGGAGGAACGCAGAAGCACGTCCTCCTCACATGACACGAAAGACCGAACTCATATATATATATATATATATATATATATATATATATATATATATATATATATATATATATATATATATATGTATATATATATATATATACATATATATATATATATATATATATATATATATATATATATATATATATATATATATATATATATATATATATATATTTCTATACTTATAACGAAAGATTTTAAATAATTATTCTCACTACATTGAAGACGAGAAGAACTAGAGGTGACTTAATCGAAGTCTATAAAATACTTAATAATCACCATAATTGTCATATGTCTAATCTTATTACATTCAACGTAAACACTCATCTCAGAGGTCACTCGCTTAGACTCTAATCTAAAAATTTAATAAATTGATCAGAGATTCATTATTTTCAAACAGAATGGTTTCAGTTTGGAATAGTCTTCCCAATGATATAGTAACCTCTGATAACGTGAATATTTTTAACAATAAGTTTGATACTTTTATTAAAACTAAAGTATTTCTGTAATTCTTCTTTCCCATAATCGTATTGCTGTTTTTTTTTGTTTATATATTTTTTTTGCTCTCTCTTATTTTTATTTTAATGTTGTTTTTTTAATGTATTTTAATTCTTCTCATTTTTATTGCATATATGTATAATTTGTCAAAATATGTTTGTTCAAAGCCCTTGGGTCTATCGGCTTTGCCGCCTCCCCCAAGTATATTAAATAAATAAATAAAATATTTACATATAACAAAAAAATGCATTATGAATAATAATTGAAACTATTTGTAACAATAGAAAATATTGATGTATTATTTCATTATCTACATATGAGCCATGATATGAAAATTATCGCCAATGATCCTAAATTACCTTACTTATTTTGTTGAATAGAGTAAGAATTTTATTTATTCATAGTTATTTGAATTAGATGAGTTGCTGACTTATAGTAAGTCTTACATAAATTACTGTTTCAAACGAAACTGTTGCTAATTTCCTGACATACATGCATAAAGTACATAATATGTAATAAATGAATTTAAAAAAAATGGCTTGTCTATTATATTTATTTTAAGTCTATAAATGTTTATTTAATGAAAATTTCTTAAAAAAATACAATGCTTTCAATACTAATATCGTTGAATAAACAAACTTTAATAATTACCCGTGTTTCTGCAGAATTTGATCACTCGTTGACTTCCACTTTTATACGTTTCTGCGGAGATTTTTTCCTCGTTTTGAATTACCTCGCGTCAAGGATGGATATCTGTAAAATTTACCACGGGTAAATATAAAAGTTCATGATTTATTAATCGATGAATAGCCGCGTTGTCGCCAGTGTTTACTGGGTAGAAATAGAGGTGTCGTCTCCCGGCAGTTTGCCCAAACTTCATGCAGCGACGACGCTTCCTTTTAGCCTCTTTTCTGGTCCTGTCTCATGAATTTTCTAGTTACTTCATAAATATTACATCCTTACGGTGTTTTAGTATACGCGTATAAAACTCGGAGGTAGGGGTACTCAACCATCCACTCACCATCAGCGCATAAACACCCCTCGGCCGTGGAAAAACCTCTTATTTACCGACCACGAGCTATTTATTGTTCCACGGGAGAGAGAGCCGCGATATATTATAGTTTTTGAGAGGCTTTAAATAATTCTGGGAGCTAGAGGAGTTAACTGATTCGCCCAGTGCAAAGCTCCGAAGCTCGCATAATACACTTTCCTTTCGCGAAGTTCAAAATACAAAACAACTTCTCTCAGAACAACTCTTTCGCCGGGCTAACTTGGGTTCGCTCTGTTATGTTTTCCGAGAGACAGAATCCAGCTCTCTACGTAAGAAGTACGATAAGAAGTCCATCCTGTTTAATTACAGAGCTCGGTTTTTGGTCGCTCGAGCTGGCTGGCGTGTCTGAAAGTTTCCAGTTTCCAGTTTAATAATATAATGCATAACATATAATACGAGCGATTTCATTCTGATGCGCGATTAGTGAAAGCACGCGCGGAATTGAGCCGTCAAATTCTGGGACAGCTTTTGGGGAGCGTTTGAATACAAATTCACTTTCTTTTGCTCCATCCCCTCGCTCATTCCACTCGTTGAATCATTCCTAATTTCTTTCCCTTGGAAGAAAACAAAAACAAATAGGAAGCAAGAGGGCGAAGGTGGTGGCGGGGGTGGGAGTAAGGGTGGGTCGAAAAGGAACTTTCCACGAATTCATTAAGAAAATAAATTTAAAACCGCCACTTTCCTTTGTTATTATAGAAAAAAGACCTCACTTGGCTCCACTTTGTACCTCTTCGGTCGATGGAAGCCTACAGCGAAACAAATGAGCCAGAAGTGCTTCGACAATCTTTCCCTTTCCATTTAGAAAAATAAAATTCGAACCTCCAGACTGCCTATTGATTTTCGGTAGAATTTATTTCACCAGAAAATTCCGACGTTTTATATGATAAGATCTTCAATTTAATACTTGACGCTAAAGCGGAAAATGTTCAACCATATCTATAATCAAAGTTCAAATATTTTATAAAACCAATATTCAAGATATTATATTTTTTATTCCTTTGTAAATCATCAAAATGTACTTATTCTATTATGTGTATACGCTTTAATATTATTTAAGTAATATTATATTGATATTGAACTTCACAAATTACAAGTCAGAACCCTTTGACCGTATTAGATAGTCTTAAAGTCCTTTTATCAAAACTCAACAGTGAATTTGGGATACATATAATATCATTAACAAAATAAGACGTAGTTCAAAGGCATATTATGTAAATTATATAGCGTTTCATAGCATTTTTAGTAAATTTAATTATATTGTAATTATAATCATGTACCACATATTCGTTCATTGATTTTGATATGACTTTTTAAAAAGCTATTTTCATTATTATACATACGACAAAACTCATAAAACTTGATATTTTATATTATAAGAATAAAACTATTAGTATCATGCATGTCTTAAATTGATCAGATAGTTAATTTTTCACATAAAATACCATTGACTAATCTTAGTAAGATTTATCAATTAAATATGTACATACATATATAATACTTTGAAATATTGTACGTTTCATTATTATTACTATGCATGTTTGAAATATGTTTGAAATATTATTTTTATATATATTTACTTTGGTTCTTAATACAAAACGATTTTTAATGCGGTTGAAATTTATTTTTTGTATAATTTAATTTGTATATATATGAAATATTTGATATTAAAATCGGAAAAATGATCACGCGTCACATGAGTAAGGCTTTCGCGGGGATTTTGACGAAAGTCGCAAAGGCGCATTTTCCGCAATCTCTAATTGAAATTCTGTGCCCAATCCTCTCTTCCTCCGGTTCAAATTTGTGTTTAATTTGGAATCTTGATAAATTTGCATACGTCGCGGCTTATTTGCGTGATCAAAACCCAAAACCGCGGTTGCAAGGAGGGTGCAAGGACCGTTGTGTTTTCACCGTCTTCCTCCTGGGGGCTTTATTGGTTTACGCCCTCGTGTATAAACAACCCGCAAAGAGGGTGTGTAAAATTAAACAGGGTGGGGATTATGATTTATACGACCCAGGGAGCTTTTGGACCTCAAACATACGCACTTTCGTATGTGTGTAGCTTTACGCAAAATTCGAAATGTTTGACTTTGTTCATCGGAAGCGCACGACGAATTTTGGCTTTTTAAAGTGAAACGGAAAATTTTCATACGTAACGAGACGAATTTTCGTATAATGTTTGCGAGGATTTTAGAGTGGATTTGTTCGAAAATGTGAAGCTGTAAGAAGAATCGGGGCAACTTTGTCGACTCTGTTTTATAGACCGTTAAGAGCAATATGGTGCAATCTTTGTTCTGTCGTCAGTATCGGTCCACCCTTCTCTCTATGACAGAGTTTTATAACCTTTTTTAAGAACAAGAACCCTTTTTAAAACTAGTAATTTACAAATGTATGTAATTAGATGTATTGGAATCAAACTTAACATTGATATTTCTAGAAGTTTAATTTTTTAAATTAAACCGAATATTTATTTGGGTTATAAAAACTTTAATCCAATAAAAACATACGGAGAGTAAGGAGGCTGAAATGGCCTGTTTTAATCGAATTAATGTAATTTTACGTCAAAATATGTCATTTTGGCCTCCTTATATTTCATAATATTCTTAATACTGTAAAATATAATTGAATAATATTTTTTCGGAATATTTTGTATTCATATTAAAGGTATATATACAAAAAAGCTTACAACTTTTATTTTCAAAATAATAGCAGGAACATGAAAAAAAAGCTAATTTTTGAAGAAAAAAAAAATCTTTCCTCATACAAAATTCATTGCGAGCGTGTCGTGCTTTGTATGGGGATTTTTAGGCAAAGCGATGACTTTAAATTATCATTAATCAGCCCAAAACTAATCATATATGACTCATATTAATTGAAATAGATAACTTTATGTGTATTTACTTTTTAAATACCTTAAAAATTGAAACTATTCCAGAAAAAGAGATAAATAAAAAATAAAACAATTTTTCTTGCGATAAATCGATTGGTTGGAGGAACAAAACATTGATTAAAATCGATGAAATTTAGTATTTAACGTTTTCTTGATACAACTTAAATTCTCGTTTATCGCTCCTGCCTAATGTTGATACACTGTTATAATAAACATATTATTTCAATCCAATTTCTACTACAAAGATAAAAAAATATACATAAACATTTACCGCAAATGGAATTAGGAGTGCCTAAACTTATTACGTTATGTCATTTTACAGAAGGAAGTGAAGTTGACGCCACTGCTGGGACTATGAATATAATATAGCCACTTTTAATAATGAAAATCACATTCTTGTTTGTAAGAAAACAAATTCGAATTTTCGCATCATCACAGAATTTCATCTATTGCTACTTCGTACATAGATAAATTAAAAATTAATAAAAGCATACGGTCTACGGATCTTCTGAAACCTCTCCATATAACTCTGAAAGGTACATAGACCACTGTTTAACAATTTCTGCTCTATGCTCACTTACATTTCGACAAACATTCTCCTTTGTTGTTTATCTTGATTCTCTTGATAAGATCCAATCTTTGCTATTGCCCAGTTTTCGAGCTGACATTCAAGCATAACGACCGAACGAATCCTAGATGAAAATGTAAACAAGTCCGTACGCATACAAACAAGTATAAAAATTTACTATTTTTCGTTCAGATTGAAGCGTTTAATTTTTCCACATTTAAAATACATAACATCCCGTAATAATAAACAAACTTTTAACGTAGGGTCAGTCGACACATCGCAAATTGACTTTTGCTCGAGGAGAATAGTCCATCCATCATAAAAATAGCACGTTATATTCTCGAGTTAAAAACAAAAGCCAAGGAATGAACTAAAGCGATCAACGTTCTTGTATGTATGTTCATACAACGGATATACATATGATACTTTGGACATATACATATACACATAAACTCACTAGAATGAGTCTATCTACAAATATATGTATGTATAAAAAAAGTAAAAATAGGCTTTGCAATCAGAGCATATGATACGGGAAAAAGCGACCATTTGACCCTGACTTTGCTTAACTTAGGGTTAGAGGGTTGGTGACAATTTTGAAGAGAATTTTCCTGAAAAAAAGGTCAACGTTAAAGCTGTAAAAGGATTTTTTTTAATCCAATAACTTACTTGGAAGCGACAAAAAAAAATGAAAGGCTTATATTTATTTAAAGTTCTTCTAATAATATAAAATAATATAAATATAAACAGTTAAATTCTAATCTTTGAATTTTCTTTGAATGATTCCAAAGCTGTGAAGTAAAATAATTCGAAAAATATATTGATCATTTAATATGTATAGCACAAAGTCATATTGATTAATATATATACATACATACATACATATAAGCTATCAAACCTTGCATACACACGACTTACATTTTGTCATTGTTATCTGCGGTTTTTTTATGTTTTTGTTCGATGATTGACGCACAACCTTCTCTCTTTCATCTTTTCTCTCTTATTGAATCTATTTTCATATTTCTTACCAAAGTAAAAAAAATCATACTTACAAACACAGTGTTGAAAACACTCTTATAAAACGTACATTATTAAACACGCATACAAAGTTGAATAAAAGACGACCGAACAATACAAGAATCGTCCAATGTATGTAGGTCAAAATTTCACCTAAACGACATCGTATATATTCAAAAATAGAAACCAAAACTACATTTCGACAATCTATCGACATTTATTCGCACACGTGCATACATACATACAATACATACATCGCACAAAAGCTAATTCTTCATTCAAATTTGATGTGGGAAACGTGACGAACGTCACGAATCCTTATTGGCTTAATTTAATTACTGACCTGAATATATCGCATAACATTCACTACAACATACTGCTGTAGCGTAATTTGTAGCAGGGTTTGTTGTGAGCGTAACGACAGTAATAATTACATTATGTGTGCACTAGAGATAGCTGTCAGATAGGGTGTTGCGCTCGTACAAACGATATACACGCGCTCAACTACAAAGGGCTAAAACGCAAAATTTTCCCTAGGTGGTACTTCAAATAATAAACTGAAAGCCTCCGGAAAACCATCAAGAAACAATTTAGAGCTAAAAATTTCCGAATTTAGCACCGTTAGACGGAATTTAGACGAATTTGTGTGAGAGCGTATCGAACCTTCAACACTCGCAATCTTTCTATAATATTTTACTTCGAAGCGAATTATAACTGGGGAATATTCCCAGGTCAGAGTAATTGAACTGGGCGGGTTTCCACGTATACGTACCACGTATTCATATGTCAGAATCGACACACCGGGTTTTATTAAGGATGGAGGGAGCAATATAGCGATGGATTTTGGCCGCTTGTACGTTGCTACGTGTGGTAGATGGGTAGCTGGCTCAAAGCTTTGTGCTCCCCCTGGCGCTGATATGTTAATCATGGTTATTGACATCAAATAATAATGGATATGCGAGGTGCTCCACCTAATCGGGGATCAACAGAGCAAATACGAGATCGAGATCAAGCTGTCTAAATTTACGTCGAATTTTAGTACTTTAGAGTAGGAAATTGTACAAGAAGAATTAAATCAATGTATCTCTCAATCACAAATTAAATATTTTTGATGACAAAGTTTAATTATTTAATTTGACGCAAATTATTTATTTCATACATAGCATATCTATGATGTTATGTACATGTTGATGTGATAATTGATGTGAACGACACGCATTTGCGTAGAATTACATAGATATATAATACATACAGTTCGAATTTTTCAAAAAATGTCTTTAAAATTTCTTTGTATTGCTATGTTGTGTAAAAATTTTGATAGACTAAGATTTATGCTTTTTATTACTAGCCTCTTCTTACTTCGCTACGATTTTTTCTTCTGATTTCGTCTGGTGAAATTTGGGTTCTTATCCGTTTGAAAACGATCGGAAGAGTGGAAAAAAGCCCAAATTTTGTCAGACGAAGAAATAGAAAATGAAGTAAGAAGAGGATAGTAATAAAATAAAAAAAAGTAGGTTTGGATCTTGACTGATTCGTCATAATCTTAATCAACTTTTTAAAAACATAAACTACCTCTGGAACGTGACTTATCATTAAATTATGATACATATCATTAAATTATGATAATGACGTAGTCCCATTGATTGGAAATCATGATAAAAAGTTATAATTTCAGAATAGAGGCTGTTCAATTTGAAAATGTTAATTATATTAAACTGCATAAATGTGAAAAAAGGGAATACAATTTTGTTGCAAAATTAAATACGCCAATTATTCAATATAGTAAAAAAGCGATCGGCGAGCTTTCAGCATTTAATTAAACGGACGTATGTACATAATTTTTATATGCATTTATTTTAAATCAATACGAAAACAAATAGAGATATTGAATCTAGCCGGAAATGAAATGATCATTGGAAATTAAACAAGCGCGAATTTTACAATTTGTTTAAAACCATCCTATTCAAAACAACCGAAAGCAAATTAATGTAAACCGAACTGTGTAATTGCGTGTCAATTTAATTTATTATATTTACATATATTAATATTTTCTAGCATAATTTATGTGACTAAAATACTACAGTATTCATCAGGCTATTTTCAAAGAAATATAAACCAATTGTATTATCTAGCTATGCTACTTTTGTTCTATTTTTCAAATACAGCGAGGTGTTAAAAATTCGGCGAATTCTTTTCGTCGGTAGTTGATGTAAAATTTTCCACCGCTACTTTCGTCTGTGCGGAAAATTCGCAAGTGGGTCGAGGGTTGTGTGTTGAGAACAAACATTCGATAGCGGACTTCGCGGGTTAAACCCAAAGGTGAAAATACTCTCATGTCGGAGAAACTTTCCGACTTCTTCCTGTCGACGGATCAATGAGCTTATCCTGTGGGTGAAATGTCATCCCGTATCGTATTTTCTCCCGGATTATATTTACGCGAAAGCCGTACACGTATAGATATAAAATAATGTATCGTAAAATCGCCCCGAGCTCGTAAACTTTATTTTTATATTCGAACGCAGAAATTTCTCCTATTTTTTTTTACAATAATAGTAATGTACAATAACTCGGATAATAGTACATGGCAAAAGCGAACTCAACTTTATAAAGAGATTCTATTATATAATAATATATGTATAAGTACCTATTTATACCTACATACATATTATGTACATATACATAATGTAAAAAAAAAGATACTCACTATAATCTCTCATGTCGTGTGCATTGAAGCTTATCTCATACGCATTTTTATTTATTTCTTTTTGGATACGAAATATTTTTTTAAAATAAACAAAACATTCCACGGGAAAAGCTTCGAAGTTGTATCAAAACAAAAACAAAAAAAAATATTTTAAATAAACTTTCAACTACATAACATATACTTATATTATTTAATTTTACAAGTAAAAGCTTTAAACATCTACAATAATCTGAAACATCAAAAATTCATAAACAGACAGATAATATTTAAGATAAAATGAAGAATAGATTTTAAATTATTAGACGATTTAAGGATAAGGTATTTTTTTTTAGATTTTAACACAGAATTACAACTATTCAAAAGTAAATCAATAATATTATCATTGAAAAAAGCGAGAATGACGGTTTGTAATAATTTTAAAAGATTGATCAAGGGATGCAAAAAATGTATCAATGAATTTTGTATGAAATCCAGTAGCCATTATCAATTCCAATGATATTTGTAAAGCAAATTTGTCTATATAAATGAATGAATTCATTTCCTTAAAAAAATTAAATATAATACATATGAATAAATAAGTATAAAATTCTAGATTTTAACACGGCAGACGATTTCATACAATTCCCGATTTTATTTTATGTTTTTATTGAAGTGAAATTCCTATTTTAAAACTCAATTTTCCATTAATAGTGTCTAGAAAAGGTGTGTAATTCTACATATATATATTTAAAATTAATTTTCATAGAAATGAAATCATACATACGCAGCATAATTCAAAATATCCACCTAATTTACCACAATTTGAATCGAACCTATTATCATTGTAATTATTACAAATATTCATAGAGGTCCCAAATCGTCCCGCATTTTCAAGACACACACACATTCCTAAGATCCCATTTAATTATTTTAAAATATTTCACACACAAAAACAGCTTTGTTCATAAATTTCCGCGCAATATTTACAACATGAATCGTTGCACAGTTTGTTTATCTTAATGTTCGCAGTGCGGGTGCAAACACACACACACACACACACCGTTTTTGCGTGCCGCGTTTTACACGCACGTTTAGCATTTTTTCGAATAAATTAAACACGCACGTGGCAAGATAAATAACGCACGTAAATTCGGGTATTGCAAGGGCCTAAACAAAAACCTAGGAAAAGCCCGACGAGCAGTCGACGAGCGATGAAGAATATGAGAGAATACGCAACGAAACATCGGACCAAACTTGAAAAAAATACATACACATACGGAATCACCCGGATTAAATCCAAAGGACGAAATGCGGATGCAGGATACACGTGCGGGATTAATCCTGAAATATTTCGACAGGTGTACGGTACCTGTATACACACGTAGTATTTGCGAAACTCTCGCGATTTATTCGAGCGTTACGCTCTATTTGCATGTGCGAGCGCAATTAAGGTGGTGGGTGATGGGGGGGGGGTGTGGATCGTTTTTCTCGTAAGAAAATGTTTGAATTTTCCGCGCAGTTTTTCCGGTGAAAAGCGTGACGCGCATAATCGCGTGATTGGACGACGAAGCCTTTGAAAACGGCCTTCGCTTTGTACTTTTTTGCAAAGCCCACGCGAATGACAAACAAGTTGCAAATTACGACACGTTGAAAACGAGCGCGCAGGAGTGATTGATGTAATTAGCGGTGTGAGAAATATTATATTATACGTACATGTATGTACATGTATGGATTATTATAGTATAATTATTATTATAGTATATTATAGTATAAATGTTTTCGTTCATGGGCTGTGTGATTCACATTGAGCTTTGTTTTCATTGTGTGATTCATACTTTTGTTCCATTTTGATTTTTGGCATGTTTTATATTTTATTATTTTGACCAAGCGTTCATACATCGTATAAAGACGATAACATAAATTAATACTTAAATAAATTAAATTAAAACAAAGTAAATGAATTAAAACAAATTAAATAAATTAAACTAATTAAATAAATTAAAACAGTAGAACATAGGTTCTCTGGATCATTCAAAACAAACGCAAAACTTAGGAATTGGCAACAACCTTATCCATTTGCCGTGTATAATACAACCAATATATCAGAGTGTAAAAAAACATTTACACTTCTAACACTATTGCCCTCTTGGTTTACATCGTATCTTATTAAAATAATAAAAGAAAAAAACAAATTCCATAAAAAATTTAAAATTTATTCAAATCCCTTAGATTATCAAAGTTTTTCACTATTAAGAGCTCGAATTAAAAAATATTCTTTAATCTGCTTTAGAAATTATATTTCTCTTATTCAAAATAATATTAAAACTAATCCCAAATCATTTTGGTCATATATAAATTCAAAAAAAAAATACCTCCTCTTCATATCCTTCCGTAATGTATTATGGAAATAAGTCAGCTTCACATGGTTCTAAAATCTGTACCATTTTTGCTGACTATTTTGACTCCACTTTCAATAGTAATTCTACCATTAACCTTTCTATCTCTAATACAGATACTTCTTCATGTAACTTGTCTACTTTTCATTTTGACATATCTACTGTACTCAGTCACATCAACTCTCTCAATGTTAATCTTGGTGCGGATTGTGATGGTTTGCCTTCTTTTTTCCTTGTTAAATGTGCTGTCCCATTATCTCTTCCCATAACAATCATTTTCAATCTTTCTATGTCTAACGGTAAATTTCCTGACTATTGGAAATTATCTTACATCACCCCTATTTTTAAAAAAGGGGATAAGAATCTTATTGAGAATTACCGTCCTATATCTAAACTATCTGTCATTAGTAAAATCTTTGAAAAAATTATCTATAAGTTCCTTTTCTCCAATTTCAAAAACTACATTATACCTGAACAACATGGTTTTTTTAAGGGGAGATCGGTAGAGACTAACCTGCTTAATTTCACTAGTACTCTCACATCTTATATGGACAAACGAATCCAAATAGACGTCGTTTATACGGATTTCTCTAAAGCTTTTGATAAAATCAATCACAACCTATTACTCAATAAACTTTGGTCCCTCGGAATCCGAGGAAATATATTTCGTTGGATCTCTTCGTATATACTAAATCGTCACCAAATCAAAATTCTCAATGGTTTTAGATCATCACTTAGACATATTCCTTCCGGTGTCCCACAAGGGTCACATTTAGGTCCCTTATTCTTTTTACTCTATATTAATGATATCTCATACATACATCTTCAAACATTCCTAATACTTCTTTACGCTGATGATTTAAAAATTTACAAACCAATATACACCATAGACGATTGTCATAAGATACAAGAAGATCTAGATAGATTCTCTATATATTGTTTAAATAATGATCTTTTTATTAATCTAGAAAAATGCTCTATTTTAAATTTCACTAGAAATAAGTCAATTATTACCAATCGAAATCAATTAAATCATTCAATCCTTAACACGTCATCTTCTATTAAGGATCTTGGTGTAATACTCAATAATAAACTAGATTTCTCTGAACATATTTCTTTTATTACCAACAAAGCATTTAAATCTCTTGGATTCCTACTCCACTCAACAAAACCCTTTAATGATCCTTATGTACTAAAATTACTTTATTTTTCCTTTGTAAGGTCTCACCTTGAATTTGACTCAATTATCTGGTCACCTTTTTATTTATCCCATATTAATTGTATTGAGAAAGTTCAACTTAAATTTATTAAATCCTTACTCTACCTTTTTCCTACCTATACCCATTCTACTGTTTCCGACATTTTAAAAATCCTTTCTTTTAACAATCTTTCTGTCAGGCGACGACATACTGATGCTATATTCTTCTTTAAGCTCATAAATGGTTTCCTTGATTGTTCTGATTTACTGAATAAGGTTAATTTCAGAATCCCAGTTCGGTACTCTAGACGCGTTGCACTCTTTTCACTTGATCCTTTCAATACTAATCTATGTACATCCTGTCTGTTGATTTTTCAATTAATAAAATAAAAAAAATAAAAAAAATAATAAAATAATACTAATTCCCAAAAATATTTTTATCTGCAGCGCGTTTATCGTATGTTTAACGGAGAGCTGAATGAGGTTGATCTATTTGGTATTTCCCTACATCAATTCAGGTCTAACATCAAGAGAATCTTGACTGATTGATTCAGTTCTTCTCCTATTCTATTTTTCCAATATTTCCAATATTTTTATACTTTAGTTTAGTTACGTAATGTGCTATTTAATTCATATTATAGCTTTCATTCTTTTCCTTTTCATTTGTTTATTTTGTATTTACCTTTTTCATTTGATTTATATTTGTAAATTTCAATTTCTTTTTTTATTCTATTTTATAACCTTTTCCAAATATTTTAATACTATAGTTTAATTATGCAATGTTCTACATATTTTGTCATGCTTTTATTCTTTACTTTTTAATTTGTTTTCCTTATATTTATCTTTTTCATTTTTGTAAAAATCTATTATTGGATTCGGATGTTACATATATTATTTATTTACTATTTGTTTTTTTAAACATATCTATGTACAACCTGTCTGTTGATTTTTCAATTAATAAAATAAAATAAAATAAAATAAAATAAAGGAGACGGAAATAATGAAGAAACAAGCTTCCAAAAGAAAATTTATTTTATTTTTTATTGAATGTGAAAAATAAGAAATATTGTCAAACAATTTCACACCTAATTTGTATATATTATACATATGTATATATGAATGCATATAAAATCATACTAGTGATATTATTAAAGTTCTTACCATTGCGACAGAACTAATGTTTGTATACGAACTTATGTACATACATCTATACGTTTGAATTTAATCATTTCTTCAAAAGATTTTACTAACGAGGCGAGGCGTATCCAGAATATTCTACATATTAAATTCATGCATTTTACCTCTACATAGCTTAAACTTTCAAGTATTTTTCTTTGAAAGTTTCTACTTAAAGGTTGATACACTAAAACGAATATTAACTTTGAACGTTATGATAGAACATTTCTTAAGTGACTTCTTTAAATGTAGACTTTTTTACATACCTCCTTTACGTTTCACATGGCTTTCGTGTCAGTGGTCATTTTTATTTCTTATCCGATCGTTTTCATACTTTGCCATATTGCTCATTTTGGTCATCAATACACGTTAATGTATCGTCTGACATTACGTTGGAGATAAAATATCGTATACAACGCGTTTTAAACACGCGGAAAGTAAATCTTCTTGACGTTTAATAAGCGTTCGTCCCGTATCTTTCAACCTGTTCGCCTTGTTATGGCGATATAAGATTTTAATTGTTTAAACGCCTATAATTCACTCTATATTTTATGAAATTTGCTCTATTGGTTCTCGTTATCTCTAATATATAAATATTTATAGTTTTAACTCTCATATGTATATATATGTAAATTTCAAATTTGGCGTGTAGCTTCTTGTAGGGTAATACACGATATATATTGATTTATGGTCAAAGATGTCAAATCTGACATTTCACGGCTTAAAGTATATCTCTTCACGGAGTTTTATCTGCGAGATAAGTATTCAATAAGAAGTTATGTTGTATCTAATAGTTAATATGATTTACAATAAGCTTACATACATTTAGTTTTTTACAATAAGCTTACATACATACAATTAGTTCAACAGCTACCCATAACCTCAAATTGCATTGTTTATTTTTCCAAAACAAACTTTCTAACCAATACAAGCTACACATGTACACAGATCAAACAGTGATAGTTTTATTTTTAGTTATCAGCTGATTTATTGTATTTCAAAATGGTATTTTTTTATGAAAGCTTTTTTGATTATTTATAAAGCAAAATTCATTAGTTTTTATCTCAGACAGTACACAGAGCATTGAGGTTAAAAATTCTATTATATTATTCATCGCTACTAAATCCTTATCATGAAATCCCACACATTTTATATATTTATAGTTTATATTGTCGTACAATATTGTTTAAATTGCCTTTTTATTTTATTTTATAATTATTTTATAAATTTAAGTTCTATGTACCTACATTAGGTTTTTTTATATACATTTATTTTTTATATATTGTCTTAATTATATATGTATATAGATATTCGTATTACATAAAAGTCAAGCAAAACAATTTTAGAGTATTCTGTAAGACTCTTATAAAATATAATATTAATAAAAAACAATCAAATTTAGTCTTGAATCAAATTAAACCAGACATTCAAAATAAATACAAGCCTATTCCATATAAGTAGATAATTAAAATGATCTCAACGTAGCACATACATATGTATAGATATATCAAATACGAAGATGCTCGTATAATATTGTATTTCATCACTTTCCTCGTTGATTGTCATCATCAAGCCGTGAAGCGTGGTCTTTTGAATAAATCATACGTGCCGACTGACGAGAACCGGAGCTACTCAAATGTGAAAATTTGTAAGTTAATAACGTAGACGATAATGAGCGTTGTACTTGACAAATATGTTAATGATGATACAAACGAGGAAACATTAATACGCGTAGGTTCGCGTTCGGACGTGTCGTGCATAAATAATTCATGACATCATCATCAGACGTTTCCCTCGGCTCGCGTCAAAAGAAAAAAGAAAATTTTAACATACCTTAGCATACCCTCGCTTCGGTGGAAATATGCATTACTGAGCCAAACGTTATTAACGGGAAATCATACATATATGGGTCAATGTTGAATTAGCTACGGGTCGGTGCAAAATTTGCGAAAGGTCCTTTTACGAAGTCATGTTTTTATTAAAGGTTATTTAAAAGTCTATTATGATAGTCTGTGATGGTTCATAATATATTTTATTTTATTTTGAAATTAACATTTTCAAGATACCGAATAATGTAAAATTATACACATTTATAGTGAATATTATCAGCTCGGGAAAATTTATGTTAATTAGTCATTGTTTCAGAATTTCGAATTTTCACAGATGTGATAAAATGTGGAACTATTTTTCTTTTTGTTATATTTTTAGAAAATACCTTTAATTGTATTATTTTCACGATCTCATCTTAAAATGTTAAATAATAATAAAATATATGCAACGGGTTTTGCAATACTAGCTCAATTAATTAAATGCTTTGGATGATATATTTATCCTAGATCTTTGGTGAAAAATCTTTATCATACAAATTGGAAAATATTCGAAATTAGCAAATATTCAGAGCTGCAGCATTTCTCTTTCTATAAATATTTAATTAATAAAAGAAATAGTTTTATATACATACGTATTTAAACTTGATTTTATTTATGTATTAAACTCTATATTTAATTTATTTTTAATTAATGCATTCAAAAATCTTGTAATCTACCATATTGGCAAATGATTAGCAAACTTTAAGTCTGTTTATACCAATAAAAATTGTAATACCTATATATTTCCTCAATCATACCATTTCAATTCGACTTGGTTTTTGGAAATTTACAAAAAAATAAATAAATAATAAACACATTCATGTAATTTTATAGAAAACAATAAAATATTGGATGTGTTGGAATTTATGACAAAACTCATAGTAATATTGCTCCATAGAAAAAATATTCGATACCGTAATATATTTATAAATATAATTTGAAGGTAGAACCAAGGTTTATTCAAAAGATTTACACAGTTCAAATGATTATTATTAAAAAGTATTTATATATATTCATATTAAAAATATTTAGTTCAGAAGTTATATATTAAAGATGTACACAATTTTAAATGATTATTATTTCATAGAATCTTTAGTTAATATCTATGTACATATGTACATATATATAATGAAAATCAATATTTGTCTGTTTATATGCCATTCAACCGATTGCAACGAAACTTACAGGAGTTATTTTGTGTATGTCCGCGATTGTTTCTGTAAAAAAATCGCCCAAATCGCAAAATTGGGAATGAAAACCGGAAAAACGAGAATGAGTGTTTCAAATGTTTTCGCGTCTCCACCTGCATTGTTACGGTAAAATAAACAAACAATTGAATAATTTCAAATGTGTTCGCTGCCTGCGTTTTTCCTACAAACTATTTTTACTGTAATAACGGGAACGGAAACGAGAACAGGAATGGGAACGGAAACGGGAACTGGAAACGGGAATTGCATGCGTTATTGTGGCATTGCAACGTATGCCGGGTTCAGCTAGTTATGTATAAAATATATTTTGAGCATTTATAAGAATTGTAAATAGGTTTTTGAGCTCTTTTACCTATTATGCTGTACATTAACATTAAAATAATACAATACTAAAATTAATAACAAAAACATAAAATAAAATTGAAAAATAGAAAATGATCAGTAGATCAGTAACTGTTAAAATAGATATACATAAGATATATTGTGAACATAATTCAGTAATAATAAAAAGCAATTAAAAAGAAAATCAACATAACTATCATATATTAATTATATTACTATAATTCTATTAGTAATATTAACGATTGTTTGTCTCTGCAAAGCAATTTAAGCAATCTGCGTGCATGGTGTAAAATTAACAGGCTTTTTTTAAATATTGATAAATGTAGTATTGTTAGATTCAGTAAAAAATCTAAAAAATTTGTTTTTGACTATAGAATTAATAATGTTGTATTATCGTCTTAATCCATTATTAAACACCTAGGCATTTTTTTCGATGATAAACTTACATTTATTCCTCATATTGATTATGTCACTAAAAGTTCTTCAAAAATCGTAGGCTTTGTTATAAGAAATTCAATTCATTTTAACAATATTAACACAATTAAATTATTATTTTTCTCATTGGTAAGGAATCGACTTGAATATAATTCGCCAATATGGTCTCATCTGCGCGCGCACATTAATACGGGAGGAAAAGCCTGTTCCTCTTGTTCCTGTTGTATCCTTTCTGTAATTTAACATTCTGGCTCGTCACGGAGACCGGTACATACATACATATGTATAATTAAATTTATCAAACAGTTGATAAATATATTTAAAGCTGAGAAATATGTACATATGTAATACAAGCGGTTTCACCCGGCTTCGCTCGGTATTTGTAATATAAACTGCTTAAACATGAATAATCTAATAGTGAACATTTATTAAATTTATTTGAATACTCATTTGTTTTTTTTTTTATTAAATTGACTGTCACGAACAAACAAACATGATAGTAAGTCTGTTTCAAAATTATATGTATACCAGAATCCGGCGCCTGCGTCCTCGGAGCCTGCGCCCCCGGATTCTTTGCCTTCGGCTCCTTCGCCCCCGGGGACTTCGAATCCATTGAATCGAAAAAAATCGTATCGATGCCTATGAATCGAAAAAGAAAATATGAACCAACGAACGAAGGTTACATACATATATGCAAAGTCTCTTTCCAAATTATATATTAGATGACCCATAATCCACTTTGGGGTGAAATTAATTCAATTCGATCAGGGTCAACGATCTCCTTGTCAGTCTACACATCACGCACAAAAGTAAACAAACTCCTCTAGAATATCCAGACACCTATGTGTGTGTGATACTATTTTATTAATAAATTTCAGGGTTGACGCGAGAGTAACGCGCGATTTAGGGACGACAGACGCGAGTTATGCGTATATGGGTCGCACACATCCCAGCGCCGAGAGGCCCAAAACTTCCGAATTTTCACGTGAAATATTTAAGTGGTTTTGCATGTAAGGAATTTCCCAAGCCGCGTAAATGCGTGTGCGGCCTCCTCCTTAATGGGATTACAGATTTCCCCATTGAGACGAATAAATTTTAATCACACGAGAGCGCGGACAGTTATTATCCGACAGTGGGCGCGTTTCGCGTTTCAACTCTGCGTTTTGTGCGACTGTTTTGGGGTTGAAATCCTCCACTTTGGACACGTTGCGGATGGATGGGTGGGCTCCTCTCGAATGCGTCGGACATTGTGGATTTTCACTCGTGTCTATGTATAATATATATATACAATATATGTATATGTATATATGCAATTTAGTCAGGTTCCACTGCCGTGGAGTAATGACGGGGGTGGTTGTTATCACCACTATAATGGTATTATCTCGTGCGTGTGTTTATGGTTAAAATGTCCCACTGTGATTTAACGTACATACGCTTCTCGGTTATTATTATAATGTCGGTGATGTTAGTATGTGGACATTTTGTGCAGTTGTTTAATTCAGTTTGTATATTACACATACAAACATATACATACATGCCTATATATTTATATAAGAATATACAAGCTCCAAACATATAGAAAGACATATTATATACGATATCAATGGAAATATTTTATTCCCCACGATGGACCAAGCGGAAAACTTGCATCGTATCAAGGGAAAGTTACATTAAAATAATCATTGATTTAAAATAATATACATATTTACTAGGGCATTCAATCCCGGGACCCAGATTACCTAAACACAATCTGCTGTAGATCATCGACTTTAGAGAGTCTTTAATTAGTATTATGTATTAGATGTATTATGATCATTTATAAGAATTGTAAATAGGCTTTTGAACTCTTTTTCCTATTATGCTGTACATTAACATTAGAATAATATAATACCATGATTACTAACAAAATTAAATTTAAATTGTAAAATAGAAAATTATCAGTAGATCAGTAGCTATTAAAATAGATATAAGATGTATTGTGAACATAATTTCGTAATAATTAAAAGCATTTAAAAATCAGAAAGAAATCAAAAGATAATACTATGTAAATACAAACATATTTTTTGACTGTTTTGCATCGTAAACTATAAAAATTGATTCAAAGGAGTATTAATTAGCAGTCAAAATATCATATTTCACCTTTTTTATATAAAATATTTTTTTTTATATTGATATCATTTTTAAAATATACATTAAGTACTATATTATTAAAATTTTGTAATGTAAAATATTACTACATATACATACATATGTATTCATTTATTGATAAAAATTTAAGTTCACGAAAAAGCGTTGTTGTTCAAAGGTTGAGGCTATCATCGCAACGTGCCGGTTTTCCCGCCAGTAAACAATATAGAAATATGTTTTTCTTTCGTACATATAACGGATGAACGTGCTTTTAGAGATATTCTTCCGGTCGAATCTTATTCTCGAAATGATGTGGCGAGACTTTTTACGATTTCGTAGCTTTACCAGCAATTTCGCCATACGTGAACTTTGAGTGGGGAAATTCTACGCGAAAAGCTTTCGCTTCAACTAAATTACCGCACACACCACTCGACGCTCAAACACTTAACGAAGCTTTATTTTATTCCCGTTTTTTTTTTTTTTTACTTTCCGTTTCGAATTTCAGATCGGAAAACTTTGCCTGGGATTCAATATCAATCACTTCATTATAATAATATGAAATAAAAAAAAAATCACAACTTTTCAACGGTGTTTTCCGCCAATTTGCTGGCGAAACTCAAACACGCAGCCGGTTGGTTTAATGAAAATCGCAAAAAAAGTTTTCGTCATAAAGCGAAGGAGTTTTAAATATTAAGCACTTTTTCAATTTCCTCGTTGCCCAAAGCACTAATTGCCATTCTGGGGGAAATCGCTCAGGACGAGCGAGAGAGGGAAAAAAAGGAGTTTCGGCGCACCGATTCGGGACTAGGGAGAAAGGGAAAGTGTGGCAGAAAGTAATTTATTGTCCCCCATGAATTGAGTGAAAATTTTCGTATCTTTTTTTTATTTTATTTTAAAGCGTTACTTATTTCCCCATTTTCGTCACTCGGGCTCTCCTAATTCAATTTGTATTATAATACCCCTCCAACTTTCAAAGTCTTTTGTCAACGTTGTGTTAATCGTTTAGCTTTGCATTTTTAATAAACATAATCAATTAATATGTACAACGTAGTAAAGGACAGGAAAAATATCATTTAATGTAATTAAAACCAAGCAAACTATAAATATAAACGTACATATTCAAACACAAGTATTTTAATTTATATATTACAACAAAATAATTTGTTGATCAGCTGTTAATTATTATAATCGGCCAACAACTTTACAATAAAATATTCGTTGAATATATATATATAAACGAATTTGGTTGGCAAATATTTTATTGTAATCATTAAAAAATTTTATGTAAAATTATAAAACCACTCATGGGCAAAAAATATATATTATTATGACTTAAATTTGCTAAATAAATAATTAAAAGTATTTTAAGCCAAAAAAAAAAAACAAAATAAATAGTTAAAACATCTGACTTGCTTCCTCACTTTGGCTATATTAAATAAATCTCAATACTCACTTTGGCTATATTAAATATATTTTGAGTTCAGTTCAGCTGTATTATATACATATGTATGCAGATCACAAAAGCCAAAATATTGAACGTTTTTTTAAACGCTTATTTCTCGCAAGCCAACAAAAATCATTATAATTTACTAGAAAGTATTTAAAAAATATAAAAGTATAAAATTTAAAATTTCTATTACAAATAAAAAAATTCGGGTGTGACCAACCCATGACTTTATCTATGTATTTGAGGAATATAAGAAGGTTACAAAACAAAATTCTATATTGAACTAATAACTATGATAGCGATACAAATTGAGCGCAAATATATGGAAATTTGCACAAGACAAAAGTTCTACTTCCGGTTGTCGGATTTTGTTCAAATTTTTTTATTATTTAAAATCAGTATAATTATTATACAAATTAAATATCAAGACGATAAATATAATTTAAAAGGTCAAAATAAAAAATGAAATATTGTTTTAAAAAAAAATACTACATCCGGTTTACGAATTCGGACCAAAACGTTACCAAATCTAAGTTAGTACATAAAGAATATAAATATAAATTTTCAGCTTAATACGTTCAGGGGTGTGGACAGGATCCAGGCCACAACATTTTTGACCTTCCTTCCGGAAGCTTCCGGAAGGGAAAAATGCCCACTTCCGATTTATTAAATTTAGTGATTTTTTTTTTATTTTAATCACATTGAAACAAGAATTATACTTGAATTTTTTCGTGAAGATCACACATGTTTAAAGGGTCGAAAAAATAGTGGAAGAAAAATCGAACAAGAGTAAACTGCCACTTCCGGTCGACGGACGCTTACTAAATTTTATACATAACTTGGTATTAAGCTTAAATTGATCGATATGAAATTTCAGTTCGATAAATCAAAAGGCTTATGAGAAAAACATAAAAAACCTCGATTCTCTAGAGTAAAAGTACTACTTCCGGTTCAGATAAAAATATTTAAAAAATATAAAATTATAAAAATTATTATTTCTTGCACATACAAAAAAATTCAGTCCGATTCAGTTATTAGTTTGGGAGAAAATCGAATTCAAAAACTTAAAAAAAAGAGGACACCTATAAGGGGAGGTACCATTTCCGGTCAATTTAAAAATTTGAAAAAAATGTACGTAGTGTTGATAAAAATTTCAGTAACTGATACTAAGTTTCGTTTTGATAGGACTAACGGTGTTGAAAAAATACCCAAAATACACAGACACACTCGCAGACACACACACAGACACACACACACACACATTTTTTCTAGATCATGAAAACGTGATCAGTGATCGATTCTGAGTTCAAATCAGTCAAAATCCCGAGTTCGAATTTTCGCATGATCACAAAACTTCATCTATTGTTACTACGTACATACATACATCCATATATAAATTAAAAATGTGATTTTTTTTATGGCTCAGTGTTATAAATGTATGTAAATATATAAATGTTTTTATATTTTCGTACCTTTTATACTTTGATCGTATATTTTCCTCTGTATTTATTTGAAGAAAAAATCCAATATGTTCAATAATAAAGCGAAAATGAATACAATAGCCATTCGCCGTACAATAAAATGAAAACATATCGATGTAAAATGTTCCAAGCTGAAAATTTTCATTATAATTGCATTGTAAACTTTGACCTTCTGTTGATAAAATTTTATATGCTTCATTGCTATTCAGGTTGGTTTCGTATTCATCGATAGGGATACGACCATGAATAGCAATGAGGCATATAACTTAATTTGGGGAAAAATAATTAATATCAGTACGTTTCCGATTCCGCAATTTACGTAGACTTGTTTACGTTTCGGCTTTTAAATTCATGCAAATAATACAACCGAGCGTATTTATGCGGAGATAAAAAATATACACATTCATGCATATATTGGGCATAAAAGTGTTTCAAGAACAATCAAAGCGAGGTATGAAGTGCAGCAACAAAGAAAGGAAATAAAATAATGGCCATCGTCTTCGAGGGTTGTTTTTATGCCCTCGTTAAAACTCGCCAAAAAAGGGTGAAAACGTAAAAAGTCGAGATAAAGGTGCAAGATGAGTATTTCACCCGAGAATTCGATTTAAATACTTCCCGTCGTACGAATAAATTAATCAGCCAAAAGAAAGGATGGAAAGAGCGTGGAATAAAACTTAATCTAGTTTGTCACGTTGGAAAAATTAATACAAAGTAAAATAAATTATTTTGTTTGCAATTTTTCGTGAAGGAGGAGATTTGTGTTTTTTCTCTTCTGCGTCGTTCGTACTAAAACATTTTTAAAGTACAGTTTATACGAAGTTAAATCTGATGAAATGTACGCGAGTCGCTAAACTTTGTTAATTTATCTCGGGGAAAAACTTGGAATGTATTCGAGCGAGATGAAAAATTTTAAAATATTAAAACAAAAAAGAAAGAAATGGCTGTGTGAGTGTGTGTGTATTGTATACGTGTGCGGCGTATTTTTTCCATCTCGTTTTGTATGCAAAGAAAACTCGAAACATTCGCAAAACGTTGTGCCGAGTTCATTAAATTTCGAAGAAAACCTTCTCCGCAAACACCTGTTGATTCTGAAGCAACTCTCAGATATATACACAAATGTATTCATACATATTTATATTTTTTTAAATAATAACTCCCGTCCAATTATTTAAATTACGCGTTTGAATGTTGTCTGTATTCTTGGTTCGCTTTTTCAGATGCTTGCTGGGATGACGTGATCAGATTACGAATTTTCAGATTCACAAAATCATCGGCTGTAATTGTATCGGATAGCGTGGAGAAAATAAAGTACAAAAAGTGGAAAAGGAAAAAAAAAACTGAACAGTCATATTTCATAATGGATTATCCGCGGTGTCGTATTTTCGGTAAATTTGCGACGTTTTCAGCTAAATCATGCCGGATTAGATGCCGCAGTGAAAATGTGATTTGGCTTTATTTCTAACATATATATATATATATATATATATATATATATATATATATATATATATATATATATATATATATATATATATATATATATATATATATATATATATATATATATATATATATGTATATACATATATTGCGTTATATTTTAGGGATATTACAGTTAAAGGTGGGCTTTTTTATAAATACATAAGTACTTACATAAACGAAAGTGTTCATTTTCTAGTATTTAATAAAAGTGAAAGATTTCATTTTCATTAAATACTATACAGATATATTTGTACTTCACATTACTGGACTCAAAATAAGATAGATTCATTGATGATATTGGTAATTTTTAACAACTATAATACGAAACAATGCGTCATAGCCAACAATTTTATCGAAGATACTTCTTCTATTCATCTTAAAAATTTTATGTGAAGACTGTTAATATGAATTTCTGATTTGATAAATGAAATGTATTCTATCAAAACAAAATGTAAGTAATAATGCTATAGTGAAAATGAAATACGATTTAAATGATTGTTTTGTATGTATAAAAATTAATAAAATATGCTTACATGTAAATTAAATGTCCTACTTTCACTGCAACCTGTTAAATATAATATTTTCACTGTTTAATATAATATTTAAAATAAGTATAATATACAGTAATCATCATATAAAGTTACACAGAAACAAAAAATAATGTAAAATTCACCAGCTGTATGTTGTCTCCATAGCAATAGTTAAACGCCTTTGCCAATCATCTTCTTCAATATACATTTAAGCACATCGTACATAATTTAACAAATAATGATGTTATTGTATATATATTTGAATTATATTTATTACTTTTTTTAATTTAAATTCACTTTGTACAAAAAAAAACAAATGAATTTATTTTCCTCACGCGAACGAAAATTTCATCTAAACTGAATAATTAAAATTATTTTAAAGCACTTTATATCACAATACGTAAATAATAGTCACTAGTAATCGGTGCGAATTATGATTTATCTGAACGAAAACGCAGATGCTACGTACAAAATACGGATTATTTAATAAGTCAGTAAGTCGACAATTGATTTGCGATTAATTTTCTTGTAAATTGTCAACTCAATTTGCAAACGATATCATTGTATCGATTGATATTTTAATTATTTATGTGAAATTTTAAATATTTCGGTACGATTTGTACGTGGTGTGAGGTTCGACCGTTTTTAATCAACTTGAAAAGGAATAAAATTAAACAATTGAATTGAATTTATTTAATTCAAACGTAGCTTATTTGAGATGCCATTTATTTTAGGATTTTCCTTTCGATTGATGGCTAACAATTACAAGCAGTATCGAGCCAAATATTGTAAAAGGTCACCAATGAGAAAGTCTTAAATGAGGAGTATTATATTCATATAGCTTTGTAAAAATAATAGATACATTTTAAATTGACGAAAACAATCAAAAGTGTTCAATACGAAATGATGTTTTATAAGTATAGAGAAGCATATGTACAATACATAAAAATCAGATGTATTTGAGGAATATAAGAATTATTTAAAACAATATTTGATAATGATACACACATACACGTTCAAATAAACCGACTATGATAGCATTTTCGATACAAGTTTGAGCGCTAATGTAGGGAAACTCACTCAAGACTACTACTTCCGGCTGTCGGTTTTTTTTTCAATTTTTTTAATTGATTTATATCAACATAATTATTATAATAATAAAATTTTATAAAGATAGAAATAATTTTATAGGTCAAAATAAAATAATGAAATATTAAAAAAAAAAAAATACTACTTCCGGCTTACGAATTTTAGCCAAAAATTTTATTTCGATATGTTCAGTAATGTGGAAAAAATCGTGCGGCACACATTTTTGACTTTTCTAAGAGGATAAAGTCCCACTTCCAGTTTTTCAAATTTGTTATTTTTTTAAATACGCAACATTAATAAAAGGGTTTTACTGAATATTTTTCAAATTTAAAGGATCGAACAAGAGTAATCTGCCACTTTTGGTAGACGTGTCATTGTTACAGTGTAAGCATATTTAAAGTGAAATTATATTTCAATAGTAAAAATATATTTTCCCCAATCCAAGCAGTGAAAATGTATCAAACAATGAATTTAAAACGCTTAACTCTATACATTTAACCCTAACAACCCAATCTTAAATGAATAGGGCCAAACCTTACTTAACCTAACCTATCCTAACCCTTAAATAATACCAACCCTAACAATCTAATCTTAAATGAATAAAACAAACCCTGAAAATGTATCTGGTTATGATTTCACTGAAACGTAATTGAAAATATATTTTCACTTCAAATATAATGTCACTGTGACATTTTCACTAAATTTTATATTATATTTGGTATGAAGCTTAAACTACTACATACGAAATTTCAGTTCAATACACCAAAAGGCTTTTGAGAAAAACATAAACCTCGGTTCGCTAGAGTATAAGCACTACTTGCGTTTGAGGTAAATATATAAATGTTTGAAATTTATCATATTATTACATGTAAAAAAATTTCAATCTGATCCGTGGAGTGGTTTAAGAGATAATTTAATCCGAAAACTTAAAAAAAAGGACAACTAACCAGTAGCGTGGTCTAGTGGTGAATGTTGAATTATCTCATACTTGATGTTACGAGTTCGATTCCCGCTAAGTTTCGCTATTGGCCAGACCTTGGTTTGTCAAGGTCGATCGTTTCTTATCAGAATTTGCCAATTTTTCTGATTTTCATTGAAACGATTCCTGTAAAATTGGCGTTTCCTTCCCAATGTTCTGTTGCGAAGCTTTAGTTATTGTTATATCTTAGGTTTCGCCATATTGCTCACCATAGATGTCTCTGTGGTTATTTATCGAATATAAAATTCGTATTGTTACATGAAAGTTATTCATCGTTATTTATCGTATTAATACGATGTTTGTAATATCAGACCATATATGTCAGATATTGTTTAGATTTACATGTATCTATGTAATAATTATGTGGACCAGGAAGACGCATTTGGGGTTTACCTGTTAAGCCTTCCTGGTATATTTGTATATATGTATGTAAAAAATAAAAAAATAAAAAAAAACTATAAGGGGAGGTGACAATTCCAGCCAACTTAAAAATTTGGAAAAAATCAACGTAGTGTTGATTGATATTTTAGTAACCGATACTATGTTTCAGTTTGATAGGACTAACGGTGTTCAAAAAATTTACAAAACACACAGACACACATACTTACACACCCACTTATTTTTTTCTGGATCATGATGACATGATCGATTCGAACCAGTCAAAATCTTGAGTTCAAGTTTTCACAAACTTCATCTATTGTTACTACGTACACAGATAATGTAAAAAGTCAGGATCAGAAATTTTCAACTTAACCCGGCCATGCTTATCCTAGATATATAAAGAATAAACTTGGAGAGTTGCGTGTTGGTCACGTGGCATGCACAAGTTATTTTCCCAGTGAAAACCGTGTGTTTGCACACACAGGCCCATTACGCGCGATGACAAAGCACCAAGTCCGGCTTTCCCGATTTTCCGCCCATCGATCCTTTCCGCCCCGAGATGTATAGATATATATTAATTTGGAAAGCCCGTCAGACTGGCTATTCGTTATAATTTCCTCGTCACGTGACCCGGACAATAAATCGGGCCGGGGCTTCCGGCAACATTTCGTGGAACCGGAAGTTGCGTCCCGCTTAATGATCCACATCGTGGCGACATTTTGCATTTCGACGATGGTTTTGGCTCGAATTACGCGGGTTAATCCGATTACGACGACCGCAAAAATTACAAAAATTGCCCTCTGTTGCGGTGGGAGTGGTTTGGGGGGGGGGGGTGGTTCTGGTGGTTGAGGGTTGGTTTGGCATCTCGAAGCCGTCGGTGATTGATCGGCGTGGAGACCACGGTTTGTTAACCGCGTGTTAACCCTTTGAATCTGTCGGCGATGTTTGATGGGGGAATTTGAAGGGTTAACTCTACGTTCCGGTTGTATGGGATGCGCTTTTGCATGGTATTGTGTGTCTGTTAGCTTTGATGTCGTCACGAGGACAACGCTCAAAGGAAATATGAAATAGAATACTTCACTATGGTTACGAGCCTAGGCATGAACAAAATCAAATTTATCAAACAAAATCGTTAAACCGATGTTGTTTCGGGAAATATTCGACCAAAAACATATGAAAGTTTCTCCGATTTTCCTGATTTATTCGGCTTATAGAGCAAATTATAAGAAAAAGTTCAATTTTATTTTTCGGAAACGTATTTGTGGTCATTTCAGAAATTACAACATCTGATCGGATGAACTGGTTGAAGTAGAATATGAAAATTGATATTTATTTAATATGACCAATGTGACCTGACAGGTTGCCCCAAAGTGTCACACCAGTCTTACAAAAAAAGGAAATAACAAAGAAACAATAAAAATTACCAATAATTCATCTCATTCAAATAGACTCGTCTTGAATCTCATGAAACTGATCAGCTTATTTACATTACAATTGAACAGGCCCAAATGTTCACTTAAATCACATTAAGGAACCGGAAAGCCTTTACAAGATACGACTTATTGAAAGCACACGCCTTCGCAAGAATAGGTTGGAAAAGTAAATGATGATGCAAAGCTCTACCACATTCAGGCGTTTAAATTCCAATAAAATCGAAGGGTTGTCAAATCTTTCCTTTGATACGCCAAAGAAATATTTGTAAATGGCAATTTTGTATGTACGTAATTGTTTGAATAACTTATGTAAGTAGCTTTAGTATAACTTTGAACATTATAGATGTTTAATATTTATATTTTGATGAGATTTAAAATTATTTTAACAACATACAATTGTACGTTGTTAAAGGAATTTTAAAGTAAAGTTTGCTCGGGAGGGTAAAAGTTCGAATGAAATAAAATAAGAAAATGGTACATTTTCAGTCAACCATGAGATCAAATTTGGTGGATTTTTTTAAAAAAACTTTAGATATGTATGTAGACAAAAAAATCAACATTCGTGTTTTTATTTATATTCTTTAATTTTTATTTTCCTCTTTAAATATTTTGGGTGGGATGTGATTTTTTGTTAATTAAAATGAAATGTGTTTTTATGTATGTACATATTTTATTTATATGTATAGTAAACTGTGAAGACACCGTGGTATATGTTTATTAAAATAAAAAAAAAGAAAATACAAATGTGTACTAAATTTAATATAATGAATAATTGTTATCAAAAGGGCTCGTAAATTATATTTATTTCAAAAATATTTTTTACGGTTAATTGTGTTCCGTCAAAGGAAATTTTCTTTATGTTAAAATATGTAAATTAATATTTTGGGAAATTCTCTGTCTTTATATATGGTTAAATAATGAAAAAAAATAACGAAAAGAACGATACTTTAACCATTATTCTATATATAATTAGCTACATATAATACATACATACTATACCTGTATGTATGTATTATTGTATGTAGCTTTATATATATAGAATTTCCCAGGGAACACGGTTAGGTTTTATATTCGATAAAACCAATTATCACATTGGACTCTCTACTATTCATCAACTCATTTCGAGGCTTTAATTAATAAGAAAAATTTTATTAGACCCCAATGCACCTTCCTGGACAATTAATTACAAACAATGCAGCATTTTATTATTATATAAATCACTGTATTTCGAGAAGCTGAAGAACTCGAAATAACAATTAAATAATTAATTAGATAATTATTCCATTAAGTCATCTATGGATTTAGATTTGTACATATATTTTACAAATTGTACATACAGCAAATACAGAAGATTTATGACAACAAGAAAGATGATTTTTTGCCAATTTTGAAGAACCGTTTCAACAATGATCAGATAAAATTGGCAAACACTGATAAGAAACGATCGATTTGGAGTCACAAATGCCACCAAATCTAACCAGCATTATAGCGAATCGAACTCACTAATCACTTGGTGCTAAACATACACGCTTCATACAATCTTCTGCATACAATCTTCTGTATTTATTGTATGTACAATATTTAAAAATTATGTACAAATCTAAAATCCATAGATGTCTCAATGAATTAATTCTGTAAATAATTAATTAATTAATTGTTACTTCGTGTTCTTCAGCTTTTGGAAATACAAACAGTTATTTATGTAATAATAAAATGCTGCATTGTTTGTAATTAATTGTCCAGGAAGGCGCATTGGGGTCTTCCTGTCAAGACTTCCTGTTATATAAATCTATGTAAAAATAAAATAAATAAAATTCTTAAGATTGGATCATCGGTAACATAATGGGAAAGATCTAAAGCATAATTTATAAATCAGTAGTTGCCCTCACATTTGTAACATTGCAAATTGCTCAGGGGATATGATTAACTATATAGAATAGGCGATGATTGATGGTTGTCGAACCGGAAGCTTCAAACATAACAAAACGTGGATTAATGTAGTGCACGAGTTTAGCGGCGTCACTTCATTAAACGTCGAGAGAGAAAACAAGGATAGGAAAAGGGTGGTTTTCTTCCACTTCCGGTTGCAATTTTTCTCTTCAACGAGTCCTGGATTTTTCCGGTTTTCCGAAACGTGAGATCACCTAATAGGGTGTCACGAGAATTGCACGTGTGTGCATTTTCGGTTGCAAAAATGCCAGAACGTGCTCAAAATCGCACAGTTTCATTTAAAGAGTGTTTGCTCTCTGTCTTCTCAGGTGTCGAAAGACACCCTGCATCGAATAATTGACATTATGACTGTTAATACAATTTTTGTGAAAAATTTAATAGGCTTTTGATCTTTGCAATATTTTGCACGCGTGTAGTGATTTTATAAAATGCTTTTAGCGGACCCGCTTCGAATATTGGTTCCACATTCAATTTTCATCAATGGCTGCCGCTCCGATAATCGGATTATTGCTCGTGTGTACGCATGAAAGCTGCGGTAAGTACTTTATTTATGTATAAAATGCATTCGCATGGTTATTCATTAGCCAAGTTCATTGGAATATAAATATTGTTTTGTCAAACGATTTGTTAAGTTAATTTGGTTGTTTATTGAAATATATTGGAAATTGAATAGGCTTTTTGAGGAAAAATCTTTTACTATATACATACATACAATTTATTAAATTAATTATTATTCGTTCATATTTTATCATAGTTATTTGAAACACCGAAGTTATAATGGCAAAGCTTTAATATGAAATTATGATAATATAATACATATGTTTGTATTATATATGTATTATCTTGCTGGACTTAATGTATTCATTATAAGATTAAACGATATTTTCTTGCTCGATTTAATGTATTTATTTTACACTAGTATTGCACCCGATGAAATATTTTCGCATGGCTGTTGGCATATTAAGTTATTAAATAAAAAAAATAAAATAAATGTTTCGATCCTGTGTTTGATCCATACGCGGTTGAATTTTTTTCACATACCTTATTAATATAATATTTATATTTAATTGTTTAATATGAAAATAAATGGTAAAAACTACATACCTACTGTTATGTACCTCGCTTATCAATCGCAGGAGTGTCGGACTTTGCCCAACCCAGTGTTACATACCTCTCTTATCAATTTTGTTGGCTAACCAGTAGGTATAAGACACACCATTGATTTGTGACACACCTAATTTTACAAGAAACACCATTGATGTGTGGCACACCTAATTTACTGACTAACCAAAATTGTGAGACACGTGTCTTCAATACTTCATTGTTTTAAAGAAAAGTATATAAACTCATTACCGACAGAATTCAAGTCAGTCATTAACATCGACTTCGAAGATGACAGTCGTTAGTCATCATCATCAAGACTCCGAGAGTGGTAGTCATCATCATCGACTCCGCAGATGACAGTCATCACCATCGACTCCGAGAGTGATAGTCATCGCCATTGACTCTGCAAGTGACAGTCAGTCATTAATGACGATCAACACATCAGCAGCAGAACAAAGTTAAATAGTGAAGCAAAGTTAAAATTAAATAGTTCTACGTATCTCACATTAAATTCATCATCGTTCCATAATCTGTCGTTTTTCGAATATATCTACAATAAAAGATAAATGTAACATTTTAATAATAATAAATAAATCTTGGTTAGTTAACCAAGTAGTTTTATAAAAATGAATAAATCTTTCATTGGAACGCTGCAGTGATAATTTTGGTGGCAGCGGTGGAATGAATAAACTAAAATTTATTGATCTTTCATTGGAACGTGACACTACCTACCTACTTTAAATAATATAAAACACCAATAATATAAAATTTATGAAAAATATTAAATTTTAATGAGGTCGAGAAGATTTCTGAATAATGTATCTATTTGCAGTGAGTTTTGTGTAATTTTAATACACAATCGGCCTAATGTCCATTCGGTCAAAAGTTCATTGAGCTAATGTCTGTATTCAAAACTCACTGAAAATAGATACATTATTCAGAAATCTTCTCAACCTTATTAAAATTTAATATTTTTGATAAATTAAAACAATTTAAATTCCGATTCCGCCAAATGTCCGTCGGCCAAGTATCCGTTCGGCCAAGCGTCTGTCGGCCTTTTGTCCATGAGCCAAGTGTCCATTCAGCTAATAGTCTTTCAAGCGTACATACGTACGTATCGTTTTAAAGTTGTTTATAAATACTATAAAGATTATATTTACAGAAAATAGTTAAAATATTAAATGTCCGATTCATTGACGCAGAAATTATGTATTGTAATATCAAAAAAAATTTGACAAACTATTGAAGTTTGCTGTTAATAAATTAAAATATGTACTAATCGTTTTAAAAATATTATTATATTACAACAAGCTGAAAGGAGGCTAGTAAAAATAACATATACTAGGCAACTGACTGAAAATGTGTACCTTCCCTTGAAATTTTTCTTCTCTGGTAAGCCAAAACTGACTGTATAGCTAAGTCATTGTTTTGCAATTGAATCCCATAATGCTGCATTTTTATCTCTGCTCTTATATTTATTAAAAATAAAAATACTTTTTAAACCAACGTATTAAATCGTACTTACAGAATGCATTTTCGACATAAAGAACGCTAGGAACGTTTGTCTAAAGGATTGCTCCTCTCTTGATATTTATACGTAGTTGCGTCTTGTGCAAGAGCAAGCAAGAAATATGCCTCGTTATAAGTAAAGGATCTTTTTTCCGCAAGCTTAGAATTGTCGTTGATTCCATTGTGCCATTGTTCGAGGGTACGAGTGTTACTTGTTGAGAAGAAACACAGTATAACATACCTCGTCTCCGGTTATAATAATAAAAATGCGACCTCCTTATTGTTGTCGGATATTTCTTAATACTTTCTATTATATCCCACCACTCTGCTTTGTGTTGGAAAAACCATACATTATCCAGACACTTAATTTTCTTAAGGGATGTTTGATTAAAAAACACAGTCAACCACTTATATGACATATTGCAATTAATGATGAAAATAGTCATTAGTTCTTATCTTTACAATAAATATATCTGTTTATATAATCTTGATTGATATAGAAAAATAACGATTCAAAGATAGCTACGGACGATTGACTATAGTTACAATTAGGATTCGAGAGAGTTAAACCTTTATAAGATGCCATTATTTTTATTGTTTATTTTCTGATTTTTCACAAATATGTAGCTGTTTCAATGTTAAATTTATATATAGCAAGCTAGCCGAAAGTCTAAGAATGGAAATATATCAATGCCACTAATGATTTTACAAACAAACGTTATTTAAAAGCGTATATTGAATTTCATCACAATACACTGAAGAGATTGTGAGTGGAATCGTATCAGTTACAGGTAGTTACTATTAATATTGTTTATATATAATGGAAATTTGACGTACAAATACGTATGTATATATCAGCAAGTGTTCAATGTATTAGCGGCAACCTTGACACAAAACAATATCCTATAAGTGTGCAATATAACTTTTCTGAAACGAATTTAACTAGCCAATCTCATCACAATTTTTATAAAGAAACTAGTGTTGTGTACGTTGATTTCAACGGGTGGTTTTGGAAAGGAATTGCGCACGTATTAATAGTAAAATGTTGAGTGCGTGCATTACACGCTTGCCGATTCAACCCGTTCACCCATTAGAAATAATGAATGAATGTTTGTGTGTGTCTTTTTGGATGTGTGCATGTGTGCACGCTCCTGCGCAGCGCATCTGACGCTGACGTCACCCATTCCAAGTTAGGTGCTCAATATCAGGAACACATGTCTACACCCCCCCACTTCTCCGCTACCTCACTTCCCCATGTCTCCTCGACACGATCAGTCGTCACGCCACATCCCTATAGCTGATGCTTAAAATGCATCCAAATATTTTTGGCCAAATATTTTATTCCACTTCACGCTGATGGGTTCTGCGCCTCGTTTGCGTGTAATTATTTTATTAAACATCTCTAGGAATTATCTATTAAACATATACTCTATAAATGGACAATATTCGTATTGTTATGGCCACTTAAATGTATTATATTATATGTATAAATAGAGGGCTACGTTCGGTTAGTTTTAGCTTTGTATAGCTGTTATCAGCTCATTACTAGTTCAGTTATATGACCAGTTGCACTGCGCCATACGACCGGCAGTCCATCTTCTACTTTAATCGGGAATAAAGGAAAGGAAACCAAAAAGGAGAGGAATATTATTAATCATTGCCATTTACACATTTCTCCAATAAATATATAAAAATATCCGTTAACAATATACTCCTTGCTTTCTAAAATTTGTTTTTTTTTTAAATCTACATACTGGTAGACGCATCCGCCACATACCCACAAACATACATATGTATGTATATCGCGTCCATTTTTATATATATTATTATGATAGATGATAGTAATGAAAGGCAGTATTATTAACTCCAATAAACTGAAAAAAAGCAATACTACTGCACAATAACATATACATTCAGTATTAGGCAAGAAATTTTACAATAGTTCATACTCTATTTATGTTCTAATGTGCGAAATTTCTGTGATTGTCAATAACCTTCAGGTATAAACACAAATTACTTAGACACAATCTGCTGTAGGTCATCGACTTTAGAGAGTCTTTAATTAATATTATGTATTATGAGCATTTATAAGAATCGTAAATAGGTTTTTGAGCTATTTTTCCTATTATGCTGTACATCAACATTAGAATAATATAATACTATGATTACTAACAAAATTAAATTAAAATTGTAAAATAGAAAATGATCAGTAGACCAATAGCTATAAAGTAGATATAAGATGTATTGTGAACATAATTTCGTAATAATAAAAAGCATTTAAAAATCAAAATCAATGTGCGAAATTTTCGTAGAATCCGATGATAAATAAAATAATTTTACATTTTTAATCACTTTTCGACCATCCTATATAATATAATTCAATACAAAATGACTGCTTCCGATTAAATTTCTTATTTGAAATCTATAACTAATAGTAAATTATAATTAGATCATTTACTTCCACTGCCCGATTAACCGTAGCAGCGTGAGCCTTTCTTATTACTCTACGATACTTTCTCAATTAAGAGTGACTAGTTTATACTTTTATATACGTATATTTTATAATACCTCCATTAACCGAGATTTCTGATCAAACTTCAATTATATCAAAGCACCATTGACTGATACAATCAATACTAGACGGATGAAAAACGGTTCACGATACGGGCCCCTTTAGCCGTGGCAGTTCAATTAGCGCATTCGACTTTGTACGTGTCTTTCATATCGGCGTTAATGAGATAAAGCCGCGATGTGAGCTGGACTGGGAGGCTGGTGGGTGGGTGGGTGATGGGGTAGGTGGGTGGGTGGGTGGTTGGGTAGCCGGGGTCCATGCGGTTCGTTAAACCTGGCGGCTTGTGACGTGTCGCAAACACAAATCGGGTCGGAACTCGCCGCTTGGCCACCCCTGCTCCACCGCATAAACGCATCCACGCGAGATTCACCACCCCTCTGCCTAGATTATGCCAGTTTTCAATTAGCACCATATCTCACCATCCACTCATGTATTTATATAAATTCAAGGTTGGTCCAAATAGGGACTGCTGATTACGAAAGCATTATATAAGAATAATTATTATTAAAAAAAACCGTACTGTCCAAAAAGACCATCGTATTTGATCATATTTTATTTAGTAAACCTGTATGAAGTAACCTGATTAGGATTTGTTATTTCAGCGGATTTGTCGGCACGCGAAATGACAGATATAAACATCATTAGACTTTTAACCGAAATACCACGCTATTTAACATAATAATAATGTAGGGTTCGAGATATAGGGAGGATTGCAGGAGAGATAAATTAAAGGGGATCTTAGTCAACATTATACGTTTATTGTACAATATAAGAATATACACACGTGCGCGCACGCACCTAGCCGGCCGGCAGCGCGGCCGCTACTCTATTTCCTGTCAGTTGGCGTCACACACTTCTGCCAACTCCTAACAGTGAACACTCATGTGTACCACTGTTTGCCATTACTCTTCAACATTACACTAATTACATTCACTCACATCAATTCCCACAATATATATATATATATATATATATATATATATATATATATATATATATATATATATATATATATATATATATATATATATATATATATATATATATATATATATATATATATATATATATATATATATATATATATATATATATATATATATATATATATGTCGGGGCGTAGGGGATGAAGCCCACGTGGGCCAGAGGCGTCGGGGGGTGCGGGGAGCGAAGCCCTCAGGGCACACATACACGCACATTCATTCATCATTTCGAACGGGTTGGATTGCTAAGTGTATAATGTGCCACTATTATTACAATGAATATTAAGTGCGCGTGCGCTTATAAATTACCTTACATTATACATTATACTACATATACTTTTATTCGTGTTTCAATTCCTTTTCGAAACCACCCGTTGAAATCAACGGTCACAACACTAGTTCAATTTAAAAATCATAATTTACCTATAACCTTCGAGTGAAGTAAAAATATATAAGAGAGATAAAGACAGCCTATAATGCAAATTTTATAAAATATAGAGTGAAAAAAGAAAAAGTTATAGGCATTTAAACAATTAAAATCTGATACAGCAAGAGGCTGGTGAAAAGGGAAATAAGAAGAGGCTAGTAAAAACGATCGGAAGAGTGTGGATAAATACTAATAGACGTCACTGAAAACGGTAATGGAGTATTTTCAAACGTGTCTATTACGATTATTTTTCACCATAGTAATGGGGGATTTGGTTTTGTTTGAAAGTTTGAAAACGATCGGATAAGAACCCAAATTTCGTCAGACGAAAAAATCAAAAGCAAGCTAAGATTAGGCTAGTAAAAACCATAGTCCAATCTATGATTTTATCGATATATTTGAGGAATATAAATATAATCAAATACACAAAAAGTTTGCTTAATGATACATCATATGTTTATATACAGCAAGAGCATATTCTCAATGCGAGAGCTGGTTTTTACTAGGCTTTTCTATGATTCACTTCGCAAAGGATTGAGCTAAAATTCTTTGTCTTCCAATCGATTGGGAACTTTTGCGCGGTTTGGTCAATGGTGGAAATTTCAATCTATTTTTATTGCTCAATGGTGAAAAATAATCGTAATAAATGATGAAGTTTAATAGTTATATATCCCATATGAAGGTATAACCTTATATGTTTGAATTTACGCCACCCACTCGTCATGTCAGATTTTATTGCTTAAACGCCTATAACTTTATCTTTTTCACACTATATTTTATAAAATTTGCATTTTAGGCCCTCATTATCTCTCATATATGTATATTTATACTTCACTAATATATTATATAATGAATGTAAAAATGTTTATAGTATAATGCTAATATACATACGTGCTACGGCCAAATACGAGCACGCTAGATTTTGACAGATGTATGCTGACTTTCTTGCATGGTTTCCGTTGGACAAGGTATCACTTCCGATCGTCAAATCGTTCTGACATTTCACATGCTGACATATATACTTTTGTCTGAAATTCCTTAAATTTAAATTAGTTTTGGTATTAGGATTTTTAGTAGTTGAAAAACTGTAGATAAAAAAAGTTTTTTAAAAACAAAGCTTTTTTAATATCGCCATACTTACATATTGTAAATCGCTAAAATATTTAAAATGCCACAACACAGTAATAACACCTTGTTTATATGTAAATCACTTCCGGATTATGGACTGTAAAAAAATCTAATAAAATATGAGAGAGTACATAAAAAAGTAACAACCATATATACCTACATACATATAACTAACAGCGTGGACTAGTGATTAGCATATTATGATTTCGAGAGTAGTGGTCACGGTTCAATTCCCACTAGTAGCTGTTGGCCAATTTTTCCGATTTTCATTGAAACGGTTCCTGTAAATTGAAATTTCCTTTCGGATCTCTTTTGCATATCTTACCTTATTCAGTGTCTCAAGGTTCGCCAATTTCAAATAATAAAATGTTGCAATAATTTCTCCATAGATGTCACTGTGGATGATATTTGTATGAATTCGTATTGTATACAATGCTTGTATTTTTTGTATTATTGTATTGTATCTGTATTAGCACACTCTTCGCATTGGATCGATCTGTTAAAGTGAATGCAGATGTTCTATTGAAAGAAGAATAAATAAAAATAAAATATATTGTAATGTCACTGAACTAACTTTGACGGGCAGGAATGTCACTGAACTAACAAAAAGTGAAGCCAATAAAAAGCTTGTACCAATAATCAAATATTCAATATATATGTATGTACATAGTTTTGTCAAATATAAATGAAGATATAATAATATACAAGTTATTTGGTGTTTTTATCGAAATTTTCTGATGATTTTTTGTGTAAAAATATATAAAGTATTACTTTCCGCATATTAAAAATTGTATATGGTTAATTTATACATACATATATCTACCTATAGTTAAAATATGGTTCAAATATTAATTCATCTTCATGTTACGCTAATATAATAAAACCCGTTAAATAATTCCGCATGGAAAATGTACACATAAATCAAACGCCAAGTGAAAATAATAAGCTGCCACGTGTGGTTGACTGCTCATAATGAAATTTTTACCATACCTTTTAATATTAACGTGCAATAAATATCACAGAATCCTTAATATTATTATGATATATGTATATTAAATTACAGGAATATTAATAAAAATTCTCAAAAAAAAAAAAAGCAAGAATATTATTCACAAGAAGGTGTATTTCGTGACTCTTGGTCATTGAACATTTCCATTATAGGTGTATTTCCATTGTTTCCGATACATTTAGAATTTTTTAAATAGTGTATAAGCAATACGGATATGCATCGACAATTAGCATGCTCTTCTGCAGAGCATTACAATGAAATGTTTTCATGACGCTTCTTACATTGTATATTTGGACTACATAATATATTATATCCATGACTGTGGACCGTTCTCAAGCATTATAGAGCAACGGAACAATAGATCCTGACACTATGTGTGCTTTGAACATTATTAGAACAAACGTGCTCTAAGGCAGCATTGTTTATGTTCGGGTTTATTACCGCATTTCGTCTATTAGCACGCAGGTGATATCCTCCATGCTAAAGCAGGTACGTTGCTAATATCCTACCTATGCCAGATACTCAAATTTTCCTCGGGAAAATTCGAATAATTTTCCCCACGGATGGATAGCATCTCGCCGCTAGGAAGTCGCATTTTTTTTTCGAACAAATGTTTCGTTCGCGTTAATCTCATTTTTATTTCGGAGCGAAGGTCTAATGGCGCACTCAATATAAATATATACACCCTCGCTTTCCCTCCCTCCCCCTAATTAAATTTGTCTTCTTTTCGGGCAATTTCGATTGAAACGCGCCAGCAGATTAATAATTAGCTTATCGTCCGACCGTCAAATATCCAATTTCAAGGGTCCATCAGGTGCAACCTCCCGCCTTCCCACTGTCATCGTCTCTCCCTGTCGTCCGTAACCATTCTTCTTTTCAAATATTCTCGTCGACATTGTATTCGAATTACAATACAGTTTCGTGACATAAATTTTGATTCGGGACTAGACAGAGAAAGGGAGAGATTCGTCGTCGCAATGTTCACGGTGGATTGATCGAATCGTTGAGGCAAATCTATCAGAAGCGTGGTAAAGTGTCGTTAGAATATATTTTTTTTCTTCGAACGGTGAACCGGATTCGAATTTCAATATATATTCATATCAATCCGATGATAAAATTATGTATCATAATATTATATGTAAATCTTATGCTGATAGGTAATTTCATAAGGATGTACCTTATGTATAAATACATTTTTATAACTAAAATTTACTATAAATATTAATGTTGCTCAAACGGGTGAAAGTTGGAAATATATTTGAAAATATCAAACGGAATGGAGAATGTAAATAAAAATGAAAAGAAATTAAAAACTTGAACTTGACCACAGGTTCCGAATTAAATTTCTAAATCGAAATTTTTCGATTTACACAGAGTGCAAACATTTATTTAGAATATAATGAAAAAAGGTTCGATAAAGGCTATAAAAATGCACGTAAAAATATAAGAATCTACGGGTCTTAACAATTGATACGAATAGAAAAAAAGATGAAACTAATAAAAATACATTGAAATGAATGTATGTAGATAGAAAAAATATTTGAAATGTAGTAAATAAAAAGTGTGTAAGAACAGCCAAGCTATGAAGTTTCATATTTTAATCGTTAGAAAAGTAATTCTCATATTATAAACTATTTATTTATTAAAAACAGAAACAAACAGCATTGAGCCGTACAAATCATAACATCGATACCAAAAAAGTTTCTAAAAATTATTTACAATAGTGTAATAAAATAAAAAAAAATAACTGAGTGAAGCTAATAAACAGTCTGTACAAATGATGAGATACTTAAAATAACGTGGGTGTGAGATACTAAGAATAACGTAGGTATGAGATACTAAGAATAAGAATATGTATGAGATATGTACATACTAAGAATAATGACGATATAATAGAAATTCAAAACAAGAAAATGGATCAATATGAGGGGGAATATTGTTAAGAGAAAATCAAGCTCTATGTACATGTATTTATGTAGAAAGGAATTACAGGAGTAGTTAGTAGAAGTGGAATTAGTGTGAAATAATGAAGGATAACGGATGGTAAGGACTATCAATTATATAAATTAAAAGCTTAAACAATAAGCATAAATTTTCCTCTTAGATCGTAACAAAACAATCATGATGAATAAATCTGGACGTTCAGTAAAAATTTTTTTTTTATTTATTCGTAATAAATTATTAATATATAGGTACTCGATAGAAAAGATTTCAAACAGTAGTACCAGACTCTATATGATTTCTTATAAATTAATTGAAAATCAAGGCAACAGTACTATGGGATTTATAGGGCTTCTAATCATAAGAGAAGTATTTTATGATTATATATTAAATATTGTAAATTAATAAATAAGTGTAGTCATTTGTAAAAAAGGAATACACTTATTTATTAATTTACATTTAAAATATTCGTGGTTAAAATTAGCAAAGCTGAAATATAAACAAAAAAATTAAAGAATAAATTAAACAAAATTCCGAAACAAATTAGCAAAAACAATACGATTCACACAAAGCGAGGCAATATTATTTAGTCCCATAGCGAATAGCGGACGAATATTTTAGAAAGGACAAACTTGGCCCTTTTTTGGCCCTTTAAGCGGAGACCTTTCGCAAACGAGAAGCGCTACGAAACTGTGTAATAAGTTTACCCGTATATATCGAGGAGACGCCAATTGATTTTCAATGTGACCAGTCAAGGTAGGGGGAGGGGGGGGGGGTTGGAAAAACCCCCTGTACTCCAAGGGTGGAGGGAGACAGGGGGGACGAAATCCACTTTTCCGGAAAATAAAAGAGGACCTACACCTGGCCGACGGTTCAGGATTTTTCCCGCGACTTAATTAAGGCATTTTCATGTAAAAGGTGTTCACGTGTGAGTCGTTTGTAGCAGCGGCCCCTGGCATACCACGTACCGCACGTACTGAGACAGTATGACCCCCCAGACCCCCCTCGCTTGTTTCCCTTCGGAGTCAGGGGGTTGTAAGGACCAATATCGCGTTGTGTGACCTCTTAAGCCACATGCCTGTGTGACCCGCAATGTTTTGATTAAAATATGCCTTTGCTTTCCCGTAGTCAATATGAACGTGCATAGCTAGAAGACCTAGGGCGCATGCCTTACACATATGATTTAAGACTCAAACTATACACGTATCTCCTATATTAAGTGTGTGTTGATAATATATTTTGACTCATAACTATGTCTATTTTTGGCAAAATATATTACATTAAATGTAGCTACAATTTGAAAGAAAAAAAATGGCTATAAACTATCTCTTAAATTTATATATCGTTGAATATACCAGGAATGGCGCTTTGTGATAATAGTAATAAGCTGTCAGTCAGTAGTGTTGCGAGCCTAGGTCTAGTATATAGAGCTTGCTTAGTTTTGCGTTTAAGATCAGCAGGTGAACCTTTTTGGTTTGTCGTATATTGATGATGACTTTTCTTAATATACAGTTCATTTTCTTGTTAGTTTCTAGTATTTCGTTGATGATGAATTCAATGAAAATAAAAAATGAATGTGCTCTTATTTATAAAAAAAACCAATCAATTAATTTATGGTATTTTCCAACCAAAGAATAATATTTAATATTGTCTATGAATAGATAAATACTTGCCTTTACTCCAAACTTTTCATTCTACATGTCCATATGGTATCTGCTCAAAACCGCGCAGTATAAAACAGTATTGACATATTGACTTGGATATTTTTGACTCCATGTAGATCGTTTCCTATCCGAGTTTGCGATTTCATTGTTGAAACGGTTCCTCCATCAAATTGACAAAAACCATCCTACACGTAATGTCACCAGTATCTTAATATGATTTACATATTTACAAGTTTAAATCCATAAATGTCGCTATGAATTAATGAATTAATAGTTACTTTAGAGTCTTTCAGCATATCGGAATTCAGCGATTTATGTAATTAAAAATGCTGCAATGTATATAATTGGCCAGGAAGGCACATTGGGGTTTATCTATTAAGCCTTCCTGGTATATGTGTATGTAAAAATAAATAAAAGCTTGTCCATAATAAAAATCCGTTCAGCCAATTGTCTTCTGTCTCATATATCCATGTTACCCTTAAATATTATTAATATTATTTATATTAAATTATAATATAAAATAAATTAATTACTCAATTATTGTAATGTACACTCAAGGGCTATATATATTTATGTACACTAATTAGTATTTTACGAATTTATGACATCTTATCGGTGATTACATAGTTTATACATACATACACTTGTTACATGATCAGGTATATTTACATGTATCTATATTTACACGTATTGTTTATGTTTATTATAATATTATAGAATTACGAGCAGAATAAAAATTCGTTATTCATTTGTAATATAAAAATTAATTATGTTTTCAATTTAATATGAATTGGAATGTGTTCGGTTTCGTGATGAAATTTAATCAAATATTTTTATACATGATTTAATTACAATTTTTTTTAAATATTTGATTTACGTTAGTTTCAGGCATCGAATTTTCCATCATCCTTCACAGTGTCGCGATTTAGGAATTTCGCTCATAATTAAATTATAAAAGATCCTTCAATTTGAGCGAAACGTAACTTACTTTTTTTGCAAACATTTCCGAAAAAAAAGATTTTACAATTTTGCTTCAACCACAAAATTATAAAATTACAAAATATTTTACGTGACGCATTATATCAATTAATTTACGCAATTGAAATTGTCCTTTTAAACTTGGGTGTAGAATTCGCAATACTCCACTGTTTCAATTACTAAAATATAATCTATTAGGTGTACTCCTTAGAAATTGAATTTCCTTTACTTAATTAATTAATTAAATTTAATCACTCCTACTAATTACTTTTTGTTTAATCGTCAAGAAAACACATTCCCTTCTAAAACGCAAGAAACTTTCATCCGGCACAACCAAATCGCATTAAAATAATGAAACGATCCATCAAAGCATTTTTCAATTTATTTTCAACATTTTAAATGGAAAAAATTATTTCAGCTATAGGGGGGGGGGGGATCGTGGCATTCCGTCGTCAGTATATTAAATATTAATTAGCGCCCGTTTGAGTTGCGAAATTTTTGTATATCTTGACGATGTCGAATTAATATCGTCCTTATTTAAATTGCGTTTATGTTTTGATGAGTTTGCCGTTACATTCCAAATATCAGAATTCGTATTTCCTTGATTAAATACGTCAAATGGAGGGGCAGAAATGATAAATATATATTACTAGCTGTATTACCCGGCTTCGCTCAGTGTTTATAATATAAACCGCTTAAACATGACTAAGCTAATTTAATTAAAAAAAAAAAAAAAATTAAAAAATTAAAAAAAAAAATAAAAAAAAAAATTAAAAAAAAATCAAAAAAAAAAATCAAAAAAAAAATAAAAAAAAAATCAAAAAAAAAATTTAAAAAAATCAAAAAAAAAAATCATTTTTTTTTTTTTGCCTTCTAGGGCTTCGCCCTCGGCACCCCCCTGAGCCTTTGCCTTCTAGGGCTTCGCCCCTCCACGCCCCATGAGCAATTGCCGTTTAGGGCTTCGCCCCCATGATCAGTTGCCTTTTAGGGCTTCGCCCCTCCGCGCCCCCATGATTCAAAGCCGTCTAGGGCTTCGCCCCCCTTAGTTAATGCCTTTTAGGGCTTCGCCCCCCGCGCCCCCAAGATTAATTGCCGTTTCGGGCTTCGCCCCCCTTAGTTAATGCCTTTTAGGGCTTCGCCCCTCCGCACCCCCATGATTAAATGCCGTCTAGGGCTTCGCCCCCCCTAGTTAATGCCTTTTAGGGCTTCGCCCCCCGCGCCCCCAAGATTAATTGCCGTTTAGGGCTTCGCCCCCCTTAGTTAATGCCTTTTAGGGCTTCGCCCCTCCGCGCCCCCATGATTAAATGCCGTCTAAGGCTTCGCCCCCATGATCAGTTGCCTTTTAGGGCTTCGCCCCTCCGCGCCCCCATGATTAATTGCCGTCTAGGGCTTCGCCCCCCTTAGTTAATGCCTATTAGGGCTTGCGCCCCATGAGGCTGGGCCCCCCGGGCCCCCTTCGGGGCCCCACGGGGCTGCGCCCCTTGTGGCGCCCCCTTTTGAGCCCCATGGGGCTGCGCCCCATGAGGCTGGGCCCCCCGGGCCCCCACGGGGCTGCGCCCCTTGTGGCGCCCCCTTTTGAGCCCCATGTGGCGCCCCCTTTTGAGCCCCATGGGGCTGCGCCCCATGAGGCTGCGCCCCATGAGGCTGGGCCCCCCCGGGGCCCCACGGGGCTGCGCCCCTTGTGGCGCCCCCTTTTGAGCCCCATGGGGCTGCGCCCCATGAGGCTGGGCCCCACGGGGCTGCGCCCCTTGTGGCGCCCCCTTTTGAGCCCCATGGGGCTGCGCCCCATGAGGCTGGGGCCCCACGGGGCTGCGCCCCTTGTGGCGCCCCTGGCGGGGCCCCATGAAGCTACTCGCCTTGCGCCCCCGCGGGGGTGAATCCATTGAATCGAAAAAAACAAATCGGCGCCCATGGATCGAAAAAAAAAAAATCGAATCACGTGTTCGATGACGTCACCGATCTACGGACGACGACGAAGACGACGACGACGACGACGACCAAGGATACATACAAAGTCTCTTTCCAAATTATAGATTAGATAGATATAGATATAGATTAGATATCAAAGTCGTGGGAATTTCTGGTTTTCATCGGTCCAATTAATTCAAAGATTGCAAATAATTCAATAACAATTTAATTTGTTCTTCTTGGCAATTGAAATTGAAAACACCTTCCCAATATTATACCACAGTGACTCGATACGTTTCAATTCCTTTTCTAAGAAGGACTATAGAATGGTGGAAACTGTTGCTTTGATCTTCACTATTCTATTACATATTATATGATTATATTGATTTTTCAAAAACGCTTGAAAACGTCTTGAATATCAGCTAATTCAATGTATCAGATTTCCCAAATGAGCATCTCAGTTTCTAGCATCTCAGATTTGTTGATTATTAAAAACTAGTGGTTTTACCCGGCTTCGCTCGGTATTTGTAATATAAACCGCTTAAAGATGACTAATCTAATAGTAAACATTTTATTAAATTTAATTGAATATTCATTTGTTTTTTTTTTATTAAATTGACTGTCACGAAAAAACAAACACATATACTTAGTCTCTTTCGACATTATATGTATACCAGAATCCGGCGGCCCCCCTGGCACCCTCCGGGGCCTTCGCCTCTTGAGACTTCGCCCCCTGGGCCTTCGCCCCCGGGTCTCCGCCTGGGGCCTTCGAATCCTGAAAAAATTTAATCGGTGCCTATGAATCGAAAAAAAAATAATTGAATGTGTTGTTCCCATATATACAAATATGCAAAGTCTCTTTCGAAATTATATAATAGATATGCTACCAGCTTTACTCTGAAATATTTATGAATTTTTCGTAAAAAATTGCTATATCGAAGTTTTCCATAGATGTCTCTATGGTATTGTATCGTAGAGGTGAGTGGCGCTCATCAGCCACTGGTTTACCAGCGCTGATCACCGGTTGACCGACTATTGGCTGAACGGACCCCTGGCCAATGGACATTTGGTGGAATTACATTTTAAATTATTTAAATTTATAAAAATATAAAATTAAAATGAGGTCGAGGTGACTGAATAATACATCAGTTTTGAGTAGTTTTGATATACAAATGTCTGTTCAGCCAAGCGTCCGTTGGCCTAATGTGCGTTCGGTGAAATTTCCATTCACCTAAAAGTCTGTCGGCCTATTGTCCGTTCGGCCAAGCGGCTGTCAGCATAACTTCCATCGGCCAAGTGTCCATTCGACCAAAAGTCCACGCACGTAATCACATCATTTCTCGATCGCGCCAAAAAGGTTTCGGCGTTTAAATAAGCTACATACTTACATATGTATATAAAACAGCCAATAAGGTCTCGCGACCCATCGATCAAAGATCTATCTGTGCGGAGATTACCCGATGGGTACAAATACTAGGCAAGACTGCCTAGTCATTTGGAATAAATAAACAATTAAATAAGTAAATAATTAAAAATAAATCTCTGGTGAATAATGTCATATAAATGCATTCAAGTAAATGTGTACTAATAAATTAATTTAATTTATACAGTATACAGTGTATGTACATATATGTACTGTATATTTTGTTCATTATATCCTAAATATCTTTCTGACCAAATGCAGTGCAATTTAAAGGGACTTGGTCACTTTTCTCTTTTATATGCCGGTATAATTTAGGTCCTTGTATTGTTTATTTAAATAAAAGGAAACGGTTTCCACGCGTCACCCACCGCCATTCATCTTGTCTCCTAGTGAACTTGAAAAGAACTGTTCATCGATGTGTCCCACAGGATAGACGTGGGTCATGCTCAGTGTCCCGGCAAAGAGAGGACCGCCCTTGGAATTCTAAGCGAGTCATCCTGTATTCAAGTCCTGCAGGATCCCGATTGTTCCGTTGTCTTGGAGCTATCCCTTTTTATGAAAAGCACACACACACACACACACACACAATCTCATAGAAGGTGAATGCCTACGGTACAATGATTACTAGGACATGTATCGCACGAGGCGGGAAGAAAAGGTTAAGGGGTGCACACATTGTTGATCGGAGATCAGAAACATTCTTGGATAAATGGGGGGGGGGGGTAGAATGGGGTGGGCATTCATCCCAGAATCCCATTGTCTGACGGGTCGAAGAAAAATGGAGCAAATCGTACACATTTACGAAGTCGAATCGAAATAAAAATAAGGATACAATAAATCAATAAGGATACATTAACGACGAATAATTTTATTATTCACAAGTGCTTATAAAGATTTTTACAATGTGCGTATCTATATATACATTTTTGATATATCATTCGTCGTATCGCTTTACATACACACACGTACAATTAATATGTATATTATATGTAAAAAAAAATCAAACGTTCCTTAGAATTTATCAGGCAATGTATGTACCATACAAATTACGTTTAAGTAATTAGTTAATATAATAATAATAATAATAAATTGAATTTGCACAAAAATTATCAATTCAACAGTAAATAAATTTCGTAAAGTAAACATTTATTTATTACAAAATATATTAGTAATTGTAATCACGTGCCTTATCGTAATATAGTTAAATGACTGTCGATTTACAATGCACGCATTCCTTCTGATACGGTTTAAGTCAACGGAACGATCGGAATTTGCACATTCTCGTCGCTCGCATTCTTCGGATGGATTGTGTGCATTGTCTGATTTATATATGTATATATATATATATATATATATATATATATATATATATATATATATATATATATATATATATATATATATATATATATATATATATACAATAATAAATATGTGATTATTTAATCATCCGTTGAATGTACCCATAGCATCAACGTTTACACCCGTGATAATTCGTACAAACCATAATATAATATATAAATATGTTATAAATATTAGTATATAAATTACAAATTCAATTTAGCTTTTTCAATATATATAATATAATATTATAAATTTGATATATTTTTTTATTTAATTTAATTTTATATTGTAAATCACGCGTTCATATCAAGCAACCGCAGCTGGATCTCCGCGTCAGTACAGTCTTCATTAACATTGGTAATACTATGTGAAGCAGAACGTACTTAACACTAGGGCTGATAATCGAAGCACTGCCTGAAATTATACAAAAAAATATATAATTATTATTTATTAATTTAATATGTTGTATTAAATTAAATTAAAGTTGTGATTCTTACTTCCGGGCCAGTGTAGTTTTTCGTTGGTGAGATGAGGAGGCGGTGAAAGAGACGCCATCATGGTCGTATGTCGTCTATTTTGCATCGTCGGTGATAAAAGCGGTAATTCTGACACACACTGTACCCTCATAGTGCCACCGTCTCTACCATTGTCTAGGAAAATGTTCCTCTGAGCTCGCAATCGAAGACCGAGCGTCTGAGTCGTCAATCCTCTGGAGTCTGGCATACTCTCCCATGGGCCCTCCAAGTCCAAAAATGAAGCCTTTTGAAAAATAAAAATAAATTGTGTTGGTAAATATTTTTCTTTTATTTAATTACGTCTGGGAATGTTCCTTAAGATACAATATGTGTAAATTTTATATGTAACAATATAACATTATTCTTGATTGTGTTAGTATACGTACAAATGGGTATCCGGACATGTACCCCTTGGACACATACCTCCGGCCAAAATCCCCTGGACATTAACCTCCCGTGCAAAAAACCCCCAATAGTAATAAATAATTAATAATTAATAATGAAGTAAATTAAAAAATAAGAATAAATTGAGTCTGGTAGAGCATATTAAATTTCAATTTATATACAATATTTAATTTCAATTTATTGTTGTAAATAAAAATAAATATCAATTTAAAAGACTTTTAGTCACCAGTTAGCGTTTGCGTTCTGTAGTAATAAAAGTAAATTATAATATAAGTATATATTATTGTTATATTATTATTATTACATTTTAAATATTTTTAGACTATCCATGATGGAATTTGTAAAATTGAGAAAAGGAAAAGAAAATAAGAGTTATGTAATAAAGGAGGTAAGTAAAAAGGGATTAAAATACAATTGATTTCGTAGTTTTGTATATTTTAAATTATTATTATTAATTTTTTATTATTGATCATTTATAAAGAATCTGATATATGCATTGTTAATATCTGTATTTCTGAATCTGTATTTTTCTGGCTGAAATAAATTAGCATTGCTACTGACTTTTTATTAAAGAAACTGTCAATTTTTATGATATTTTTATCCTTGACGGAGGGGTTATTTGCACAGGGGGTTAATGTCCAGGGGGTTGTTGACCGGGGGTATGTGTCCGGGGGGTATGTGTCCAGAGGGTAAGTGTCTTAGAACCGTACAAATGTACTACATATTTATGTATATGGTGAAAAATATTTAAGTAGTTTTGAGATAAGTTTTCCTAAATTATTGTATTCATTTTACGTATTTGTTTACATTCACAGTCTTAAAAAATATATGATTAAGATTTTTTTTCTTTTATATCGAATTACGTATTCATAATTTAATATATTCGCGTAATAAATTCTCGCTAATTTCTTAATAGTCTTACTAAGTATTTTGTATCGCATTACGTATTAATAATTGAATATATTATATAATCGATAAATTCTTGGTAATCTTAATACCATCTCTGAATAATTTTCATTATATTATTACACATATGTACATATAATGTTTGGATTAAATATTATATACTAAAGCTGGATTTGTAAAATTAAATTATACATACATATTTAATTCATTTGATAAAAGTCAATTAATAAAATACAGTCTTTTCATTTAACTATTTTATATTTATAATCCAAAATGTTAATTATATGAACCGTTATATTTGAAAGTAGCGGAGGTCCAATTTTTAGTTCCATAAACACCATTTCTGTTTGACTTAATTCACAAATTGTTATCATTTAATTCGATATTAATTCGATATATCCAGATTCTTGGAAAAGCAGAATAAACGTATTACATACAGGCCACCAGTATAGTAATATTGTTAAACGCATAGCTGCTTTAGGTCATCGACTTTAGATAGTCTTTAATTAATATTATGTATTAGATGTATTATGAACATTTATAAGGATTGTAAATAGGTTTTTGAGCTCTTTTTCCTATTATGCTTTAGATTAACATTAGAATAATATAATACTGTGATTACTAACCAAATTAAATTAAAATTGTAAAATAGAAAATGATCAGTAGATCAGTAGCTATTAAAATAGATATAAGATGTATTGTGAACATAATTTCGTAATAATAAAAAGCATTTAAAAATCAAAAAAAACGCATAGCATTATATTTAACGTATGGCGAGATATTTCCTCAAAATGCAGAAAAGTGGACTTATGCTACTGTAACGTATACTAAACAGAGCCGCCGAGTAACTGCGATCGGATTAAGACGGGTAGACTTCCTGAGAGACCGTGAGACCGGTGTAAGTGGTTTTAGGGATTAGCAACAAGCTAAGTGCATGAAAGCTAAACAATGATTGCACTTCTCATACCGTGGGAATACATATCCGAATACGTGACTATACAGTAGGTAAGCAGATTAGACGTCCTGAGAGATCTACCCCTTATAAGGCGGTACGTAGGCGATCTCATGTCATTCTGGACGGAGCAGTGACAGTGTGTGTAACTCCTTGATCATCAATAAATGCTGTGAAACGACTGTTGGCTTTTACTTGGATCCTCCACCCACCCGTACGCAACACTACTTTCAATTATACATAATTATACAATTATACATTATGTAAATACATAATAATAATTATTTTTTTTACATATCTAATTATCATTAAAATGTATATTTTGTTCATTAAAAGGCGTGCATGATTTATTTATTGTATATTTTACAGTTGAAGTGTATCTTCCAGTTATATATTTTGACTAGTTGAAATATTTGCCATCTAACCTGGTATCAACTTCCGTTATATTTGTAATGTACATATTTTTAGTTGTTATATATTTCGCCTACCTCACTTGAGTTGATTCAAATGGCGACTTTCGAAATTCTAAGTGGTCAAAATGTATTACAACTGAAAATACACTTCAAAGTCAAAGGTCACTCGATTAGTAAATTGAGTTGGGAAGTAAAATTTTTGGTTTTAACACACTCTTAGATTTATTGTAAGATGATACACATTTCCATAATTCATTATACCTAGTAGATATTAACGCATCATTGAATTCTAAAGCATTTGTAAAATCATCAGAACTGTCAAAGATATTATGTTACAACTGGCCCACATGATTTAGTGTGTATTTGCGCTTGTATATTTATAATTTACTAGTTGATTTGTTTTCCAATATAAATAACCTAAAATGCCAGTTAGAATATATTAAAAATGAAAATAAATTTATAAACTTGTAACGTACTTACATTTTGTCTTACAGTTTAGTCATGAAAAATTATACTATGATCTAATAACGACGACAGCTATTTTTATAACAAAATTATTTTTATAATCAAGTCAATTCGTATACAATACATAGGCATTGTTCTATGATAGTTTAGATAAATTAGCTATGTATGTAATATTATATGTATAAATATGTCCAAATTTGGTATAGTATTTAAAATATCTCTAAACTTAGAGCGTAATTTACGAAACTTTCGAAAAAAAGTTATATTTTTTTACTTTATCTATAGTTAACAAATGATGAAGTTTTGTGATAGTGTAAAAATTCGCCTTGGAGATTTTGATTGATTTTTTTTTTAACTTTCAACTAACAACGCCAAACGATACAGCTATATATTTTAATATATTTTGAAAGCGTGTATACAAATAAACTTGAGTTTAATTTAAACTTATGAATTATGTCTTTTTCTAGAGTCTTAATAAGATTTTGCATTATATACACGTTGCTGATTATAACAATGGGGTCAAGCGTGTTATATTATCCGACGCTCGAATTTGCTCCACCCTTTGAACTTAGAAGATAAATACCCCCTTATCGACAGCTGATTTATGAACTTTCCACACTCTCACGAAAGCTCTTCTTCTGCGCGATTTACTTCTAACCATATCCTCGAGTCTTAGGAAAAGCGCGCGCGTACCAAAGAAAAAAAAAGAAAATCCCGTTAGGTTATCGCGACGCGGTGGCTTCGCAAAAAAACACATATAAGACTGCTCCATTTTGTACGAAATTTCTTATCAGACCCTGTATAAATAAATCGAGTGGATATCAATCCTCACCTCTCTGTCGTTGATGTACCACGTCAATTCTGCCGGGGGTAGCGATGGACCAGATGTGCAATTTAACCTTATCACATCCGCGAGCATGTAGCGCATCGCCAGTCCCTCTATCAGCGGGTCCCTTTGAGGCAAAGCTGCAACAAATTGACACAAATTCAATCCAAATGGTCTTTGTCTGTGTGCGTGGGGGTTGTGGCGAATCTAAATTACGGATTTGCAAAGTGGTTCAATTTGTGGCACGAATTTAATTTCGTACTTAGACACTTTCACAGCATCTCTTATGAGACGACGCTCCGTGTCACTTTGCCCAGAATGCAAAATTTCGCAGACGACACGTATTAACTTTGTGCACAAGTCGTGTTTGTTGAAAGCGTTTGCGATATGATAAATGCTACCAAGTTGACGTGCATACATACATATGTATGAGGGAATATGCGATGATTTATATTGATACTGAAATTTTGCAAGTTGGTTTTTGTGTGTATTGGTTGTTTTATATCTATGCTTATATGAAAATTTTGATACAAACATATTGTATGAGGAATTCCTTTTACTAGAACCACTTTATTGGTAAGTCTTGAGGTCTAATTTGTATTACATCTGCATAAGAGAAAAATAGTGCTCATGTATGTATTTATATTTATGTTTATAAAAAAATCAAAACTATGTACATATTATTGCCAGCAGCATAACTTGGTGGTTTCGTTAACGCAAACTAGCGATATTTTGTTGTGTTCGATTCCGTGATTTGATCTCGATTGGATATTTGTGATTCCAAGTCGATTGTTTCCTAGTAGAATTTACCAATTTATCTGATTTTGTTGTTGAAATGGTTCCTCATAAAATAAGCAAAACCATCCCACCCACTATGTCACCACTATTTGCTTAAATCTAAAAAATTAGTATCCATAAATTTATAGATTTCACAAAGGGGCAACCCGTAATGACATTATAGGGAAAAATATAATATATAAAAGGGTATGATTTTTAAATAAATAATGAGGACATATTAATTCACTCCTAAGAAAACACTATATATATTTTTTAAATAGTAAATGTTTCAATATGATTGAATTCTTACACGTTATTTTATTATACATAAATATGTATGTATATATTGAATATTTTTTTATATATGTATGTATGTAGGCTGAAGATTCCATGACAATAGTATTTAATAGGAATATAAATGTTTTTCTTCCAATCTTTACTTTTCGGAATAGTAGAGTATAGTATAGAATTTTATAGTAGAGTATAGTAAAGTAACGTATAATATGATCTCGCGTTCGCGCCAAAAAGGCCTCGACGTATGAACAAGTTGTATACAACAGCCAATAAGGTTTCTCAACTCATCGACCAATGACCTATATGTGTTAAGAATATCTGTTGGGTATAAATACTCGTTTTGGTCCATGCTTCATTTGGAGCTGGCAGCCAGACGGATTAAATTAAACTACGAGTACTTCTACCACACTGCTGCGTCTTTTATTCCGATCTTGGAAACCCCTCTACACGTCCACGTACAGTACTAATTTAATTCATCTTCAGATTCTTTAACCAATTTTATCATTATTTTCTTTAATATAAAAAATATATTTTTATAACATATGCCGTTATATTTGAAAGTGGTGGAAGTCCATTATTAGTTCCAAAAACACTTTCTGTTTGAAATAGTTCACAAATTGTTATTACTTCTTTAAATTCGATATGTCCGGAATCACGGAAAAATAGAATAAACGTATTACAGGCCATCAGTATTTTTAAATATTGTTAAACGCAAATCATTATATTAAATGTTTCGCGAGATATTTCTCGAAATAAAGGAAGGTGATCTTTTGCCACTTTCAATTATAACAGCTCATATATTGAAAATAATTCCTAAATGATTAAAGAAATATTTTTTCTTATAAAATTTATGTTATGGATACCTTTATCTGGAATCGTAAGAAATGTGTATAAATTTTGCGTTATCTTTCGTCGTTTAAAATTATTTTTATTTAAAAGCAAAACTTTGTTTCTATTTTATAGACATATTATTTGTATGTACATATGTATATTATATATTATTAAATTAAGTAAATATGTTCTATCTGCTTGAATTCGATGACTTGTTAAATGGTGAAATAGACATTGGTTTTGATTACATTCCCCGGCGAAATATGAATTGTATACAATTACGAATCCTTCCTCTCGCTGGTTCCTTAATAAATAATCCATCCTTTTATATAGAAGGTGATTAAATATATATCCTGAAAATAACGCAAATAAATTACAGTGAAAATCGTATTACACATCAGCGGCGTGATATATCGCCGTCTTAAAAGGAAAATCCGGTCTTTCTTGTAATTAATCATTTTCTCTATATACATACATACATACATCCATATATACACGAGTATATACTGCGATATTATGGCATCGGCGTAGAACGGCTACTAGGTCTCAAATATATTACAAAGGAGCAATGAGGACACAATTTGTACTGAATCAGAGATCCTGACGTCCGAAACGGCCGAAAGCGGAAGAGAGAGAGAGAGAGACATTCGACTCAATGGTCCGTGAAATACTTTTCCCGCCGGTTTTTCCATTTAAAAGTAAATAAAAGGTCGAAGACGAGGCCCGAAAGAAGCCTTAGATTGATGATGCAACGGCGAGAGAGGAAAACAAAAATGAGGCGAGATCCCGACCGGTCCAGGGGCGTGCGAAAGGGCGCGACAAAGGGGCGCGATAAACGGGAGTGGAGAGTCGGGTTTAGAGTGAAATCAAAGAGCAGACACGTTCGTTTTCCATTCTATTTTAACAGGCGACGACTAATTCGTTCCTTTGTGATCCGTTTTTATTTTATTTCGTTCGCATCGTCCCGTCGTTCGGATAACGGCGTTAATTAAACGCTGGCGGATTTCTGAACTTTTCCGGTATTTTGTTACCGTTGCTAGGCAATGTCGTTAACGTACATATCTGCAGCCTAATTAATGTGTTTTGCATATATGAGATGCGAATCGTTATGTGCCTATGACAATGTTTGTCGATTCTGATTGAGGTGTATTGAACGCACTGGAAAATTTATGTACATACATTTAGTTTCCGTATCGAAATTGTCGCTTTAAAGTTGCATTGCGTTATTAATACAAGAGCTTACATATAATTATTGTTTATCGTATGCTTGACGGGGAGCTGAATGAGGTTGATCTATTCGGTATTTACTTAGATCAATTCAGGACTGGCATCAGGAGAGTCTTGATTGATCCATTTATATTTATATTATATATTCTGTAACCAATTATATTATATCACTTTATGTTTAATTATGCATTGTCATATTTAGTCATATTTTAGTTTTTATTCTTTTCTTTTTCATTTTTTTGTCTATTATGTACTAGATAAATTATGTATTTTGTTAAAAATCTATAATTGGGCTCAGATATTATTTTGTTATATTTATTCGTTATTTTTAAGAATTTCTAGATCCGAGGCCTGTTGATTTTTTAATAAATAAATAAATCAATAATGAGAAATATGAATAAAATTCAAATAAATTTAAAATTGAGTTAAATTTAAGTTAAATCAAATGTTAGTGTGTTTTATGACTCGGTGCGGCTTTATTCAAAGTATATTTAAATTAAGTTGAAGTATGATTGGAAAATTCCGAATGTTTCGACTGCTTTTAATAAATTTAAAGTAAAATTATTAAGCATACATACATTCAAGTTTTATGATGAAGAAGTGTGTTTTCTTTTCAAAGCATAATGAGTTAGCTTATGTACATATTATTCATTAATTAATTTCTTCAAAAATGCTTTCCAGTGTTTTCAAATTTTCTTTATTGTTTGTTTTTATAAAGCTAGGAACTTAAATTGTATAAATATTTAATAAATTTCATACTTTTTCTTTCTTAATATAAGTTTTTGTGAACAAGGAGAATCTTTTACACAGGTAATTATATTTTTTTCAAGTACATATCTACACATATTATACATATGTATGTACATATCTACAACAGTAAAAAAAAATTCGGGTGTGACCAACCCATGACTTTATCTATGTATTTGAGGAATATAAGAAGGTTACAAAACAAAATTCGATATTGAACTAATAACTATGATAGCGATACAAATTGAGCGCAAATATATGGAAACTTGCACAAGACAAAAGTTCTACTTCCGGTTGTCGGATTTTGTTAAAATTTTTTTTATTATTTAAAATCAGTATAATTATTATACACATTAAATATCAAGAGGATAAAAATAATTTAAAAGGTAAAAAAAAAATAATGAAATGTAGTTTTAAAAAAAAACTCTACTTCCGGTTTACGAATTAGTGGATGATAAATCGAAAAAGAGTCAACTGCCACTTCCGGTTGAGGTATACCTACCAAATTTTATCCATAACTTGCTAATACGCTTAAACTTCTAGATATAAAATTTCAGTTCAATAAACCAAAAGGTTTCTGAGAAAAACATAAAAAACCTCGATTCTCTAGAGTAAAACTACTACTTTCGGTTCAGATAAAAATATTAAAAAAATATAAGGTTATAGATATTATTATTTCTATTACATATAAAAAAAAATTTAATTCGATTTAGTTAGCGGTTTGGGAGATAATTGAATTCAAAAACTTAAAAAAAAGAGGACACCTATAATGGGAGGTACCATTTCCGGTCAACTTAAAAATTTGAAAAAAAATTTCGTCATGTCTATAAGAATTTCAGTACTCGATACCAAGTTTTGGTTCGATAGGACTAACGGTGTTTAAAAAATCCCCAAAATACACAGACACGCACACACACACATTTTTTCTAGATCATGAAAACGTGATCAGTAATTGATTCTGAGTTCGAATCAGTCCAAAATCTCGAGTCCGAATTTTCGCATGATCACAAAACTTCATCTATTGTTACTACGTACATAGATAAAGTAAAAATACAATGTCCCAAAACCTCTGTGCAAAAGTATATTTAATTTTTTTCATCAAATAAAATAAAAAATGTACATATGTACTTTTCAAGTATTTATTTTTACAATAATAATTTTAATACACAAATACATAAATTGATAAAAAAAAAATTTGAGAAGTAAACGTAAATAAAACTAGAGTAAAAGTACTACTTCCGGTCCAGATAAAAATATTTAAAAAATATAAGGTTATAAAAATTATCATTTCTATTACATGTTAAAAAGTTTTAATCCGATTCAGTTAGCGGTTTGGGAGATAATTGAATTCAAAAACTTAAAAAAAAGAGGACACCTATAAGTGGAGGTACCATTTCCGGTCAACTTAAAAATTTGAAAAAAATTTACGTCGTGTCTATAAGAATTTCAGTAACCGATACTAAGTTTCGGTTCGATAGGACTAACGGTGTTCAAAAAATCCCCAAAACACACAGACACACATACAGACACATACACAGACACACACACACACACACACATTTTTTCTAGATCATGAAAACGTGATCAGTAATCGATTCTGAGTTCGAATCAGTCAAAATCTCGAGTTCGAATTTTCGCATGATCACAAAACTTCATCTATTGTTACTACGTACATAGATAAAGTAAAAATATAAGACAATGAGAAAACACTGAAAATTAATTGATAAATATAAGTATTTATCCTTGCTATACTACAAGTACCCAATTTCAAAAATTATACAATTCACATGAATGATAAAAATATAAATTTGATATAAATGTAAATAAAAAACAACAGCATGAAAAATGTACGGAAACCGAATAACAATAAAATTAAATATTTGTATCCATTACCGTTGTTCATTGTCAGCCGATACCCGCATTTTTATCCCATATCTACCGAGTTTCGACTTCATATACACGCGGAATGGGCAATTCCCTTTATAGGTAGCCAAACGTTCATCCACAGTAATGTTGTAACTTGGAGAATAATTACGTTTAAATTCATCTACAAATTCATTAAAAATTGTCCTGATAGGTTCTAATTTATTAGACGATGCGTTTATTCTTTCTTGTCAGGTTTCTTTGTCGTCAAAATAAATTTGACTGAATATTGTGATGAACCTATCCCGAGACATAGATGCCGTGTAAAATGGCTGGAAAAAGCGCTGTCACTAGTTCACAATTCATTTAAACTTAATTTTCTTGTTCTATTTCTGCCAGACGCGAGCATTATTCCAATGAATGCAAATATTTCTTCTGCCGATATCGGCTCGATCATAGTCGTGGATGTACAATCTAACTGACGATACGTTTGTTCACATATTTCTTTCAACAAATTTGAATTTATAAACAAAGAGAAATTTCTCTAATAGTATTTGCAGTAGTGGTACAATTTAAGTCCTGAATTTTCAGTGACAATATAACACTCTCTACGTTTTGAGGATGATGGTGGTAATGAATTTCATTGAAATCCATGATTCGATGAACATATACACTTCTTCGTCTTCATTTTCACTGGCATCTAATTCTGAATCTGTATCTTCCAAATCTGAAATAAAATCTTGCATGTCAGTTAAATTATCATTTATTTCAAAATCGAGATCGCTATCATATTCCTCTTCGTTCATCAAATTTCTTTCAGCCATTTTTTTTATAAAATTAGAACAGAATTACAAATGAATTTTTGATCCATTCACGGAATGAAGAAATTCTCAATAACTCACGCATACCGAGTACAGAGTAAATGACAACAGCGTCGGAATAACACACTTTGCATTTACGCATTATGCCCGATTCTTCGATAAAATATTTTTTTCTGTTGCGTCAGATAAATACATATTTAATATAAATATTTTATCTAATACATTAATGTATTACTGAGGAATACCCAAAATTTGAACTCTGTATTTAGTATATTTACAGAGATATTCACATAATTAGAGTAAATGTCGACATAGTTTACATCACCGGTTATGGAAGGTTAAGAAATACAACATTGTTCGTGCGTATAGCGGTCGGAGAATTCGACTTTAATTTTTTGTTAGTTTTGAGTTTGTGTTTCGTATTTTGAAATATTTACATTTATATAATTTTAGTATAAATTACGCAACTTGTTGATATTATTAATTTATTTATGAAATACGTATATTTTTATATTAATGGAAATTTATATTTTTTAGACGATAAAAGCATTTGTAAACGTCATGTTATAGAGAGCCAAACTGAGATTAATATTATTAAAGACCTAGCATTGAATTATATTGTAATAATAGTATAAAATTAAGTAAGAAATAATGAAAGAAATTAATTTACATCTTTACAATGTTACAACCCATTCCACGACAGCATGCTCGGTTCTCGTAACTCTCACGCTACATTTGATTATAATTATAAACCTGTGAACAGCCTCAGTGATTAAAACAATATGTCTTTACCCATCAGTTTTTTCTATGTCTTTACCCACTATTTATATGTGCTAGCCTCAATAGACAATAGCCCTCAACAACATTCCATTAGTATTTCATATTACTAGCAAACAAGCCAGGAGATTACACATATGAAAGAATCACTGACAACCATTATTATAACCAACGGTACGTACATAAGTACATATGCTTATGTAATATGTTTACACATTAATAAAATAAATCTTTATTAATGATCCAATCATAATGATGAATTTTGAAGAATTTGAAGAATAAAAATCAATACCGATCATAGATCGAAACAATCAACACGAAATGAACACAATTTGATACAATTAAAATTCAACGAACTCCAAATATGATTATATCGTTTATTTCATTTCTGTGAAATGAATCAAAACAAACTTTAAATCAAAACGACAACGCAAACAGGACTCTATTCAGCTCGAATTCACACAGGGCGTTCCACAAATCACTGAAACACACACAGTGCACCCACAACCCCTATATATGTATATATATATATATATATATATATATATATATATATATATATATATATATATATATATATATATATATATATATATATGTATGTACACATACATACACACAATCAAACTAAAATAGAAACGGAATTAAAGTTCCGCACCTCGCGGGTTAAATCACACCATACTACCCCATACACATACTATTCATTTAGGCGAGCGATTAAAGTGTCAGCGGCATGTACTAGACTCTGCTTTGTGGCTCTCGGCGCGTTCGTTAACCCTTTGACGTCCCACACCGATGCGATTGCGAAACGTCACCAACCCCTTCTCCCACGTCTCATACCGGCCGTTCTTGCGTAATAAAGACGGACGAGGGTTCTTGGATGCTGTTTACCACCTGTCCACAAAAGTTGTTTACCAATTTTCGTCTGCCAGTCGATTGATATATATGTCCATATATGTATATGTATATTGTGTTTATTCGTTCTGGAAAGGGGTTGTTTTGAAGTCAAAATGAAATGTATTAATGATGATCAAGGTAATTCAAACATATAAAGCTACAGGCTAGGGGCAAAGGGTTAGTTGTCACGTCTTCATTTTTTTTTTATTTTTTAAACGTGTTTATTACGATTATATTTCACCATAGACTTAGCGGGCCCAACTGTAATCTTTATTGTTGGCCAAACCTCACAAAATGGCAAAGTCTCAAAGTAATCGGAAAAGGGTAAGAAGCTTGTCAGATTAACGGTGAAGGGAAGTAAATAAAAAAAATAAAAATTCAATAAAAATCACGCCCCCCTACGGATGAGACGCATTTTTTTTTTTGGATTTTTCTTTGTATAGACAATTTAATTTTCAACAAATGGCTTGTAATAATAAAATAAATAATAACGAAACCAAATATTTCATAATAATTACAATATGTAAAGCAGGGCTATGGAGTCGGATCAAATTTTACCGACTTCGATTTTATTTTATAGTTCGACTCCGACTCCAAGCTTTGACTCCAACTTAATAATTTTTGTAAGATCGACTTTTCTCGAAAAAATCACCAAAAATACCAAAAAAAATGACATGTTACTCGATTTATTGAATTATTGGTGATGAAATATGTAAGTATTAATAAAAAGTAAATACATTCATAGTATATGTACATACATATATGTATCTATGAATTTCATACACAAATAAATCAATGTGAAAAATTAGAGTAAAAATCAGAATAAAAAAAAGGTATGAGACGGAGAAAACAATCGGTTTTGCTCACAAAACATCAAAATACGTGCAATCCAAAGATTTTATTTAAAATGTAAATAAAAAACATGATTTTTTATAAAGAATTTACTTAATTTTAATTTATTAGTGGATTAACTTCAAGAAAATTGAAGACTCTATGTACATACATAGTTGACACATACCGTAATACTATGTATTAATTAAAGAAAAATAAAGTAAAATCCCAAACATTGTCACACGACCAAATCGCTTGCAAGCTAAAAAGAGGTATGTAAAAAGTAGTCGGATACTATTATTTGAAATGCTCCACCTAAAATGCTTCGACTCCAACTCCTCAGCCTTGGTTTAAAGCAAATTTATCATACATATGATTCTAAATTAATTAAGTAAATTTTGGATTTAATTTTTTTTGTAAATTTAGTATTTGGATTTCAATTTTCATATTTAGCTATCTTAGAAAGAACATACATAAAAAGCCTTTACAAAAATTACTTCGGAAAATGATCTTTAAAATAAACTACTAATTCTGCTAATATTTAATATTACGTACCATAAAATTTCAATCGTTTTTAAAGTTTCCATTTTCTCGGCCCGAAAGTTTCGGGTTTGGGGCGCTCTTGATGGACGTGCGAATAAAGGGGTTGAATTGAAACGAAGATGGAAGCCCAACGCGAAAAGTTTGCCCATCCCTGACACAAAGAGTACACGTAATTGAATAATTTTCTTCGGCAATAATTTAAGGTACGCTTCGCAATACATGTCTCCATTAATTTGGCGTTTATATGCGCACGGGGAAAAACTATTACACACTTTGTTCGAGGTAATGCTCGTAAATAACAGGTCCCGACATTGCGTCGGTTGAGAAAAACCCGGTACAAGACTCGTCCTCATGCTTTGAGAAGCCCTGGCCGGCTTGTATATGGGGTTGGGTGATAATTGAAAATATTTAACAACCACTCGCCACGAGAGGTCGGCTTTAAGCACGAAGTGATAATGAACCTTCCGCCCCCACCAGCTTTGCAATTTTTCATACATTATTAGATCGCGGCTCTAATATTTTCCGTGGAATAAGTTTTTCGTCATACGGTGGTTGGTGGAGAATTTAGATTTTCTTTAGTGGAAATTTCACAACGTACATTCTCCGGATGCGGTGGGAAATACTTCGTAACAAGTCTGCATTTTTGTACAAAAGAAACTCCAGGAATTTACATAGCGTTGTAGCTAACTCAATTTTGGCTATTTATAGACTTAATTATTTTTAATTCTCGAATAATTCCATTTTTTACTGACCTCTTCTTAGCTTGAAAACGATTTTTGCAATTAACATTGCATTGTTTTATATAGTACAATAGTATTTTTACACGGCTTCACTCGGTATTTGTAATATAAACCGCTTAAACATGGCCAATATAATAGTAAACATTTTATTAAATTTATTTGAATAGTTTTATTTTATTTAAATTTATTTGAATATTTATTCGTTCGATGACGTCACGGATTTACGAACCAACATTACATATTTTCTTATATACTTACAAAGTCTCTTTCGAAATTATATATTAGATATAAACCTAAATAAAATAAAACCTTTATTCGATTAGCGAGAGACAACACGCATGGACAAGGCAATAGTTAGGTAATTTTTTGAATAATCTTACTAACTGTGAAATTTATTACTCACATTTAATTATTTAATTTCTCTGTTTTTTCTTATGTTAATTTCCAAATTTTATGTATGACTACTACGTGTATGCTTACCCTTTAGTTTATTACTACCAGCGGTAACCTATAGTTGGTCTTTTGTAATGTATTTTATTATTTGTTCTGTTTTGATTTAGGACTGTTGGTTTTCATTTTAAAATAAAATAAATAAATATTAATAAAACATGTACATAAGGATTCTTTCAATCAATTTTCGACCCACTCAAACCAATGAATATCCGAATCCGATGACAATAAAAGATTATATCAAATTTTGAGTCAATAACCCTCTTTTAAAAGCTTATAACCAGCAGAATACACTAGTGGTTAGCTTATAATTTATTGAACAAAGTGGTCCCGTTTTCAAATCCCATTGGCTTCTGCTGGCCAGACCTTGGATTTATGACTCCAGGTCGATCGTTTCCTATCAGAGTTTGCCCATTTATGTGATTTTCATTGAAACGGTTCCAACAAATTGGCAACCTCACACATTTCTCGCAAAATTTCGAGTTTTCAGCAATCTCGAATTTCGCTGAATTGTATAAAATGCTGTAAATTTATAAATTTGACCATAGATGTCTCCGTGGATATTAATTGATATGTATTTATGTACTTTGTATAGTACTAATAATATTTGTATCAAATGTACAATTTTTCTGGCCAGGAAGCAACATTGGGGTCAACTGTTTATTTCGTCTTTAATTTATACCTTCTTGGTATATGTCAATTAAAGACGAAATAAAATTATAAAAGTACTATTTACAAAGTCTTTGAGTCATTAACAAAAAAATATTAAATATTAAATCTATTAACTTCGTTACTATATCGATTAATCAACATTTAGTATACATCTTTTCGAATATTCATAGAGATAAGAGATGAAATATTTTAAAAGCATGTAAGTTAAAAGGTATTATTTCTCGCATACATATGTTTATACATACATACATATATACATATTTTATTGTATAATATTGTTACATAAGTACATAAACGGTTACGTAACACTCCACCAGGTAAACAGTCATGTTTCTTGAAAAGGGTACTTCCAAATTGTATACAAAATGACGGAAAGGACACCATTTTGATGTTTGTATTAATGTACGGGTATTGTGAATTCAATTTTGTATCTGGAGAGCCCATTTCATCTTCTAAGTAAGATAAATTGAATACAACTAATGAAATACTAGTTATTTTACCCGGATTTGCTCAGTATTTGTACTATAAACAGCTTAAATATGACGAATATAATAGTAAATATTAATTTTTCTTTTATTAAATTTATTTGAATCAAAAAAATATATATCGAATCGTCATTTTGTATAAAATACTTCGATTTGTTTTCGATGTTACAACCAACATTACATATTTATTTATAGACTTACATACATACTTACGTACTTACACACTAACAAAGTCTCTTTCGAAATTATACATTAGAAAAAAATGTATGTACAATGTAAGTTTTGCTATAAATGTTATAATGGTCCGTACGCACCAAACTAATAACGATTTTGGGCCAACTTTTAAAACCAGTAGCGTACAAAATATCGAAATAAAAATTAAATTAAAAAATTGAAATTAAATAACAAAATTAAGCTAAAGAGCGAGATTGAGCTAAAATTAGATCATCGTTGATGTTTTGAATTACAACAATGTTTTGAATTACGACGATACGCATTACAACCAGAGAAATATTATAATTTCTCTGATTACGAGCGAAAAACACCTTGTTTTTATTTCTTATTAAAAGTCGTCACGATATACTACTGTGTTTCCGCCGTCGATGAAACATTTAACAAAAAAAATTGTTGGTGATTTGTCAAAGGGTTTTTTTTTCTTTCGTCGAAATAAAATTAATAATCACACATTATCCGATAAATTTTACCTCTGAGATGGATTTAATTATTTGATTTATTTCGACGAGAGAAACAATTGAAGACATTATCCGATAAATTTTTCCTCTGAAATGATTTAATTAATTGATTTATTTCGACGAGAGAAACAATTAAAGATTAAAAAAATTTCGATTGATATTCCGACAACGCACCGGATTGCGACGATTGCTCGGTCACCCATACTAATACATGAGATATTCTCAGTAACTGCGCATTACGGGGAAGTAAAAATAATTATTCTTTGATTTTTTTTTTCGATCTTAGTGCGTATCTTCGTAAGTCAAAACATCTTCAACAAACAAAAGTCGAGAATTACCTGTATGTGATTGTTGATGATCTAATTTTAGGTCAATCTCGAAAATTAATTTAAATTGGGCATGTTCTGTTATAACTTTCAATATTTTATTTTAATTTTAATATATTGATTATAACTTTATTTTGATATTTGAATTTAATTTTAATGTAATAATAATATTTTTAATTTTGATATTTAATTTCAATTTTTAAATTTAATTTTTATTTCGATATTTTGTACGCTACTGGTTTCATCCTGCTGGTTAAAACGTTGGCCCAAAATCGTAGTTGGTTTGGTCCGTACGCAGCATAATAAACATTAATTTATATCATTTTAAATATTTGCTTTGTGAACATAATACATTTTTTATTAGTCATTTATAGAACTTCATATAAAATAGACTACCAACAGAATAGACTAGTGGTTAGCATATATAATGCTTTGGTCAAAGTGGTCATGGGTTCAAATCCCACTGGTTTCTGCTGGCCAGACTTTGGATTTGCGAAACGGTTCTAACAAATTGGCAACCTTACCCATTTTCTGGAAAATCTGGAGTTTTCAGCAATATTGAATTTCGCTGAATTGTATAAATTACGGCAAATTTAAAAATTTGACCATATACATATGTCCCTGTGGATGTTTATTGATATTTATTTACTTTTTAAAATAATACTTGTATAAAATTTAAAATGTTTCTGGCCAAGAAGGTGCATTTAGGTTACCTGATAGGCCTTCCTGGTATGATTTATAAAAAAATCATAGACTTTTCGACAAATTTTGACTGAATGAAAATCAGCATCCCAACTCACTTTTACTGTTATCTTGTTCCTTATTCAAAGTACGATGCCAAAGTTGATGGATTTACGTGACATGTTTTCTATCCTACTATTAATATGTTTTTATCCGTCTTTAAATGTATTTCAATAGATAATACACGGCTCAATTTACTTATAGAATACATATGTACATAGTACCTCGCTTATCAATGTATGTAGTCGACTAACCTGTAGGGATAAGACACAAAATTGATTTGTGGCACACCTAATTTAATAAGTAGCACCATTGATTTGTGGCACACCTAATTTAATAAGTAACACCATTGATTTATAGCAAACCTTAAACACTGACTAACCAAAATTGTACGACACGTGTCTTCAACACTTCATTGTTTTAAAGAAGAGTATATAAACTCATTAATGTTAGAATCACCATCGAGACTTCGAAAGTGATAGTCGATATCATCGATACTCCGAGAGTAGCAGTCAACACATCAGCAACACATACCAGAACAAAGTTAAACAGTGAAGCAAAGTTAAAGTGAAACAGTTATACGTATCTTATTAAATTCTCCGTTCCATAATTAAATCTGTCGTTTTTCGAATATATCTACCAATAAGATGAGTGAAACGTTTTAATAATAATAAAGGAATATTGGTTAGTTAACCAAGTACATAGTTTTAAAAATAGAAACATTATTTAATATTTCATTGGAACGTGACAATACATAGATTCGAGTATGTTCTTGCAAAATCGTAGTACTTTTCACAGAAGTCACATTGTATATATCTGTATATAAGAGCAACCTCTTATATACAGATACAATATTGGACATGTCATATCGACGGAGACTTACAGTGGCATGGCGGAAATGTTTCGGAGGATGCTGGGTGAGGGGAGGGAGCTGAAAGTGACAGGTGTATTGGAGTGCAGATGCAATTCTTACTGTAATACAAGCAGTGCAGTTAGTTACCTGCCACAGTCATGTTGGCACTTTGTTGAGCGATCCTGAAGGTGGGTGCCTCAGTGGAGATTTCGCAACGAAACACCCCCGCTGAGGTCGGCTTTAGTTCTGTCAATTCGAGATCACAGGCCATGGGAGAGCAGTGAGGCATTCTGGACAACTGCACCCCCGGCACAGGGAAGGATAACCCCGCAGGCTGCAAAAAACACCACTTGGTAAATGGGCAAATATTAATAATAACGACACACAGCTGAACCCTCGCAAACCCAACCCGGCTGTTTGGGGTGGGGGGGGGGGGGGGGTGGTAGTAGGGATTACCATCCCGTCGACTATTATGACTAATTGCGACAATCGATCAAACCGTTACACACGTGTATGTAAGCGAGTCGTGTGACGTCAATACAGGCTGTATGATTTATTTGAGGATGTTGAAGAATTCTCGTTGAGGATGTTCGAACGTGTTCTTTATATTGTGCGGATGCTTGAAAAGTTTTGTATGTTACATATTTTCTATTGAATTCGATGGATTGATTGCCGTATGTAGGAATTTGTGATTTGCGAGCGATCTTTGAAACGTGTGCGATTTATTTCGCTCGAATTTAATTTTGTTCGGGATTTTCAATCTAAATAATATATGTACAATATGTAGTAGTATAAGTTGTTGTTTTTCAGTGCATTTTTCATCATATAAATATACTCTCAAATTATTGCATTCACCTTAATTATATAATGCATAACTTTAATAAATAACTTTTAAACATAATGAATTCCTTTTATTAGTGTAAATTGTAATATATGTATATAGATTTGGTGGTATTTGTGACTCAAATTGATCGTTTCTTATCAGAGTTTGCCAATTATATCTGTTGAAATTGGCAAAAAATCATCTTTCCTGTTGTCACAAATCTTCTGTATTTATTGTGTTTAATTTTAGTTTAATTTAAATTAAATTAAAGTTTAATTAATTTATAAAAAATATGTACAAAATCTAAGTCCATAGATGTCTCAATGGATTCATTCTGTAATTAATTAATTAATTAATTGTTATTTCATGTTTTTCAGCTTCTGGAAATACAGTGATTTATGTAATTATAAAATGCTGCATTGTTTGTAATTAATTGTCCATGAAGGTGCATTGGGGTCTTCCTGTCAAGCCTTATTGGTATATATCTACATATGTAAAATAAAATAAAATAAAAATGTATAAATCAAATAGTCTACGATTCATTCGATATTAATAAGATGTTAATTAAATTAAAAATTACTATGCTGGAAGTCTGAAAAATGTACATATATATTTGAATTCTGTTGCTCGATTCTAATATATATTTGGTATTTCAACATAATTATATGTTTATATACTAATACAGCTGGACAGGTATAGTAGGAAAGTAGGATATAAAATTAACGTGGATAAGACCAAACTCATGTTCAATAGTTATTGCATGCCTGATAGCATCTCATTAGATGATAAAACAGTAGAAATAGTAAATAACTATTTATATTTAGGTCAAATAATTGACATTTTCGCTAGTAAAGATTCAGAGATAAAGAAACGTATGAAATTATTTTATTTTGACCTTTTAAATTATTTTAATCTTCCTGATATTTATTGTGTATAATAAAGATAGTGATTTTAAGTAAAAATAAAAAAAAATCACTTAATTTAATGAACCGGAAGTGGGATTTTTTCCTATTAGAAAAGTCAAAAATGTTGTGCCCACTATTCTGTCCACAACACTGAACGTATCAAGCTGAAAATACATATTTGTTTTCTTTATGTACTAACTTAAAGCTGATAAGCCGTAAACCAGAAGTAGTATTTTTTTTAAAACAATATTTCATTATTTTGTTTTGACCTTTCAAACTATTTTAATTTTCTTGATATTTATTGTGTATAATTTTTTTTTTTTACATAATTCGACAACCGGAAGTAGAACTCCAGCTGGCTATAATAATATATAAAAAATATGTACATATAATAAGAATTAAAGTAACCACAATGTCTGATAATTGTCCAACGAGACCTGCCAAGTACCTACCATCGTCATTTTGTCGATGGGTGACATCGTTCAGCATTCGCTCATGCAAATAGCGACAATATTACATCTCACCGTAAGAATGAAAGTGGTGTGAAATTGTAATTTATGTATAAATCAACCGATCGTCTTAAGCTCCGGGATAAATAGGACGAAGAAGCTCACAGCTTCCACGAGTCGCGAAGCCGGCGTACATATTATAGGCATTTAGGTACAAACTCTTACACACATATTATATAATACATAGGTGTGTTTGCTTGCTTTGCTTTATCAGATTTACGAAATGCGATGCTCTCCGGTTACGTACGAATTATTCATGAATTGCCACAGTGGCGTCGTATAAACATATCTGAGTCGCGAGCCATTAAGCCAACGCGGATTATGCTAGCTGCCATTTGAATGACAAAACATTGGAAAACAAGTCCTGCTTACACCGGGATGTGAGGAAAACTCGCGAAAGGGAAAGCCTCCTACCTGTGCCTGGATAAGGTACCATCGGGGAACAATTTGCAACTCGTGCTCTCGTCTCGGGAAAACAATCTCGATCGGTTCTATTGTTGGAATAAACGAGGCGACTCCATTGCTTGAATTGTTTCTATTGTTATTTTCGAAGTTCATTATTTATTTTATTGAAACTTTGCAAGAGACATCTAATTTAATCGTTTTGGCAGCATAAAAAGTTTTTCGTCCACAGAAAAAGTTGAAAAAAATAATTTTATGATATAGCCATTTTCAAGTCCTCAAAATAGACATTTTTATTTTATTTTTGTATAGATATATACCAGAAAGGCTTGACAGGAAGACCCCAATGCGCCTTCCTGGACAATTAATTACAAACAATGCACCATTTTATTATTACATAAATCACTGTATTTCCAGAAGCTGAAGAACACGAAATAACAATTAATTATTTAATTAATTACAGAATTAATCTATTGAGACATCTATGGATTTAGATTTTATACATAATTTTTACAAACTATACACACAATAAATACAGAAGATTTCTGACAACAGGAAAGATGATTTCGAGCCAATTTTGAGGAACCGTTTCAACAATGGTCAGATAAAATTGGCAAACTCCGATAAGAAAATAAATTTAATAAATTTTTCTTTTTATACGAATAAACAATGTTTTATTTTTAATATATGTAATATGACGATTGTTATTTTCAAAAATAAAAATATACCGACATGCATTTTAAACCGCAAAATATGTATTTTCGTTATATATATATAGAATGTACATACAAATTTACATAGTTTAATTCACTAATGTTTACATACTTTTAAAAAATTTTATCTATATTTCATTATTTGATAAAATTTAATCTATTCGAAAGTTAAAAATATATGCTTATACATATGTATGTACATACATATACTTGCATATAATATATGTATTTATTTAATATTAATTTTATTATTATTCTGTATTTATTTAAGTTCGAAGAGTGAGGCTTATGCCAAAATTGCCAGTAAAAATTTGTCACTACTAGTCACCGGACCCAGAAGGTGCCGCGTATTGTTCAAAGGTTGTAAATGCATTGTTAAAGGTTTCCCGAACCTTTTTTACAAAGGATTTACAACAATGGAACAATGGATAGCACTGTGACTATCCTACTTCTAGTCATTACCTTTCAATACCAATTAAAGAATGTCTTTTGAGGATTTTACAGCTTCTACAAAAAGAAAGATATATCGAGATAAATCTCATTTCTACGAAAAATATAATAAAAACACTTAAATTTCATTTTGATAAATTCATCTTTAATTCATTCATTTGAATCAATTTCAATAAGAAAATAGTCAATATTAATTACAATTTTCGTCACAATATTTTATATTGATAAATTTGACGTGTTTTAATTTGTATGTACATAGATCGTTTTATTCAAAATTTTCACTGTAAATATTTCAATGTAATATTTGGAAACCACCAGCGTGGATTAGCATAGGTCACTGTTCGAGTCCCACTAGTGACTGCTGGCCAAATCTTGGTTTGTGACACCAGTTCGATTATTTATAATCAGAGTTTGCCAATTTTTCTGATTTTCATTGAAACGAAATTAGCTTGTAAAATTAGCATCTCCTATCCTATCTCTCTTGAAAATCTCAACCTATTGAGCGTCTTGAGGTTCACCGATTTTTATAATAAAATGTCTCTGTGGATGTTGTAAATGGATGTTGAAATCACTTGATGTCTCTGTGGATGTTGTTTGTATGAATTTCACATTATATAAATGCATGCACTGCTATTTTGAAATAAGTGACCATATGTAGATGTCTTATGGACGATGTTTGTATGAATTCGCACCGTGTAAATGTTTGTATTGATCGTATTGTATAAATGCTTGCAATGTTTGGCCATAGATGTCGTATAACTTGTAAAATGTATTATAATAATCATTTATTAATATATAATGTAGTGTTTCTTGATCTATATTATTATACTCGTCGCTTTGGAGCGATCTGTAAATGCCAGTGTACATGTTCGATTGAATAAATAAAATAATATACATATGCAAAAATCATCTACACTCTATGTAAATATGAAAACATTCCGAAAATTTCTTTCACACGTGATGTATATTTTTAAATGACGGATCGAAAAATTATCGCAACCACCTATGTATGTATGTATGTATGTATATATTATTTATATGTATGACTTCCCTTAACATCTAAAATGCATTATCCATATATTACCTCCTGTCCCGGCATGTATCTGAATATTTCCTGGTCGTCTTTGAGCCACTTCGCCGAGTAGAGATGATCGATCTTCATATTGTAGTGGCATATTAGGTTAGCGTTCTCTCGCGGATCCGCTATCGCCGGAACCACGAATTTAATTATCTCGTGCCCTCCACTCGGACCTACGGACAATAATTAAATTAACTCGTATGTGATACACACTTGTATGTACATCGAAAAAGTCGGGCGATATGTTATATTATTGCAGGGAGGGAAAGATAGATAGAGCGAGACGACGTGTAAAATGTGATTGGAGTGTCGGTCTCAAAGGGTTGTAGGGGCGGTATCAGGGTTGGACCACTCTTCGTTGTCGATAAAGAAAGATCCTTTGGGGAATCCTGCCGTTGGCGGCAGATGAAACAAAAGTCCGGTAGACGTAATGAAAATGGCGATTGTAGCAATCTGGCCCGGAACATCTTGCGCTGCGAGGCTTTCAATCTAATCGTTAGCAGCCTTCTCGACGGGCGGTCGGAAAGGGGTTGAAATGGGGGGTGGAGAAGAGGCGGCAAGGAAGAGAGTGGGTGTCCTACAAGATTGAGTGGTTGCCCTCACAATGGTCATGTGGTCAATCGAGCACATGAGCTCTATAAGTCCCGATCGTGGACCGTGTTAAGGCTTAAGGTGAAAATTGAGTGAACTCATTCACACACACATTCATCAACCAACACTCGCTCAGGTCAAATATATACGTTTATTTAATTCAATTTCATTATTTTCTTATCGTATACGATACTAAAAAGAACAATCATTTCATAGTTATGTGCTTATATATTTGTCGATTTTATTTTGAAATTTGGTTTTGATGAAACAGCTTTTTTTTAGTCTAAAAAAGTGATTTGAATAGTTGGCGAGTTTTGACAAAATTAATTTAAGGGATTTTCAAATTAAACTCCATACAAACTTCCACGTGTTTGTCAAGTCTCTGCAATCTGTATAATGTGTCGCAAAATAAGAAAACAATAACACAAATTAACTTTAAAATAATGTGCATCGAGTAGTGTGCTTCACTATTATGTATAGTCGATTACACTGATATTCAAAAGATTGGCTTAAAACTTATGTATTTAAGTTTGCTATTTTTATTTTTATTTAATTTTATATTTGCTATTTTTTTACACATAAAAATAAAAATATTTCAAATGTACTGAAAATGTATTCATATATAATACATTCATAAGAGTATTCGAAGAAAAATATCGCTTGCATATTGAATATTATAGGAAATATTTTGTTTTTGAAAATTTAATACAATTCCTTTTTATTATTATTTACTGGAATATTAATATTTCATTTTGCTTTATGATTCTGTGGAATTTTCAATATGAGATTACATACAGAGATATGTTTTGAGTAAGAAAATTATGTGGAGCAAATTTAATTTAAATAAAAGCTTAAAAATATTATATACTAGTTGTTTTACCCGGCTTCGCTCAGTATTTGTAATATAAACAGCTTTAACATGGCGAATCTAACAGTAAATATTCATTTGTTTTTTTACTTTATCTATGTACGTAGTAACAATAGATGAAGTTTTGTGATCATGCGAAAATTCGAACTCGAGATTTTAACTGATTCGAACTTGGAATCGATTACTGATCACGTTTTCATGATCTAGAAAAAATGTGTGTGTGTGTGTGTGTCTGTGTGTCCGTGTATTTTGGGGATTTTTTGAACACAGTTAGTCTTATAGAACCGAAACTTAGTATCGGTTACTGAAATTTTTATCGACACGACGTTAATTTTTTTCAAATTTTTAAGTTGACCGGTAATGATACCCCCCTTATAGGTGTCCTCTTTTTTTAAAGTTTTTAAATACGATTATCTCCCAAACCGCTAACTTAATCGGATTAAATCTTTTTTACATGTAATAGAAATAATAATTTTTATAACTTTATATTTTTTAAATATATTGATCTGAACCGGAAGTAGTACTTTTACTCTAGAGAATCGAGGTTTTTTATGTTTTTCTCAGAAACCTTTTAGCTTATTGAACTTAAATTTTATATCTAAAAGTTTAAGCGTAATACCAAGTTATGTATAAAATTTAGTAAGCATTCCTCAACCGGAAGTGGCAGTTTACTCTTGTTCGACTTTTCTTCCACTATTTTTTTCGACCTCTTATACACGTGTGATCTTCACGAAAAAAATTAATTATAATTCTTCTATGAATGTGATGAAAATAAAAAAAAATCTAAAAATTTAATAAACCGGAAGTGGGATTTTTATCTCTTAGAAAGGTCAAAAATGTTGTCGCCTAGATCCTGTCCACACCCCTGAACGTTTTAAGCTGAAAAATTATATTTGTGTTGTTTATGTACTAACTTAGATTTGGTAATGTTTTGGTCAGATTTCATAAACCGGAAGTAGTATTTTTTTTTAAAACAATATTTCATTATTTTTTCATTATTTTATTTTGACTTTTTAAATTATTTTAAGCGTCGTGATATTTATTGTGTATAATAAAGATAGTGATTTTAAGTAAAAATTAAAAATAAAATCACCAAATTTAGTGAACCGGAAGTGGGATTTTCTCCTCTTAGAAAGGTCAAAAATGTTGTCGCCTGGATCTTGTCCACACCCCTGAACGTATTAAGCTGAAAAATTATATTTCTGTTGTTTATGTACTAACTTAGAGTTGCTAACATTTTGGTCAGAATTCATAAGCCGAAAGTAGTATTTTTTTTTAAAACAATATTTCATTATTTTATTTTGACCTTTTAAATTATTTTTATCCTCTTGATATTTAATGTGTATAATAATTATACTGATTTTAAATAATAATAAATATTTGAAAAAAATCCGACAACCGGAAGTAGAACTTTTGTCTAGTGCATGTTTCCATATATTTGCGATCAATTTGTATCGCTATCATAGTTATTAGTTCAATATCGAATTTTGTTTTGTAACCTTCTTATATTCCTCAAATACATAGATAAATTCATGGGTTGGTCACACCCGAATTTTTTTTAATTAATTGCTGTAGTTTTTAAAATAAAATTAATTAGATTGGATTTGAAAATAAAATAAAATTTATATGGTTTCGGTTTCCTTTATAGAGCTTGATATTTTCAATCCAATATAAATAACATAAGATGCGAGAGATTTCATACAATATTTCAAATTTTCTGGAAGTCCTAAGTAGAATGTCTCACATTAGAAATAGATCTTTCCATTGTTATAAGAAACCTTTAAGTTTATTTCTAAGTAATCTCGTTATATGGTTTGTTTACATCCGGGTTCTAAAGATTGCTGTATAATATACGAAATCGAAGGAAATTTGATTTTAATTTTGCGATAAATGACTGCTGCGTCATTTCCGAAACAGGGAATTACTTTTCATTGAGAGGAATCTGTGATTAATTTTGCGCTTTCAACGTATTATTTAATATTGCACACAAAGGAAGCTCATGCTTTTGAATTCGCATTAATTGCTGTTGTCAAATACTAAATTAATGAAAAAAATCTAGAAACATAACGTATATTTTGATGAAATTCAGTGACGTGAATACAATATATAATATGTCGGACGAAAAATCGGTTTGATACTGTATAAAAAGAATTTTTAGAAATATCACGGTTCTCCCGAGAGAATGACCCATCCAAAGCTTGGACAGATCTTTCGTCCGATATGCAAAAGAAAAATGAAAATAGGTTTCGTTCAGACTTGTAGAAAAGGAATTGAAAATGTTACATATATTTCTACGAGTACATTGTTTCTATATTTCATGCACACATACATATGTATTCTAAGCGTACGTGTATATTATTCCATTGCATGCAAAAAATAAAATTTTATTTTATTTTTTCATATATGTACATACATACATATGTAGGTACATAAGTACATACATACATTTACATAATATTGAATATAAATATTTGAAAATTTTCTTCATTCTACGTATATCGGTCGCGTTTTCTTACAGTCTCAGGTGGTTTTTCTTCTTGTTCGTGTGTTACACGACAATTGCAATCAACTCGAGGGTAATTTTCAAAGTTTAAACTCACTAAATTAGCATACGTTATCTGCAGGATATTATATACGGGTTTTGTTGGGCTATTTTGAGACTTTTAAAGCCGCTTAAGGACGCGGGAGGAGTCAATAATTCAGATAAATTAGCGTCTTAGGCGCCTTGCCGATATCCGAAGTTAGTGTTTCGCATAAAAATTGACGACTTTCCGCATTTTCGAGGGTAAACAAAATTTAAAAATTCAACAACCACATCGACAGCATGCGCCCGCGAAAATATTATAATGCGCTCGAATTTTCTATGCTCGATTCGCGGAAGATAATGCGCATAAAGAGGTGAACATAATGGCGTGTTAAAAATTTAAGACCTCGTCTTTTGGGTACCCGGAGAATTGGGTTAGGAGCGTAGGGAGAGTGAGGAGGGGAGAAGGGAGGCAGGTCCTTTCTTTTTCCCGGGGAAAACGAACGGCAAGAAGGTCTAACAAGTTTGCTATGCAAATTTAAAACATGAATAAAGTTGTTTGTACAGTGATAGGCTTATTTCGGTATCTCGCTACACACGCGCACCTGCTGAAGATTAAATATCTCCAGAATTAATCCGACAAATACTAATGAAACAGTAGGCTTCTCTCGCGCCTTCTGGGAGGGCTTCGATCCCTCTTCTACATCCTCCTTTCCTTTCCCTGAGTGAAGGTGGAGGCCTTAAGCAAAGATTAATATGAAATCACGAACGCTCAGATATCATTCTGTCCGTACTTTATCCTCGTTTTGCGCTTAATTGTGCTTCCGCTCGGGGTATCGATGAACCGGCCTATTTCCGGTGTACATTTGTACGCGTTCCTGGGTACTTCCCTTGTCGGCAATTTTCCGAGCTTACACAAATTGGTTACTATTTCCTGGTTATCGATTACGAATTTAAGAGATTGAATTTTAAATATTCATTTAAGGAATATGTATTCTTAATGAATAAAATAAAATAACTATATCTCCTTTCCTATTGATTAATTCACTTTTATATAAATACACACAAGTTGGAAAATTTAAGATATATTTTAGAACAATATATACACTTGCTATAACATTTCGAAAGAAAAATGTAAATTTTTGAATAAAAGAAACAACATTATCATACATACATATATTCTAATTCTATATTTTTTTATCCAAAAATAACAAAACACGTTTTTTAACTATGTGTAATATAATACATCATCTCATAAAGATTAAAACTATTTGATATTTAATTTATGAATTTTGATGTATAGCAAATTTAAAAAACTTGACTTGAAAATTTAAATAATAAATTTAAATAATAATGTAAATAATAAAATTAAATAATAAAAAATAAAGTTTCGTGTCTTAAGATAATTGCAATTGCATCGTTGTCGTCTTAATAGTTAAATAAAATAAAATTTGAGTATCCATAAAAAGTGGTATAATTTTACAAACCTTATGTATTTTTATTACAGACCTCTTTTTATAATTTCAATATTAAACCTTAAACTTAGACTTAAAGTGATAGTTTTGTTTTGATACCACATGATGTAAGGTAAATTTGTATATGCTTAAATTAGTTGTATAGTAAAACACGTTTATATTTTATATATGATATATATATAAATGTATTTCCATTTACTTATTCCATATATAAGTCTATATGTATGTACGTATGATCGTTTTAAAACGTAATGAAAAATGTACGAAACAATGTTGTAAAAGGGCTTCGCTCAGGTACCTCGTAAATATTTAGGTCTTTGACCTTTGCGTGACCTTTCCCTCTGAAATTGTGTGTAAAATCCCCTTTTCGTAACAATTGGCAATTGATAAAACCGTCCCTCAGTAACGATCAGTAATTACCATTCAGTTCGTTTTGCTGGAAATTCATTTTAGGTTCGCTTCGAATTTTCTTTGCGCGAAAAGGAAAATAAATAAAAGGAAATTTCTGGCCGATTTAATATTTTTTCGAGGCATTGCAATGTCTGAAGTAGTTGACAATTGAACGCTTGTTGTATATTTGCCGGGAAATACGATATCCGGAAAATCTTCGAGTGAATTTTATCGTCGCTTCGACAAACCGAGGAATGTAATGGCACTTTGAAAAACAATACGTCGTAGAATAAAGTTAAGGAATGGAATGCGCGAGGTATGCGGTTCATGAAAATCCGCAAAAAGGAAAATATACCCAGAAAAAAATATATAAAATATATATTTATATGTATTCAGTAACGTACATTCGTTCAATATACGAATAGGAAACTTATCAACACAATTTCCTTCTATCTATGTAAAATGTGTACATATATTTAACTATATATGTACATAACATGAACAGATGATGTACACGAGGAATATATGTAAGTGCATGTGTGTTTTTGAAAAATTATTCTTTGATCTTCATGAGCCGTCAATCAACTAATGGATTCGATGTTTTTTTTTTTAGATTTCCGGGAAATATTTTAACAAAATGAATGAAAGAAGAGCGCTCATCATAGGGATGAAATATTAATTTCATCGACCCAAAATATGCAAATACAATCGTAAGGATCGCATGTAAGAAGCTTTTATCTTATAAATATCAAATTTCCATCTTAAAATCGAAGACTTACTTAAAATTTAAGAAACAAAATTATAAAACGAATATACATATATATATGTACATACATAAGTATCGTTTGATTAATTCAATATTCATCTTTATTGCCTTTTGCAATATTAATTTTTAAACATCATATAATCGCATATTTTAATACTCCCACTTATGTAAAGAAGACAAATTAAATAAACTAACCAGGTCTACGGGCTTTTTAGATATAATTGTTTGATACATATATTATTTAAATAAAAGTTTTCAATTATATCTGAATTTAATTATTTAAGTAATTACACACATATTCTTTTTATTTTCGGAATGTAATATATTATAGATCTTTTCTAATAAATAATTTTATTCGTATTTTTTTTTGGAAGCATTTGTATTAAGGATTGTAATTTATCGTCAATTTTAAAAACCAGTAAACTGACTTTTTTTACTACCAGTATACCATTATTTAGCGGTAATCTAATTTTTTTTTGTAAATTTTCATAAAAACGGTAACCTAGATTAAATCAAAAATAATTAAGAATATATCTCTGGAGAAAAATGTCATATATGTATGTATGTACATATGTACATATGTAAATTCATTATAATAAATAAATTTGAATTTTTATTTTTTATCTTATATTTTTGACTAATAATATTTGTTTATTTAAAGTTTGGACGATTTGAAAGTTTCGATCATAATTGAAACAACCCTCTGATCACATTTTTTACGATTTTGTTGTTCTGTGTTGCCAGTGAATTTATCAATTTGAAATAGCCACGTATGAATTTAATTTAATTATTGGAATAATTCATCGTTAAGGTCAAATCCTTCAGTATTGAGATTTTCCAAAAATAGAATTACAAGAAACGATTTTGGCCAAACGCACCGAACCATTATGCTCATAAAAATTCCAAGTTCGGGGAATGCGCTTTACTTACTACTAAACAACAAACCTGATTATTTCCCTTCGTGCAGTCATGAAAATTTTGTCTATTTTCAAGATTATTTAAATCCAATTGCTGGGATTCGAGATAAGAATTCCCGGGACACGGAACAACAACAATTCCGTGAATTCCCGGGAATGTCTGTCCCGGGTCGACCCGGGTCAGAAACCCTAGTACGTATGCCAATTATTTTGCGATATAATATTTTTCGACCACAAAAAATCTTAATTAATACAGTATTAATATTCAGCTTGTCTTTTTATCATATTAAAAGTAAATTACAATGTAAATTTTAGCCCCGGTTACTCAACGCGGATTTTTCCGACATTGTTTTTCCACCGTTAAAAAGTTGTATCGCTACAGCATTCAGCGCAATATAAAACTGCTCAATAAAGCGTATCCCCCTTGTCGAATTGGCCAGTCTGGCTCGGCATTATGTCGTTCATAACTGCCTGTGCTTATTGGCGATTCGATTAAATCGTGTACGGAGTGGTGCACGTGGCCATTTGTACGTGTACAAGTGTACATATGTGCTTTCCAGGCGGCTGAGCCAAACCGATTTTATTAGCCACTCGAAACAATGTCGAACATTTTGCTCCAATGTATCTTGAATATTGGACCGGATCTATGTTTCCCTTTGACTTTGTGTGGAAACTTTGAAAAAGACACGCCGGACTGATTGTTGCATCACTGCAGTCGACGTTCTTTGCATCGGAACGTGCAATTCGGCTCGCGTTGCATATGAATACAACTGCACAATGCCCAGATCATTATTATAACTGTTATGTGCATATCATTCTTATCTGAATTTCAAATAGAATACAGATTTTGCTTTCTACGTAGTTTATTTTGAATTTTCAATACATATATAAATTTATACACAAAATGTAGCATTGTAATATTATTTTTAAGCCAGATTATTTTATGATTTTTTTTAGTGGCATATTATTTGATATTTAAAATTTAAAAACCTATGAATGATCACAACATTTATTTATTTTTTATCTATACCGGGGAATTCTTACAAGTAACCCCAATGCGCTTTCCTGGCCAGAAACATTGTACATTTTATACAAATATTATACAAAGTAAATACATATTAATTAGCACCCACAGAGACATCTATGGTAACATTTTTAAATTTGCAGCGTTTTTAAACAATTCAGAGAAATTCAGAAAATAAATATCAATTAACATTCTATGGTCAGATTTGTAAATTTGCAGCATTTTATACAATTCTGTGAAACTCGAGATTCCTGACAACTCGAGATTTTCGGGAAAATGGATATAGTTGCCAATTTGTTGCCCTTTCAATTAAATTCAGATAAATTGGTAAGCTCTGATAGGAAATGATCGACCTGAAGTCACAAATGCAAGGTCTGGCCAGTAGAAACCAGTGTAATTTGAACGGGCTTGGTGCATCCGCTCTAAAATCGCCAGATTAACAGAACGGCAGCTTTTAACGTAATTGTCGTTTTCTCGAATGATAGATTGCACATCAGATGACGAGTAACCTTTCGATGTGTACAGATGCAACTATTAAAATTGAGTTGGATCTTTCTGGCGAGTTTAATAAGGCAAGATTCGGAACTTATCGAATCTTACCTTATTAAACTCGCCTGAAAGATCCAACTCAATTTTAATAATTACCATTTTAATATGCATCTGTGCACATCGAAAGGTTACCCGTCATCTGATGTGCAATATATCATTCGAGAAGATGAGAATTGCATTTAAAGCAGCCGTCCGTTAATCTGTCGTTCAATTTGTCTGGCGATTTTAGAGCGGATGCACCGCATCCAATTTGAACCCGTGATCACTATGTTCAAAGAATTATATGCTAATCACTAGTCTATTCGGCTGGTTAAGGAACTATTTGTATACAAAGGTAAATTCTTGATAAAAAAGAGAATTTTAATACCTACAAGGGATGAAATTTAGCAAAACCTTGTCTAAATAAAACAAAATAGCATCGCAGATCAATGGGTTTTAATTTTTTTTACATAAATACTTACATATGTAGGTATATACCAGGGATGCCTAGCAGATTAACCCTAATGCGCCTGATTTAGCGTATTGATTTTCGCTGATTTGAAAATGCTGCAAAAATTTGTCTATGAATGTTTCTGTGGCTGTAAATCGTTTGACCAGAGATGTCATTTAATATATACATATTTTGAAAGAGACTTTTTATATGTGTATGTATGTATTTTCTATTTATTTACAAAATTGTATTTATTTACAGAGCAAAATTGTTTTTATTTACATCAATTCAAAATATGTTGTTTGTTCAAAATCATATTACGTTATATAAAACTATTTTATAGAACATAATGCAATGTGTGGGGTTTATTTTCATAAACCTCATTCGTTGAGTAATTCTTATCAACTCTTTGAAGTCTAGACAACATTGTGAATAATTATGTCTTACATAAAATAAATCCTAAATTTTGAATATTTATTTTTCAAACATTATTTTCTTGAATAATAAATATTAGTATTGAGTATTCATTACTTGTAATAAGTCCTCGAACACTGTTGTATTCTGTAATGTGTACATATATGTACATACATAATTGTCTAGTGTTCAAATATTTAATTCAAAATGAAGTCGGCGTATATTATGTACATATGTGCATACGTTGTAAACCAATAACGTTTCCAAATACAAAAACTGCCATACAAAAATCTCCCATTGGAATGAAAATACCACGGAAAAATCGAATTCTTTACGAGCAAAAAGAAAATCTAACAATGTGAGCTATGCAGAGAATTTTCTATGAATCGCTTCAATTGCGAGTGGCTTCGACGAGATTTTTCCCTATAACAAACAAACGTACATAGGTTTCTAATAATACAAAAACCTCCTTTGTATTATTTCATACAATTTAAATCAAAGTTTTCCTTTGGGCTTCTATCACGTATTGCTATCGTAGCACACCTTTGTATATTTATAAAATTCTCCAAACAAAAACACAATCAAAACTTTCATGAGTACACGCATATTTGTTTAGTACTTTATTTCCCCTTCAGCTGGTACGTTTATGTGTGGGTTCTAATCTGAAAAACTTATTACAAACACGCGATGAAACTGCGTTGACATGCACATATCACCCCCCGCGTACACATTTTTCATATTTTCAGTAATGGAAGTTGACACATTCTCACAATAGTACCTACCAACGTCCCTCGACGTTCCCTTTTATATTTTCCATCGCGAAAATTTTCATGTCGAATATCGTATATATAATTTTTTTATGCATGTATGTCTCTCTAAGAATAAAGTCTCAAATCCCCACGACGACGAATCCCCTTCCGAATTAAGCTTTATCGTATTTTTAAAATATTACTGTTCCTTGGAGACGTTGCGTCTCTATATTTTATATATCACTCGTCTCTTAATCCTGTTGACACATTTTATATCCGGATATTGAATTGTAACATAATATCAAAACAAAAACAGCATTAGAGAAAGGACCGTTCTCTTGTGCCGTCAAAATTGTTATCGTGTCGTATATTTGAAAACTTCCGTTGTCCAGCGGTCGTTTAAGTAGGGCTAAGTGTCTTAATAAGCCTATTAATTTCCAGTTTCTGAGCTTAAAGTTAGATCATACTATATAATGCTGTTTATATAGGATGCTTTAAGGCAGCAACTGAAGAAGTTCTTAATTATTTATAATTTTGAAAAAAAAATAGCTTCAGAAAAGCTTACATTGGTAGAACATTATTAGTAAGTATATAATTCGAAATTGAATGCGAAAAACATATTTTGAATAACTATCTCTGATTTTTATTTGCCAAAATTAATATTTACATACTTTTTAAAACCTAAATATACTACGAATCATTGGAAAAAGTTTATAAGGTATGTTTCTAGCTTAATAATATTATTATTTCTTATTAAAATTACGTTCTATTTTTATAAAAGCTCCAATTTATTTCATCGTCGAGCTATTAAGCTTTCAAAAAAAATCTTAAAATATTATTCGAAAACTAAAAAAGAAAGTATTATAAGTAGTATATATTTTTTTTATTTTGAATCAGTATTGCGTAAATAAAAATCCAAATTAATAAAATAATTTTTTTTTATAACTTGACATTCACATACTGTCATGTAATCATAAACATAATGCATGTTTATAATATGAAATAATGCAATGAATAGTATCGCAAAACTTCAACCAATCACATATCAATATGTTTTTGAACTTTATGTGCGATTATGCATTTTAAGATGACATTAAAACAACAAGAAAAAAAAATGATTTGCACTTGGTTTGTAACTATATTTTTTTTTTTTAACATATTAACCACAGTGACATAACAAAAAGCAATAATTGGTAAAATCAATCATTGGCGTTGCTCAAAAACACTCAACCAGGTTAGCACAGTTTACATTGAAGAGGATAATTTCACCAGCAGTCCGGTTGAGCAGATATATCGCCCTAGACATCGGAGACTTAGCCAACATATTTGTGCGAGCCACAGGAGGAACAAATAAATCACGATTTTTCAGGTCCCTCGACTTAATAGGTGCATAAAACCTAAATTCATTAAGAACCTGAGGATTGTGTACTATCCCATTTAATAGATTAAAAAGGCGCTTTCCCAGAAACATAACACGACGAGACTCCAATGAGTTGAAGCCTAACGCCCCTAATAGGAATGCACTAGGATATAGCCGAGGATAAAAACCATTTTATATAAAGATATCTGAGAACCCTTTTTTGGATTTTCTCAATCTACATATATTCGAATAAAGTAAATATGTACTTATATATTTAATATACTTGGGGGAGGCGGCAAAGCCGATAGACCCAAGGAGTTTGATTTATACATACATCTTAGTTTGATTTATTCTCATTTAATTTACATTTATATGTAATTAAATGAGATAATTTAATTTACATTTAATTTACATTTATATGTAAATTAAATGAGAAAAAAAACATTCAAAATGACAATATTAAAATAAAAAAGTAAACAAGAAACACAAAAAAGAAGTTGGTAAATAAGATATTAGGAAAGAAGAATTACAGATATCCTTTAAGTTTAAGAAATGCATCAAGCTTTTTCTTAAAAATATTAAGGTTAACAGAAATTACAATCTCATTGGGAAGACTATTCCAAGCTGAAATCACTCTGTTTGAAAAAAAGGAATTTCTGATCAATTTATTAGATTTTTCTTTTTGAAGTCTAAGCACTGAAAACAAGTGCTTTCGTTGAATGTAAAAATATTGGACAGATGACATTTATAATGATTATTTATTATTTTAAAGACATTGATTAAGTTGCATGTTATTCTTCTCGTCTTCAGTGTAGTGAGATACATTATTTTCAATCTTTCGTTATAAGAAAGTGACTTTAGTTCAGAAGGAATCTTTGTTATGTATTATTATGAATCTTTGTAATGTATTATTATGAATCTTTGTAATGTATTATTATGAATCTTTGTAATGTATTGAATGAATATGTATTATTTTTCTATAAATAATGAACCATTTTGAATTGAATTTCTTTCACTTATTTATGAAAAGAAAGAATAAATGAAAAAATATACTCAAGAGCATCCTTTTTTGGTTTTTCTGTTTCAGAATGTTTGTCTTAAAAATCTATATTGACTATAGTGCACAGGTGCGTGTCGAGCGTTCAACGACAGCATTTGCGAAAAGGTTCGGATGAGAGCGTTTTTATCGAACGATAATTTCAATATATTCCCAGCGCGAAACGATCTTCCTGCTGGGAGTTTTTCCGCGGAAAATTCATGTAAATTTAAAAATAATGGCGTCAAGCTTTCCCGCGCCCGCGTGCGGTCGGCCATCTTCTCTGTTTTCCTTTCTATCTTTTCTATCATTTTTGTGTGCGAGTTCTCCTATACACTCCGGGCACGTTTTGAAAAATGTGTGCAAGCGCACAAAAGTTACTACTGGGATATATACACATACACCCGACTTTTATGTTAACCGTAAAATTGTCGTCACGTACGGCCCGTATACACGGCGAAAAAGATTTTGCACCGTTAAAGTCGTATACTTTAAACGGCTAAATTCCCACCCCACCAACCCCCTTCACACATGTCAATACATGTGCACAGGATGTGTGGAAAGTTTACACGATTTCACAAAAATTTAAAGTCATCCCCCATGTTACATTTGCGCTTGTTCAACTTTTCCGTATTGTCAGTTCGTACACGTGGGAAAGTCTTAAATTTTTCACATAAATTTGAAAAAAAAATCTTCTGCATACAAATTTAAAATGCATTTCAACATACCTTAACATAACAATTTGCAGAGTATGGTAATGCATTATATTATTCACTAATTATTTTTTTTAACTTTCTATTCGTAAGTATGTATACATATGTTTATTATACAATTCAATAACCTTATCATCGTTTGAAATTAAATATTATATTAAAAAATACATAGTTTTGTATACTTATATAAAATCTTCTAATCATAATGTACATATACAAAATTATTGTCATTTTTGAGTTCATATTTTTGAAAACCAATGATAATTACTTTATCGATGTACATACGTAGTAACAATAGATTATGTTTTGTGATCATGATTTTGACTGATTCGAACTCAGAATCGATCACTAATTACGTTTTCATGATCTAGAAAATATGTGTGTGTGTGTCAGTGTGTTTGTGTATTTTGGGGATTTTTTGAACACCGTTAGTCCTATCAAACTGAAACTTAGTATCGGTTACTGAAATTTTTATCGACACGACGTAAATTTTTTTCAAATTTTTAAGTTGACCGGAAATGGTACCTCCCCTTATAGGTGTCCCTTTTTTTTGAGTTTTTTAATTCAATTATCTCCCAAACCGCTAACTGAATCAGACTGAAATTTCTTTACATGTGATAACAATAATAATTTTTATAACCTTATATTTTTTAAATATTTTTACCTGAACTGGAAGTAGTACTTTTACTCCAGAGAATCGAGGTTTCTAATGTTTTTCTCAGAAACCTTTTGGTTTATTGAACTGATATTTCATATCTAGTTTTTATTAATTGGAGTGTCTCTTACTAAAATCTTTTTGATAAAATAAATGTGTATATTACATACTACATATTACATATAGATGGTTTTGTGGATAGATATCGTATGTATGTCCATTTTTGAATTTGTATCGAATTTTTAGTTTGTTTTAAATTGTAACTGCGATGAATACTTACATATGGTATATGAACACCTGTTATGCGCGTTCATTGAGACTATATTTGTTTGAAATTACTGTTAACTTAATACTTACTTCCTTGAGTAAGACATTATTCAGCATTATACGGGAAATAATGTTTCCGGATGGATGTACCTATCGATGTTGCTAAATATAAATACAAGCCTTAATACAGAAATAGGTATAAACTTTCCCGAAAAAGAGAAAATAAAAACGACGGTTCATATCTTTAATATTTAATACGAAAATATTTACAATGTTATCGTTATATTTTATGACAATACATAATATTTTGATAAAATAAATATTTTATTTTATATTGAAAACCCCTCTGAACTGCATCTATAGTTAAAAAAAATCGGCCAATAGGATATTACTGGAAAAATGAACTAAACCCAAAAGGAACCCGCGGGCAAACACGGTTTAAAGAAATATTGAAATATCAATGAAAATAAAATAAAATTATGAAACTGACTTTTATAGCATCATAAACATTTTAGTATTTGATGAAAATTCAGTTCAATTATGTATATTTATATATTTCATAACTTTGTACTTTTTCTGTTCCATAATGAATTATTTAATTTTTTATTTAAAAAATATTTTAATGTCGATATTACGCATACCTATATATTTTTTAACTTTGTATTGCTGTATATTTTTGTTTAAATTCAATAAATGTAATTTGAGAAATTATTGAGTACCTAGACAATACATATTTCAAAATAATATTTTTTAATCCAAAAGTGTCAATTTTAATTAAAATTTGTTCATGCTATATGTATATTATCCATAGAAAGCCGTTAATTCTAAAATTATTTTTAAAAATTTAAATCAATGAACCAGTCTAAGTATCAAATTTTCGCTTTGATGTTGTAAATATCTGGCTCCGCTTTTCCGATTTATTGTGTAATGCAATCGGTGTAGGAAAATATTTACTGTCATAACTAACGGTAGTTGATGTTGGTGTTTTCATGGGAAGATTTAATTATTCTGACGCTTCCAACAAAATCCCCCACTATCCAAATAAAGATATACAAAATTTATAACAGTTTTTTACCCCCCTAGCCACACCACGCCGTTAACGAAGTTTCGCATCGCCGAGCGTGAAACCGTCGAATTTAAACCGCAACAAGTTTTTGCATATATTATACACACATATTAATTTTAATTATTCCTAATAAAAAGTATTCGATTTCGAATTATTTTGAAAACGAGCGAATAATATATATTTTCTTATAATTTCAGTTCAGTTTCGTTACATGTACCCTCGCGCCGGAGGTTTTTGACAGCGTCTTCATTTATCATTCACATCGGGATGTGTCTTCCTTTTTTTTCTCATCCTCTTTCTTCTCTCTGGCGAACGTAAAATGTATATTAGGATACGCCGAAGCATCATTGATTTATATGTATTTAAATGGGGGGATGGTCTAAGCGGCCGCGGCTGTCGACCTAACGCATGAATGAAAAATGTTTCGTGGGGGTTACCGTGGAAAAACCCTTGTGTATAAATATAAATATTGTATACATATAAGTGGTCAGAATTTTACGAATCAAATTTGTATTAGAAAAATGATTATAAATGTTCTCGGCGTGTTTTCTTGTTGCATATATCAATCGTTACTTTTGTATACGAAATCTTCATAGTTTTACGTTTAGAGTCACCAAATTTAATCAAAAACGATTTCACAATATCGTTATTTAGACGCCTAAAATTGCCAGACTTTGCCATGAATTACCGATAACTTCAGTTTTTTATTTATTCAAATACAAAATTTTCAAGAAGATATTCCAACTCAAACTTTAATTGCTATAGACTACGTACTGCTGAACTGACAGAAAAAGTTCAATTTATAACTCTTTTTTAACTTTCACCCGTCCCAGCCACGTTGGTCTTTTTTTTTAAATATTAAACTTTCTAATAGTAGAATGAGTATTTTTATTTTGTATGAAGTTTAAAATGAGCAAAAGAGACAAAACTGTACAAACATTAAAAATTAAAAATATATTTATATGCACTCACTATGAAACAAAACCTACTTAACACAACATTAAACAATAGAGACTTATAAAAACCTTGTAATAAAAATAGGTAAAGATTGTGCGAGATCATATGTGTAAAAATTGTAAAAGGAATAAGCATTAAAATTTTATTTAACACATCGTTACCTTACTTTGAAATGGTTCTAACAAGTAGAATAGGTGCAGTTAGTAAAAATAAGGTAACGACATGTCATTTCATTATTTGCAAATTTTATGAATTTATATTATTATTATTTATTGTTTTTTTGTTATTATTTATTTTTATATTTTATTTTGTTATTATTCATTTGTATTATCTATACATTATTTATATGGACGATGGGCATAGAACTATTCTCCCTATCTGGAATAAAAAAATTTATTATTATTATTATGTATATGTAAATACAAATTGTGTTTTATATATGTATTTAAAAAAATAATTACTTTTACTTTATATTAAAATGAATTTCACTAACCAACTATTTTCATTAAAAGTTAAACTTTGATGTTTTTCTATACTTTTATATGGTGACTGCTAAAAAATAGTGTAATTACATAAAGTTCAAATTTGAGCCGTCAAATATTTTGGAAGTTATTTTCAATAGCATATTGTAATCGATAGTTGAGTTTGAAACACAGTGAATTGATCAACTGATATCCTATAATGTTTCTTATCTCGTTAAACAACACAGTTTCGTGTTCACAGAACTCGCTCGTAACAATCCATCAATTATTCATGGAAACCCGACAAAACGTTGAACTTTTATAATGCAACCGATACTCCTCGTCAAAGTTCCTGTTTCGCCACGCCAAAAAAAAAGTTAGAACGACCCATTCACATATTCTATATACAGTCTGTTGTTTATCTTCTGGTGAAAATATTACACATACATATCTCATTCGCGACAGAATGGAAGTTTTGCGTCTTATTTTGTATTTTATTTTATTCCAGCACTATTATGCGAACATGAAAGGAAGGAAAAATGTCTTTTCACAAAGTGCAAACGACGCTAGAAATTGAGGGATGAGAATGCTAAGGGGTGGTGGGTGAGTGGGCGGCGATGGGCGGAAAGCCCAGCACAAGGACAATAAATATAGTCGACGGGGTAACCATCTGGCGCGTGTACAAAAGTGGTGGATATTATATTGACAAGAAAATGTGTAAAGGAGGAGGATCCGCGTTTCGTCCAAAGGAATGAGTTTCGTCGATCGATATGTCTCCGTTTTCAAGGGAAAATAAGCGCGCGTTTGGATAAAAAAAAACTCGAAACGGTCACACGGAAAAATATGGGAACCACTTCGCATCTCTTCCACAAAACTTCAAGTGGATAAGCTTGGGTTTTACCCCTCATTCCCATTTCCCACCCTCTAACCTCAAGTAAGAAAATATTGATCGTTTGCTTATCTCGCGAAAATTGAGGTATAACTCAAATATGAAGAACGGCCTAGAGTTAAATACATTGTTTTTCCTGTCCTTGAAAATTTCGCATTAAATGGGGTACATGGCCATGAGGCACAAAAAGATTCATTCAAATCAACACAAATAAGCTATTTTAATTACACAACAAATTAATTTCAATGAAAATGACTCAAAATATTATACATATTCAATGAAATCGAATATTTTTTTAGAAACTGTGGAAATGCGTAGAAAATAAATTTAAACTTCATTCAAAATTACCTCATAATATTGATTATATATGTATTATACAAACGCTTTTTACTTAATTGTGTTATTCCATATATTAATAAAATCGAATTCTTATTAAGTATCTATGGAAAATGGCTGGTACATAAATAAACTAAACAATAATATATAAAATTATCTGAGTGTATTAATTATAAATACAAATCTCTTTTGAATTGTGTTTTTCCATATAATTTCACTATGAAAAGCCGGAGTGAAAATCAAAAGATGAATCTTTTCAAAGCAGTTTTTACATTTTTTAGAATTTTTTGAAAATTATTTTATTTGAGAAATTGATGTAGGTAAACAATGTTTCTCTTATTATTTTGCAAAACTTTTCTTCACATTTTATAAATGGAATTGATCTATGATCTTTGGTTTGAATACAGATGTTTACTTTAAAGCCCGTTGTTTGCGTTTAACCCGTTTTAACATAAACGTGTCTTATATTCTTAAGGTTGCCTACTATAAATATAAACATGTTTTTGCGTAGGTACACCTACGCAAATGGCCCCTTTTGCGTGTTTCCATTGCCTCCGCTAATTATCGTCGAAACTCTTACATATATCGTCAGAGTGTGCAATTTTTACTATGGCTTAGATGTGAATATTGACCTATTTCACGATAGTTCAATTACTATTAGGAACTTATTTGCAAGATTCTTTTTTTTTAACCCGTTATTTCTTTGTTTTGTTTTGTTTTTTTTTACCTTCATCCTTTTTGATTAATTTTCTACTGTTATACATCATAATCTATTATTACTTTCTACTATTATTTACAAATTTGTCACTATTTTCGTTTTGTATTGTTATTTTTTTTCTTTTTTATTGGCCTTCATAGCAAGTTCCATGTTTCATTTTTATGCTATTTGAAGAAACTTTTAATTGGCTTATGTTGAACTATTTATTTTATTATCTTGGTTTTAGCTGTAAGTTTCTCTCTGTTTATTGAATAAAATAAAATAAAAATAAATAAAATAAAGTGTAAGCTTTTTAATAGATATGTACATATATAAAAAATAAAAAAATTCTGCTGTTCATTGAAAAAATCTTCAGACATAATTGTTCGTTTTTCAGCAGCATCTCTATCAGCCAAAAGTTTGATTAATCTTTCTATTTAATTTTCGCCACACGTAAAAAGTAATGCTAGGGGGATATTCTTGGCAAGGTAGGGAGATAGGGTTCAGGTGAGGCAATCAAGTAGTGATTCATTCTTCAGGAAGAAAGCTGGATTACTCGGAGGATGAGTCACAAACGTTCACATCTCTCCACACACAAGGTATACCCGCAGAGCTATTTTGTGAGGAGTTTCAAATGAAAAGTTCCATTTATAGTTTGTTTTCTATAGGCGGTAATTCAATCGACGTTCAGCTTTTCTCGAAGCGAACCTGCCCAGTTTCCGAATCAAACGAAGAACTTGCACATGTAAAAATATTCCTAGATCAAAAAGCAAATGCGGCCATTCAACACAGGGGAAAAAAGTTCTGTTCGAAATGAGTTTCTGATTTTTATCAAAAGAACGAAAGCGATTCGCTCATATTAGATGTCTGTACATATGTACATATGTTAAAGTCAAAAGCAAATCAAAGGTTTTACATTGAAAATATAGTGTAAAAGTTTTGCGATTGTGTATGTATTTAATAGAAACAATCATTCAATCAACGGATTGTTTTATTTCCTTCTAAATGGTTTGTGAAAATGAATCGTTTATATGGCCAAAGATATCCAATATTCATATAAGGAAACGTTAATGAAATTTCACTCCAGCGCGTTGTGTCACATTACAAACATCCCTTACGTATGTACATATCTAATATATGTAGGTACATTGTGAGATCAATGCAAGTAGCTACAAACCCTCAAGTTATCAATATCCGTTTCGAGGCACTTGTCTACCTAATTTCATCCACTTATCGCATCATCGGCGTCTTTTCACCGCCCCGGGACTCGCTTCCCTGTAAACTTTCATATTGGATACTCGTGTATGTAATATGAGTTTCGTATTTCTCACAGACAAGTACCCATAACCGACGAGACGCAACTTGGCATCTCATCCATACTTTGTTATTCGATTTTTCTTTCACTGTATCGAATTTCAAGATACGGCTGCAATCATCTCGAATCGTTTTTTAACCTTAAAACGTTCATCGACTACGAAAACGCAAGTATTCTGGTTAGTCGAACTTTTTGCCAGATAAAAGCAAGAAGGTTAGCAAACAAAAAAAATTTATAAAATATGGAGTGAAAAAAGAAAAAGTTAAAATCAAATTAAAATTTGACATAGCGAGATGGCGGCGAAAAGAGATATAAAGTACGAAGAGGCTAAAACGATCAATGAGGACGATCAATGTGAACGAACAATGTGACAGATAGACGTCAAGAAGGACTATGCCGGAGTATTTTCAAACGTTTCTATTACGATTATTTTTTTGCTCTGTGTAATTACTAGAATACCAAGAAAATTAAATTTCTCTTACAGAGTTGTGGTCATCCCACGTAATTTAAAAATGTTAAACAAGATTGAGTTAATTTTAATTATAAAAGTATCTATCGAATGAAGATATTATATTGAAAATACTTTAGGGATTGAAGCGGCGTCCTTTTCTAAAAGAAAATTCCTCACAAAATTGTCAAATCTTTGATAAATTTCCTCCTTATTCCTCATCAGCATGAACGCTTTTGATTTTAAATTCAAACTCAAGACATTTCAATTATAGGTGGAATGTTTTATCTACAATGCCAAAAATTACGTATATTCGTGTAAGCGATAGCTGAAATCAAAAGATCACTGGAATAGTAGCTGTCAAAATAGACATAAGATTTTTTGTGAAAATGATATATGAACTGTAAAACGCTTTTAAAAATATTTCATTTGTAGAAACTTTTAAAACTTTGTAACGTAAATAGGCCTAATGGGCTATCAAATAACCATTATATGTACATACATATAATATCTTTATCATAAGACTTTTTTACAAGCTTCTTATTAACTCCACTCTGTTAGTTCAGTAATATTCCTGCCCGTCAAAATTTTGTGATCAGAATTTGAACCACTTCCATTCTTCAGGTCACTTTGATAGCTTACATTGAAGTGTGCTAATATCTCCGACTTGAAGCAAGATGAGTTTAATCATCAACGAACTCATAAAATTTACATCAGAATCTTGTGTCAGTCGGAGCGTTGATAGCCAACATGACTTTCTACCACCCCTTTGTAAATCTTTTAAACATTGATAAACCTACTTTTTTCACTGTCATTAAATTTATAATATATATAGTACACAAGAAAGAGATTTCATACATTTAAACATATGTACCTTTGATGAAACATTGCATGTCGAGTGTAAGTCGCCAGACTAACAGTAACATACAAAGTACTATTCTTGAATTAATTATTGTCGTGTGAGAGGTATGAATATATCTTTAAGATTTTTTATTTAATAGTAAAAATGTTATATATCCAGCAGAATGGCTCGGTGGTTGCGTTTATGTTTAGCCCCGCGAGGTTACCGGGTTCGATTCCTTGCTTATATATAATGTACTAAAATTACTTTATTTTTCCTTTGTAAGGTCTCACCTTGAATTTGCCTCAATTATCTGGTCACCTTTTTATTTATCCCATATTAATTGTATTGAGAAAGTTCAACTTAAATTTATTAAATCCTTACGCTACCTTTTTCCTACCTATACCCATTCTACTGTTTCCGACATTTTAAAAATCCTTTCTTTTAACAATCTTTCTGTCAGGCGACGACATTCTGATGCTATATTCTTCTTTAAGCTCATAAATGGTTTCCTTGATTGTTCTGATTTACTGAATAAGGTTAATTTCAGAATCCCAGTTCGATACTCTAGACGCGTTGCACTCTTTTCACTTGATCCTTTCAATACTAATTCCCAAAAATATTTCTATCTGCAGCGCGTTTATCGTATGTTTAACGGAGAGCTGAATGAGGTTGATCTGTTTGGTATTTCCCTACATCAATTCAGGTCTAACATCAAGAGAATCTTGACCGATTGATTCATTTTTTCTCCTATTCTATTTTTCCAATATTTCCATTATTTTTATACTTTAGTTTAGTTATGTAATGTGCTATTTAATCATATTATAGCTTTCATTCTTTTCCTTTTCATTTGTTTATTTTGTATTTACCTTTTTCATTTGTTTTTTATATTTGTAAATTTCAATTTCTTATTATATTCTATCTTATAACCTTTTCCAAATATTTTAATACTATAGTTTAATTATGCAATGTACTACATATTTTGTCATGCCTTTATTCTTTACTTTTTAATTTGTTTTCCGTATATTTATCTTTTTCATTTTTGTAAAAATCTATTATTGGACTCGGATGTTACATATATTATTTATTTACTTTTTGTTTTTTTTTATACCTATCTCTGTACATCCTGTCTGTTGATTTTTCAATTAATAAAATAAAAATAAAATAAAAATAAATAAAAATAATACTGCTGGTCAGATTGGGATATTTTTGACTCCAAGTCAATCGTTTGTTTCCAGCGTTTGCCAATTTATCCGATTTCATCGTTGAAACGGTTCCTGGAACATCAAATTGGTTCCTCCAACATCAAACGGTTCCTTATTCCGAACATCCAAATCAGTTCCTTAAACATCAAACGGTTCCTTAAACATTAAACAATCATTTTACCCGCTATGTGACAAATATCTGAATTTGATTTATGTAGATACAATATGTAAAAATTTATTTACAAGTCTAAATCTATAGATGTCTCTATGGATTTGAACAATTGAAATAGGCGTTTAAACAATTAAAATCTGACATAGCGAGAGGGTGGTGAAAAGGGACAAAACGATCGGAAGAATGTAGATAAATACTAATAGACGTCACCGAGAACGATAATGGAGTATTTTCAAACGTATCTATTACGATTATTTTTCACTATCGTAATAGCAGATTTGATTTCCGCATATATTGATGACCAAACCGAGTAAAATGGCAAAGTTTTAAAATGATCAGATAAGAACCCAAATTTCATCAGATGAAAAAATCGAAAGTGAGCTAAGAAGAGGCTAGTAATAATTATGTACAACTCTAAATCCATAGATGTCTCTATGGATTAATTCATGGTTAAATTCGTAATCTTCATCCTATCGAAATACAGCTATTTATGTAATAAAAAAAATGCTACAATGTTTGTAATTAATTGTCTAGGAAGGCGCATTGGGATCTAAACAAATATATCAAATCACGGTAATTAATTAATTCAAAATATATTATATCGGTACCGCAAGTTCCAGTCCAACACAAAGTTCATAGTTTCAGTGGAAGGTAGCATGCACTGAGCTTACTAAATTTCCGGTACAAATATGTGTGTGTTTAGAAGGGCGTTTAAAGGTTAAATAAAAATCTATAGATAAATAAACACCGTAGGGGAAAAAATTGAGGCTCGGTGAATCTGCAGCGAATTTCATCCGGTATCATCAACGTGCCGAGCGTTCATTATACGTCTCGTCGAAAACGGATAAACACAGCACGTGCGCACGGGGGTGACATACGTGCCGAGCACGAGGAGCACTGGAACTGTTCCCCGTGTAATTGCATGGGGGTTCCCCAGGGGGTGGCTTCGACACCCACATATCCCCCTTCGATCCCCCTTCGATCCCCCTCGACGGCAGATTTTATTACATCGAGTGTGTTTTCGCTCTTTTTTTGCACTTTTCGGCTGAAAGTGTGCAAGCTCCTTCAGATGCAACCCCCTCGTGCCATCCTCGCGTTTCTCGTTGCAAGGATAAAATAACCCTTGGGACAAAGAAAGACGCGTGATAAGTAGAGAGTTTGTCATGTGTGATATATTATAGTACATAGTGTATACATACATATGTACATATACATACATTATTAACCAGAAGCATGGACTAGTCAGAATTTTAAATAGGTTGTTGAGCTCTTTTTCCTATTATACTGTACATTATCATTAGAATAATATAATACTATGATTATTAACAAAATTAAATTAAAATTGTAAGATAGAAAATGATTAGTAGATATCAGTAGCTATTAAAATAAATATAGGATGTATTGTGAACATAATTTAGTAATAATTAAAAGCATTTAAAAATCAAGCATGGACTAGTCGGACTAAGGATATAAGCATATTTCCATTTGGGCCTCTCTGTGATTTTTTTTCCTTATGTACTATTTTTACTATTTATGTACTATTTTTCTTTTGTTTTACAGTATTTTTTGCTTTTACCTTTTATTTCTTTTTAATGTATGAATTATGACTATTATTATTATGATTTTTATTTTTCTCTCTTGTTTTCTTATCAAGGCCATTGTGGCGCATTTGGTTTTTCCTGTAATGCCACAATGGTCCAAACTAATGTTTAAATAAATATTATACTCACTTTATATTCAATGTGTAACTAAGAATAGGATTTGAGGATTTGATTTTTTTCACCTTATCTTTTTTTTAATTATTTTTCTTTTGACTTTTTTCGTTTACTATTTTTTTATCATGTTTTTCTGCTTTTGCTTTTTTCTTTTTATTTTATGCATGCATGCTTGAAGATTGGAAGTGGTTCAGAATCAAATCAGATTAAGCTTAATTTATTGGACGACGATCTAGATTAGCTAGACTATAGTATTTACGTACCTATTAATTTGCATTTCTCATCTTAGCTTACAAATAAGTATGAATAGGGAATGCAAAAATGGTTTACCGATTTACCAATAAATAGCCGAAGTCGGTAATTACCGAAAATTATTTTATTGTAAATAAAGTACACTTACATGATTTACACAACTAACTTACACAATTTCACATTAAAATTTGATGTAAATGGCGTAATGTGGATTAGATAGTCTGGAATTTATTTATTAAATGTACAAACGTCTAAAGTTTTGAGTTGGATGAATAAGAGGTATGCAAAGCACCACTGGTGCATTCGTAAGAGTGACCACACTGATGCATGCTTAGCAGTGGCAACACAGACCAACCAAGTCGTAATAAATGCGATCAGATGGTTGTTTCAATTTTGATTTTTATTAATAATTACGCATGTATTTTTATGTGTTTGTATGACATTATTCATCTGATGTTTATTTTCTATTATTTACAGTTCAATCTAGGTGAACATTTTTTGAAAAAGTAACCACATACATATGGAGAGTTATTTTTTTCAATTACCGTTATAAACCGGTAATGGGAGAAATTATTTAATGTTTACCAGTAAATGAAATTTGACGGTAAATTGCAATCCCTAGATATGAATAATATGGTACATGGAACACTTACATATAACATACATATTGCAGTTTTTAATTTAAAACCACCAAATTTGATATACCTACAAACTACCTCATGATACTTTGACTAATACAACATTTTTGAAGAAGACTCTTTTTACAGCTTTCGTTCGTTTGAGCATGTTTGGTTGATTCAACTGATTTCTCATATACATATGTATGTACTTACATACATACATACGTATGTTTCTCAAATTAGCATTAAAATTATGAAAATATTTTCCCCATTTAATTTTTTGATTTTTAAATGCTTTTTATTATTAATAAATTATGTTCACAATTCATCTTATATATATTTGAATAGCTACTGATCTACTGATCATTTTATATTTTATAATTTTAATTAAATTTTGTTATTAATCATAGTATTATATTACTCTAATATGAATTTACAGCATAATAGGAAAAATAGCTCAAAAACCTATTTACAATTCTTATAAATGCCCATAATACATCTAATAAATAATATTAATTAAAGAATCTTTAAAGTCGATGACCTAAAGCAGATTGTGTTTAGGTAATCTGTGTTTATACCTGAAGGGTATAGACATTTTTTTATAATCACCGAGACTCTTCACAAGTGTGTTAGTATGGTTAGAATCTACTGGTTAGATTGTTAGTAATGTCTATAACTAACGGAATATTTTTTATGGCATGCAGATTTTTCAAGTTAGTATATATGGGTGTGTTATACATTATTTTTAGGGATTTATTTTGTATTATTTGGAGCTTGGAAAGGTTAGTATTCGAGGCGTTATTCCATACAGGTGAAGCAAATTTATTTTATGAATACTATTTACATACCCAATTGTAACTTAAACGAGGATGAAACACATGTATGTAAGTCCACTTTCATTAAAAATGGCTCAATTTATATCAGCTTATACTCCTTTTTCTCGACACACACATGAGTGAATTTAAATTTGAAATTTGTCATATTTACATTTTTATGGTGTATTTCGAGAATGTTGCATATTGTGAAGTGTTATTTAATAAGAAGGTGTGTCAAAGAGAGACACGTGCCTACCAAGCAGAGTCAAAGATTTGTTGATGGTGCCACGTTCTTCGCGTTCTTTGAAACATTTTTCATATAACTTTCGCTCTCGTATGATGATAAGCTTCTTTTATTATTTTCCACTCTCTCACGTAGTGTGTATGCATGTGCGTTCCATTTCGTTTTTTCTTTCGATCTATCCTGCAGAAGTGGAAAAATAAAACACAAGCGTCGTAGGTAGTCCTAATTTTGGTTGCTCGAAATTAATATCCATATTTATTCAGAATTTATCTTGAATATAATTATTGTAATGCTTTTGAAAAAATAACAAAATTGAATAAGCGGTTATGTGATATTATCCAAACATTAATTAATCATAATATGTACATTGTATTTAAAACTAAACTAAATCTGCTCAAACCTGTTTGCGTTATTGATACATTTATTATTATGTTTTGTTTGAGTGGAATTGAAAGTAATTCATTTAAACATTTAAAAACAGACGATGTCAATAAAATCGCTGAAAATAAATGTAAATAACTGATGTTAAAATATACTATTAAATTTTTATACTGGAAAGGCCTCACGGGTAAGCCCCAATGCGCCTACATTTCCAATCACAAACATCAATAAAAAAATTATAAAGTAATTTTGGCAAAGCATCATAAATAGGTTTATGGATAAATTTTGATAAATTTGCATTTTTGCAGCATTTTTTACTTTATCTATGTACGTAGTATCAATAGATGAAGTTTTGTGATAATTTTTATATAAATCGCTGAATTTCAAAATGCTGAAAAGCTCAAAACTTGTGAGACATCTATAGACAAATTTGTAGTATATTTTGAATGAGCGAATTCGAAATGCTATAATTTGGGGGGGGGGGGGGAATAAGACAGGGTTGCCGAGCTTTTGGAACCGTTGCAATGAAATCAGATAAATTGGCTAACTGATAGAAAACGATTAATTTTGGAGTCCCTATCCAATGTCTGGTCAGCAGCACAGCCAGAAATTGAACCAGTGACCACACAATAGAAAGAATTACACGCTAATCATTCATCTATGCTACAAATACATACTATAATAAATATGTTCAACTTTGTCCAGGTAATTTTGAAATGAATATGAATCGCTTAAAATAAATTTCCTCCCCACAAGTCATGAAAATTTTACATAATCGCACATTATATAACCACACTTTATAAACATCTGTAATATTTTGTGTATTAAACAAATATAAATCGAGAAAATTTGCCTACCTGCTTTGTTACTAAGAATTTATATTTCTTATTTCTATAAATATTGTATGAAAAACACGAAAGCACAAAGAGGAATGTACAAATTAAGACATGTTATATCACAGTATTATACGTACTCCTAATAATCCACAAACAAACGCACACGTTTAACTAATAGGATTACTCAATTTAATTGATAATTTAGCTTTTCCACCGTCTTGAACCTCATTAGAAATATAATACGTTTCTCATACCTTCTTTAATTCCTTTTAAGAAGTCTCCGTTCTTAATACGGAGTCAGCCGCAAGCTCCTTACGCGATAATAATGCCTTGAATGAAATGTATTATGTACACACATACATACATATTTTGTCGACGAACTTCATCATTCGAAAACACACATACTGAATAATACAAAAAAGGAAGAAGTCAGCTGATGAAAGCGTATTTTACATACGAAATAATTTCACATTCGTGCGGCGAAATGGGAAAAAAATTCACCCTTTTCAGGCCGAGCGGCCAGGGGGTCTCTCTGAGCAATAAATTACATTTGAATTTGTACCCATCAAAAAAGCGTTTTGACCTCCGGTCTTACACGCTCAACTAAAAAAAACAAACCGAACAATAATTGAAATATATATCGCGTCGTTAGTTCATTTTCGCACGCGGCAATTTTGAAATAAACCGAACGGAAATTAGCCTCAAAGTCAACACCATAAATTGTTTGAAAATTGTGAAAGGTCCACTTTGGACCCTCGCGCAGCCGATACGCGATCTCGTATTTTTACGATTATTGAATTAATTCATATGTTCGTTTGTGCTTGTGAAGATCCTCAAATAAGATCATGGGAGTGTGGTGTGCGTTAAACGACAAAACGTTTTCCTGCAGCGCCCACTGCAGCACATTAATTGAGTCCCTCGTTGTAGTTGATTGGTGGCACAAGATGGTGGCACAATGGTGGAGTCATCAGAGACGACGCAGGGAATTAAGCTTTGCGGAACTTCGGCCAATTAATCCATTTGAATATTCAGTGGATGAAACAATTCCCTATCCTTGCAAAGCTCTACGTTTGAGCATCGTTATGTAGACGGAGGCGCTGGAAATGGTTAGGGTTGCATATGACATACATATGTGTCTTATATACATTATGTATTTTATAACATGTGACTACGTATATGTAAGTCAATTAATTTTACCAACATATAAAATAACAGTCCAAAATTTTGCTAAGTGGATTGAATTACATATATGTAGTCACATGTTAAATAAACGGAAAAAGTCAACGGGTGAACATCGAGTATTCTTTATTTGAAATTGATTTACTTTAATCTTTTCATGGAAAAATTTAATACTATAATATTATATTGGATGATTCCAAAAATTCATACCCAATTTTCATAAAAGGCGGTATTTTTTTTCAACGGTAAGCTAGCGCAAACTTATGCAATCATCTAAAATTATATTATTTATTATTTTTTAACTCAGTTTCTAGTATTTTATTACGATTTTTTGTCAAAAAAAGGTGGTGGTGACGTTGTTTTGTGAGTCTCCGTAATTTGCAAGACTGTTTATATATATTTAAATACTCAAATGATCCCAAAATGCTGAAATACGTAACTAATTTGAACCATAGACATATTATCAGAATCTTTTTAATGTTTCAAACTATTATTACGCACTACTTACTGCTATATAGTACCTATATGTATAGTTATCTTAGAAATGTTCATATTTGAAACAATTTGAAAAAAAAAGATGGAAACAAGTGACTTTAATTCGAGTTTGATAGGAAATATGACGAGCACTAGGACATTGATGGATAAAAATCGGTACAGTAGCCGCATTTACTGTTAAATATAGCAATAATGATGTGTTAAAATAATAATAACTTGGCCTTGTGACTTATAATCAGCTCCCAGTTTGCGTCAAAGTAGAGGTAAAACTGTATAAAAACCAATATAAAGTTCCACAAATAAATAAAAATAGTGTTAAATCTAATATTTGTTGTATTTAATTGTAGGTGAAAAGAAATAACTTTGTACGGGTTGGTATTAGATATGTCAAATGTAATGATCATGTGTGATGTTTAAGTAAGCTTTGATTGCATTTTTTAATATAATGAGGTGATCCAATTTCATATATCTCATAAATAATATGAAAATTGCAAAAGTGTTGGTATTATCGTCAGTTTTTCATCTGCGAAACTTTGACGTGTTTATTTCCGCCCACGTCATAATATTCGCAAATTCAGAAAAGTATCCCTACGTAGAGCCATCAAATTTTCATAAAAAGCACATTAATGTGAATAATAGATATACTATCAAGATTTTTTTTCTTCTTTGTAAATTCTTCGCCGATGGAGTGGTCTTCTATTAAAACTTCTTTAATAATTCATTATTTTTTCTATCGACATTAAGTAATGAAAATTGAAAGGTGGCGTTTATTTTTTTATTATTTTTTTTTGCGCGCGCTTTTCATTTTCATCGCACGTCAATAATTTTTTGGACAATCTCAACGTTCGTTAAAAATTTAATTTACGTATAAATTTGGTGCAAAAATAATGTTTCATGTCTTCGTTTTTAAATTGTCAATTTTACAATATTGAAACTGAACGGAATATAATGAATTTTTTTCGAAGCTAATTGCGTTTAAATGTCGTCGATGAAAATACGCACTTGTGTGTTCCATTTTAAGCGAAACAACAAGAAAATTGAACAATTTATCACAATATTTGCGTATGATATTACAGCATCATATTTGTAGAGCGATATTAACCGACTCCATTCATATGAAATCGCAAGCTTCCAAAATATGTTTTATTTTAAAATATTAATATTTTATAGGCAACGGATCTAACAGTAATTTTAATGTACATATATGCTTACATATGTAGATATTATATGTACATATAATTCAATCGGTTCAAATAGATTAAACTATATTTTGCATTAAATTTTTTACAAACCTCCTTTATGTTTCACTTACTATTACAATTATTAATGTTTCCAGTAATAACAAATATTTCTGTAAAAGTTTCATATTCAACATTTTGAAGTGTCAACTTTTGTGGCGAAGAGAAGAGAGAAAGTCTAGACCGGATGTGAAATGAAATATTTCTAGATACAAACAAACAATGGTACACGTTACGTGTTTTTTTTTAATATATGCCATCGTGATCCTTGGCAAAGTTCACCTTGCGGAGTGTTTCCGGTGATATTTATCTTTGTATTGACATACATACATATGTAGGTTTGACAGTGATTAATAACGGTGATTCCCAAATTTGAAGAAATGTAGGAGAAAATTGTCAAAATAATAAAATCGTATGAATTTACAACGACACGAAGGTACGCCCATCACAGTTAAAAGTCACGAGCATGTCTGATGCCGCACATTTCATTGTGTTCTCACCATGAGCTTAATGAGTGAGTCACATTGAAATTGCCTATCAGTTGATTTGGAAAATTTGATTGCTTCCCCTTGGCTTTTGACGTTTCAATGTGCATTCATATTCGTCTGTTATTTTCTTGGATCACACAGAGAGGGGGGCGGAATGAGGAGTGTTTCAGAATGGGAGGGGAACGTCTAAAGCAGTTGCTTATTGCAGCTATAAAACGACAAAGTCGTGATGGGTGAGGAGCATCTCAGAGGGGGAGGGGAGGTGTGAATATTTGATCTGATCACGTATCATAAATCTACACGTTGAATAAAATCTCTATTTTTCTACATTTACAACACAAAAGTTAACACTTCTATCGTGCTTCGTCTTTCATACACTCATTTTTTCTAAATGTGTTATGTTAAAAAAAAAATTATGAAACTAATTTTAAAATAAAGTAAAAAAAAATGTATTAATTATTTTTTGAATGTTTTTCATAAATAATTAGTTGTTTAATATCAGCTAGCTCATTAAAACAAGTTGTAAGCCATAAAATTGGAACCGAATCAATTTTCCTACAAATCGATCCTTTTCGAAGCCACATAACATCCCCAAAATACATCACGCCCAGTGCGTCGCGTAGCCTTAACCATCACCCGCACTTTATGATCCACAGTTTGAGCATCGCCGGCACGTCTTCACAAAATTTTAGCAATGCACACATACACATTCGCATACATAATATTGTGTAGGCTTGGTGTGCGCGTGCGCGTACGTACACGTCTGGAACAATTTCCGCTGGCAACGTTCGCGAACAACACGCCGCGAGCGCACGGAAGCGCACTATACATCATTTAGCTCGACTTCATATTTCAGCCCAGGAATATTTGATCACGAAACATGCACACTGACACATATTATATACGCAAGTACTTACGATCCACGCATTATATATTATTCAAGTCGAAAATTGCCAAAACATACCATACCAGTGATAGGCCTGATAGGATGAAATAAAATTTATATTCATATTAACAAACAACTTATCAAAACCTTTATAAAAATGTTTCACTAATATATAAAACATACAAATGTACGAAAATAGTATATGTACAATTAGCTCATGAGCAGATAAATTATTAAATTAAAACCGAATTTAAAATCCATGATAAGATCAAGAGCTACGCGTTCGAATTTTAAGTAGGAAGCTCACGGTTTTGAGACCTACTTAGGGCAAAAAAATAAGATTTTATCTCATTTTATTTTTTTTATTTTATTTGCATATTTTTGCCACGGTGACATAACAGCATACTCTAACACGTCACTGTGACCAGACATATAAGCACAATACAAATACGATATACATATAAGAATTAGTGAGACATCTATGTATAAATAATAAATTGATAATAAATTTTTGAAATCATATTTGTATAGTGGTGACATAATGGGTAGGATGGTTTTTGCCAATTTTATGGAGGAACCGTTTCATCAATGAAATCATATAAATTGGCTAACTCTGGTAGGAAACGATCGACTTAAAGTAACAAATATCCAAGTCTGACCAGCAGCATTTAAGATTATGTGCTGACGGGATTGAACCCGGTGACCTCTCGGTGCTTAATATCAACGCAACCACCGAGCCACGCTGCTGGCTTTTATGTATCTAATGGTTTTACCACAAACAAATAAATAAACAGACAGAATTTGGCTATTATAAATATACATACATAAGTATACATATGTATACAATATAGGTATATAATAATATAGTTATGTATATATTATATATACCTTACTATTGTCATTGCTCGCGTTGTACCCAATATGTGGTCCTTTGGCCGGATTAGAGATATAGTCGGGATCTCTCAAACCTTTTTACCACCCCTATGCAACTCACAGGTTTTTGTAACAGTTATAACAATTACTTTTTTCACTCCCATCTCATATAAACATATTCTAAATAATGAAAACCCTATCTATATACATATTTATGTACGTATGTACATACATAAATGTTATACATTCATTTATATAGTCTTTGGTTTTAATATTTGTGAGAATTTCATTCCGTATAATAAACATAAATTACTTCCCAGATATGGTGGTCGCCGTTTCACGGCCACACTCCTAAATAAATATAAAACATTTTAATTAATTACATGTTTGTATATGAAATGTGAAAATGAAAGCCAACGTTTTGTTTGTTAAATTTTTGACCTGTAAAATTTCTGGCATTTAGGCAAGAGCTGTGATAAAATATATACAAATATATTACAAGTGGTTTTCTTGTACATGCTTCCTTTGCTCTGGAGCCTAGCCAAATATGCCTACTTTTAAACTAAAGTATCCACAAAAGCGCCATCATTCCTCGGTGGGCATAAAAATACGAACCCATTAAAAATATTGTACTTTAATTTCTTTATATCAATATATGTAATTATTTAAAAAAAATCATTTCATTAAGGAGACATGAGCAAATAAAAATCATTTTTTTAAATACGTATGTAGGTATCAAATTTGTAAATGAAATCTACTGTTATAGTATTTGACCTCACAAGTGTGAACACTCGCATAAAAACGCCTACAAAGAGTATTCACTTCACAAACCACATACAAATTTCCCCCGACGAATCATACACTGCAATGTGCCAACGTGTAAAGATCACGTTTGCGATCAATAACTTTTGATTCGACCGAAGCATGGGATTTTTAAGGCTGCCATGGTACCCCAGCTCTCCCCTTACCCCTCACCCCTTTTCCATAAATCATTTAGGCGTGTGCGCCCGCTGCCGCATATTTGATGGGGTAGAAGGGCTTCCTTCGCGTGTTTTATGTCCCTTTTTAAATTGCAATATGAATGCGTTAACACACGATGACCAGCCGCATGGTGGGCTAACCCTTATGAATATGCATGTGTGTATATATTTTATTTTTTCGACAGGCAATATCGGCCCGTGATAAATTATTATCGCCAACGGGAATAATCAATTTAGACGCTGGAAACCCGGCCTTTACAGTCAAACTTGTGCAAAAAAGAGATTTTTTCCCAATCGGACCAAAAAGTCTCATATCGCTATCAACGCTGCGATACCGAAGCCTCCTCCGGTCGACAGGTTAATTTATAGCGTTAAACTTGCGGCTAACTTTCGCGAGCGTTTATACCGTTATCGCCCGGTATATATCTGCTCGTAGCTCGCAATAAAATCTGTGGAAGATGGGTTTTTAAGCGCGGTGCGATATCCTTTCCGTTTCCGCTTTTTTGTGCCTTTTTTGGTAGTGGGAGATAATGGCGCCTTATCTGGGCGAGTGCGACACAACCTGGTCTCTCGGCTCGTTACTGGCCAAGACAAATATCCGCCTCTCGTTCTCCTTTTGGTCCATCCCTGAAATCAGGTCAGCGCTTCCAGTTTTCTTATCGTGCAACCAGTCTTTGGACATAATATGTGGCCCAATCTGAGAGAATGGGACGTGGCCTGGGAGGATATTATCCTACGGCAAAACTACCGCTAGGTACTTAGCCTGCGCTTGCAGAACACTTCAATTTTGCATAATACAAACGCCAAAACCGGCTGCCGTAAAAATGATTTAAATAACACACCTCCTGCTGTCCGAATTCTCTGTATAAAATGGTTGTTTAAAAATGAATCGAAATTTTACACTGCATATGGTCAAAATGTGTAAAATGAAACATGCGAAAGAACGTATGAAAGGTAATCTAATGAGAGACATTTTAGGTAAAAATCAAGGCTATAGGTCGGAGTCGGAGAGTGACTGACTGACTTTACAATCAGTATTGTTACTTCGAGTAGATCATTCATAGAAAGCCATTTATTTTAACAATTTAATAATCAAAAAAAGAAAAATGGGGGTGTCTTGCAGCGAACCTAGCCACGTGCCTAGTCTGCTGCACTTTTGAGCCAACCTGTATATAACAATGACATTTTTCCATGGTCTTTCCATGCTGTTTTTTTTAATCTTCTAAATTCCCTGAATAAGTTTTCATAACAAATGTTATCAATAAAAAGTTATAAAAAACAACTTGAAAATATACAATAAGATTACTTCAAAAAATTACATAAAACGGATAGAATTTGTGGATGAAATGTAATAGTTTGATAGGTTTGAAGATAATATTTGCTATAAAATATACAAGTTAAATGTACGTTTGTACGAGTATTTTGACAGTGAAAATATTTCAGACAATAAGCGCCAAGGTAAATAAACAAACCATATATAATAATTACTCCCACGATAATTTATTTGAGAAACGCTTTTTAATCTAATTGTAATATTTGAAAAACGTACGTTAATGTTAGTGTATACACACATAAATATCTTATTTTTCACGTAATACATATGTACATAATATAAACGTAGGCAAAAATTCCCTTTTAGAAATACCCAACTCATTTTTCCGAAATAAAGATTGACGTTATTATGTATTCCTTATTATAATTTATGTACATATTATATTTTAAAATAAATATGTACGTACACATATCCTTGAAGTATATCATTGATTGTAAAGGTAATTTCATTTTTTATATAATAAGTAATCCTCGTAGCCTTTGATTAGAATTTTCTTTCATATATTAGAGAGTCTATCTATATATTACAATCTATATATTACGAGTTTCTAAATTAACTTGCTTTTGAGATATTCCAATATATCGAAAATGAGTACTCGCGGGATACGCTCGCAAAATCAGATTCGTACTGTTAATCAATTCTATGGGTATTATCATGGGAGATTTGGATACGCCGACCAATCTATTATAGACATATTACATTACCAGTAAGGTGATTATTAGCCAACGGTCTATAAAATTGTTAATTAATGACAGCAATAACAAACAAAAGTACCAAAAAGATTATTCGCATATGAACATACATATAATATTTATTTTATTTTAACTGTATGTATTTATTTGGTCACAGTTCGATTCCCACTAATAGCTGTTGGGCAGATCTTGGTTTTTGACTCCAGGTGAATCGTTTTCTATCAGAATTTTTCAATTTTTACAAGGCTATTATTAGTTTGCATTTTCTGATTTTCTTGTAAATTTCAAGTTATTCAGCGCCTTGAGGTAAGTCAATTTTTATAATAAACATTCTGCAAAAATTTCTCCATAGATGATGTTTGTATGAACTTGCATCGTATAAAACGTTTGTATTATTGTATTGTACGTATCTGTATTAGTACACTCGTCTCTTTGGAGCGATCTGTGAAGGTAAGTGTACATGTTCGATTGAAATAAAAAAATATATATCATGAACTATTCTTGTATATTTTTAAACCATTCTTGTATGTAATATTGTTAAAGTATGTATCTAGAAGTTATTCATAGCTTATCTCCAACGGTACTTTATATATTTTTAAATAATTTAAAAATTCAATAGCTCGATATATCTGTATGTGCGTATATTCCATGGTGGCGTTTACAAACAAGTATCTCAATCTTCGTACGCGTTTGAGATTCGCGAAGAGCTACGTCTGGACAGTGTTACTACATGGATGTGAAACGTGGACTCTGAAGACCAGGATGATCAGCCGCATCGAAGCTTTTGAGATGTGGGTCTACAGACGTATTCTGAAGATCACTTGGACCAAATATATCTCTCTCTATCATGTCCTCGGCATGATTGGGAGAGGCAGAGAACTTGTTTCTGTCATCAAGCGAAGAAAGATGAAGTACCTCAGACACATGAAACGGGGTCCAAAATACGAATTTCTCCGTTTGATAACCATGGGGAAAATAGAAGGAAAAAATGGACTGCCAGGAAAAAGTTATCTTGGCTTCGAAACATGCGCATGTGGACCGATTTGAGCGCCGAAGAGTTGTTCCGAGCCGTTGAAAACCGATACGGATATTTTCAAATAATCGACGAGGTGGTCGCCAACGTCTGGATGCGGACGTTGTTATTGTTATTCCATATTATAATATCCTAAAAAGTATCGCATTCATCAATGACTAATAATTTTGTATGTCTGCAAGTATGAGACTAAAGCAGCTGCGAAATGTTCTCAAAACTTAAACGCAAATGGTTTGCTTAATAATTCAAGAAAGATCCGAAAAAATACAATATTATTTTTCTTTTCGGCTGGCGACATGAAAAAAATGTGAGTTTTCCCATGTTGCAAAAAAATAAAACAGCGACGTTTTCCCTTTGTCGCGGAAGATGTTCAATAAGAAAATTGTGTACATTACGGTCTCGCCTCATCCGGAATTTTCACAAAAGTACACAACTATACGTTTGCCGATACGACGAGCTTTTATTGAGTGAACTGCCTTAATTCAATAATCCAACAGCATCTACAATGTGAACGAGGCTTTCTTTTGTTTCACCGAACTTTTCCCTTTCCCCCTGCTTTCTTTTTTTTCACATCGTGAGACCGATTCTCGTATATTTTTTTCTTTCATCTCCGCTCGCGCACACTCGGTCTCCCTAAAGCTGTCGCAGTTAAGCTTTCTTTCCGTTAGCGCTTTGAGCTTTTAAAGAAAAGTCACATAGCTCACGATCGTTACAAATTTAGAACAATTGAAGTAAAACAACGCAGAACGTACGCTTGGAACCTATTATATGTAGATGAACATATACAAAAGTCTAGTTCATGAGATGTGTATGCGTCATACTCGGTCACTGAGGCAAACTATCTTGTTTTAATTGCATTTGTACAACATAGGGTAAATGCTAATATAGACCAACGTCATAGTTTGACAAACACACAACGGACTAATTCACAACTATTCAATTTAACCCTCCCTCACCGAAGTGGGGTATGCAAGTGCCACAATTTTTACGTTTTTCGTAATAACTATGTGGTTTTCAACGCTATACACCCTATATTTCTTGTATTCCTAGAATGAACTACAAGAACTTTATTTTAATAGATTTTGTATGATTTAAAAAAGGGGTACATCGTAAAAAATACATTTATAAATTTCTACGTTCCAAAGTACGATTTTAAGGCGGTAGCGATAAGTCATGTTTTTGACTGTTCACTTGCATATTCTTGTTGATCGACGAATCAATGCGAGAGAAAGATACAGCTATATTTTCTTGAGCTACTGTTTTCTTCGCTTTTGGCGCGTGGCTGTTGAGTCATGCAGTCGCCTGTTGGCCTTACTTATGTGGGTTTAAATAGTCAAAAACATGCTAGTGCACTAAAACTTTTTATGTTGATGTATAAAATGATTAATAAGATATATATTGAACCCATTTGTATTGATAAAAGCTGTATTTTGATTAAAAAATACTGGGGTCTTACTCGACCCCGGTTCGGGACACTTGTTTGATCTCGACGATCCGTCCTTCAAAGGTTAAATATCCCTACATGTGAATTTATGTATGTGGAAGATTTTAATAGCGTAAGCATCCACATAATGTATCCAAACACAATTATTAAATTTATTGATTTTGTCTAGTTTTTAAAATAACAATTCAAAATGCAATATAATTTTATATATTTATATGTATGTACGTACATATTTTAAGACGATGTCCTTTGCATATCCAATAAGAAAAAGTATTTTAACTACCCAAATTTCCAAATAGTTGGGTTCAAAGTTGTATTTACATAAGATTTATATATGTAAATATGTTACGATGTATCTGAACTGTTGGGGATTGCTCAGGCGGGTGTAAAAAATCCATAGAATGCTGTTAATGGCCACTTCTTTTATCTTTTGTATGTTACTTATTATTTTTATCTTTCTATATTTACCATTATGATTCATATTGTTATGATGCAATGACATCTAGAATTTTATTATATTGATGCTATTATTCTTATGTAATACTTACTTGCTTATGTATTAAAATGGGTTTTATCTGTAATAAGTAAATAAATTAATAAAATTTATATTTAATTCATTAAAAATTCATTTTGTTATTAATATTATTGCTGTTTGTAATAAACACATATATACTTGCATGTGTATGTACGTATGTTTCTTGACAACAATAAGACCAAAGTGATTCAGCGTAAATGAACAAACACGTAATTGTATAAGATTCGCAGAGATCAAATAACAATGTTTCAAAATTGATATTGTTGTTAAACTCGAAATTAATATTATATTCGAACCGGCAATATTTGCTTTGTCAAAGTTTCGGGTGAACATCTGTTCGGATCCGAGAAAATGTACTTCTCACATCTAGATAACGCCGAAAATCGCTACAAAATTTTCACCCTTACGCTTTCGCCCCAGCCCATTTCGATCCCCCCACCACCCCATTCTGATACGAAAAAGTTATGTCCTTCAAAAATACTTTGCCTCAAATAAAAGGTATCCTCCTAAGTGATAAGCATCGTAGAATAACAGGGGATTCTGCAAAGAATTCGGAACACTCGGCGAACGGGGCGATGCTATGGTGAAAGAGGTTAAGGGGTATGTGGGTGGTGTGGGGGAGGGATGAGAAGAAGGAAAACCATTTTTTGATGAGTTGGAAAAGTACTGGAGAGGACATGGAAGGACGCCATGGTGAAAGCTTGCTCCGATAGGGGGTTTGGCCGGCTCTTTTCGATAGCTATAAATAGAAATATTTTTTGGGTTTCATCCTCGATATTTAACGATTACATTCAAGGAAATATATTGGATGGGTTGAGAGAACAAATCTCATTTGATCTTTTCCTAAAAAAACGAGAACGGAAAATAAACGTTCAACGATACTTTATTTCATGCTCCAAAAAATAACACATCACAGGCATTCTTGTACTTGATCCTTTTTTCAAAATGTAAAACCACCTAAATTTTTTCTACGTCTTTCATGTCCATATGAAATATAAGCAATAACATATTTCATTGTGATTCATTTAATAAACCCATAAAATAATCTATCAAAATCTTTCCCAAATCGTATATTAGATACGTAGAAGCTTTAATAATGCGTATATGCATTTGACAAGTCATATCTATGTACATGTATGTACATACATATGTACATACTCAAATGCTGCTTAACTCGAATGACCTCATCCCCAACATCTTTCACTCACTGGAGTAGCAATTGAGGATATCCTTTGCCCGGTCAAACTCTTCGCAAGCTGCTCGTGTAAGTTCCTTCTAACACTTCAGCCTTTTCATCTTTTCGATAACGTATGTATGTACATATGTACATATGTATATATGTATGTATATAGCTCGGTTGGTTAGCCTTGTACGATCCATACTACCAAGTTTCTATTTAATTATGTTGGAACACAGTTTGAAAATCACTGGACCTGTCTTCTTTTTATCGAAGACGTCTTTCCAAATGATACGTTGTTTAAGTAACCGACTGACTTAAGTTTTCTTTAGACAAGTTTTTCTCTATAAATAAAAGAGAAAAAAAGTTTAAAGAAAAACCTCGCAACTCTTCTACTAACGTCAACACTAACTTTGGCATTGACATAATCAATTTACGACAGAACCATAATCTGATTGGCGTTAATTTAAAGTTTCTAAAACTATTCCGAGCAAAGCTGATTTATTGTGTTGATATACAAATGGATTTTAATATCCAGAGTGCTCCAACAATTCAGGTGATTCTGCGAAGACTAATTTCTCCTAATTGCCCAAAGCTCCTTCCTTACACGCGATAATCCTCGCATCCGAATGCGAAATTATCATCCTCACACAATACACATTAAGAATTAATATACAGAGAACACGAACAATGAAAGTATTAACTTACCTAATTCTAAAAGAAGGACCATTATCACCAAAATCCACCCTGAAGATATCGAATATCGCACACTTCTATTGATGAGACACATGTTGATTGTTTATACCCGATACCGTGGCGACGTCAAAGATTACACTAGAACATCGGAATCATTAAGCCAATTAGGATGACAGATGACCTATTAAGTGACGCAGACGTCACAGGATAATCCGACGTGTCAGATGCAAACTTAAACTTCATGACATTTCACGAGGTCGAATTAGTTACGTATCGTTACACTTAAGAGCACTGTAGAAAATTCACTCGCCGCGACACCGCGATTTTGGTTAATTTTTTCGCTTGAACATTTCTGATTTTTGCAAAACTTTTCAATGTACAAAGATGGAGTATATGTTGAAGTATTTTTGAGTATTTTTAAAGTTACGTATTTTGCGGGGGGTTGACGTGAAAACACAAAGGGATGCGCGTTGTTGTGGGCGTGCCTCGTTCGCGGATCGAGTACAACCGCCCCATACAGAGGACGCAAAGCGACTGTCCTACGGAAGATTTGCTCTGAGAAATAGACACAGCTTCCAAAAATTAGTACATGCGCAATGAACTTATGGATGTACATGTTTAATATACATGCATACATATACGAATATGTATGCATGTGTTATGACAATATACACGTAATGGGACTGCGTGTAATGTTATACGTTGTGAAATGCGTAAGAAGTAAACGAATGTTGTAAAATTTAACGCGCGAAATTAAGACGCTTTTAACGAGCGATTCAGCGTATTCATGCAATACATTTATTTTATATGTACATCCTTATCTTATTTATGATTGTATAATTAAAACGTACATATTAAAAAAAACATCATAATACAGCTTAAAATCTGACATTTGGTTTATATGAGAATAATTACGTATATATATTATATAATGTCGCATCTGATTTGTTTATTATTTAATTTTTAAATAATGTAAAACAGTATTATTACATTGTTATTAGTAGAGGTAGGATAGTCACAGTGCTATCCATTGTTCGGCAAACCTTTAACAATGCATTTGCAACCTTTGAACAATACACGGCCCCCTCAGGCTCCGGTGACTAGTTATTAGTATTTAAACCAGCAGAATAGATTAGTGGTTAGCATATAATGCTTTGAACAGAGTGGTCACGGGTTCAAATCCCACTGGTTTCTGCTGGCCAGACCTTGGATTTGTGAATCCAGGTCGATCGTTTCCTATCAGAGTTTGCCAATTCATCTGATTTTCTTTGAAACGGTTCCAACAAATTGGCAACCTTACCTATTATCCCATTATCTTTGCAAAATCTCAGCGTTTTCAGCAATCTCGAATTTCGATGAATTGTATATGTATGATGTTGCAAATTTACAAATTTTACCATAAATGTCTCTGTGGATATTAATTAATATGTATTTATGTACTTTATATAATACTAATTATATTTGTATCAAATGCAAAATGTTTGTGGCCAGGAAGGCACATTGGGGTTACCTGTTAGACTTTCCTGGTATAAATTAAAGATAAAATAAAATAATAAAAAAATATGCGAAGTAATATTCAATATATCTTTTGATTTAAAAATTTTCATATCTTCAATCAAGTTCGTTTATGAATAATTATATGAACAATGAATAATGATTCATTTATATAACTTGGTTTAATATTTAATTATATACATAATATAAATTAAAGATTATCTAAAGTCGACGATCTAAAGCGGATTGTATTTAGGTAATCTGTGTTTATACCTGAAGGGTATAGACATTTTGTTGTAATCACCGAAACTCACACTAACACACAAGTGTGTTAGAATGGTTAATAGTAATTCTGTCATAGAATCTCCAAATTTTTTGGATTTTTTAACGTGTTTATTACGATTATAGATGTATTATGAGCATTTATAAGAATTGTAGATAGGTTTATGATCTATTTTTACTTATTACTTACCTACCTCCTTTACGTTTCACATGGCTTTCGTGTCAGTGGTCATTTTTTATATCTCTTATTCCTATTATGCTGTACATTAACATTAGAATAATATAATACTATGATTACTAACAAAACTAAATTAAAATTGTAAAATTGAAAATGATTGGTAGATAAGTAGCCATTAAAATAGATATAAGATGTTTTATGAACATACTTAAGTAATAATGAAAAGCATATAAAAATCAAATATTATTTTACATATGTATTGTAAAACGTAAAATGAAATTAATTAATGTAAAAGTTTTTCGAACGATCTATGTAAATACATACATATATTGAGGTATGAGATATCGCTTAACTCCGGAGGTCAAACACACGCTATGCGTATTAAACGCGCAGTAAATATTAATTTGAAGGCAAAGCGGTTTGCGAAAAATGTTTCAAAATAATGTTTCGAGCCTCTGTAAGTTGTTGGATAGACATCCATCAAAATATGAAATTTGTTGAAGGTTAACTTGGCGATTACTTTGGTCGGAAAAGTTGCGCATAGTTATGCGAGAGCGAGAGACGTTTCGCTACAAAGAAAGTTAGCGAACGGCAATCCGGGCTCGGTACGACGCCAAACCGTAACATAAATTACATTATTATATACGCGGGTATGCCGATAAAGGTACCACGTACATTTTCAAATTAATAGATATAAATTTCGCGAATTGATAATATCTTAAATAAACCATAAATACTTTGCGACTGGCAAAAGGCTGCTGTTAAAGCGAGGGATGACTTCGGAAATTTATGCAAATAATAAAAGTCCCGAGGCATTAAACTGTCCACCGTGCTTACCCTGTCACAGTATTTAATATAATTTTAAATTTATGCCCCGTTTCTACTCTCCTCTGCGGAAGTAGAGAGGCATTTTCGCAACGAACGGTCGCAGATATTCCTAATAAAAATAAATATAAAAATAAACCACACGTGTGTAATCTATCCGATCTCTTGATTAAGATAAAAACATTTTCAATATATGTCATGCCAAAATGGTATGAAACTGTAATGTATACTTTATTAATTATTCTATAAATATACTAAGAAGAAATGTTTGTTTATCCAGAAAAACAAATTATGATGCTTAAAATAAAAGAGATGCTTGGAAATACAATAACAAATCTAATATATAATTTCGAAAGAGACTTTACATATATGTAACCTTCATTCGTTGGTTCGTAGACGACACATTCGATTTACTTTTTTTTTTGATTCATAAGCGCCGATTCCATTTTTTTCGATTCAAAGGAATCAAAGTCCCCGGGGGCGAAGACGCCGAGGGCGTAGGTACTGGAGACGAAGGCACCGGGGGTGAAGGCGGGGGGGGCGAAGGCGCTGGGGGGGGTCGCCGGATTCTAGTATACATATAATTTCGAAAGAGACTTAGTATATATGTTTGTTTGTTCGTGACAGTCAATTTAATAAAAAAAAACAATTTAAATAATTTAATGTTTACTATTAGATGTCATGTTTAAGCGGTTTATATTACGAATACCGAGCGAAGCCGGGTAAAACCACTAGTATAAAATATCTCATAATATTTACAATTTGGAGCACTTCCCGTGCTTCTAATTTACTAATTAATTCATCCATGTACATATTTAAAAACCAAGTATCAATAGATTGATATTTATTATTAACCACTGGTTTATTAATGCTATTCAATGCTTTACTTTTGTTTTTCCATTGTTTTTATTAATCTTTAGAAATTTTTTAAGTGTCAATTGTAAATTACTACATGTTAGCGTCAATGTTACATACGTTGTAATTAAACGAACATTGTGGTCACGGGTTCGAGTCCCAGTGGTTGCTGCTGGCCAGACCTTGGTTCATGATCCCAGGACGATCACTTCCTATCAGACATTGCCAATTTATCTGGTTTTCATTGAAACGGTTCCAACAAATTGGCAACCTTCACCCATTTCTCGCAATTTTCGAGTTTTCAGCAAATTGAATTTCGCTGAATCGTATAAAAATACTACGATTTATGTATATTTCAAAAAATGCTCCGAAAATATAAGTTTATTAAAAATTTATAATGCTCTGCTAAAATTAATCTAAAAATTGTATATCAATGTTTGTAATTGGCCAGGAAGGCGCATTGGGGTTTACCTGTTAGGCATTCCTGCTTTATACATACATAAAATGCAGGGTTTTTTTACGAGGTTTTTATAAGCTATTTTGCGAGGTTTGGCCCTCAATAGAGATTTCAATTGTGTCGATAGTAAAGTATTACCGCGAAATATTATTAGTATAGTCGATAGTGAAATATTACCTTTACATTATTAAAAATTCAAAAATTGTGGATTCGGTGACAGTTAACCCTTTGCCATTAGCCTGTAGCCTTATATGTTTGACTTTCCATCCCCCCTCCATTTTGACAGATTTTACTTGTTTAAACGCCCATAATTTTATCATTTTCACACTATATCTGATTCTGGTGCAACATCCATTCAGGCTAAAAAAAAAATAGAACTGATCTATGCGTCCAAAATTATTCATGTACCAATTCACCACTTTTGCGAATATAATTAGCACTGCTATAAAGCACATACATACATATATGTATATAATACACGGGAATATAATAATATATAATTTTTATTTATATTCGAGACATTAATATTTAATAGTATTATTATTATTTTTGAGCCAAAGTGCGTCTGATTAATAACATAATCCGATCATTATTAATAATAACAAGACTTAACAAGTATGTACTTCAAGCCTGTATCTTAAAATGTTTTATATCAAATTCAGTACTTTGATTTCATGGCATGGGTTGAATCCTCTAGCGGCTAAGCTTAAGCAGGGTTTATACATACGGATATGTATACATATTCGTATAAAATATCTAAAAAAAATATACACCACCTTTTTTTTTTCAAAAAAAAACTTACAAAACCTACATTGTATAGGCAAGGGCAGAAAACTCGTTTCCTTACGAAAATGTATACATACATTTATATGGGGCGAAGAAAATAGGTAGGGAGGGGGCGTGTGTGTGTGCCACTTTGACGACGGCCTGAATGTAAAATAACCAAAAAGTTTTCCAGTCACTTTGGGCGTAACTCAGTGGGAAATTGTTCCCCTGATGGCGATTTTCCCTCGGTCTTGTGATTCATCGAACGATGAAACGCTAAAAGTGGATAAGAAGAAATACACCGCAGAGCCGCGGTGGGACGGGAATGCGGGGGGGGGGTTCAGAGTGTGAGGTTGAATTGGACTTACCAAGGCTGACCTTTAAAAAATCTAAATAAAATAAAAATCATTCTCAGCAAAAGAAATTTAAAGAAAATAAAAAACCACGGTACTATTTTTTGTTTTTTAAGCAGAATATGAAGCAGATTTTTTTCCGAGCAATGCGATGTAAAAACTTCATACGTACATATTTACATAAATTAGCATTTTTTAAAATCTATATATATATAAAATTGAATGTTTGTCTGTCTGTTTATCTCGTATAGGCTCATAAACCACTTAACTGATTATGAAGGAACTTTCGAAATTTGTTGTATACATGTCTGGAAATATTACTGAGAGAAAAAAACGGGAAATAACCTCTTAATAATAGTATTCGTAATTACGATTTTACAGACGTGAAAGTTTGAAGCGCCATTGTGTAGTCAAGGAAATGTGTTCGTTGGTAACCACGTTACCAGTTGGCTTATGACGACACGGCTTTGAAGACATGTCAGTTGAGCTCCAACCATCTCTTGAAACGGGAACGGGAATATAAATTGCATGCGTTATTGTGACATTGCAAGGCATGCCGGGTTCAGCTAGTATATTATACAATGACTGCATACATACATATATTAAATATGTGTGACTTATTAGTGCTTTTCCGGGGTCACTATTTCATAAAATAAAAATAGTAATACGTATAAATTATCAGTGATCGATTCTGAGTTCACGTTTAGCCAGCAGCTTTGCTTGTTGTTTGCATTAATGCTAACCACCGAGAAGTTGCCGTGTTCATTCCCGTGGGTTGACGCCTATTGAAAATAATTTATTCAGAGTTTTTCTGCAGTACTGCTGGTCAAACTTGGATATTTGTGGCTGCAAGTCGATCGTTTCCTATCAGAATTTTCCAATTTATCTATATTCATTGTTGAAACGATACCTCTTCAGATTAAAATAGCCCATCCCACCCACTATTTCAGCATTATTTAATTATGTCTTCAAAATTTACAATCTATAAAATTATACATATATGTACAAGTTTAATACCACGGGTGTCGCATCCCAAAAATGGCATTATGGGAAAATATAAAATTGCCACCTTTCTCAAGTATTAAATTAAAAATAATAATAAAATAAATGAAAAATGATTTTTGATCATCTATTATTACTACGTACATATGTATGTATAATAGATAAATTAAAAAGTACTTTTTGCATATTGAAAAGAATATACATATGTATATGTAGGTACACATTTGAATTACATACTTTAAAATATTATTCGCATTAAAAGACATATGTCGTCAAATTATCAACTTCATCAGTCTGAAAGCATTTTTTTTATGGTTTATTGGCTTCTGATGCTAGAGTAAGTAGAAATAAAAGAATATCCAAACATAAATGTACACAAAATCTATTTTAATTTTTTTTACATAAAGTTTTATAAAAATTTTACATTTCGATATAACCGGTATTATATTTATTAATGGTATTTTTCGTACTGCTATTATATACACAAAAAAATAGATAAAATTGAAGTCGAACTGAAAAGTCTTCTCAAACATGGTGTACTTTTCAATATATGAAATTTGGAACCATTATGTACATATTATACCTCTACATATGTAGGTACATGCATAAGTTAATTGAAATATGAATACAATGTATATGATACTGTCGAAGTGAATTTTCAGTTATACATTATATATGTATATATCAAATGGCGTTTTCATTGGCCATTCATATTCGAATACATTTCAACTAGTAAATTATATCTCTACAAGCGCAAATACACGTTCAATAATGCGTTAATATTTGCTGGATATCACGAAGGTAATGGGTACGGAATTACGATAAATCCAAGAATGTGTTCAAAGCAAAAATGTGACTTTTCAACACAATTTACTAGTCGAGTGACGTTTTCACGAAAACCTAACTTCTCCATCTTACCTGGTACCAACTTTTTATTGAACTGTATTTGCAGTGGGAATATATTTTGACCAGTTGAAATGTAATTCACAATATGAATTAACTTATGTAGGTTAGACGAAATATGTTCAAATTAGTCAATATATATTACAACTGAAAGTACCAAAGCGAAGCCGGGTAAAACAACTAGTATATACATACAAGTGGTATAATAAATAAAAAAGTTCAAAAACCTATTTAAGATTCTTATATACTATGTTCATAATACATTATTTGTATGAAAATTATCTTTAATGAATGTAATTCGCCATATGAATCAACTAACGTGGGTTAGACGGAAAATCTTCCAACTAGTCAAAATATGTTACAACTGGAAGATACACTTCAACTGTAACATATACATATACTGCAAACGTACTTACATAAATAATCAAATTAGAAATGTTCTTATATTTTTTTGATTTTAAATGCTTTTTATTATTACAAAATTATGTTCACAATACATCTTATATCTATATTAATAGCTACTGATGTACTGATCATTTTCTATTTTACAATTTAATTTAATTTGGTTAGTAATCATAGTATTATATTATTCTAATTTTAATGTACAGAATAATAGGAAAAAAAGCTCAAAAACCTATTTAAAATAAATATTCTTATATAAATTTAGCAATATCTATCAATTTTTGCAATGGTTATCCAAATAACCCCATTATACTCGTACATTGAACCAGAAGCAATTAATTTGGCAATTGACACTTAACTCGATGGTATGTAATTATGCTAGTGACTGACACCCAGTTTGACAATAATTGGACACTACTGTAGTCCTACACGAGTGAGCGGACTGTTTACGATTACACCCACACGAAAGCTACGTTTACGTATATGTATGTATTATATATTAGGACCTGAACGCCAAATTTGTAAAGATATCGAATTTTTTTTATTTTTTTTTTATTACTTTTAACTTACAGTAATTCGATACGGTTTGGTGAAAAGTATCGCGGCGTGAGTGGGAAGAGGGAGAGCACGTGTTGCCGTTAAGTATGATCGAGTAAGGCGCGAACGACGATATAGTTTTGCGGAGAACTGCAAAATGATCGGACACGTACCCAGACAATGATTGATGATGTCATAAAAGAAACGAAGCCTACGAAATATGGGGGTTTGGTCGTGGAAAGTACATACGCGAAATCTTAAAATTCATTCGACGTACATACATATGTCGATGTAAAAGAAAATCCATATAAAATATTTGATTTATATTATTTTGATTAAATTCTGTTGCGTATGGGGTGGGTTTAGGATTTAAATGAAAGGTCAAAGTCGCTTCACAGCAATTATTATACAACTCAGCAGGAGGTCCACACGAGATCACCGCTCACTCCAGAATACTTTTTTACTGTTTATTTTTATTAAATGGGTGGTTTAGTGCGGAAGACGAAACCTGAATGTTGGTCGTTCCGATTGTGGTACTTTGGTGTGAATTCGTCTCAAAGTGGACAATCAAATCGTGAATTTGCACCCTTGGACGATTAAATACAAGAGGTGGGAATTTTACGTAGAGCCTTTGAAGGTGTCAAATTGTGAAGATCGGGAAGTTTAAAACTGAAAATTCACCATAGCACTTGTTAAAGTCAGTATAGTTACATAGTGTTGCGTAGGGATGGGTTCAGGATCCAAGTGAAAGCTCAAAGTCGCTTCACAGCATCTAATCAACGATTCGGGAGATCCTTACGTAGCTACCGCTCACTCCAGAATACTTGATATACCGGGTGTACCTCCTTATAAAGGACAATTTGCTCAACATAGCATCCCTGATCCTTTGGCGTGTCTATTGTGTAGGCACGTAGGTCTGTTAAAAAACCAGCGTATCCTTTGTTCGGGCACTTACTATGTCCTGTTAGCCTAATCCGGGGTTTCTATTGTGTACCCACGAATGCACTTAAAAAGTGGATACTCTCTCTCACGTTACAATAGAAAAGCGTTAATGCCAACCACCAAAAGGTTCTGGGTTGACTTCGATTGAAAATAATTTATTTAAGTTTCCACGTTACAATACCATTTGAATGTATTAATTTTCTAGAGATTGTTCTGCTGAAAAATTGGCAGGCGAGTCTCAAACATTTTATATGTCGAAGCGATTTCTCAAAAACCCAACAGCTTGTTTTATAAATCTTTTGTTAACACAAAACATTGATTTTATTTTGATTTTTAAATATTATTACTAAATTATGTTCACAATACATATTATATCTATTTTAACAGCTATTGATCTACTGATCATTTTCTATTTTACAATTTTAATTTAATTGTTAGTAATCATAGTATTATATTATTCTAATGTTAATGTGAATATTATCATCGCCATTCTTTCTTCACAAAACCATATATTCAGTACAACGGTCAAAAGAATGCAATAAGGTCAGGAGAGCTGAATATGAAATGTCTGAATAATTTTTCACACTTCATTCCAGCTCACTGACTTGCAATTGTAAGTTCCTTTAGCTTTTATGTTATTAACAATAAAAGTTTTGCCAAATAAAATAAAAAGTTCAATATGCTGTGATATAATTTGAAAACAAAACAGGATTGAAAGTCGCATTTAACCGAATTGTGGACTTACATAAGTATCATATTATTTATTTCAATACACGAGTATACTAATACATTCCACGAGTATAAAAATACAGATACAATACGATCAACACAATCAGTACAAGCATTTATATAATGCGAATTCATACAAAAATAATCCACAGTGACAACTATGGAGAAGTTTTTGCAGAATTTTATTATAAAAATTGGCAAACCTCAAGACGCTGACCAACTTAAATTTTGCAAGACAGATTGAAAAGGAGAATCCAATTTACAGGAACCGTTTCAACGAAAATCAGAAAAATTGGTAAACTCTCATAGGAAGCGATTTACTTGGAGTCACAGATATCCAAATCTGACCAACAGCAATATAGATATTACTTGGAATAATTTATTTTCAATCGACGTCAACTCACGGGATCGAACCCTGCAACCTTTCGGTGGTTAGAAATAATGCAACCACAAAACTATGCTGCTGACTAAATATACTATGTGTATAACCTAGTAAGGTTTTAATTTCATAAAGCTTGTTAATATATTTTCATATGTATTTTAAATACCATTATTTTAACACAAGGCGTTGACTATATGCCGAAACAATATTGAACGTGTCAAGAATAGGGCGGGTGAATGTGGAAGAACCGAACCCGTCAATCAATCAGAATAGATCGGGACAGTGTTATCTTATAAATTGATGTTCAGAAACCAATCATTTTATTTCGGGATTAAGGTCCGAGAATTCCGTGTGAGTTTCTGGTTATTTTTCTACCCGGATGGACACAGGACGCGAATCACGTCCCGCGTGCCTTTCGAGCCAACTTTTTCACGTCGGACAGACGGACAGACACCGAGAGCTATCGGTGGGTGGATGGGTGGGTGGGTGGGTGGGTGGACGGGAGGATGCTCTAGCTTACGGAGAAGAATTCCGGTGATCGATAGGGGACCGATGGAAAAGTGACGTTTGACAGGAGGCGGGTATAGCCAACCATCGGCTGGCGACACTCCAAATAACTGTCACCCGGCAAATTAAGCTACAGCGAAACTATTGTATTACATATATAGAAAAAAAATCAAATAGAACGTTACGTAATTTATTTTTACCGAGTGATTCACGGATCTTGATATAGGGGAGGTTTTATAAGTATACATATGTACATACATATTGTGTATAGGTGAGTGTAGAAGTAAACGGTTATCCTACGATACGCATTTAAAAGTGGAATATGATATGTTATACATATTGTTTATGTGTATTTATTTGCAGATGATACCGCTTGCTTCACAAGTAGCAGAAAACCATACACTTTTCGTAAAATCTTGAATTTGCAATTAAAACAATGACGCAACACTTCACTAAGTGTAAAATTCAAATTAATCAAACCAAAAGAGAAGCGATATTTTTTAGTGTTAGAAAGCATAAGCCAAGTTCAAATCTAAAAATCCCCCCTGGAGAATGTCTGAAATGGCAATCAGTAATAAAATATTTAGGAGTAACGTTCGATAAAAGAATGAGATGGCCACCTCACATTGAGACTATATATTGAGACTATATATTCTATATGTTTATTCAGGTATAAACACAGATTATCTAAACACAATCTGCTTTAGATCGTTGACTTTAGAGAATCTTTAATTAAAATTATGTGTTAGATGTATTATGAGCATTTATAAGAATTTTAAATAGGTTTTTGAGCTATTTTTTCTATTATGCTGTACATTAGATGCTGTACATAGAATAATATAATACTATAAATACTAACAAAATTAAATCAAAATTTTAAAATAGAAATTGATAAGTAGATCAGCTATTAAAATAGATTGGATATTAAAATAGATATAAGATGTATTGTAAACATAATTTAGTAATAATAAAAAGCATTTAAAAATCAAAATCAAATCCTACGATACGCACTTAAAAGTTGAACATGATGTCCACATATTGTTTAAATATCTATAACATCATCTTGAAATTTTATAAATTATTTGGAGAGTATTCAGAATTTTAAAATCTAAATTTCGACTGAAATCAAAACATTGATTCAATTTCCTTAATGTTTATCACTGCTGGTAAGATTTAGGTGATTCTCAAAAATCTAATTTGACTGTTTCGTATTAAAATTTTCAGGTTTAATTTAACAATAATTATTCAATACCAAATTGGCACCATCAAAAATTGAATTCACATAAGTACATACATATGTATCTATTATACCATAATCCGTTTTCACTTTTCAACAGGAAACTACAGGCGATACAAAGTCTTTATACGACTTCTAGCAGTTGATTCCTTGATTTATTTTCCTTCGAACACATGACCGACGACATATTTCTTTTAATTTTTTTTATTTTATAACTTAATATGCCCACATCCATGCGATGATATTTCATCGGGTATAACACTAGTGTAATATAATATGTAAATTTACGAAATTAAAATTAATGTCGGTAAAATAATGTTAAAAGATGCTTATAATTTCCAAAGAAACAGTTTGAAAATAAAAAGAACTTTGCCAAATTTAATTTAAAATAAATCGATCAAGGTACAACGAGTGAGTTTTCATCATAAATTCTTGAATCTTTCTTTATAAAACATTTAACTTTGTTTTATCAATGTCGAGTATGGAAATTGATTACTCATTATTATTCAACATTGAATTTTACAAACTAATTCGAAGTTTATACAAAAAAAAATAAATATTAAAAACTTCTATGGATGTAAGGCTTCACAACTTTTTCATACACTTATATTAAAAAGCGTCGAGATTTAATATATGCATCATAATATTCAAAAGCAAAACGTTTCAAGGTAGAAGGCGAACAGTAGTTTTGCCTCGAGTTTAGCAAAATTTGTGCCTGTCTAGTTTAAAGTAATTGCATCCAATACTTCGGCGCATATTCCAAGTTAAGCTGAACATAAAAGCATAGTGCATTAAACATCAAAGTTTTCCTGTAAATTGTATCTCATTATATACGTATGACGCTTGCAAGTTTTCCCGATGCGCTTCCACTGAGAACTTTTACAGAATCAATCACGTTTGATCAGCGCGCACATGTTTCGAGAAACATTTTTATTTTTGCGGCCACTTTGATATAGCTTAACCCAATACGTACAAAAGGGAACGTATAAATATACGATGATATAAATCAGATAATATAAACACATATAAAATATTATTTCGAACACAAATCCTTTTTAAAGCAACAACGTTGCTCGTTCGTCTCTCCCGCAAATCCGATACAAAGCGTCGATGCCGTTGAAAGAGTGAGGGGGTTGGATAAAGCAAAAGAAGAAGAAAAAAAGAAAGCAAAGCTCCGGCAATAAAATAAATCCCGCCGAAACATATTTAACGTGGCGTAAAGGTGGCTGTAAAGCTGCCTTTGCTCGAAGACCAATATCTTATTTAACTGCAGATAAACCCTGCACCCTGATGGCATTTTACATTCTTTGAGAACGGACAATGCGCTTGAAGGGGAGAGACTATCTGGAAAATTCGGGGAAATACCCGGAAAATTTCAAATAACATCGGAGAGTCTCAAACTGAACCAACATACTCCTAAGAAATTACTTCCATAGTCAAGACAAGTAAACATTTTCATAAAAAAAATTCCAAATAACTTGATTAAGATTCAAATTGAATTTTAATTTTAAAAAATTCAAATGTCGTGTTTATATCTTTCCGATGCCGAAATAATATATTTGATGTATATGTATGTACGATGAAAATATGAAAAGAGACCGAACTAAAAGAAATCAAAACAAAAATAACCAATAAATTCAAGCGTATTGGAAATGCTTTATCGTATTTATTGCCATACAATAATAAAATTCCGAATCACTCTCGTAAGATTGAAATATAACTAATATCATTTATTTAATATTAAAGTTAATGTATAAAAACGAATGTTTTTTTTTTGAGCTATGCAAATGTACAATATCCCATAAAGAAACACAATTTTATATACATGTAGCCGGGGTAAAGCTCCAGGGCCCGGACTACGCGAGGGGCCCCGTGTCGGAAATCGTACCTGTTATATCATATTTTCTTATTCAATTATTTTAAAAAATTACAACCAATATATAGGTATTTTTCTAATAGTTCAGATAGATTTTTCGCGTGTTAAAAATATAAATATCAGATTTTATTTTTTAATAATAAAATACATACAATGTATATGAACCAGCCGCAACTGAAAAACATCCCTGCGAGGCCCAAAATGGAAGAGAGAAGATCAAAATTCCACTTATACATCACATTCAATTTTGAAAATAATGATGAGCGCAGGCTACCAGACAAATAGGTTAAAATAGTATCCGATAACCTACATCTACTGAGGTGAAAAATATCACACTCAAGCTCAGCAACAACGATTTCATCGTGAAGTCGGATAGGAGCCATTCGACAAATAACTGTGCGGGCAGGAGGTACAACCACCAAATGATGATGTCTACCACGCACATATTATAATTACTAGGGACATAAAGTGCCAAATGTTTCAACAATGACGGGCATGACGTATTACCAATAATCATTATTGGTAATACGACATACATATGTACATAGCTAACATTGAAATAAGCTGTCTCCGACATGAAACTAGAAAAGTTCAATCATAACGAACTCATTAAAAATTACATCGAAATCTTGTCTCAGATCGGAGCAATGACAGATAGCTATCCAAAAACGTTTTCTATCACCCCTTCACAAATCAATTAAACAGTTAATTTTTTTAAAAGATTTTTATAAGTTTTATAAGATTTTTGTGAAATTCATGTCGTTAAAAAATTAGGATCTGATTTTCTGCCACTGCCACTTCTATTCTTCGGGTCGCTATGATATCTTACGGACAAACGGGGGTTAGCTAACATTGATTAGCTGACATGAAGATAGAGAAGATTAATCATTAAAATTTATATCGGAATCAGGTGTTAGGTCGGAGCGATGACAGTTATATATCCATAGGCTTAATCTATCCACCCCTTTGCAACTCATTAAAACAGTAGTAAAGATACTTTTTTACTCTCAGATCAAAAAAACCTTTTATAAGAAGCTTTTATACTTTCTCATATTTTTTTTTTAATTCACTTATTTACTCTTATTTCATATAAACTTAATATTACAAGCTTATATACTTTCTCATATACGTTTCTAATTCACCAATAGATTTTTTTAAACTAGCCGTATGTGTGTACATATTCATAAAGGAAGATAATATAAAAAGTTTACACAGAATGGACAAAATTTATAAATTCTATTCATAATCATATTTTATAGAATTGTGCGTACAATTCGTTCAAGGTTGTTGCTTAATTTTAACTTCGACTGTGGAGTGCTTAATTTCGTTACGTGAAAGTTGAATAGTCGAGCGCTCACATTCAACCTTGAATATTTAAGCTAATTTGGAAGATAAACAAATGAAAAAAATACATGAGAAATATACATAGACGTTTAAAATATTCGTATGATAAATTACAATAAATGTATTCGTGAACGTAGAATAATTTTCCATTTGTTTGAGCACGTTTGTTAGCGTCCGCCGAAACGCTTATCCGTCTCATCCGCGAATCCGAAGAGAGAGAACGGAAAGGGGATGGACGATGAGAGACGGAATAGAACGGAAGGGGGAGGAGTTTTTTTTCGTTTCATTTATTCAATTTTATTCTATTGCGCCGCAAACGGAAGATTTCGGCCAAAGAATAAAGTTAAATTGGATTCAATTTAATTTAACGCACAAATTGAGTTTGTATACCGAAATTCGTTGTATAAAGGAAATAAATCAGAACTCAATATTGCAGAACAAACAGGTTCTTTCTTTCGGACGAAGGGGATGGTGGGTGTAGGGGGGGAGGGGGGGCAGAGAGAGAAGGCTCGCATCAAAAGACCGGCAAAACGGTTATGTTTACTCGCGAGTCCTGCAAATCGGTTAAACTGAACCGGTTAAATCACCCGAGTAATTTTCTTTAGTTAAAATTTATATCTGTGTGTGTGTGTGTGCTATAGATGTTTATGCAAATTCTAGCTCGACAGATTTCCAGACGATCCAGCGTCTGCTTTTTAGAATTGACACTCAAAGATGATTTCCAATTTGTTTTGAGTGGCGATTGAAATTTTAATTGGAAACTGTTCTTCGTTTATTATTGTACTCGTCCTGCTTGCCAATGCAGCACTTTCATACCTATTTTAAAATCATCTTCGTGAAATAATTCAATTTATATTATATATACAGGGTGTCCGGTAGGTCGATACAAAGCCTTGAAGGGTTGATAGCTTACATAATTTCCAACATTTTCAGCCACACATACCTCAGTCCAAAGTCTTACGGTTTTTTTTTAATTTCATTTTTAAAGATTTTTAGTAAAAACACCAAAATCTCACAGTTAATAGCTAATACTGCCCAAGTTAAAAGAGGTATGTTAGTCAGTTATTATTTTTTTTGTATTTCTAATGTTTATTCAATCAAATAAAAACAAATACAACCATCTGTGTGACCAGAAAAAAATAGTAGAAGGACCATAAGTTTTCAAAAATTTGTCAATTAGGAAAAATCCGATATTTTTTTTGCATATAAAAATATAACAAAAATTATTTTTAGAGGTAAAACCTTTATAAAAACATGGCTGTTTATTGTACTTTCTATTATGATATCACTCATTCAGATGTCTTGCCAATTATCAGAATTAAGGTGTAAAACCTAATCGAGGAAGCGCGCCGAACAGAGGCCGTCATTCACAAGCGACTTTAATGTTATCGTCTAATATCAAATAAAACAAAAATTTTGATAAAATTATTTATTGTTTATTTTTAAATGCCGAGTATATATTCACGAGAGTATACAACACTAATATTCCATTTATTATTTTTTTTTAATATTTATACTTGTTAAATATTATATATTAAAATCATTACTGATACATATAGCCAGCAGTATGGCTTAATGTTAGCGTGTATGTTTACCACCAAGTGATCAGTGGGTTCGATACGCTATACTACTAGTTAGATTTGGGGGTATCTGTGACTCCAAATTGATCGTTTCTTATCATATTTTGCCAATTTTATCTGATTATTGTTGAAACGGTTCCTCAAAATTGGCAAAAAATCATTTTTCCTGTTGTCACAAATCGTCTGTATTTATTTTGTGTATAATTTGTAAAAATTATGTACAAAATCTAAATCCATGGATGTCTCAATGAATTCATTCTGAAATTTATTAATTAATTAATTGTTATTTCGTGTTCTTCAGCTTCTGGAAATACAGTGATTTATGTAATAATAAAATGTTGCAATGTTTGTAATTAATTGTCCAGGAAGGCGTATTGGGGTATTAGGGTCAAGCCTTCCTGGTATATATCTATGTAAAATAAAATAAAAATATACTGATTTGCATCCAGTATCGATCTGTGACCACATTTAAATTTTTTGTATGATATGTTTGTATGTATATTTTGGGCATTTTTAATAAAAATCAAATAATTTGAATGCTATATTATTGAACATATTAGTGAATGAAATTGCTTAATTTAAGGTTCAAAACCACGAAGAATTTCATGTTACATACTATTTTTGCGGAAATATAAAAACCAAAATCGCTTTTTGCAAAGATTGATTTATTTTGCATTTTATTTGTAGACTGATTTATTTGCATTTTATTTATAGACTGACATTTGATTTATTTTGCATTTTATTTTATTTTGCATTTTATTTATTTTGCATTAGAACGATTGGCCAAATGGACACTTGGTCAAACAGTCAAAATATGTATGTAGATATGTAGATGTACATCAAAACAGTAATACGCATACAATCTTATAATATTCGTATGGAATATATCTTAAAACTAAGTTTCCCATTGATATAATACGTACTTTGTATAAACCAAGAACCTTTGTAGTATAGAAGATACGAATCGTGTGGGTGACCCATACGAAGATTATTATCTTTTGAATAATTTAGTGATAAAATATACCTATAATACACACATCGAGATATCCCTGAACCACTTTTCAGTATATAAACGAGTGTGGCCGTGTTCGATCGGATTTCGACTTTCACATGCTATAAAAGGATCGACGAGATAATAGGGATCAAATATTTAATACTCTTAGTGTAATAATTCAAAGGGCTGGAAGAGCGTTTCCCTAGCAAGAGTCGGAGTGGCGCGGCATTGAAAAGGTTGTTTGTTTGAATCCATAATACGGTAATGCCGTACAAAGTTTACCCGATGGAAAATGAACACGGACAGAGGCCACAAACCCCATCAGCATCCGAATAACGATCTCGGCGCAGATTATTCAAATTGGCCCCGAAGATAAATAGGACCCGGGTCCTGACGACCCATTCGTCGCTGCACACAATCAACGAAATTCCCGATATACATTTTTTTTGTGTAAAGTCGCATCAAATATTAAGATTTTCATTCCAAATCTCCCCCTCAGTCTAGCGTAAACGTTTGCCCTTTTACAATCAGTATAGTATTGAGGCATCAGTATAATCAACGGAATAATATTAAATACTGTGTAAACCACATTATATTATCTTATACATACACACATATTTATTATTAATTTAACATATTTATTATTAATACACACATTTATTATTAATACACATATTTATTATTAATACACACATATTTATTATTATTAAATTATTCGTCGTGGATAGCGAGTGAATTTTAAACCCCTCAGTAGCGTAACTATTTATGTAAATAGAATATTAATAAATAAAATGTAACTAATTTTATTTTATTTTTATTCTAAATTTTTTAATTTATTCCAGGAATCCTAACATAATGTTGGATGAAAGTCTCTCCAAAACGCTTCCACCAGTCTCTATTTTGCGCAAATCTCATCCATATCACCCGACACATTTTTCTAATATTACTTCTACCCTTTTGCTTATTTCTTATTCTCTCAGGTACCATTCTAGCACTTCTTTTGTCCACCTTTGGTTCATTCTTCTAGCTACGTGACTGTGCACTGCCATTTTTACATACCTCTTATTCAATCTTTTGTTTTATATATCTTCTCGTTATGCCGATCATACAGCGTTTTATATTTATTTTATTATTTTATTTTATCTTTAATTTATACCAGGAAGGCCTAACAGGTAACCCCAATGCGCCTTCCTGGCCACAAACATTGTGCATTTGATACAAATATAATGAGTATTATGCAAAGTACATAAATACATATCAATTAATATTCACAGAGACATCTATGTATGGTCAAATTTGTAAATTTGCAACATTTTAAACAATTCCGTAAAATTAAGTAAATACATATCAATTAACATCCACAAAGACAGTTATGGTCAAATTTGTACATTTGCAGCATTTTATACAATTCAGCAAAATTCGAGATTGCTGAAAACTCGAGATTTTGCAAAAAAACGGGTAAGGTTGCCAATTTTTTGGAATTGTTTCAATGAAAATCAGATAAATTGGCAGATTCTGATTCGACCCGGAGTGACAACTCCAAGGTCTGACCAGCAGAAACAGTGGGATTTGAACCCGTGACCACTCTTTTCAAAGCATTATATATAGGCTAACCAATATTCTATTGGTTTAATTATTCTAATGGAAATAACATCAGAAATATTTTGACATGTGCAATTAACTTCATGAATTATACAGTAAATTGAATTTTTATTTCAAAGCCAATAAAGATGCTGTATTTATATATGTAGGTATCATCTCAATATATTGTATACAATTATATAAATCGGGTGTATAAAATTAGCATATATATTTCTTGTATAAGTCTAGAATCTCGTCGTCATATCTTGTTATTACGACACGTATCCCCTGTACTTCGTAGAATTATTTTTTATTCAATTCGATTTTCCAAGAATTTAAAGTGTACGTACGTAAGAACTATTTTAGAGAGCGTAAACATGTTCTATTTACGCCTATTGTTACGAAATCTAGAATATTCTCTTCAATTCTCCAATATATTATATAACCTTTCCAATATTTAACATTAAGCTAAGCATACGCATATTGACATGTTTAATATAACTTATGGTCAATTTTTTAACTCTTTACATCATATTGTTTTTTCTTAGAATGTTATTAATGTCCTTTTTCTATGATGTCCTTTACTATTTTTTACGTATCTATATTACTATTTTGTTTTTGTACTGTCAAATTTTATTTGTGTCATATTTATATTTTATTTTGTTATACATATGTATATTAAAATGGGTTCTTACCTGTAAGTAAGTAAATAAATAAACATATCAAATTGCGTATGCATACAATATAAAATAAGTGAATATTTATACTCATATATTTCATATTGTATGAATACTCGGAGGATTTATATTTTATGTACGCTATTTTTATTAAAATAAATAAGTTGGTTTATAAAAGAAAAACTTTAATTTCACTTTTAATTTGAAGGTAATCAATCTTTTTTGAATGAGAGCTAATTTTGCTCTCAAATAAACAAACAAAATAATTATTGGAAGGTAAACAATGTTCTGATTAAAAACGTATAGCATAGACGTTATTTTAAGAGTACAAAAAAAACTAATAAAAACGGGCTTCCTGCAAAAATTGATTAATTAATATAAACCTCTCAAGTAAACGTATTTTTATAAGGCATATATAATATTATTTCAAACCAACTAACACGATAATATATAGCATACATATTTTCGATACAAATTTTTATTCGTTCCCCAACAATATCATAATATAAGCGCGAACGTAATCTAATCCACGAGTTTACTTTACACACTGATAAATTGTTATTTACTGAATTTTAATATTTAATCAATAGGCTAACCTGGTTTACCTTCGTAACTGTAGTAACTTTAGACATCTAACTAACTAACTATCCAAAGCCTTCAATATTATAAATATACACGTTGTATGTACATACATATAATACTTAATTGACATAATAATAACATATTCGCATACCGAATGTTTCAAACCTATACACAAACCTTAATATACATAGCATAATTAATGCAAATTAGTTCAAAAATAGCGATCTTTAATCCCCACGGCCGAGGAGACACTGCATTTTCCCATTGTCTCGTTCGGTATCTCCAATCTTCTCGGAAGTAATATGAAGTTAAGTAAATCTTAGCTTTGCCCGAAGTTATTCCAGCATAGATGCTCGCTGCCATGAATCTTAAGTTCTCCTACATACCTTTTAAATTTCCCTGCGACTTCTATCCGAGTCTTGGCACTCGAATCTATCTTTTTATTGACAGTATCAACATACATATAAAATGTGTGGCTTTTAAGTCTTAACTACTTTTTGCCACACTTCTTTCGTAATTGATACTTGACGATCCTTTTACATTGTCCGGGGAAAAGTGATGACTCTCGAGTACTTCAAAACACACACGCGTACCCAATCGCCCTCTTTGACTTTAAAATGGCCTGCCTGATTTTTTCCCGTCGAGAGTTTTCGGACACAGGAGACTTTTCCGAAATGGAAAAAGGACACTCGCCACCATCGAGCACGCCGTTCACGTTGTACGGAATTTAAATAAAGCCCCTTCGACCTAGGGCCTATCAATATCTTTCCATCCACTTTACAAACTCAAACATCAAAGATAAAGAAGGAGCTGAGTGAATTTACCCCGCGCATTTCATTTAAAGTTAATAAAATTAGAGATACTTCTCGCAGTAGGTACCGATTTTCATCCTTGATTTTAGGGACACGCGGAAACTTTGCAACAAAAAGTCAAACATTATCTTTATATTGTATTGTCTCAAGAGGATTTCTACGTCTTTCCTCCTCTCCACGGTAATAATTGTATTTTTTTTTATTTTCATACCTACATATATATATATATATATATATATATATATATATATATATATATATATATATATATATATATATATATATATATATATATATATATATATATATATATATATCAGTGGCGTGCGGTCCATGGATGCGGTGGATGCGGCGCATCCCCTATAACTTTAAAAAGCCAAGAGTATTTTTAATAAATATTTGAATTTCGCTTCGATGTATTCTTAGTGATGTACGTGATTATGATGTAGTATATGATATATATTTCACATATCACGTGTTTTTTGTTACATGATGCATTATATAGGATCTTTTGATAATTTTTATTAAGGATTCGCATAGGCCGCATTCGCATAGGCCGGCCACAGGCGAGTGACGCTGGCGAGTAGACGCGCGCGCGACTGAAGTGCGCGCGCGTCATGGATTCGGAGTTCGGACCGATCCCATTTGCGCATGCGCACTATGAGGCTGTCATATTCGCGCGGACGCGTTGACACTTGTTTAACCTCTACGGTGGATTCGGTTTCTCTGTTTGCTTATCTATTGAGTTTCACTTGGAAGCCGCTGTTGATCGATATTTCCGCACGCTACGCCCCAAGTTATTTATCAAAAAGCTAGCCGATTCATTTCTTTAGACGAAGTTAATCATTTATACTGTAAGTTGGTTATTTTTTACTTTTGAATTAAGTTTTCATTTTAATTAGTTTCGTCTAACTTTATTTTTAGTTTACTGTTCCACTACTTACGAGTTTTCATTATTGCCTTTAATATGGATATCGAAAATAACAATGAGAGTGGACTTGTCGTCGAGATCAATAATAATTGCAATTGTTTAATTGAAAATGTGCTGAAAAGAAGATTTGCTTCTCTCCCATTTAATGAAAAGGAGATTATTGTTAAGAGCCCCAAACCCACACCAATATTAAATATTCAGTCTAAAACAAAAACATTTAAAAGGTATTTTAACACAGAAACATACGAAAAAATTTCATGGATTTGTGGATGTGCTCACTTAACGAAATTATTCTGTTGGCCATGTATTTTATTTTCTCAAGAAGTGAATGTCTGGAGTAAATTTGGATTTTCTGACCTAAACAATTTAAGTAAATCGCGCAAGAGACATGAATGTTCTCAAGCTCACATATGTTCTGCTGCTCAATTTAAAAAATTTGGAAAGGGACCTCGTATAGAAAATTTTTTAAGTGCTCAATTTAAAGCAAATATTGAAATGCACAACAAAGAAGTTACTGCAAATAGATACATTTTGTCGAAATTAATAAGCGCGATCTATTTTTTAGCAAAACAAGAACAACCTTTACGAGGACATTTTGAGCACCAGGAATCGGAAAATAGAGGGAATTATATTGAATTGCTGTATCTGTTGAGTGAATCAGACATAAAATTGAAAACTCATTTAGATAACTCTACGGTGTTTACTGGACTATCGAACCATATACAAAATGACTTGGTATCCGCAATATCAAAAGTCTTGCTAGATGAGATTAAAACTGAAATACGTGCACCAAAATTTGTTTCCATAATTGTGGACGAATCTACAGATATCAGTCGCAAAGCTCAGCTATCTACTATTTTTAGATATGTAGATGAAAATAATGAAATTCAGGAGAGATTTGTTGGATTTGTCGATGTTAGTCCCAATAGAACAGCTAATGCTCTTTTTCAGCACATACGTGAGACCTTGGAAGAATTTGGTTGTTTGGACAAATTAATTGCACAAACGTACGATGGAGCGGCTGTAATGTCCGGGGAGCATAATGGAGTGCAACGAAAAATTCGAGATATTTGTCCTAATTCTTTATTTGTCCATTGTTACGCTCACAGATTGAATTTAGTTTTGTCGCAATCTGTTAAACATATATCCGGATGCAAACGTTTTTTCAGCCGTATGTTGTCATTTTCAACTTTTTTTTGTAAGTCTTCAAGAAGAATTTCCCTTCTCGATTGTCAAATAAAAAAACGATTTCCCACTGCTGCCCCTACACGATGGAACTACAATAGCAAAATTTTAAATATGATATTAGAATATCAAACAGAATTAATGGAAATATTTAATCAAATAATTAATGACGAAGACGAATGGGATACTGATGCTGTCATAAATGCTGAAGTCCTTCATCGTTATTTAAAAGAGTTTGAATTCAATTTCAATTTGCATTTATTTTCTGCAATATTTAATTCGGCAGATTTTTTATTTGAAATTTTACAAAAAAAAACCTTTGACATATCGTATTGCGTAAGTGAAATTAAAAAATTTGTAAAATATTTAGATAACAAAAAAGACGATTTTGATTCATTGTGGAACAAAGTAATAACTAAAAATTTTAATAGAAAAAGAAAATATGCTGAATGTGAAGAAGATGTGAAAACAACGTATAAACTTCACTATTCTGAAATTTTAGAAACTCTTTCAGTAAATACAACCAATCGATTTCGAGATATCGAAAATTTAAAATTTCTCGAATTTTTTAACGTCAAAAAATTTAAAGAATATGAAAATAATTTTCCAGATTTCCTATTTAAATCACTCCACCTAACTTATGGAAAATACTTTGATTTTATGAAATTAAAAAGCGAATTAATTTACATGTACTCAACGCAAGATTTTCATTTGAAATCTATAAATGACGTAAAGGAATTAATTGTGAAAGATGATCTAATAGACGTTTTGGAACAAGTATTTAGTTTAATACAATTAATTTGTACGATACCTTCCACGAGCGCATCGGCTGAACGATCATTTTCGACTATGAAAAGAATTAAAACGTTCACCAGAAGTAGTCAAAGTGAAGAAAGACTCTCTGGTCTTGCTTTAATTGCAATCGAAAAGAAAATAATGTCAAATTTAAAAAACAATAAAAAATTCTATGATGCGGTTATCGATGAATTTTGTAAAAAGGAACGAAGAATAAAATAAAATTTTAAAAAATAAATTGGTCGGTTTTTTTTTTCAAACAAGGGACAGCATCCCTTGTTTGAAAAGTCACCGCCCGCCACTGATATATATATATATATATATATATATATATATATATATATATATATATATATATAAATATATATATATATATATATATATATATATATATATATATATATATATATATATATATATATCTTTTCAGCAAATGCATCCAGAACCAAGCTATACCAGAAGGATGGAATAACGCAACTATCATTTTAATACACAAAAAAGGCGACAAAAGCGATATCAAGAACTACCGACCCATTAGTCTACTTTCAGCGGTCTACAAGCTCTTCACGAAGGTTATTACAGAAAGGCTGAACAATATCCTCGACGAGAACCAACCTATAGAGCAGGCAGGGTTTAGGGCAAATTTCAGCACAATGGACCACCTCCAAGTAGTTGGCGAACTAATCGAGCGCGCCAACGAATATCAACGGCCACTGTGCCTAGGTTTCGTCGATTATGAGAAAGCCTTCGATACAGTTAGTCATAATGCAGTACTTAACGCTCTAAAAACACAGGGAGTACCGGAACCCTATGTGGGACTGTTAGCTACAATATATAAGAATGCCACAGCTTCAGTTAAAATTTTTTCAGGTACAGATAGATTTAGCATAGGAAAAGGAGTAAGACAAGGAGATACAATCTCGCCCAAGTTATTCAATGCGGTGCTTGAGGGAGTTTTCAGGAAATTGGATTGGGATACAGCCGGAGTAAGCATCAATGGTCGCTTTTTGAGTCACCTTCGGTTCGCAGACGATATAGTTTTAGTAGCTCGTGATTCAGCTGACCTACTTATCAGACTAACACAGCTGGACAGGGAAAGTAGAAAAGTAGGATTAAAAATTAACGTAGATAAGACTAAACTAATGTTCAATAGTTATTGCATGCCTGATAGCATCCCCTTAGATGATAAACCAGTAGAAGTAGTAAATAATTATTTATATTTAGGTCAAATAATTGACATGTCTGGTAGTAAAAATGAAGAGATAAAGAGACGTATGAAATTGGGGTGGAGTGCATTTGGACGGATGAATGCTGTTTTTAAATCAAAAATGCCACTCTGCCTGAAGAAAAGGATCTTTGATCAATGCGTTTTGCCAGTGATGACGTATGGATGTGAAACTTGGACACTGAACGCCAAGATGCAAAATAAAATCCAATGCACTCAAAGAAGTATGGAACGCTGTATGCTTGGCATAACGAGGAAAGACAGGAAGCGGAACACGTGGGTGAGAAATATGACAAGGGTAGTGGACATAGTGGATAGAGTGAAGAGATTGAAATGGCAATGGGCGGGTCACGTAGCTAGGAGGATGGACGAAAGGTGGACAAAAGAAGTGCTTGAATGGTACCCGAGAGAAGGCAAAAGAGTAAAAGGAAGACCGCAAGGAAGATGGGTGAACGAAATTAGGAAAATGTGCGGAATGAGATGGATGAGTGTTGCGCAAAACAGAGACGAGTGGAAGCGTGTTGGAGAGGCCTTCATCCAGCAGTGGATGGCGAATGGCTGTAAATGATGATGATGATGATGATATATATATATATATATATATATATATATATATATATATATATATATATATATATATATATATATATATGTATATATATATATATATATATATATATATATATATATATATATATATATATATATATATATATATATATATATATATATATATATATATATATATATATATAATTAATTTTATTATTATACTCGGAATTATCTTCGACCAAAGTTTTTACTTTGTTATCATCGAAACTTTTGAATGAAAAAGAAAATTTAATTCAAAACAACGTTGAATAAAAAAGATAATATAACGATACCATTTGTTTAAAAGCTTAAATACAATTTTAATCAATGTTTTAAAAAGCATAATGGAGTTAGGTAAATAATTATTATCTCCCTCAGAAAAACGATGACCCGACAAAGCCGCGCAAGACAATTTACATTGCCACGGCGACAAATCCATGCACAACAGAATGAATATTGAATGAACATTAAATGCTATTTAATCTCGATTTTTTTTCCAAAACGCCATTTAATTTATCTAATTATTTTAAATTTTGTTAAAAATGTGAAACCCAATTAAATCACAGACACATGGAGAAGTACATGGTACATTTTTTTATATAGTTTTGCACGGCGCGGTCACAAAACCGCGTGGGTCAAAATCGCGAGGACAAAATCGCACAACGCATATTATAAACAAAAAAATAAATATAAAAAGTGTAACTAAATTCAAAAGTACACTTTCAAAATAAATAAAGGATTTTCATTTTATCGTTACTGTGTTTTATCGGATTTTTCTTAGACATGAGACCTGTCCCGCACTATTTTGGTCCCGCGCTAATTTGGTTTGCGCGTTTTCGTCCAAGCCATTTAATCCCTGCGATTTTGTACCGCGTGGTTTTGTCGGGACACCAATTTTGCACATGTAAAAAAAGCTATCACGACTGATCTATGCAATGGTGTCCAACCCAAAAATTACCCCAAATCCCAAATTGAATTGACATAACGGTGATTTCTATGAAGAGGAAACTTGTCGAAAAATAATAAAAATAAAATATCTCTTATATATATTTTAAGTTCACTCAAAGTGTTATTTTTGTTCGTATTCTATTTTAAATGTTTTTTTATTTAAAATTTATATTGAGCGAATATTGACGGATTGGGGAAACTTTGATTATGTCATTGTGGCATTAGTTTTTTTATCTATAAATAAATATAAATATGATCAAAGATAAGAGTAAACGATTTCAAATCAAATTTTATCAAGTATACATTGTATGTGTACCTATGTATGTACATACATATGTGTATTTAAATAAATTGTTTTATAAACAAAAGCAACAATTGATTGCAATGCAAAATAAGTACATCATTATAAAGTTACATTTGAATTCCATGTATGTATTCAAAATGAAAATCGAACATTTTCATTTCTATTCAGACACACACATACACACATGAGCTATACAAAAAACAAGCGATTTTCAGGATTTTCAAACAATTTCACTGATCACACACATTGCCATTATGATTTTTTTATTTTGTTATTCCATATTGTCGATTTAATTAATTGAAAATTGTATATAGAGGAGCAGGCTGGAGTGAGCTACAGGATGGACCGACAGTGTCAACACTGAGAGTCTCTCTCGCTCTCTTTGTCCGGCAAACGTCCGTACAAACTGTTTGTGTTATGTTATTGTAGCGTAAGCCTCAGCAGCCCCATGGAAGACAAAGACAAATATTATGACTCAATTTAATGGAAAATTCGTCGAGGATAACTCTCGCTAGTGCCTACCTCTCGAGCCATGTTAACGATATTGACCGACCGACGAAAGGATACGGCTAGAGAGCGCCCTTATTAAACCGTCGTTAATTTTAATACAGCCTCCGAACCTCCTCCTAGCCACCCCCTGCAGGATAAGGGTTCGATGGATACACACGACCCTTTCAAATTTCCACCTTGCAATCTTATTTCGGCGGACCAATTTAAAACCTATTAATTTTTTATGTTTTAATTAAGGGGTGATTCGAAATTTGAAATGTACACATACACGTGTTACAATATACATATATACGTATAATCAGGGTAATATATTAGTTATAAAAATCTAAATATATATTAAAATAATTAGAAAAAACATGAATCAAATTGGCATTTTTTATTTTTATCGTTATACGTGAAATATACAACATCGTCTTGATAAACTTTCATACAAAAATTCAAACAATAAAAATCATAAATAGCACTGTTCGACAAATGACGAATTTTCTTTTGGCTCAGAGACGAAATATGACTTTTCTTATAGATCTATGCCCAGTGAACACGAATCTGGTATTAAAAAATGTTGATTGGCTTGAGATTCGGAGATATGTGTTTTTTAAATCGCGCAATTTTTCTATATCTTGGTGTTGTTCGGTCGATGTCTCAAAATCTGTCAATTTCCTGTTCAAAATGAATATTGGAATCTATTGTCGGGTATTTTATCTTTCATTTGTAGTACTTGTGGATTAATAACAAGAAAATAACATATTATGTAACTATGTACATATGTACGTCAATACTAATCTATAATAACAATATTTTATAAATCATAAAATCAACTGAAACTATAAAAAAATAAAAAAAGTATTTCCAGGTTACATATATGTATGTAATTTTTATTGACCTTAAAATATAACTTTTCGTGCCGAGGAGCAAGATTGAATTTCCAGCTCGCCACCATCAGAAAAATAGCATAAACGTACAATTTAATCTTTGCGAATAATGTCGGAACGATTTATGGTCAAATTAAAAGTAACACCATACGCCAGTACAAGAAAAACATCGAAAAAAGAAAGCGAAGGAGAAAATTCGCGGCGCGAGTAATTTTCCCAGTGGAAATTAACCACGACCAGTCTAGACGACCAAACAAGAGGGCATTATAACGGTTGCGCATCGATTTTATAAGCTATTAACCCGTAATTGCCGGGACGAAACGTCAATTTGTAAATTATTAATTAATTAATCAATATCGAGCTCAGCTACGCTTTAACATTCACGCGTTATTTAAACTCCGCTCGCTTATTGCGTTTCATGCAAATTCGACTAATTATCATTCAGAGTGGCGAAGTTTCTGCCAACATACATATGTATGTATGTATGATATAATATACAATTATGTATAGAGAACTTGCACATACACACTCGACGATATTTAATAAGAGGCTTCGCACCCTATGTTTACAGAAATCCTCAACATATTTCTCACATCTTCAATGTCAAAATATTTTATGAAATTCCATAAAATTGAAATGAAAAAGATGAATATATGTACATATATACGGGTCTACGTGACGAGACAGAATGTTAAATGACAGAAAACGCAAATATCGGAAGGCAAAGATTAAAAATCGAAAGATCTTAAGTCAAAAGATCAAAAAAAAATAGTGCATGGTAAACTGTACATACTCACATACATACTCACCTAATTTTCGCGAGCAGGATAGAACAGGAACAAGAGGAACATGCTTTTCCTCCCGTATTCTGCGCGCGCACATTAATACGGGAGGAAAAGCCTGTTCCTCTTTTTCCTGTTGTATCCTGCTCGTGAAAATTAAGTGAGTATGTACCGTTTACCATGCACCATTTTTTTTATGTTTCGACTTAAGATCTTTCGATTTTCGATCATTGCCTTCCGATATTTGCGTTTTCTGTCATTTAACATTCTGTCTCGTCACGGCGACCGGTATATACATACATATCTTTATGTGTTATATTAAAATAAATTTGGTGATTTTTTATTTATTTTTACTTACAATCTCTATATTTATTATACACAATAAATATCAAGAAGATTAAAATAATTTAAAAGGTCAAAATAAAATAATGAAATATTGTTTTAAAAAAAAATACTACTTCCAGTTTACGAATTCTAACCAAAACGTTAGCAGCTCTAATATAGCACATAAAGAATACAAATATAAATTTTCAGCATAATACGTTCAGGTTTGTGGACAGCATCCCGGCGACAACATTTTGACCTTTCTAAGAGGAAAAAATCCCACTTCCGGTTCATTAAATTTTGTAATTTTATTTTTACTTAAAATCACTATCTTTATTTTACACAATAAATATCAAGAAGTTTAAAATAATTTAAAAGGTAGTAATAAAATATTGAAAAATAATGAAATATTGTTTTAAAAAAAAATACTACTTCCGGTTTACGAATTATGACCAAAAAGTTAGAAGCTCTAAGTTAGTAGATAAAGAATAAAAATATAAATTTTCAGCTTAATACGTTCAGGGGTGTAGACAGAATCCAGGCGACAATATTTTTGACCTTTCTAAGACGAAAAAATCCTACTTCCGGTTTATTAAATTTGGTGATTGTTTTTTATTTTCATCACATTAATACAAGAATTATACTTGAATTTTTTCGTGAAGATCACACATGTTGAAGGGGTCGAAAAAAATAGTGGAAGAAAAATCGAACAAGAGTAAACTGCCACTTTCGGTTGAGGGATGCTTACCAAATTTTATACATAACTTACTATTACGCTTAAACTTCTAGATATGAAATTTAAGTTCAATAAACCAAAAGTTTTCTGAGAAAAACATAAAAAACCTTGATTCTCTAGAGTAAAAGTTCTACTTCCGGTTCAGATAAAAATATTTAAAAAATATAAAGTTATAAAGATTATTATTTCTAGTACATGTAAAAATATAGTAAAACAATATATAAAGAGATAATTGAATTCAAAAACTTAAAAAAAAGAGGACACCTATAAGGGGAGGTACCATTTCCAGTCAACTTAAAAATTTGAAAAAAATTATCGTCTTGTCGATAAGAATTTCAGTTACCGATACTAAGTTTTAGTTTGATAGGACTAACGGTGTTCAAAAAATCCCCAAAATACACAGACACGCAGACACACACACACACACACACACACACACACACACACACACACACACACACATTTTTACTAGATCATAAAAACGTGATCAGTAATCGATTCTGAATTCGAATCAGTCGAAATTTCGAGTTCGAATTTTCGCATGATTACAAAACTTCATCTATTGTTACAAGGTACATAGATAAAGTAAAAATAAAAATAACTGTTATAACTGCCCAACCACGTAATACGTGAAGTAGCCTTTAAATAACCAACTGTCATAACGTAGATATGACAGATGATTCCGGCGTCATTTTTAAGCGATATGGTTAACCTTTAAAGGACGGAGCGTCGAGATCGAACGAGTGTCCCGAACCGGGGTCGAGTAAGACCCCGGTATTTTTTAATCAAAATATAGCTTTTCTCAGTAAAAATGGGTTCAATATATATATCTTATTAATCATTTTATACATCAACATAAAAAAGTTTTAGTCCGATAGCATGTTTTTGACTATTTTTGTATTAAAAAATAACGACAAGCTTCAACACGCACACGCACATAGGTAAGGTCAATAGGTGACTGCATGACTCAATAGCCACGCGCCAAAAGCGATGAAAACAATAGCTCACGAAAATATTGCTGTCTCATTCTCTCGCATTGATTCATCGATCAACAAGAATATGCAAGCGAACAGTCAAAAACATGTGCACATCGCTACCGCCTTTAAATCATACTTTGGAACGTAGAAATGTAGGTATAAATGTATTTTTTTTACGAAGTACCCCTTTTCTAAATCATACAAAATCTATTAAAATAAATTTCTTGTACATATGTATTTCATTATAGGAATACAAGAAATATAGGGTGTATACCTTTGAAAACCACATATGTAGATATTACGAAAAACGTAAAAATTAGGGCACTTGCATACCCCACTTCGGTGAGGGAGGGTTAAAAACATTTGCCTATTATATTAATGTTAAGCCAAAATTAATGGGGGGCGCAAAGTCAAACAAACAACGGTACTGGATTTTGGCAATGGGTTAGCTGTTACCATCTACAATATTTTTGGATGCTTAAACGTGTTTATTACGATTATATTTCACCATCGATAAGCGGACCCAATTGAAATCTCTATCTGCAGCCAACCCTCGCAAAATGGCAAAGTTTCAAAGCGATATGAAGAGTGTAGGAAGTTTGTCAGACTAAATGACCAAGTGAAACCAATAAAAACGTTTTAAGAATTGAAACTAATAAAAACAATGTAAAAATGTTTCATGTTGTTTTTGATTTTTTTCAATTTTGTTAGATTGTCTATTTTTTAAAAGTGTCATAGTTAATACTTATTTTTTTAAGAGATGAATCTAAGGATACGTCTAAATAATCAAAATAATATATTCGAATTTTTTCTTCTAATTGAAGAATTCCATTCTGTATTAAAATCATCATTACATTTTTTAGATTACAATATTTACGAATTTTATTTCATTTTTTACATATATATATATACCAAAAAGGCATAATAGGAAGACCCCAATGCGCCTTATTATACAATTAATAACAAACATTGCAGCATTTTTATTACATAAATCGCTGTATTTTGAGAGGCTGGAGAACACGAAATTAACAATTAATTAATTCTTTGAGACGTCTATAGATTTATACTTGTATATAGCCAGCAGTTTGGCTTAATGGTAGCGTATATATTTAGCACCACTGCGATCGATGGTTTGACTCGTCAAACTGTTGGTTAGATTTGGGGGTTTTGTTACTCCAAAGCGATCGTTTCTCTATGAGAGTTTGCCAATTTTATCTGATCATTGTTGAAACGGTTCCTGTAAAATTCGTAATAGATCATTTCCTGCTGTCACAAAAATCTGTGTGTATAATTTGTAGAAATTATGCAGAGAAATCTGAAATCTATAGATGTCTCTATAATTTCGTGTTTATTATGTGTATAAAAATTGTAATAATGATTGTGCACAAAATCTAAAAATAATCCATATTTGTCTCTATGATTATTATTTCTGTACTTGATTAATTAATTATTACAGTATACAGAACGTACAGTATACGTTATCTGACCGTTCTCGTACACTCGTCGCATTGGAGCGATCTGTTATGATGAATGTACATTGATTGTAATAAAATATAAAAAAAAAAATAAAAAAAATATTTTTTTACATATAAATTCAGATATTTTTAACAAAGAGGGTAGGGATGAAAATCAGATAAATTTGCAAACTCCGATAAGAAACGATCGAATTGGAGTCACAAATATCCAAGTGTGACCAGCAGTTTTAAAGATTAGCACGGGATCGAACCCAGAACCTCTCGGTGCTTAACATAAACGCAACCACCGAGCCATTTTCTCAACTTGCAATGGTTGAGAACGGCTGCTGAACATCCCATGGGGTTATTTCAACCAGTTGAATTTGTACGTACGGGGGATGGTTTCGGGGGTCCTTTGACATCGACCCGGTCCTTGCAAAAACAACATAAACGGTCGTAAATTACTATCAAACCTCTTCCCCTAGAGTAGGGGCGCCTCTGCGACCATAAAGGGGACCATTTTTCACACTCAGTCAAAGTTGAAAACGTACAAAATTTCAACAGCCGTTACCCAGACTGTAATGTACACTCCGAGACCTCTCCTCGAGGCCGCATTACGCGTGTCTCTTTCGGTTTTTATACATTTATGTACGTAACTTGACTTTGATGGTCCTTGAAAAAAATATTCCTGTCGCTTAATGAGTGTCATTTTTCATCTGATGTATTTTGTGTACAGTTTTTGCCGTATTCGTCGACTAAATGTTTGCCCAAAGATTGAGTGATTTCATCCGTGAGGTGTGTGCTTAATATTTTGACTGAGCTCTCTCATAACTCTTAAGATGTTTGAGATCGTATATTTCGTTCACGTATTAAGTTCACTATACATATAAAAATAATTAAACTCCGTAAAAACGCGTCCTTACGCAATATTTTCAACTGAAAATTTCGCAAATTCACATTTACTTTGCAAATTCTAAATTAAAAAACTTATTTAATATTTTTAAAGTATAATGCGCCACAATGGTCAAAAATACGATACAAAAGAAAAGAAACAAAATAATAACTAAATAAATTAGACATAACAAAAACAAAACATATACGAGTACATACATATATACACAAACAACTAATAATAATAATTACAAATTATCAAAAACAACAAAGAAGGAAAAGTCTTATAAAAGAAAAATAAATATAAACATATGTATAGACACAGACAAAAATACATCCCTCACCGAAGTGGGGTATGCAAGTACCCCAATTTTAAGTTTTTTGTAATAACTATGTGGTTGTTAAAGCTATACACCCTATATTTCTGGTATTCCTAGAGTTAACTATTTACAAGAAATTACATAGCTATATTTTCGTAAGCTATTGTTTTCGTCGCTTTTGGCGCGTGGCTATTGAGTCATGCAGTCGCCTATTGGCTTTACCTATGTGCGTTTGCGTGTTGATGTTTGTCGTTATAGGACTAAAACATTTTTATGTTGATGTATAAAATGATTAATAATATATATATTGAACCCATTTGTATTGAGAAAAGCTGTATTTTGATAAAAAAAGATATCTTACTCGACCCCGGTTTGGGACACTCATTCGATCTCGACGCTCCGTCCATCCATCTCGACATCCCATCTACATATAAGACATCAAAGTTAACAAAATAACTGGTTTTGAATTTAGTATGAAACAAATGTATTATTATTTCATTTTATGATATTTTCACCCTTCCTATCTGAAAGTGGATGAAAGCGATATGGCCATATTGACTTGACCTACTTTTATTTATTGCATAGTGCCGTTTTAGAAAATATTTAGTTATTATTGAATAAGAGATATCAATTTTCAAACCCAAATTACACAATTGAAACGTCAAATTTATATGAAATGGAATATATAGATTAAACATAAACATGCTATCATAAACATGCATATGTATTGTATGTATATATACATAAATATGTACATTAAGAAATATTTTTATAATACTAATGTACATAGATTCTCAAAATCATTCAATATCACAAGTTGTTGTTCTCCATTTATAGAAACCTTTTATAAACACGAAGAAGCTTACTATAAAACCTATTTGTAAATTTTCGCATTATTCTCTTAATTTTATTTCGCCACATTTTGTACAAAAGACTTTTTGTAATACACAACATTTTAGGTACATATGTATGTATATTGTGCAATAAAACTTCGGGTTGAGAGGTTGTTAAATATACGTATGTATGAAGATGTAAAATGTTCATAATATTGTATTTCAAAATGAATTATTATATTATAATGTATTGCTTTTTACGGTAAACGTAAGCCATTGTAATTTTAAATATTTAAATTTATTTTTTGAACCAAAACGATGCATACTGAAATAAAATGTAATTAAATGTTATTTTATTTTTTATGTACTTTGCTTGTTAATGTACTTTTATGTTATTTATTTTTTATCCCTTTATTTAAAGATCGTTCCAAAGACTATCTAATCGGTAATAAAAATATATATGAGAGATAATGAGAACCTATAAAGCAAATTTTTTAAATATATCGATCTATGTGGGCGAACAATGAAAACGAACATTTTGAACGATTAACGTCAGGGAGAGCTTCGAGGGAGTATTTTCAAACGTGTCTTATACGATTTTTTTTCACATCGTAATGGCGGATGATATTTCCACTTATTTACATTGATGACCAAACCAAGCAAAATGGCAAAGTATGAAAACGTTCGGATAATAGCCACAAATCATATATCAATTTCTTTCCGAAACCAACCGTTGAATTTTCAATGGCCTTTACACTAGTTAACAATAAATTTGAAATTTTTCAAACTTAAAGCAATGAGTTCATCATTGATAATAAAAATACAGTTATGATTCGCATTTTTAAAGTTATACCGTAAAATGTTTATTGGTGTCGAATTTATTTACACGTGTACGCATGCACACGTATACGTATACATTTGAAAGTGTTTTTGTTGGAAATTGTTAAGTCGTGGTGTAAACACGTAAATATTTACCCGCGAATCCGCTGGTGTGAGATGGTGAAAGTCGCGCCTGCGGCACTTTCCCGAAAACTAAACAGCCTCACGCATATTTCCGCTTTTCCGACGCTTTCCCAGTCTGTAACCGGAGCGTGAGGGTGGGGGGGGGGGGGGGGCAACCGATGGGACGAAGGCTTTACTTTAATAAAAATCCTCCCAATATTTATTCAGCGTCCAAATCGATCATTTTTCCATACCAATGTGTGTTTGATGCCGCGCGCGCGAAGCGGTAAACATGCCGAATTCGAAAATTTCACCGGCGCGGAATTCGTGATTACACAAACGGAATTCGTGATTAAATTTTCGGTAAGTCGGCAGCCGCCTAGGAATTCGCAAATAATTTACTCGAATCCGTCGAAGAAATCCTTCGGAAATATTTATTTCCCCCCCCCCCCCTCCCCGCTGCCATACAACGATTGGCAAACAATCAGCGCGCCGTGAAAACACTCGACTTGTTTAACTCGAATCGGTCTATTTTTAAAATTTCGCCGTAAAATTACTCACGCACCCGCTCAAACCTCAAACATTACAATAAAGCGGTCGTAAAAACTCGAAATGGATATTTAAAGAGTGAAAACGTACATACTTTTCGACGTTCGCCATCTGCGCGGCTGCGGAAACCGTTTCGCGGTTAACTTCTGCAACACTCAACAAAAGTTTTCCGTGTAATTCTTTGACTTTCAGCTTTTCACCTACTTAAGACGGACTACGCCGTCCGGAAAAAAGCCTCGAAAAAGTGAAAATAAACGTTCTTGATCATAATTTACGGCGTACTTAAGCCTCCGCCGAATTCAACACCTGAGAGCGTGGCCGGTAACATTATGCGCATAAAATTGTCCGCTTGCACACCTTGTCTCCGTATAAATAACCGTTTATTATTAAATGCAAATTTGTCACAATAATTGTGAGTACATGTCCATTAATTCACTACAGTGTATGAGTAATGGATACAGGACTGTATAGCTGTCAACTGGCTTCTTCCTATGATGGAGCTAATTAAAACACACACAGACAGTGGGAAACTGCATCGCATTTTACTAACGAAATGGGAAACTTGTGACGTCAAACAACTGACTGGCTAGTTTCAACCCTACCATCGCGTCTCGACTCAATTTTTTGGTATACTCAATTAAAAAACTTTTCCGCCCTATAATAAATGCTTTAAAAATAAGTTCACAAACTATGCAGACATTATAAATACAAAAACGAATACACAAAAAGCACACCACAGTTTGTATCGAATTTTAAGTATGTAGATGCTGGGTAAAGTTAATTTATGTATACCTACCTCAAAATGAACATATAATATCTGTGCACTTAACTATCGATAAACGATCCATTAAGTGTGAGCCAGGGATATTTAAACCACAGCAACCAAAATTTTTTTTACATAGATATAAACCAAAAAGCCATACAGGTAAACCCCAATGCGCCGTCCTAAAATATTTTTTATTACATAAATCGCTGTGTTTCGATAATAATAATAATGTTTTTTATTACATAAATCGCTGTGTTTCGAGAGGCTGAAGAACACGAAAATTAACAATTAATTAATTAATGAATTAATCCATATGGATTTAGACATAATTACTTGTACATAACTACTAGTCTGATGAAATTTGGGTTCTTATCCGATCGTTTTCAAACTTTGCCATTGTGCTCGGTTTGGTCATCAATATATGTGGAAATCAAATGCGCCATTACGATGGTAAAAAATAATCGTAATCGACCCGTTCGAAAATACTCCATTATCGTTCTCGGTGACGTCTGTTAGTATTTATCCACACTGTTCCGATCGTTTTTTTCCCTTTTCGCCACCCTCTCGCTATGTCAGATTTTAATTTGCCTGCATTTTTCCGACAAATGGGAAGGGGAACGAGAACGAAAACGAGAACGGGAATGGGAACGGGAACGAGAACGGGAGTGGGAACGCAACGGGAACGGGTACGGGAATTGCATGCGTTGTTATGGCATTGCAACGCATGCCTTGTTCAGCTAGTACTTATAGATATATAAATAAAACAATCGAAACTATTCACTTTGCATACAATTTAATCAGTCCAAACTTACACCTACATACATACATATGTATGTATATATGTACATACATATTTTTTTATAAAATGCCTCTAATAGATAATAGTAATCCATAAAGCAATGAAAATGAATTGGATTCTTCTTCAGAGACATTTCTACTAAATGCTTATTGATTATTTACCGTACAAAGTCGTCTCAGGGTTCACTGAGCGAAAGGTATGAAGCGCCGTCATACAAACGACGCCATATATTTTCATCCACACAATTCCCATTCTGCTGCAAGTACGGTAACGATAGAAGCTGCCAAGTGGCGAAATTAAATGATATTTCAATTTCCTACCTAGACATTTCGAGTGGATGGATATTGCAAATGTGTAAACCGTTTCGAGCACACACACAGTTTTCATATTACCGAGCGTGTTTACGTTCCGATAGTGAACGTAACGTTCATACACTGGGCCGTAATTTAATTTTCGGTAAATACGTACATAGATGGCACGCGACTTACATACAAACGTACTTAATATATCCATGCTTTATTTGTATATTCACCTAACGGTTTCAACTTTACAACTTGTTTACGAAATTAAATTTCTCAAATTCAATATCCGAACAGGATAGCTCAGTACAAAGGGCACATACACAGGGCGCGCGTCGTGTATTTTACGGAATAGATTTTCGAACTTTCAAATTAAATAATCAAATAAACAAACGAGCTTACGCGAGGCGGAAGCTTTCCCATAATATTATATACATATATGTATATACTTTAGTGAAGTTGATGAAAAGAGCGCGTCAGAGCAAGCTTATTAAACGCACGCAAAATGCGATTTTCATCCACTTTGGTGTCCCCGACATCGAGTTTGATACGCGGGCTTGGAAATGAATTCTGATTTTTCCCGCCCTTCCGGCTTTATTTCCCGTTGACATAGTCGTTGTCGACACGAAATGAGTCGGCCGTGATATCGGGCAAGTCCTTTTCATTAAAGAAAAACTCATTAGTTGTCCTGCGGGAAGCCGTGGGAGGTCCTTCTGGGGCCCGTTGCGTAATCGTTTTCCCTCAGCGGCCCCACATTATCCTTGTACCTTTTGCAAACTTGAGCAAAGTCGACAAAAACCACCTTTTGCGGACAATTCACAATTTATAATCCAATATATCACACGTCAGAGTGTGTACGTTTCGATTTATTACCGAATGCTAATTAATAGTCCCAGTCGACGCCAGGAAAACTTCCTAAAACAAGTTTTATGCCCCTACACTCTGATATGCAAATTAAATATAATATGAAATCATATAACCGATTACAAACCAATCAGCAGATTATGGACCGTTTAGTCGGTATGTTTTATCATTGTTCATTTAATAATTTATTAAAAAATACTGACCCAATCAACATCCTTTTAAAAAATACTGACCCAATCAACAACTATTTATTAATTTTGTACCTATAGTAAAATACATTGATATTTCTGAGCTTCTGCAAAAATAACCGACAATTTATTGGAAATATTTGTTTTTTTAGGGTGACAAATATAATAGAATTCAAAAAAATACAATTGATGAAATATTGATCAAATCATTTGAAATATGAAACACCTACAATGAAAAATGCTTACATATTTTAGTTTTGGTATATTTTGCTAAGTCTATTTAAAATTTTGAAATTCACAATATATTTTTTGTTATTAATTCCGTCTGAATCTTATTTCAAAATAATTAAATTTTAATTAAAACATAATTCATGTTTGTAATCTTACACTTTGAGCTGTGCATCTTCGATATTTTTCTATTAATAATGTTTTCATCGAAAAAAAAATAATTTGAAAGTTTACTTTTACAATATGTTCATATGAACAATTTAAACAAAATGGTTTTTATTTTTTTAAATTAAAATCATCTGTGAAAGCAGTTGAGATAAGGCGAAGAATATATACATATGTAAGTACATTTTTTATGTATAATTTGAATTGTTATTTTAAATTGCTTTATATTAAAAATAAAAAATAGATATTAATTTTCTTTCTGTATATTATAACGAACAATCCATAAAATAAACTATAGATTATTTATTTAATTTTATTCAATGAATCAAAAACAATTGTTTTAACTCTTCCAAATCCATTCCTTCAGAAATCGTAATGAAAAATTATATTTGAATTTTTACTAAAAACATCATCATAAACACATCATCAAACAAATCCAAACTAAACGTATTCGATGTGCATTATTTATCAAAGTGCGAAGTTCGTGTGTGTGGCACGGCACATAAGCACAATAGCCCACAGTGTATTTGAATATGGCGAAGCAGTCTTAATCACGCGGAGGGGAGGCTTTGCCGGTGATTACCAAGTATGAGCTAACATTTAGGTTTAATGGTCTCGATAAAACAGACTCAATTGCCGATTAAAGCCTTCGATGGTTAATAAAGTGAATTGAGGGCGGAAAAATCTGACCGGAGTGCATTAAATAGCACATTATCAGACCGCGCGCCGTGCAATCTATACCTACATACATACATACATTTGTACATTATACAAGGTGTGGCAAAAGTCTCGTTTAAAAGTCATATTTTTAAATTTCATATATATAGATTGAAGTTTCATTAAATCGTAGCACCTTTCAATATTACAGATCGTATCAATTTCGTCATCTTGATTCAGCAAAGTGATCGATTTATTTTCAATACGTAATAGGGAGTCGACTGTATGTTGCTAATTTGGCTGAACTAGAACTGCCAAATTAGCAACAACAATTTATGCACTTGTGAACAAATTAAAACTACAGGACTAATTAAAATGCAAAATGTCATGATTTACATCAAATTAATTAATTCTTACAAATTTAAACTACAAGGACTAGCCAGAATGCAAAATGCCATGATCTACATATGTATATGAATTTATTTAATTTTTACATTTAGAAAAATTCTTGATTTTTTGGCGCGGTTTGTATGGGGACTTTCGATCGAAACGGCAATGTTGAACTCTTGTTTATCAGTCAAAAATTACCATAATCAATCCAAATGAACTCCAATAGGTGAGTATTGTGAGTTTATTTATTTATTTTTAAATAGATTAACAAACAATAGACATATGAGAAAAACCAATTTTTGTCGAGATAAATCAATTGGTGGGAGCCACAGAACATTGTTTAAATTCAATGATTATTTTTATTTAACATCCCCACTAGGATCATTGATGAAAATCCAAAATTCTTGTTTTTCTGTTGTACAGGGAGACCCTCTAATGACACATTAAGAAACGCAATGGACTCAAATTTATCTGTTATACAGTTATATCAAATAATTAACTTTAGTTTATTATATTTAAATAATAAAGTTAAATATATTCAAAATAAGTTGTAAAAGGACTTTTGCCACACCTTGTACATATGTATAATACGTCTATGGGGTGTTTGGAAAATTCGCAATGCGACGATTAAAAACAAGAAGAACGACCCTATTATTAAAACGAAAGGGGGGTGGAGGGGGGAGGGTTAGGATTGTTAATTGTGAGAAAAATATCGTTCACAAAGGAAACTTTTCTGGCCGAGAGGAAAAAATTATTTTTATTTTTACTTATGTAAATTATAACGCGCGTCGGTCAAAAGGATACTTTCGCGCAAATTTCCCGTCCCGATACAATTCTGGATGTGTTTCCGTTTTTTTTTTTATATATTTTATTTCACTCGGCTCTTTCGTACCGACCACCCCTCCGGTCGTAATTTTCTTTTTGTCGGAGTTTTTCGTAATATTTCACCGGGAAAAATGAAAATTCTTCGGGGCCTGTTTCTCGCCGTTTACCCATACAGAGTATTCGACAAACTCTCCACGCGCGGGAAAACGTTTTTAACGATTTGTCAACTCGCATAAGTGGTTTCCGCTTATTTTTCTCACTTATTATTATTACATACGCATAACATATACGTATTATTGTAATTCCCATTCATATTTCAACGACAGATATTGGAAACTAATCGCATTAAATAAGCGATACTATTCATGATCCCATCCTACCAAAACAAGACATCGGCAAAATACCCATATAGCATTTCTACCTCAGCTCTCAGTTGATTCACGTACAGTTAATATAATTCAAATATTATTATTGAATCAGAATTCAAAAGGCGAACTTGTTTTGCTCGTAAATCCTATTATTAACACGTAAACGCTACTAATTGCATGCCAAAGAAAAACAAGAATTTCTCCGAACTTTCGTTGCCTTTTGTGTATATAGATCGACGCATTGTTGTATACATATATATTGATCCTGTAAAGAAGATTCCGTTGCCAAATTGATTGGGTATTGAAAACACTCGAAAGCTCTCGGATAAAAATAAAAGTTTCCCTTCGCAGCACGTGTATCAAAGCGTAATTCTCGTAATAAAGTGTTGGTTATACTGAGCAGAGGTTTCCAATTCATTGATTTAAAACATACCAATGCTTAAATAGATACAAACATTTATTGCATTACGTGATTTTCTCACATGCATATATTTGCCTAACAGTATAATTTATTTTTAGTTTAAGTTTTGGACGAATGTGGCATAACAGTCCCTAGTGCGTCACAATGGTCGAAAAAATACAGAGGGATGAGACAAATAAAAATATATACATATATACACAGACAAAAATACATTTATACATAATCATGAAAAAAACTAAAGCATTATAATAATAGCAAATAAAGTAAAAATATCAAATAATAAAATACAAAGTAGGGAATGTCTTCAGCTAGAAGTAATATATAAGAACCAGCTGCAAATACAAAACATATCTGCGAGGCCCAAATGGAAGAGATAAGATCAAAACTCCACTCAAGTTGCTGAATTACAAAACACTGAAGAACTCGAAAATAACAAGACATCTATGAATTTAAACTTGTACATAAATCATGCTCTAATATTGGTAACATTTTAGCCAATTTAATGAAGGAATCTTTTCAACAATGAAATCAGATAAATTAGCAAACTCTGATAGGAAACGATCGACCTGGAGGACAAATAGAATACAATTTACAGATAAAATTCTCGGAATAAATTCATTTCAATCGAGGTCAGCCTAAGGGATCAAACCCGATGACCTCTCAATGCTAAGCAAAAGCCCAACCACCAAGCCAAGCTGCTGACTATATAGTAGGTACATAGATTCAATTTTTACACCATACAAAAGGCAAAAATTATACAAGTAAAAATACCACATAAAAAACTTTTTATTGTGTAAATTTTAACTAATCCGAATGATTAATCAAAAAATAATTTATTTGACCGCGTAATTTGCGGTGAAGGAATTCGCGATTTATCAAACAGTTTCGATTTTAATAATTTTGCTAGAGCAATATCATTCAATCAACAAATGTAAGTGAGTACTAAATTAATAAGCAATTACTAAATTGAGTAAAGAGCTTTAGTATTTCTCATATAACGCAGGGTAGAAGAAAAACTTTCAAGTTGTTTCTCATAAGGCTCACCGTACTATAATAGTCGTTTCGATTCGACACACATATGTACGTCACAGCTAAACCACTGCCAAAACGTGTATACGAATACAATAACAAAAGAAAAAACTTCAAAAACGAATACAATAACAAAAGAAAAGATATATATATATATATATATATATATATATATATATATATATATATATATATATATATATATATATATATATACTATTGGTTACCAATGTTTCCTCTTGGCAGCAAATTTACCGCCATCTATTGAAAAATTATTTAATTAATTAATTTTTCTATTGGTGTTTTATATTGTTTACATGTAGGTTGGGAGTTAGGTAGTTTTTACCTTTTTTCATATTAAACAATTAAATACAAATATTAGATTAAATATATTTAAAAGGTAGTTGAAAAAAGTTCTTTTTAATTTGCTTTTTATTTAATAACTTAATTTGCCAACACCCATGCGATGATATTTCAACGGGTACGCCACTAGTGTAATTATAATAACAAAGTAAACAAAAATAAAGTTTTTGTATTCTTTTGGTTCCATTTCGATAAATAATACTATCCCTTGAAACGGAATTGTTTTTAATGCGACGCATTGTGACTTCTTCGGTGTTCGCCGTCTTTTTTTTTTATACACACTCTCCGTGACAAATTCTAAAATAAACGATTCCCTTTGTGGTGAGAGAAGGGTCTTCGGACATGTTTCGCGAGGACTTCGCCATTGTCGGGGGGGGAGGGGGGGGGGAGAAGAAAACGAGACAGAAGGAAAGAGTGAAGAGGACCGTTCCTCTTAATGTGTAAATAATTAGTACGGAAGAGTCCCGCCCACCGAAGTGAGTGAGGAAGAGCCAGAGCGGAAATAAGACATTCAATTCAATAGCCCGTAAAATACTTTGCTACGCTTCCTCCACTTAAAAGTAAATAAAAGTTCGAAGGGAGAGTGCTGCTTGGGTCGACGAGGTAGGTGGGAGGGCGGGTGGGTGTGCTTTGGGCGATGGTGAAAGAAAACGGAGATTGATGATGCTCCACACATAAAAATAAAATGAAACAAATGTATGGGGGTGGGGGTGCCATGGGTGGAGTGAGAGGAAATAGGCAGGGGGGAGGGGGTAGTATGGCTATGGTGTCTGTGGTGGCGGAAGAACGAGCATTAGTCGGATACTACCCCGTGTGTTACAAAAGAGAGTGTTTTGTGCCACGCTATATAAACAATGGCTCAACGACTAGAGGAAATCAAAGGAAAAAGCCTTGAGAGTTTTCCTCGAAATTCTAAGCCGCCGAACTGCACACACACACACTATTCTATTCATTTGCTATTCAAATTTTCTCCGATGATTCTATGCATATTTCAAATAAATCAATATTTCATTAAAAGTGCAAATTAAATTACATAAAAAGTGTATACATATGTTACAGTCAAAGCATATTTCAAGTAAAAATATATTTTCACCAAATTCAAGCAGTGAAAATGTATCAAACAACGTTTAACTCTATAAATTTGGCGACCGGAACATTGCACTCGCGATAATTGCACTCTCGAGACATCCAAACTTTCAAAGATGCTCAAGGAGACCTAACGCAATAGAACTCCACGAAAAAGCGTCAAGGGGTATTTGAATGTTATTCGAGGGTACCACCCTTTTTCTGTGGAATTCTATTGCGTAGGTTATTTTTGAGCGCCTTTGAAAATTATGTATGACTTCTCGAAACTGCGCGACTATTCAGTGCAATCTAGTGCATCTTTCCGGGAACCGTAAATTTTCGCCACCCTCTCGCCATGTCAGATTTTAATTGTTTAAACGCCCTATATCTTTTTCTTTTTTCACTCTATATTTTATAAAATTTGCATTATAGGCTCTCTTATATATTTTTACTTCACTCGTAGGTTATTTGTGCGTATAGCGGTCGGTAGAATTTTACTTTTATTTTTGTTAGTTTTGTGTTCATGTTTCGTATTTTGAAATATTAATATAAATAAAATTTTAATAGAAAATACGCAAGTTGTTGATATTATTAATTTATTTACGAAATACGTTTATATTTTATATTAATGGAAATTTATATTTTTAGACGATAAAAGTAATTGTAAACATCATGCTATGGACAGCAAAACTTACAGTAATATTATTAAAGATCTTGCAATGAATTATATTGTAATAATATTATATAGTTAAATAAGAAATAATTTTAACAAATAAACAAATTGTTTTAGTCTTTACAATATTGTAACACACTGCACGAATGCGACAGCATGCTTGGTTCTCGTCTCTCTCACGCTACATTGGATATATCACTTCTAATATTATAACTTTATGTAACACTTCTAACACTTCTAATATTCAACTCAACATCAATTTATAAAACCATAATCTCACATTTTTATTTTAAACATAATTTTCCTAAACAAAAAGTAAAAAAATGAACCGAAAAGTTTGCTTACATTTTTCGTCTTACGGCAAAAACAAAAAAATAACACAATATATAACTTGATCAGAAACGCTGAAGGCAATCACCGTTTGTAGCGAAACACAACACACCTGAAATAATATGTTATTGTTATTATTATTATATACATATGAATAACTTCACATATGCATTATGTATCGCACGTCCATATGTACACACACATATTTAAATGCTTTTTTTTATTACTAAATTATGTTCACAATACATCTGATATGTATTTTAATAGCTACTGATCTACTGATCATTTTCTATTTTACAATTTTAATTTAATTTTGTTAGTAATCATAGTATTATATTATTCTAATGTTAATGTAGAGCATAATAGGAAACAGAGCTCAAAAAACTTTTTTTCAATTCACACATATATGAGGATACACGTACAGTACGTGTGTATGTTTCTATGTTCAACAATAATAAATATATTATAATATAACACGGTACCGAGTTCAGTGGCGTCTCGCGTGCATAATGGAGATTTTTAACCGATCGTTAAACGTTTTTCTCGGTTATTTTTCTGGTTATTTTTCCCACCTGGGACGGACACGATCCGGTCATAAACTTGGACGAGGGTCGCCATTGTTTCGGACGCGTTGAAAGTTTCACTATTGAGACCACCCGATGGCCGCCCGATCGATTATCAAACGTTGAATATTTTACCCGATCCGGAAAACGAACGCGAGCAAAATAGTAAAATTGAGCTGTTGATCTCCAGTCGATTAAATTTTTTATTTTCTTTTTACGCGTGTTACTAAGAATTAAATGGGAGGTTTCGTCATCAACTTGAAATATGTTTCGGAGGCTTTTTCGTGGTATTTTAACACTTCAACGAGTGGGACCTTTCGGTCCCGACCGACTTTCATAAATCACTTTTCTTTTTTTTTATATTCTTTTGTGACGTCGTAAATTTCCCCGAATGAAACTTTTTTTACGGATACGAATAAAAAATCAATTCGTTTGTTGTAAATCAAATCGGACGATTCTTGACCTTTCATTGATAAAAAATCTGTTTAATTTATATTTATTTAACAATAGATAAACTTAAACTGCTTGTACTAATAAATTTCAATGTGTTTTTATTATATTTTCTTCATATTATAGAACAGTGCCGGGTCGCGAAAAACGTTTTTGGAAGTATTGCATGTATTCTTCTGTTGTATAGAATCTATAATTTCTTCATATAAAAATTAGTTAACTTGGGATACTGCAGTATCTTTTACCCGATTCTGATAATAAATCTCATTACAGTTTCAACTTGTTTTAATATAAAAATAATATACACCAGTTTCTAGAATTGTTACCTGAATTTATTTGAAATGAAATATTATACAAATAAAAAATTATATATAATTTAAGGGACTGTTTGGGTATAAACCTACCCAATACTTATAATATTTTTTTTATGATATTAAATATTAGGTATGCATACTATTAACCAGCAGAATAGACTATTGGTTAGCATATAATGCTTTGAACAGAGGGGTCAAATCCCACTGGTTTCTGGCCAGTCCTTGGATTTGTGATTCCAAGTCAATCGTTTCCTATCAGAGTTTACCAATTTATCTGATTTTCATTGAAACGGTTCCAACAAATTGGCAACCTTACCCATTTTCTCGCAAATTCTCAAGTTTTAAGCAATCTCGAATGTCGCTCAATTGTATAAAATGCTGCAAATTCACATATTTGACTATAAATGTCTCTCTGGATGCTAATTGATATGTATATCATTTACTTAATATCGCTGAATTGTTTAACCATTTTGACCATAGATGTTTCTGTGGATATTAATTGATATGTATTTATGTACTTTGTATAATACTTATAATATTTGTATCGAATATTTAATATTTCTGACCAGGAAGCCGTATTGGGGTTACCTGTTAGGCCTTCCTGGCATAAATTAAAAGATAAAAATTTTTAAATTCATATAGAACGCTGTATGATAGGCATAACGAGAAGAGATATGAAACGAAAAATATAAGTGAATGAGTATCTATAACAAGATTAGTGTTATATAGTGGAGAGATTGAAAAATGGCAGTGCATAGTCACGTAGATAGAATAAGGGACCAAAAGTGAAAAAAATAAGTGCTGGAATGGTACCCGAGAGAATGCAAAAGGGTGGAAGTAATGCCGCAAGGAAGATGGGTGAACGATATTAGAAACATGTGTCGGTTGATATGGATGAGATTTGCGCAAAATAGAGACGGGTGGAAGCGTTTTGGAGGGACTTTCATCCAACAGTGGACGATAAAAGGCTGGAAATCATGATTATGATGATATGTACATATGTATGCATATTAGTTGAATACATAATTTAGCGTCAACAGCATACTAAAATTCAAAAAACATTTTCGATGTGTGATTGCATATACGGTTGCACAAAATAAGGATTTAAACGAAATCATTTTTTTGGCTTGTCGAAGCACAGACCATTTTGAAATTCTCAAAATAAAGCAAACTGAAAAGATAGATTGCAAACGAAAATAAAATGAATAAAATACGTTGAAAGCATGTCAACACCACTGACAGAAAAGTTTGAAACTGAACACGAGAGTTTTTCAAACGATGCAATGATACGGAACCTATCGACGTATCTGTTTGATTTTTCGCTATTGAAAACTACGCAAATTTCCAAATCACGTAATTATTTGCACCCGTCGCTTTTTTTCCCCTGCAAAAAAAAACGAAAAATCGAGAGGGCTTTCACGGGAAAAGCTTCATGCAAACGTAATTACGAATGCAAGAGCGTCGAATACGAACGAACCGGGTTTTCTTTTTTCTGTCGTTTGTTTGAATAGTTCGATAAAAGCGCTTGGCATCAAACGATTTAATTTTCAAGCACGACAAAAAAGAAACGTGAACATGTAGTTCTATACACGTGTTAGTACACATGCCAGTTGGATTTGAAGTTGCACGTTTGCTTTTATTTAGAGTCGGAAAGTTCCTTTGACTGTGCGGGTCAAACTTTGTCGTCCGGCCGATCCTGAAAGGACGAAATGGACGACGGTCAGCATACCGCTGAAAAGTCTGTAATTCAATATGAAAAGCCCTGAAAAAGACCCAAATTCGTTTTAAAGTTGCCGCCTTAATTAGAGGCCGAAGAACGGTCGACACGTCCGTTCGGCTAATTATTCGCAACTAGACCTGATCACAAAGCCTCCGAAACTATTTACAATAAATATACATGCAAATAATGAAAGCTAATTATACAAAAGCTGGACCGTTTCCCTTGTGTATAAATTATTGTGTCGATTATTATTGAATTATTATGATAATGAAGCGCTACCGCTCATATGTACATATGTATTCTATGTATGTATGTAGATATGTACTACATATGTTTATGCAAACTATTATATAAAAGCGCGAAGCCAAATTATAAATTTTAATTGAACTGTGGATCTACATACATAAAATGTGGAATTAATTTGAATGACAAATTTTGGACACATACATAGATATTACTATTATTCAAACGTGTCCTTAAATATTATTAAAAACAAATTGATTGATCGATTTCAAATATATGTATGTTCAGTTTTTGGCTCATGTATTAATTAATTGCTGCACATATATTGTATGTCCATTTATGAATTTGTATCGAATTTGCAGTTTGTAGATGCTGGAATAATTCAGGTTTTTCCTTTCAAGGTAATTTATGTATACCACATAAATTAACTTGAAAAGAAAAAACTGTATTATTCCAGGATCCAGAACTTAAAACAAAATAAATGTATATAAAAAATAATGTACTAAAATATAAAAAATAAATGTATGTATATAAAAAACTTTAGTAAAAAAACTATATTAATAAAATAATTTATTAAAATAAAAAGGCAATTTCAACAACAAATGTACAAATGTGTGGGATTAAAATTTCAATCAAAATGATTTCAATGATTGGGGTTTCAATCAAAAAGATTTCAATGATTGGGGTTTCAATCAAAATTATGATCCCGGCTTAAACTAATGTAATTAAATATATTACTAAGAGGTATGGGCCGCCTTGGTATGTACATATGTGATGATCTAAAAGTTTTTTTATTATTTTTAACAGAAATCAAAATTCAAATTACTTTTTATACGAAAAAACAAATGAAAATTAATCATTTTATTTATTGAAAATTTCGTTAATATCTTCACGTATAAATTGAACAGTCAGATGAGAAGTAGCCGTTGTTAAACAATAAATTAAAGAACACTGTTTTTATTTTACATTTCATAAAACGAAGACACTTTTAAATGATTGCAATATCATTTTATTTAAACTGAACGACGGAATATCGAAAATCAAACCGACTAGTTGCTAAGTCACCCGATCAACTGTCTTATGGTTTAAGAACATAAATCGAACAGCCATACACATTATTAAAAATCGCATCAATTTGAAGAAAATCAACCATACGATCACTTTACAAAATGATTCAGTAGACATAGACATAAACGGCACAATATTTGTTTGCGGGCCACAAAAATGCTGGGATTTTTTCTACGAGTTAGTAAACCTTTCCAGAGTACGTTGATGCTTAAAATTCCTTATGAATCTCTAGTACGTAGCATTCTAGAATTTTCTTCCATTATATGGTGTCCCACCCATATGACTCATTCATTGAAGATTGAGAGAATCCAAAAACGGTTTCTCAGATATCTTTATATGAAATTGTATGGTTATTATCCTCGGCTATATCCTAGTGCATTCCTATTAGGGGCGTTGGGCTTCAACTCATTGGAGTCTCGTCGTGTTATGTTTCTGGGAAAGCAATTTTTACGCTATTAAATGGGATAGTACACAATCCTCAGGTTCTTAATGAATTTAGGTTTTATGCACCTAGTAAGTTCAGGGACCTGAGGAATCGTGATTTATTTATTCCTCCTATGGCTCGCACAAATATCTTGGCAACTTCTTTTATATCTAGGGCGATATATCTGCTCAACCGGGTTGCTGGTGAAATTGACCTCTTCATTGTAAACAATGCTAATCTGGTTGAGTGGTTGTTGAGCAACGCCAATGGTTGATTTAACCAATTATAAATGTGAACGATTATTGTTATTATTATTATGATGTTATGGGTATAATGATGTTATGTTATTATTATGATGATATGTTATTGTTATTATTATTGTAGCATATGCTAAAAGAAGCTGCCGTTATAATTAGTTTTCGAGGATTATGTCCAGGCTTAAGTGTTGTCGGCTAACAATGGATACCCCCCAATGGACTTAGTTCTCAGAACTGACAGCACGAAAGCGTGGGACTGCATGTCGAGACCATGGGACTGCGTATCTGGTACGTGAATATAACAATACGTAAACAAACGTGTCGAGGAAGATGCAGTGAGAGACCTGACCTTTATAAGCAGGTACTTAGGCCATATGAAGACATTATGGACGGAGCACTGGCAGTGCGTGGATCTCCTTAATCACCCAATAAATGCTGTGAAGCGACTTTCGCCTTTTATTTGGATCCTCCACCCACCCCTACGCAACATTATTATGATGACGTTATGACTATTATGATGTTGTGTTACATTAGCCAGTAGCATAACTAGGTCGTTAAGCTTCTGCTTAGCGTTGAGAGGCACCGGGTTCAATCCCATGGGCTGAACTCGATTGAAAAGAAGTTTTCTGAGTATATCTTTGGTGCTGCTGAACAGACCTGGGAATTTTTGACTCCAGGTTGATCGTTTCCTATCAGAGTTTGCCAATTTTCTCTGATTTCATTGTCGAAACGGTTCCCGGTAAAATTGGCTAAATATCCTTCCTACCTACTATGTCACCACTATTTGAGATTGATTAATGTACAATAAAATTTATGTGTAATTCATAGATATCTCGTTAATTTGCGAGTTTTTCGGTGTCTCGTAATTCAGCTACTTGTATAATAAATAGAAAAAAATGCTGCAATGTTTTTAATTGGCCAGGAAGGCGCACTGGGGCTACCTGTAAGGCCTTCCTGGTATATATGTAAAAATAAATAAATAAAATTATTATGATACCTACATATATGTATGTACATATATTATAATATAATTATCTTGTTATATTATCTTATTACAGTGACGAGCTGGAGCTATCTGTAATGCTACTGTGGCTAATATGTTAAAAATAAAATAATAAAATATATATGTTTATATAATAGACCAGAACAAAGAGTCGCTCGTTTAACGCACAGATTCGAAATCAACACCCGAACCTTTTTCGAGGGCATGAGAAAAATCATGGAAAACCGTAAAAAAAATGACGTGTACACACGCGGTTTTATCGCGTCACCAATCAGTCACATAAAAAACACCCAACCAAGTTCGATTATTTATAAATTTCTTCGACCGCATTGGAGTGCCCCAGTCATAAATACAGAGAGGCCGTAAAGTCGGCGATGAATACCGTTCCACTTCGACGACTCTCGCCCCGACTGTAAAAAACGGAAGAATACCCCCAGGAACACCCCAGGGGGAGGGGTGGGCGGGTTGTTCCGAGTGGGTGGGCGGGTATAAATAAGGACCGTGGATTTAATCAGCCCCTCTCAGACCGTTAGGTGAAAGTTAACCGATAAGATGACTGAAAAGACCAGTGGGTTTAACCGCATAGATGTGTTTTCTGTGTATTTTACGTCAGTGCTGTTGTTTGGGATCTTTGTGATTTTCTTCTTGCATACGAGAGCTTTTTCCTGCAGGGCTTTGAGTCGAAATGAAAAGCACTGCGACAGATTTAATATTGTATATGTGCTTATGGTTTACCGCAAGTAGGATTTGCTCGTTCCATTTCGGGTACTGTGTTTTTTTTTTGCGTTCTGGGTCGCTTTGAAAAAATGTGCTACTGTTTTTGTATGCATGTAAAACATTTACCTAATGATCCATAAACTGATTTATAAAATCAAATTTGTACTGTAAAATCTACATCCATATATTGTGGTAGGTCGATTTATATTTTTAGGCCATATGTCTACAATAATTAGTTAGTGATATCACCTAGCAACTATGTAGTTAATTATTCATAAGTACCTACATAGTTTCGGCTGTCTATTATTCGTAATCAATAAACTGATATTCCAAACGTATACAAGAGTATGTGTTTCAAAAACCTTAAAAAAGAAATAGATTACTTCAATTTCTTAAAAATAAATCCGACGGTTTTTATTTTATCTATGTTTTTTTTTTAATTTAAGTGTGAAGATATTAACGGAATTTTCATTGAAAATTTTAATAAAATAGTCTCATTTGTTTTTTCATATGAAAATAATTTCAAATGCTTATTTTTGCTTGAAAAAAATAAATTAAATCGTGTTCGTGCTAAAATCAAGTGATTGTGAAAAGTGAACAGTTCATTGTTCAGCGTTTTTTTTTTGGCTTGCAATTTCATAATTGCGCTAAAATATTCCATCAATCCACCATAAAGAGCTATAAAAAGGAAACTCGTGAAACAAGTAAGGTTTTTAAAGTAAAATTGTATTGAAATTTTTATATTGTGCCAACATCTACTTTATAGCCATTCATCTTTAACAGTTTTTCGGGATTGATTTAAAAAACGTTTCACAGTTTTATATGATTTTTTTTAAGAGTGATAATTAATTAGATCATTTAGTATACTTTTATTTTATTTTAATAAACATATACCAGTGTCTTCACAGGTTACCACAATATAACACTGTGGCCAGATAATATCTATGTAAATAGACAAGAAAAATACACATTTTTTATATATGTAATATCAGGGTGTCCGATAGGTCGATACAAAGCCTTGAAGGGTTGATAGCTTACATAATATCCAACATTTTGTGCCACACATACAGTCCAAAGTCTTACGGTTTTTTTTAATTGCATTTTTAAAGATTTTTAGTAAAAACTCCAAAATCTCACAGTTAATTGCTAATACTGCCCAAGCTAAAAGAGGTATGTTAGTCAGTTATTATTTTTTGGTTTTTCTAATATTTATTCAATCAAATAAAAACAAATACAACCATCTGTCAACAGAAAAAAATAATAGAGGCACCAAAAATTTTCAAAAATTTGTCAAGTAGGAAAAATCCGATATTTTTTTTGTATATAAAAAAATAACAAAAAATATTTTACGACGTAAAACCTTTATAAAAACATGGCTGTTTATTGGCCTTTCTATTAAGATATCACTCATTCAGATGTCTTGCCAATTAACAGAATTAAGGTGTAAGGCCTCTGTTCGGCGCGCTTCCTCGATTAGGTTTTACACCTTAATTCTGATAATTAAGCTCTCTTACGCGCCACATACTAACTTTAACAGCCAAAAACTGTCACAAGTGTGATGGTTTGTTTTCATTTTTAAAATTCCGATCTTCACAATTTGACAACTTCAAAGGCTCTCCATAAAATTCCCACCTCTTGTATTTAATCGTTCAAGGATGTAAATTCACGATTTGACTGTCCAATTTTAGACGAATTCACACCACAGTACTAGAATCGAAACGACCAACATTCAGGTTTCGTCCTCCGCACTAGACCGGCTATTTAATAAAAATAAAAACGTATCGGTGACAAGAGAAAGTGAGAGAAGGGGAAAGGGAGAGAGTGCGTAAATCGTTCCCCGTCGAAATTGAAGACTCGTAATCCGAACGCGTCGGGTAGGACACGAAAGGGTTACAACGCGACACTCCCTGCATCCCCTAACCCCCCCCCCCACCCACCCTTCCCAATACCCCACGTACGTGTGGTGTCGTTCGAGGGTTTCTTCGCAGGGGTTCGTCGGGGGTGTAATTGCGCCCGGGGTCCCTCGAGGGTGGTTTTATTGCGTTCGCCGGCTTTTTTTCACTTTCAGACTTTTCAGTTTATGCGGCCGCCGCTGAAAAGGCGCGACCCGAAATGAAATACCCCCCCTCCCACCCCATACCCCCAGAGGGTGGTGTCGGGGTGACTCCCGGAGGTGAATATTTTAAAACCGGGACACAATGTACGCCGACGAAAAGTATCGGGATGTATTACAATGCGCTTGAGTCGACAGTTGGGAAAAAATGTTTAAAAGTGCTTAAACGATTTGGGTAGAATTGCGTGTGCCCTATTCTTAGATTTTAGCAGCTAAGTTGGTGTTTTCAAAATATTTGATTTTTATTTTAACATTGTGAATATCATTTGGGTCAATGAAGGTCAAAAAAGTTGACCCCACAAATTCCTCAATACAAATAAACGTCAAAAACCAAGATAGTTGTCCATATATGTATATTCGAACCAATCTAGCTAATCTTACGTAAAATGTACATATATGCTATCGCATTCACCCCCCCTCAACCCGCGATGGCCAATTACATTTCGTTTCAGTTTCGCATTGCATTTTGGTCAAGAAATACAACATTGATTGACTGTTATTTAAAAAGAAGCAGTTATACGCGATTCAATTAACAATACTTATTTTTGTGTGTAACGGTCATTTACATTATTAGCATAGCTTTTACGCAATACTATGTACATAATTGGGTCTGTTAAATGCGACATATATACGTATGTACGTATGTAAAAAAATGAAATTTCAGATTCATTCATAATAGAGTGATTGCTTTATACGGGAGCACACAATGGCGGTAGCTATAAGTTTAGTTTGACAAATGAAAATGTGCGAAATTGGGTTGGACGTTATCGAATAATGGCTGAGGGTACCTATTTGATGAACATATGTATATGCTAAATCCAGATTGCTCTGGTCTCATACTAGGTGATTAATTTTGATTTTTAAATGCTTTTTATTATTACTAAATTATGTTCACAATACATCTTATATCTATATTTATAGCTACTAAGCTCTTTTTCCTATTATGCTGTACATTAACATTAGAATAATATAATACTATGATTACTAACAATTAAATTGAAATTGTAAAATAGAAAATGATCAGTAGATCAGTAGCTATTAAAATAGATGTAAGATGTATTGTGAACATATTTTAGTAATAATAAAAAGCATTTAAAATTCAAAAATATCCCATAAACGCTTGAAAATTTAGAAAATACATAGATACATATAAAATACAAAACGTTATTTTCCATGAGATGTTATTATATTATAATATTAATATTTCAACATCGTGGCTTTCTCGGTATTCCCACCCATCTCATTTACACGGAGTATCGAAACGACAGCGTACAAAATTTCACTCACGAACATTCCGGGTCTAATCTTACGAGTCGACAAAACGTTGTGTCATACAGATAATATAAGGGTCATCATTATGCCATGAATAGATTATTCCACCCCCATCGTCATCCGATTTACCATGTCTACTCAGCGTAACCGTCCAGGGCTATCCAACCGCGCATCAATTGACCCCCACAATTATGGTGATTGATGTGCTTCGTGCACACACAATGTGGCATTTTACTACTTGTTGTGCTACTCTACTATTATACTATTTTATTCTGTGTGTTCTCCTCCCCCCCCCCTCGTGTGTGTGTATGTGTGTAAACACGTGCATTAGCCTTGATTTTGAATTTAATTAAATATTTATGTATGTATGTATCGTGTAGGTATGTGTGCTGATGCCCTTCTCTGTGAGATATGATCGTTTTATTGGGCTATTGAAACCGCAATGTTATTGTGTGTGTGTGTATGAATGGATGTTACTATCATTAGGTATTTAGTTAAGCTATGATTTATTGAGTTGCTGATTGTACGTGGAATGCTTTTTTTTTGTATATGGAAAATGCAAATGTATGTATTTTCAAAATAAAATTCGATATTTAAGGTCGTGTTAATAATTTATTATCTGAACTCCGAGAACTTTTCATTAAGCCGTATAGTTTGTTTTCAAATTTAATTTAAAATTTTTTCAAAGATTCATTTATTTATTTAATTTAAAAAGGCTCACCAACAATGTACACACATTACACAATATATTCTTTACATATTTATGATTCTGGTATATATGTACATCACATTTATTAATTGGTTACATTTTAATTAGTGTGGTAAAAGTTATTAAACCTTGATGTTGCAAATTTAACATTGAATATGGAGAATATTGTAAAACAGCTAGGTTAGAAATAAAGTCCAAACTTGAAAAACAGGCAATATACGTTTTTTTAATCTCATCATTTGGTACATTACGAACAACAAAATTTTCTGGAAAAGTTCCGTTTTATTCCGAGCAATTGAAAAAATTGCATATATTATACTATATTTTAAATATTATTTGATTATTTTGCGAATTATTATGTCGAATCATTTATATGTACACACATGTAATAGGTTTAGCCTTTTTAATATACCTATGTATATATGAGCCGTTTTAATTTAAAGTGGAATAAGTTTACTTTGCTTCATTTTGAGAAATATTTCGCATTTAAATATAATGTTTTGCGTTTAAACATATTTAAAAATACTGGCGGCTTGTAATACGTTTATTCTTCTTTTTCGAGATTTTGGTCATATCGATCTACATAAATAAAGTGATAACAATTTGTGAATTAAGTCAAACAGAAATAGTGTTTTTCGAACAGAAAATTGGACTTCCGCCACTTTTGAATATAACGGTTCATATACATAGTTTATTATTAAAATTTTAATATTATTAACCAACCAGATATATTGTTTAAAGAAAAGATTTCCTTTTTAGTAAATCATTGATTTTTTACATAGAAATATGTACAATGAATTAGATTAACTTGAAGTTTCTTATTTCAAAAAATGCGATTATATTTAAAATTTTCTTTAGCACTAACACTTCACATGTATGTACATACATATATACGTATGCATATTATAAAAAATAATATATTTTTACGTATATAGCATCGTCTCAATTTGTTTATCAAAAATTCAAAGTAAATAAATTGAAACTCAAGACCTCGACTCCAATTGAGAACAATTCAAAACAGTGACTCTTCGTTATTAGTACTAGCTACTAGAGTAGTATTTACATATGCATGATACACAAACATTTGTATGTGTGTTTGTAAGTAGTTGAGTCGGTCCAATTGCATTATTTTATCACATTCATCTTGTTTAAAAGAAGTTTCTCACTGATGTACCCCAATTCGTAAAACGGAAACGGATAGTTATGCACTTAAAACGTAAATTTAAAATCGTCCGCTTTTTCGTGTGTTTTCTCGACGCGTCGCAAAATTTTCGCTCGCGTATACATAATTTACAAGTGTTTGTTCGCGTCTTTTCGGTGGCAATAATGAATTGAATTATCTCATATACACACACATACCCATTCTCTGGTTTATTGGATTATGAGTGGAACGGCTCGTGTCGTATTTAACCTGTGTCGTTCAACCGAAATAATATTTCCCGTCGTCTCGAATTTAAGTGGCCACTGCTGCGCAGTTATGGACCAAGGCTGATGTGTTTTGTTATTTTTGTTATTGCTTTTTTATCTGGGATTTAGCGTACTAGAGTGTACATATGTATGTATGTATGTGTGTGCATAGAAAGGACTTTGGAAAAGCTTTTTCATGGGACGAGCTTTGCCATGTTCTGTTTGAACGGACCGACTTGGCCCTGAGGGCAGCTTTAAGCGTCTCTTTTCTGCGATTGCATATTGAAATCCAAGATTTTTCATTTAAAACTCCATTAAAATGAAGTGGATTCGAAAACATTTGCATACACACGTGTGCAGTGTACGATACGTATCCTATTATTTTGCATTTTAATCGGATTTTTGATGTGTTTCAACGAGATTTTAAAAGTTAATTGATAAACCAGCCTTTTTCATGATTTTTAATAGCTTTTTGTTGTTCATTTATGTATGTATGTATGTACATTTTAAATTTACATACATATATGAACTTATAGCTACTTTGATAACTATATTTTATAGCTGCTGTGCAGTGATCATTGTCTATTATAGACATTCAAACTAGTCAGTTGTGTTTTCTTGCCGTAGAATTGGGGCAGTTAAATAATTAATTGGTCAGTTATTAATTAAATTTGGTAAAAGTTACTATAGGCACTTTTAAATTGAATGCTCAGTAGACATAATAAATAAGTTAGTTGATATATCACTTTAGTGTTAAAAAGTATTATTGGATTCATCAAATTTAAAACTAGAGGTATCAAATTTCAAGCCAATTAAAATGACCAAAATAAATTATCTATAATTTTAGTACTGATCAATCGATATTTATTTTAATTACTTTTGATTTATTTAGTCACCATTTAATTTATACAATTATAATTTTTATAACAATAGAAATAATAGTGTAAATACCTATTGTTCATATAAATAAATATGTGTGTACATACTATATATTATTGAATAAATGTAATAATTAAAAAAATAGATTAAAATATGTACATATTATAATATAATTGAAAATATAAATAAATAAACAATTTATGGCGATTTGGGAAGCAATTCCATCCATCGAATATACATAACCAGCAGCATGGACTAGTGGTTAGCATATCTTGCTATAAACAGTGTGGTTACAGGTTCGAGTCCCACTGGTTGCTGCTGGCCAGACCTTGGTTTGTCGGTGGTTTCCTATCAGGGTTTGCCAATTCTTCTGATTTTCATTGAAACGATTCCTGCAAAATTGGCTTTCCCTCACCCATTTTTCTCGCAAATCTTGAGTTATTCAGCGTCTCAATGTTCATCGAGTTGTATATAAAATGCTGAAAAAATTTCTCTCCATAGTTGTCTACGATGTTTGCAATGCACCTTGTAATGTTTGACCATTGATGTCATGTATAATGTAAAAATATATAATAATTATATATTAATATATAATTTGGTATGTTTCTTCTATATAGTACACTCGTTGATTTTTAATGATCTGTCAGACGAGTGTATGTACATGATAAATTGAATAAATAAAAATATGTATGTCTGTACATATCGATATATGTATTACATCAAAGAATAAAAGTGAATATACGTAGCAATTTGACGATACCATACATAGGTTTTATATAATAACTTTTAAGCATTTAAAGTTAATGGCCAATTAAATGCAGCCCCATAAAATAGCATGATACTACATATGTATATAAGTTAGTCGTTATCGTGAATTGATAGATATGACATGAAAGCACGTGCCAAAAAGTTTCAAACGTAGTCGATGTTATTTTGATTTATGCGAACTTGCAAATCTCGACGTAAAATATGATGCATTTGGAAAAGCTCACACATTGCATTGTTGCACTTACACAGAACGTCAGTTCGTCGGAACAGTGCGCAGTCCCTAGACACGTACGTATGTACATATTGTATATACCTTCAGACGTATCATATGTAAATAAATAATAAATAATAGCTTTGTGTTTGGAAATGTTAAACTTTAAACTTTGCAGTGCATGTGTGCGGGAGCTTAACGCGATGGCACGGCGGTCGGTAGTAAATTCGCACGGCATTTTAAAACTCAGGTGCTCACCTGCATCTCGCGAAAGCCATGGATCACACTAGGTTCCAGGTGAAATTATCCGTGTGTACATGTGGCCGCCCACCCACCCACTACTGTGTATGTATTTCTGTATGTGTGGAGCCAAGTCCTTCCTCCGAACTCCCCCTTCGAAGTGCAGGCGGCACGTACTTTGTACTCCGTGGCGCAAACGAGCACAGTTAATTACCCCCTTGTTCCTTTGTTAGTTTTCGGAAGTTGGCAATAGGAATCTAGATAATTTCTGTTTGCCTAATTGTGTACGGGCGCGTCCTTTATTTCTGGCTCGAACTCTCGCTGAATTACGTAGCGCTTTCTTAGTCGTACAACAATCGCCGGCTTAATGAACCAGAACTCCCTGCCCAGGATACACAGATGTCCGCTGTATTGCGAAAATTGAAAATCGAGAGAAATAATACACTCCGGCCTACCCTTTCCCACCCCCATCACCCTCTCCCACCTCGCAGCTTTTAAAACAATTACGGTGAACTCTTGAACAAAAATCGGAATCGCTAAAGTAAGAGAACTCTGCTCGTAGTGTGGGTAGAGTGGGGCGCTGAAATGGGCGATATTAATATTCAAATTACCACTTTGAATATTTCATTCAAGCAATTTTTTTCGTATTTTAATCGAATAAATAGAGCAATATTTTATTTTGGATTCACTATTTATTTAATTTCTTTAAATAATATTTTACCTTAGTACCATTACATTTACTCTAAGCTACACCTATGGTAAAAACGTAAGAATGTAAGAAGTATGTTAGATGAATTGAAATGGTTGGATATTAGAAATAGTCTTAAATTAAACACTTTAAAATTTATATATAAGCTAGATAAGAATCGATTACCCAAATAGTCCAAGTCCAGTCCAATTTTTAGTTCCAAAAAAACTATTTCTGTTTGACTCAATTCACAAATTGTTATCAATTCTTTTAATTCGATATGTCCAGAAACTCGGAAAAGAAGAATAAACGTATGACAGGCTGACAGTATTTTTAAATATTGTTAAAAGCAAAACATTAATTATAATATTCTGTGAGATATTTTGTTGAGATGAAGCAAAGTGGACTAATGCCACTGTCAATTTTAACGGCTCGTATATGTATAAATTTTGAATTATATTCAAATAGTGCTGAAAAACACGTAGTTAGTATGGTGGTTTGCCAATTTGATGAGTAACCGTTTCAGCAATGAAATCGGATAAACTGGCAAATTCTGATAGGAACACTCATTTGATAGGTCATACTCTCAGACTCCAAAAATATATTTACTTCAAAATATTAAGAGAGTCTTTCTTTGCAAAAAGAGTGGTTAAAATTTGGAATACTTAGTCTGTTTAATTGATTAGTAACTTCTAGTAACTTAAATATTTTTAAAAATAAACTCAATTATTTCCTTTAAATAAATGGGTTTTTGTAGTTCTTCCTTTTTAAAGTAAAGTTTATCATTTTAATTTTCTCTTGTATTAATTTCGTCTATTTTGAGTTGTTAATATTTTTTCGGTTTTGATTTTTATTATCTTCTTTGATATTTCTATTTCTGTACTATGGTGTGTACTATCAAACCCCCAAGGTTCATCTCCTTTCCGCCTTTCCCAAGTATTTTTAAATAAACACAATCGACTTGTCACAAATATCCAAGTCTAACTTGCAGCACTGCAGAAACATATCAAAAAATAAGCCATAACATAATCATAAAAATGAAATCAAAAGAGTGATCGTTAAGCAGTTTTACTACCCCCATAGAAAAAATTAATAATGTTATTAAATAATTTGTTAGATCAATCACACATGGGTTAAAAACGAGTGATACTTAAAAACACTAATTCAATGATGGAAGTCTTCATAGGAACGATAATTATATAATTGAGCTTCACCTGTATGGAATAACGCCTCGAATACTAACCTTTCCAAGCTCCAAATAATACAAAATAAATCCCTAAGAATAATTTATAATACACCCATATATACTATCTTGAAAAAACTGCATGCCATAAATAATATTCCGTTAGTTACAGACATTACTAACAAACTAACAAGTAGATTCTATGACAGAATCACTAATTATCATACTAACACACGTGTGAAGAGTCTCGGTGATTACAACAAAATGTCCATACCCTTCAGGTATAAACACAGATTACCTAAACACAATCTGCTTTAGATTGCCGACTTTAGAGATTATTTAATTAATATTATGTATTAGATGTCTTATGAGCATTTATAAGGATTGTAAAAAAGTTTTTGAGCTCTTTTTCCTATTATGCTGTACATTAACATTAGAATAATATAATACTATGATTACTAACATAATTAAATTAAAATTGTAAAATAAAAAATGATCATTAGATCAGTAGCTATTCAAATAGGTATAATATGTATTGTGAACATAATTTAGTAATTATAAAAAGCATTTAAAAACCAAAACTTAAAATATTAAAGGATGTTTTGAAGTCAATGAGTAGGTGAAGGTAATATAGAACAGTTCATTGTTTCGTTTTTTACCGATAAAAATATTTACGTGAATCACTAGTAAAACGCATGAATGCCAGTGAAAAATGGAATAAGATTTAATAAAGCCCAATATATTTAGTTACGTATTTACTATGCAGAGCGAGATCTCCACCATCATCAATCACACAATAAAAATTTCAACTAACCAGTTCACTTTCAAGTTAACCGGTCGAATTTCGAAAGGGGGCCCGCATGGGCGCGGGCTGGGGCTTATAATACATTTAAAATATGGGCGATAATTAAAAAAGATCCTCCCAGTTGGCCTTTTTATTTTAAATGCTCATTGTGTGCGTTGAAGATGACGGCAGCAACACTTTACATCCCTTTAATAAGGCTGCGTAAATATTCATAAGAACCCTTCTGGCGGGAGTTACTTATAATAGCTGTGAAATTAGTTGGTAACTTTCCTCGAGGCGGGGACTTCCCCTCTTCACCCCCTCCGCGCACCCCCTCTCCCCTCCCCACCACCCTCTCCGTCACCTACCCCGTTCAGGACTAACCATCCTTGAATAATACTTTAATCTTTTCAATTCATAAACCTTCTTGCGGACCCTCCTGCGGGCTATTCGTTATCGCAATACCTGAATGAAATTTTCATGCATAATCAAATTTGCGAATACCCTTGACAAAATATGATTTAAAACTCTTCCCTTTTCACACAACTCTCGAATCCAATATTTTAGATTTTTCATCTGGATAAAATACCAAATACATATTTCCATCTTTAGACCATACCTACTGAATATTGCGTGATACTTTTTAAATATAAAATTTTATAATACACAAATATTTAAGATTTCTCACAATTATCTCTTTAAATATGGTACTGGTTTAAATGTAAACTATTCTATTGACCACAAATATGTAGAATATTCATAGTTTTAAATTGTAAATTATACATAATATATTGCTTATAAACGTAACGAACTCATCAATGATATACATATGTATGTACATTTGTATGTACGTTATATTGTATATAGAATTTTTGATGTTATTTTTAATTCATCAGCGTTTTTCAAACGAATGATCGCTTGTCAGTAATTTATAGTCTGTAAACCATAATTCAAACCCTTATCGTTATTTTTTATGGTTCATATAAAATATTGGTGAGTGATATGTGGGACCGCATTTTTTTTATTACTTCATACACACACATACATACATATGTATGTGCATAGATTTTCGTTCGGATCATAATATTTGAAACATTGTATGATTAATGGATGAATTTAAAACACACTTTGAACCTGTTGACTCAATTTATAAAATCATCAATCATTAAAATCGAGCTGCATACCACAACGTTCACCGCAACAGACAATCGATGTAGAATTTATTTTAATATTTATGCATTGAAAGTTTTGGTTTTATTATATTTTCAATGATGTTGCTTGGATTGTTTTGAAATATTATTTGTGTCGATTTTCTTATAATAAGGTGGTTTGTTATATTATTTTGGCACGTAAGTAATATTTGGTACGTAAGTAATGTTGCGGATGATTATTATTATTTATTTATTTATTGAAAAATCAACAGACCTCAGATGTAGAAATTCATAAAAATTAAGACTAAATATAACAAAATAACATTTGAGCCCAATTATAGATTTTTACAAAATACATAGTAGATATATCTAGTAAATATAGACAAACAAATGAAAAAGAAAACAATAAAAACCAAAATATGACTAAATAGGACAATGCATAATTTAACATAAAGTGATATAATATAATTGGGTAAATAATATATAATAGAAATAGATATAGAAATGGATCAATCAATCAAGACTCTCCTAATTAATGGCAGTTCTGAATTACCAAGTGAAGTAATTACCAAATAGATCGACCTCATTCAACTCTCCGTTAGGCATACGATAAACACGCTGGAGATAGGAATATTTTAAGAAATCGGTTTTGAAAGGATTAAGTGAAAATAGTGCAACGCGTCTAGAATACCTAACTGGGATCCTGAAACCAACCTTACTCAGTAAATCGTAACAATCAAGGAACCCATTTAGGAGCTTAAAAAATAATGTACATAGCATCAGTGAGTCGTCGCCTGACAGAAAGATTGTTAAAGGATAGGATTTTTAAAATATCGGGAACAGTAGTATGGGCGTAGGTAGGAAAACGGTAGCGTAAGGATTTAATAAATTTTAGTTGGACTTTTTCAATACAATTAATATGGGATTCATTAGTTGGATTTTCAATACAATTAATATGAATTAATTAATAATTAATAATTCAATACAATTATTATGTACATATGTATGTTTGATGTAAAGCCAAAAAATCGCATTGTAGTTTACCTTTTAAACTTTCCTGGCATATATGTATATGAATAAAGTAAAATAAAATAAATAAAATGAGTAGAGTTAGAGGGAACTGTACCATGCAGAAATTGCTTAAAGATACGAAACTAAACAATGATTGGTTATAAATGACGATTGCAATGTTTTTCCACTATTTTTATGTACCACTAAACGTCATAGAATAATTATGTATGTATGTTTGACATAAAGACAGAAAACCGCATTGTGGTTTACCTTTTAAACTTTCCTGGCATATATGTATATGAATAAAGTAAAATAAAACAAATAAAATGAGTAGTTAGAGGGAACTGTACCATGCAAAAATTGTTTAAAGATACGCAACTAAACAATGATCGGTTAGAAATGACGATTGCAATGTTTTTCCGCCATTTTTATGTACCACTAAACGTAATAGAGTTACGCATACCCCGGTTGGGAATCGCTGCAGTATAGAATATAATAAAAATCGAGAAGTCAAGTCCTCAAACACAATCCCTAACAAGTATTGTGCTTTAAGCTATGTATGTATGTACGTCGTCGACGTCGTCGTCATTTCAACTTATTTACACAAAGGAGCACCCGAGCGGATAATCCGATGATGGGATTAGCGCAAATGTTCATGGGTTATACATACACACACATATATGTATGTATGTAGAAGCATAGAGACAGACACAAATATCCAGAGGTCAATGGGCGTTTCCCATGAAATTGTGCGACCGCAGAGTCCGCCGGCTCGCCCCAGTTGGTCGTGCATTATTGCGACGACTCGGCTGCTGCAAACACCATAAACACAAATATAAACATTTGAACCGAAAACTAACTACCCGACCATCCCACCCGCATTCTCCCTCCCCACTGTACATATCTCCCATACATCGCTAATTGTTGTTAGTTCCGTGGAGACCGGCTGCACCATACACTTCTCGCCTCACCTATCCTCTCTCTAATATTCCCGTTTTGCACGTCCGACCGGGTGTAATGAAAATACTCAAAATTAACGTCGAGTACACGGCGTGTACATTTTCAATATCCCCAGCCAACTACCCCGATACAATTTATCCGATACAATTGACTAGAAAGTATGGTTAAGTGGAGAGTGTCGCTGCTGGAACATTCAAATGTGCGACGCATAGCAGAGCCTCGCATGAAGAATTATAACCGACGGACAAATTTAAAGTTGCTGTGATTCGATGAATGTTTACTCCCATTAGAAATGCAAATGCAGAAGACACCCTGAATAGAATCCGCAGCCGGGTAGGAAGAGAGAGAGTGAGAGAGTCAGAGAGGAGAGAGGACAGTGAGGTTCAAGTTACTCTCTAGAAAATTTTCATCTCTCGATTGGTGTTTGTTCAGCTCTCATACTTTTGCTCTTTCACCCGGTCTCGAGGGGTTTTCATTTTCTCGCGAAAACAAATGGAAAACTTGGATTCGCTTTACCTAGTGTAACAATTATTTTCCGCCGATTTAAGGGATTATTCCGACATAAATGACAAACATAGTAAAGGTGTGTGTGTGTGTGAAGATTTTAATTAAAACTAAGCTTTTATAATATTAGTAGAGAACACATATGTATTGTCATGTTCAAAGACGCAGTTTATATATTTTTTAAATTACTTGGTTAACAAACCAAGATTTCTTTATTATCGTAAAAACTGTACATTTATGTAATTGGTAGATATATTTGAAAACTACATATTTAATTATGGAACGATGATGAATTTAAAATGAGATACGTAGAACTTTGTTTCACTAATTAACTTTGGTTCACTACCTACCACTCTCGGAGTCTCGATGGTGATGACTGACTAATGTGATCGAATCGTAATGTATATAAATGATTTCTTTATCTCTTGGTTTGGGCAAAGTCCAGCATTCCTATATTTTGTAACTATCCTTTTACAGGTTGAGTCGGATGGTAACTGCATTGATAAGCGAGGTACATAACAGTATGTATGTATGTACATAGATACAGATAGAAATACTATAGAATTAATTAATCAATTTTTCATTTTCCCCTTGTGGTACTTTTGTGATAATTGAAACACACTAAATTGTTGTTTATGAAATACTGGTTGTTTTACCCGGATTCGCTCAGTATTTTTAATATAAACAGCGTAAACATGGCGAATCTAATAGTTAATATTCATTTGTTTTTTTATTAAATTATTTTAATTGAAAAAAAAATTCGTCGTCATAGAAATTTTTACTTGTTTACGAAATTCCCAAACAATGATATATAGATACATACATACTTACATACAAAGTCTCTTACGAAATTATATATTAGATTATAAATCATATCACTTTAAAGCACAATCGTAAAAAGTCTAACATTTCATTAAATTGAGATACTAATACAGCTTTTTTTATATATATTTTATCGAAGCATACTGATAGCTTTTCAAAATATTATCACATTTTTAATTTTTTGATAGTTCAATATACAAAAGTTTTAACTTGAATCGATTCCTCTCCAAAACTATTTAATAATATGTCAACGAGCAAAACACAAATAGTAAATGAAAACTAAATTAAGTTACAGTTGAATTTTATATAAGATTCATTTTTAAACGTATTTATTTCTTCCTGATTTATTGAAAATTTTAAAATGGTATTTTATGTAATTGAAGTATTAAGTCTTCATTAAAAAGATCATATGTTATCAACTATCTTTGTTATGTTATATATGTTGGCATATAATCGAGCTTTAAATTAATTGAATTGATGAATTATGTTGAGATTTGTATTGATTAAATATTTTTATATTCAAAAGTGCGTTTGAATATCTAAGCCTAACAGTTCGAGTGAAATAAATTGAAATTTGTAATTGATTTATAAAATTGGTATAGACGGTTAGTTAGAGAATTATTTGTGCCTATTTAAAGCGGCCCGATCGGAAAAGATCGAATTTCTATTGAAACGCTTTTCTTGAATATTCAATTAAAACTTTCGCATTCTTGAGTGAAATTGAACTGTGCAATAAATGTCTGAAGAATTTAAACGAAATTTCATAGAGGGAACATAGTTTGATAAATCAACTTGTAATTTAACAATTATTTTAACTTCCTTCCGTCGAATCATTCGGTCGGTGGAGTCGCCTATCTTTTCTTTTCTTCTTCTTCTTTTTTTTTTTTTGGGGGCTTTATTATTTATTCAAGCGGGAATGTTTTTTTAATTACTCTCAAAATTCGCCCCCGCTTTCGGTTACTTTTTCCCTTGTTTGAGAATTTCCGACTTGCCCTCTTTGATAAATGCTCATGAATAAATTTTTCGTTTGGAATTTACGAGCAAGCCAACGCGACAGTCATTGCAAGTGTCCGATGGAAAAATACGCAACAGACGGGAAAACTTCAATTTTCCACTGCTTTATTTGCGAAAAAACAAAAATCACACATTCATTACAATGTATTTTTTATTTCAGGATGTGGCCATATGCTAACAGTTCCGAGCATAGTGCATTTTTATTATATGGGTATAAACATTTTTTTTGTATTTTTCCTAAACGCGGGAAAAATAAATTTTACGGAAAAATGCTCTTTTTTGACAGTTTCTCTTTTTTTTATCTGTCTTTTGTTCTTCGGCCCGGAAGATTTTCCCTTTGCCGCGTTTGCGAAATTAATTTGCATTGCCCGAGTTCTTAAACACTGGACTTCATTATATTAGCTTCCTTCGAGGAAAACAGTCTTATTTTTAATTATCTCAATATTCTTTCCAGTAAGTCTCGGTTTATTGTTTGATGCTATCTATTGAAGTACGTACTGTGGAAATAATTGTTTTTTTACATCTCTGATAGTTCGTTGCAAACTCAGTTTACATGCGAAGCGAAATATAACGAGCCGTTATAATGAATTTGACTCAAAGGAAAAACGGAAATAGGAAAAGCGCTTTCCAGAAATATACATAGGTAGTTTTTCACGTTTCGATGGCTGTCGTATGTTTTTAGCCTTTGATTCAACTTTGTGCATACGCTTGCCTTCACACACGATGGCTAATGATTGAAATTCTATTCGTGAAAAATGAAATTTAATTTAAAAAGCACAAATTTATTTTGTCGTTTATTTATTTTTGTGAAAATATATTTTATTAAAATATTGTTCCGGTATTTTATACAACCATCACTTGAATTTTACGCCAATTTAATGGTGACTCTTTCGTATATCGTATTTACTATTATATAATGCTCAGTGGCATTCCACAAGCTAAGACTTTATACGTTTTTTTATGATATTTGAATAAAAAATTTAACACCACTAAACTTTCACGTAAAGAGGTTGTATCTTTTGATTAAACTCATATGTTTTCTTTGAGAAAACGAGCGTTTGTTATGCTTTAAACACTTTCATAAGTCGAGCCAAAAGTAATAAAGTCGATTTGATTATGTTACAACTACTAAAAATGTAAAGAAAATAGAATAATAAACGAAATTTTTATTCATTGGAAAATTTTATGCGAGCGATCCGCCTTGAACCTGTTATGAAAATGGTAACGAAAAGTGCATTTTCTTTCAAAACATGCAATTTTCTAAAATATTACACGTTTGTAAACTATCATCAAACACATTCTTGTTTGTCTTGATCAGCTTTCATTCCCCGCTCGCCCCGCACCACTACCCCTTAGATGTTTTCAAGAAACACCTTGGAAGTTCCAATTCTGTCTTACATATGTGGCCTCAAAACCAAATTTTCGGTGTAAATTATCATTACATAAAGTTGAAAATAAGTAATTAATAATGCATGCTTATTCTTTCTGTGGAGCATATATGGATTTTTGCTAGCTTTCTGATTTTTTACACTCGTTGTAAATGGCTGAATACAAAATAAAATGAAAATATATACATACACTATCACACCGCTGCCTCCCCCCCCCCCCCTCTTTCCGTTATTTAATAATAATCGTTATTACGATTCTATCAACGCGAAAGTTTGAAGCGCCATTGTGTAGTCAAGGAAATTCGTTCGTTGGTAACCACGTTACCAGTTGGTTTATGCTGACATGACGTTGAAGAGTTGTTAATTGAGCTCCAACCATCACTTGAAACGGGAAAGGGAATGGGAACGGGAATTGCATGCCTTATTCTGGCATTGCAACGCATGCCGGGTTCAGCTAGTACTATATACATATAAGGCGCTGCTGGCTATACATATGTGCATATGTAGTTGCATTTCATTTTATGTTCAAAAGTTTCATTTCTACTATACATATGTATGTGGCCTCAAATTTTTTTTTAATTGGAAAATAGCCATATTAGAATTTTCCCGTCACTTTTGACGATATCGGCATTGCAATAATAAAACAGGAGTCGTGAAATTAGGTTGTATCCGTGCGTGTCCGGTCCGATAGAGCCAAAACGCTGATTGATGATATTGCGGTTCACCTCTGATCCGTCTGTGCGAATTAATTACACGAAAATAAATTTATTATTAGGGCCACAGCTTAGGCGAGGCGTGGGGGGGAGGTATGGAGGTGAAAATAGGGAAGGGGTGTGGCAATAAAACCCTTATCATTTCCCCGTTCGGCGATAGCTTTTTTACGGCCAAAACTGTATCGGGCAAAAATGAGGGGCGAGATCAGGGGGATGGTAGTGGCCATAACCACCCCACTTGCGAGGCGAAAACGCGCCAGCCTCCAAAGTTTCTCATCTGCTTTATGGCTTTTGTTTTACGACATAATACTTGATTTGACAAAAGTGCCGAATGCCCCAAGTGCGCTGTGTAGGGCCGCTATAGTTTTATGGCCGAACTTCACTTTTCCCTTTTCGTCTGCCATCGATCTGTACGCCCTTATCGAACAAGTGCCCCTCAACGAGACCGCCACCTTTCCACGACAACTATGTCGCTTTTTTTTTGTCCTTCTCATTCTCGTCTAGGTACAGGGTGAGTCTGTAGGGTGGTCGCCGCTGAAACTGTTGCTTGATATTTTTTACGGTTGTAGTTATCGTCTCCGCTCTAGCGCTAATTAAACTGGTCGACTGTTGTATATATTATGGGTATTTTTATAATGCACTTAAAAATGAAACTTGTACGATAAACGTCGGCTTTAAGTTTCACAACCGCTGAACTGCGAGTTGAGTGTGATATTATCGCCTGTTTCATTTAATGCATTGCCTCTTTGCTTTTTGTCATTTTCTTAATGTCTGTTTTGTTGAATTGTATTGCGCAATAAATATATTGTTTTAAATTTATCTGCAATATGGACTAGTGGTTAGCATATATACTGTCACACATAGTGGTCACGGGTTCGAGTCCCACTGGTTGCTACTTGCCAGACCTTGATTTTTGACTCCAGGTTGATCGTTTCCTATCAGGGTTTGCCAATTTTTCTGGTTTTCGTTGAAACGGTTCCTGCAAAATTGGCTTTCCCTTCCCCATTTTTCTCGCAAGTCTTGAGTTATTCAGCGTCTCAAGGTTCGCCGGGTTGTATATAAAATTGTTTTTGACTCCAGGTCGATTGTTTTCTATAAGGGTTTGCCAATTTTTCTGATTTTCATTGAAACGGTTCCAACTAATTGGCAACCTTTACCCATTTTTCGAGTTTTCAGCAACTTATATTTCGCTGATTCATATAAAAATGCTACAAATTTGTGAATAAATGTTTTTTAAAGAAAATGCTCCGATATGTAAAGTCATTGAAAAATTTTTAAAAATTTATCAATATGATTCTTTGTTAAAATTATTCTAAAAATTGTATATTGATGTTTTTAATATGCCAGGAAGGTGCATTGGGGTTTACCTTTTAGGTCTTTCTGGTATATATATGTATGTACATATGTATATGAATGTATGTAAAATAAGTTTTGCTTATATTCTTGTTTTTAAGAGGAAAATTAATAGATAAGATGTATATGTTATAGTGAAACTGTTATTGTCGGTGAAATTATAATTTCACCGGTGAGACTATAGTTTTACTGACTCAATAAGTAAGGATATAACAATAGAATTACAAATTCACTTCTAAATGTCAGTGAATTTGTAATTCGAACGCTAATGCACCATGCGGTAGTGCACGTCGTACTGCCAATCCTAATTTTACCCATCCTGACCTAAACTTAAATAAATAAAACCAACCCTAACCTAACTTAACTTTCAATAAATAAAACCAACCCTAAATTAACCTAACTTATCCTAGCCTTAAATAAATAAGTGTTGGCTACTAAGATATTATTATGTGTTTGCTTCCGAACCCAGTCCCCACACATCTTAAAATAATGGCATTTCACTATCATTCAACTGTCAAAAATTATAATTTCACTAATATGGGCCAATGAATATGTTATTTCCGTAGTCAAAATATAATTATACCCAGTGAAAATGTAATTCGATATGATTTCACTAAAACGTCAGTGTAATTATATGTTCACTGCTGTTATAATTTCACTGTGACATAAACATACATAAATATGAATGTTTGCATGTTTCTTTTACAATTCGAATAGATCTTATTTCGATCTGAATTAATTTTGATAATACTGAATGACTACTAACAAAATTAAATTAAAATTGTAAAATAGAAAATGATCAGTAGATCATTAGCTATTAAAATAGATATAAGATGTATTGTGTACATAATTTAGTAATAATAAAAAGCATTTAAAAACCAAAATCAAACATGTCAAACAACACAATCTACATACATACATATTGTGGCAAGAATGACTATGCAATATTCATGTTAAGCTTTCGTGTCGATATTCTGAAATATCTAATTTAATGAGCAGCCTGTGTAAACGTATCAAGTGGCGGCCGCTTGCCGAAAATATTATATGTTTTGTCAACACCGTATTGTTGCAAAATTTATGTATGCGATGATTTTTTCGCGTTGTGGATACTTTCCATATAAATGAAAATTTACAACGTCCCGCCAAGGGAAAAGTTACAACGAACTGTCGTGCATAAAATTTGGGTAAAAAATATGTATGTATATATTCATGTATGATGTTTATGTCCGTAGTATAATGGTAGAGGTAATTGGAAAATCCCTATGTAAAAGTGAATCAAGTGCGTTAAATTATAATAAAATTCAATAAGTTTTACAATATGTATATGTAGTTCATTTGTACTGTATGAGTTCAATTAATATGTGGTTCGTTTGTACTGTATGATTATGAATTTAATTTTGCAACAAAATATTTGATCACTTACATATTTATCACAGTTGATCGGTTAGTTTATTGTTTAGTTTGGTGAGTAAATGCTTTTGTTGGATTCACCAAAATTTCAATTCGATAAAACCAATCGCGGTTCAAAAAACTATTTCATTATAAGAATAATGTATGTATATGTATTGACAAATAACTAGGTGGCCATACGTGCCATTTTGGCCGGGACAATCCCGTTTTTACATACCTCCTTTACGTTTCACTTACGATTAAAATTCAGGAAAAAGTGTGCCTCTTATTCGATCGTTTTCATACTTTGCCATATTGCTCATTTTGGTCATCAATATAAGTAAATGGAGCCTCCGCCATTACGATAGAGATAAAATATCGTATAAGAAGCATTTCAGGTCCGAAGATTTTTAATCTTGGTGACAGTTGGTAGTCATTAGTTTCAAAATAATAATTTTATATACAAATTATACAAGTGGTATGTTTTTAAAAAAAATTAATACAATTTACGTGCTTTGCGTCCCTTTTTTGTTACGTGCTTTTTCGCGTTTTTGTCTTTGATTTTCCAAATCAATTTGTTTCTCGGAAACAAATATTATTATGTAAATATAAATTTACATACAATATACTCATTTCAAAGTAACGTTTAAGTATTAATTTTAGATAATTTTTATGCTTCTGAAAAAAACATCGCTTCGTGCTATTATTTTCATAATAATAATTATTTTTAAAAAGCTATCAAATAAACATTAATTTATATTTAATATTTTATCCTGTTTCATTTTCTTCTTTTAAAGAAATTTTCATTCAGGTAAAATTATATTAACAATAGATTAAATTAAAATTATTTTAACAATAGATGAAATTAAAATTATATTAATTATATTTAACAACAATTAAAGAAATCAAAATTGTCAGTTGCACATAAATTTTACAATTAAAAGATTCTGAGAATTTCTTATTGGGAATATTTTTTTTTTCGTTAATTTATATATGTAGTTCAAGAAAAATAAAAAAGATTGGAGCATGAACATCAAATATCATATTATTACTTTATCTATGTACGTTTTAACAATAGATGAAGTTTTGTGATCATGCGAAAATTCGAACTCGAGATTTTGATAGATTCGAAATCAAAATCGATTACTGATCGCGTTTTTATGATCTCAAAAAAATGTGTGTGTTGTGTGTCTGTGTGTGTGTGTATTTTGGGGATTTTTTGAACACCGTTAGTCCTATCGAACTGAAACTTAGTATCGGTTATCGACACGACGTAAATTTTTTCCAAATTTTTAAGTTGTCTAATAAAACTAATCGTGAAATATAAAATGCTAACCATTCAATATGTACAATCGACCATTTTCTTAACTACCTATCTAAATATACTGAAAGTTTATTTTTTTATTGACGATTTATTATGAAACAGATCTTATGTAGGTATATCTATTTGTTTTCCATTGTTTGATTTTAAAGGTCGTATGTTAAATTTTCCACTTTCAAAAATGATTTTCGTAAATTACTAAAATTAACGGAAAGAAGCCATGTCCTCGTAACATATTTCACTGCATTTCGAAGTTTTCTTAATAGCTGTGTAATTTAATTAAGCGAAAATATTTATACAATGGAAAATATTCGAGGATATTAATTAGTGAGCTATCCTAAAGCATCAAAACATCTTTAGGTTAATTCAGAGCAAAGTAGACAAAGTGAACTTTACCACTTTGCACCATTGTTACGTTTCACGCTCGAAAGTTTAATTGAATTCCATAACATCGCACAAGTGCGTATAAATGTATTACAAGACACAGATAAACGACAAGGTCGTTAAATCAGTCCAAAGTCAAATTAAAGTTTAAATATTTACCGTTACCGAGGTACAATATTTGCCGTTGTCCTCGAAGACACGTGCAAATGTACGTTAATTTACATCAAATCGGCGATAGTGATAGGCTCTCGTGTGTACTTTTGGCAAATATCAATATTGATTTTTAGCAAATACTGCCACACATATTTATATATGTACCTAAATGGGAAATTGGGATCATCCGTATTGTGTACGTATGTACATATGAATGTATGTCACGACTAATTCTAACACCGGGATGAAGATCGGTTTCAGTTAAAATATTTGCTCAGGTTCTTGTAGACTTTCTGATAGGGTCGTCTCGATTATAACTCAATTGGAAATAGTTTCGGGGATGAAGATCGCTTTGTCTAATATATTCGTAACTACGCGTTTTATATAAATGTTTAATTGTTCTTTCGTAATGCGGAGAGAAAGATTTGCTAATTTATTTAAGCTACTTTTCTGGGTTTTCCTTTCTATCTTGCTTTGCGTAGAAAGTTCTGAAGTGTGTCATTAGCCTGTCACAAATCAAGAACTTTTAAGTTATCTTACGAATCTTCGTGAAGTTTTCTGTAAAAGGGTATGAACGTTGAGAAAAAGGTTTTATCGACTAAAAAATACATGTATTAAATATAGTACTAGCCGAATTTCCAGGCGTTGATATAAATAGACATTTATCCCGCATAGATTGGGCAAGTTAAATATGGAAGAAAAAACATTTTCAGATTTTTTTTTTTGGTAAAATATATATGTAAGAGTGCCCCTAGCATTAATTTTTATTTATTTATTAAATTTATTTGTATGTATTATATGTATGTCAAAATCAGATATCATATCTTCGCAATCGATTTTTTGTTCGAGTTGGTGTTTACAATATTGTTGTATGTTGATTATTTTTAATCAATTAATTTTGAATTTAGTTTCTGTTTATATCGCCGACAAATAGGCTTTGCCGAAATACGAGCAGAATGGAAAACACCATACGGATAAAATATTTACAGAAAAGCTTTGTTGCTCTCCCTTGTCTATTATTATTCTTGATAAGGGTCGCGATATGTTTTGAGAATTGAATATCCTCGTACCTGTGCCAACTTAAAATATGTATGTATATGTAGAGCAGATACACGTATAAACGCAATAAAACTCTTCGTAAATGTTGTGAAAAGGAAATGAAAATGTGAAACCTCAGCGGTTTTTTTTCCAATTCCATTAAAGATACGCTCTGTGTGCTGAACTAACAATACGCTCGAATGTGTTGCGGAAAACTTTTGTTTTGGTATTTTCGTATACATATTATCATGTTTTATCTATTCAACTCATCATTTTCCATAATGTTATAATTCCTGAGTGATAATATTGGAATTTCGATCAAATAATCAATGTTTAAATTTTATTTTAAGCAAAATTGTACACGATAAAGTGTTAAACAACTATCGGAATTATTAATTACAATGTACAAGACGCGGTCAATTGATAAATTCAATCCATAAGCCACAGATCGTGTTGGAAAATTTGCTATGAGAAATAATTTTATCAATCATATTTTGCAAATATTTTCACGTGACGAAAGCGTCGAGAAGGTATTATTGAAAAAATAATAATATTTTATATACGGAATCTTGTAAGCCGGTAATAACGTAATTTGAACCTTTAACAAACTCATCGATCATTTTTATCGCTGCTTTCTGAACTTTGTTCCTTGTTAAATTTTCCGACTGCCCCTCTCCCCCCTTTACAGCATCCCATACCTCAATTTTGCCGCCTTTTTCTCTCTAAAAACATGTAATATAATTGGGATAATTAATACGGTCGAATAAAGGCCTCGACGATTATAACCCTTTTAATTGATGGCGCCTCTGTCCTTGTGTTCACGAGATAAACACTAATTATGATATATCAAGAAGGCCTTTACAACCTTATATTAAATTCAAAACATACTTAGCTTTTGAATGTATGAAAAAGCTTTTTTTAATCGTGTAATTAAATATGAAAGGCAAATTTTTCGATTAAATTTCGTTCTCCAGTTACATACATATACATACATATATGTATAACATATTTTTCTAATAGAGATGAATGTTGCTGCATGTTGTTCAGAACGAACTCGTTATAATTTCCTATTTATTTTTATACGATAAGAACAAGGTTTCTTTAACGAAGTCTCTTGTACTTTTTGTCGTTTTTTTTTTTAGAAAAATAATGGATGACGCAAAAGTTTCTCCTTCTGGCATAAACGCTACTTTATTTCACATCCGTATTAAATTTTACATCTTACAAAACATGAGACATCCTAAGTAAGAAACATGTCAACCTAAGATAAAACTTAAATAACTGTAATAATGAGCATTCACAAAAGTTTCTTGAATGTCGCAGCGCTTATGTACTACATCTTATATTGCAAAATTCGTTTTTAATTCAAAATTAAATAAATAAGTCTCTTACTAATTTGAAACATCAAACAAAGTCTTAAATAAACTTAAGCACAAAGTACAAAGTAGGAGATTGCTTATAATAATTATACATACTTCACAATTCTGAAACTTTCAAAACGTGTACGTCTGCGTATGTATGTTATCATAATATGATCTTTGTTTTTTTCTTGATTCGAATTCAACACATTATCGATCTGAATTTATGCATATTAAACTCTATGTATACATACATATGTATATCAGTGGCGTGCCGTCCACGGATGTTGTGGATGCTGCGCATCCCTTAAAATTAACGCCAAAAATATTTTCATACCATTTGTTTACTGAATTTCTTAGTTTTATTTATATTTCAATTATTTTTGATTACGTGATTATGATATATACCAGTGCTTCCCAATGACTTTCATGTCACGACCCCCTAAATCTGAAAGAATTAATTCCCGGCCCCTAAAAATTATTTTTTTCTAGTTAAAAGGTTTATTTGGCAGTAATTATTACAATTATAATACACATATTTATATTCAGCACAAAATTATAGGAACTTGCTTAAAAACATTTTTTTTAAATAAAAACTACACACATGAAACTTTTTTATGCGATAGATGAGGTCGCATCTTTTAACATAACAAATCGATATCGGGTTCAATGTCAGAAATGCTAACCCACAAAGCATCTTCCAAAGTCTCCGTGGAAAGGCATGACCTTTGCTTATTTTTTAATAAAAGTAATGACGAAAATGCTGTTTCGCATAGGTATGTAGTCACGAAAGGAATAAGAGTTACCAGGGCTTCTTTTCCAATAGCAGTATATTCTTGCTGTCGCCTTAACCAAAATCCTGAATTACTTTTTTCATTAAATTCCACTTCAAGCAAATTATCTGATCTGATATCGATCAACTCTTCTTGGGCTGTCCACGTAATATGATTATATTTTAAGGACTTGGCAAATGGTGCTCTTAACCAATTGTTCCTTTCATCCTCATTCAAGTCTGGGAAATATTTTTTGAAAAATAGTATCGATTCGGCCATGTGATCAAGTATAACATTTTTCACTGCAGTCGACAGTGATATTTCATTATTCGTGAGAAAATCATTCAAACAGAAAACATCTCCGTGCATCCTTGACTAATTAATACCTTTTGATCACAAAGAAAGCTTTTGTTGGAAAGTTTTCATATAATGTGTTATTATTTAACAGACTTAAATATATACATTCCTTAAATATGTAATGCGGAAAAATATTCATAAATGAATATTTATACTTTCTACTGAATGTTTTCGCGGCCCCCGCGAGAAATCCTACGCCCCTCCAGGGGGTCGCGACCCCTGATTTGAGAAGCACTGATATATACGATCTTTTGTTGATCCAAAATTGACATAAACGAACATCCCCGTCGAAAGGCCGTAGCCGTCTGCGCGACCGATGCTTGCTTCACGCCAAGCTCGTATCGCCTTGGATGCTGAAGTTCTCCACAAATCTTTTGCGCATGCGCACAAATGAACTGTCACTCTTGCGTATGCGCATGAGTGAGATGACTATACAGCCGTCTCACTCGCGTGACACTTGCTCTGGAAGCAAAATGTCCTTTTGCGTATGTATGGACTTGATTCGCTTTTTACAAACCTCTTCTTACTTTCACTTACGATCACTAGTCAAAATATATTTGGTTGTGGCTATTTGCAGGTACTATATCTGCGAATTATTGGCTATTTGCAGGTACTCTATCTGCAAATTATTGGCTATTTGCAGGTACTATATCTGCGACTGGCGCAAAGCCTTCTGCGCATGCGCGTGAACCGTCACTGTCAGCGTGTTTACTGTTAAAATTTTGATTTAAACCTCTTAAAATTTAGTTTGAACTCGTAAAGTGACGTAGAGTATAAAATATAATCAAAATTAGTTAATATTATTAATTGTTAGAAAATTATTATCATATACAACGTATAATACCTACATACAAGTACAAGCCACGAACTAGCTAAATTATATAAATCTATTATAATAACGTGCGAAATTTATTTGCCTCGTGTATAATTAACGATTGATTAAAAAAGTCTAGCATACATTAAATGTAAGAAATTATAATCGGATTATAAGTTTACGGGCATGCGCAGAAGGCTTTGCACCCGTAGCAGATATAGTATCTGCAAATTGTCAATAATTCGCAGATATAGCACCTGCAAATAGCCAATAATTCGCAGATATAGTGCCTGCAAATGGCCACAACCAAAAGATTTTTATGTATGGACTTTCGATTGACTCGTTGATTGATAATATTTCGTACGTTACGTTCTAAGTTATTTACTTTTATTATTTTATTGTAATTTATTACGTCCTAAATTATTATTTATTGTGGCTCTAAATATATGTAGATAGCCAAAGTAACAGTGCAAGTGGATTTATCACCGTTGTTAATAACACTGAGCAACAAAAAATCACGTTTTTGAGTTACCAGAGCGGAGACTAGCTAATCTTTACTAAGTTTGACCCACTAAATTCGAATATGATATTGATTTTTGTTGGTGGGCGATCGTTTACGAGATATGAGCGTTTAAAAAAATCCGCGATTTTTACTGTTTTTTGGCTTTTGCGGTCTTTAACTCAAAATTTAGGATTGTTGCGCTCAAGGTGAGTATTGAATCAGTAGTCAGATATTTTTCCTATTAATTGTTATATTTCATTGCTTCAGCGGTCGGACTACATGCCATCTCGCTTGCACTTAACATATTACGCGATACAACCATATATACAACGAAAGCATTTAAATTGCAATTACCGCTTTAGTTACTACGTTTAGATAAAAAAAAATAATTAAGATAGAAAACCAATCCTTATAAACGTGGTGAAATAAAAAAATTGCCAAATAAATGAAAAATAGCACGGAAAAAAAATCCGTAAAAAAAAATATATTTTTGACTTTTAAAATTCACTAGACAATTAATTAGAAGTATTTTAAAGCAATGAAATATAACACTTAATAGGAAAAATATCTGACTATTGATTCCAATACTCACTTTGAGCGTAACAATCCTAAATTTTGAGTTAAAGACCGCAAAAGCTAAAAAACTGTAAAAATCTCGGATTTTTTTAAACGCTCATATCTCGTAAACGATCGCCGACCAACAAAAATAAATATCATATTCGAATTCAGTGGGTCAAACTTAGTAAAGATTGGCTAGTCTCCGCTCTGGTATTTTTTTTTTTGTTGCTCAGTGTAATAAGTCACCGCACGCCACTGGTCTATGTGTATTTGAGTTTCGACGGAAATTTTACGCATTTTGTAAGGATCAAGACTTTATTTCGGTGGATCTTTTGGGCCGTCTCCCAGAATTACAGCGCCTATCATTTACGTTGAATTCAATGGTCAAATTTGAACGTTCAAATGGCAATGATTTAGGAAGCACAATACAATAATGCTGGGCCATTTAGTGCGGTCATTAAGCGGGAAGCTCGCTCCTCGGAAAAGCGGGTAGTTTACGATTTCATCCCCTGCCCCCGACCCTCCCTATTCACGCCGACCGGAATTAATATAACAGAAATAAAAATTTTATGTATTACCCCTCCCCGTGGATGTGCAATGGATGGAAAAGCTCAAAATGCCACATTCATGTCGTGTATCACTTTTGTACTATTTCGCTGATTAGTGTTATGCATAGGAGCGTTAGAGATTGATGGGGTGTAAGGTTTCTACTTAAAAACGAGCATTGATAGATGGTTCAATCTGGGACGAAGATATAGTGTAAGGTTGTGTCTATTTCTATGGAAGTTCTTCGAAGCGTATTGGGAAGCTTCCGGCTACTGCTAATGGAGCTATCAGGTCTGGGAGCGTGCTGCATCCACCACCGGATATGACCAGTAAGTCTAGCTAAATACCTTGAATTCTACGTGATACTGTGAGCCATACATGTACATATATAGTATAATAACGTATACGTAAATATATTTAGCATCGTGTTTACCGAAGTAGCTGATTCGTTATGACTTATCGAACGGTTATATGTAGTATGTAGGTGGGTTCAGATTAAATGTATGTATGTAAACATCAGAGTATTAAATGTGAGATTAAAGTGCCTTTTCGGATTGATTGTTCTTCATCAAATGTTTTATATTACTTAGCCGTGAGCCAATATAAATGAATTTCAATTTGATACTTTCATCTGTAATGGTCAAGGCACTCAAATTTACTAAAGATAATGCAAATGTAACTAACGATACTACATATACAATGTATTGGTTCAAATCTATGGAAAATATTTGCTTATACACAGAGCCGAATTTAGATAAAAAAGAGGCCCTAGGCTATTCCACTTACGAGGCCACTCCAACCCCCATTCTCACTTTATTAAAAAAAAAAAAAATATTATATATATATATATATATATATATATATATATATATATATATATATATAATGTTCTTTACATATGTAAATGACAATAAGTGTTTGATTAAATTGCAATGACACCGCCCAATAATTGAAAACAAATATAATGACATAATTTTTTCAGTATAGTAATATAATTATAATAAAATACTACAGTACCATAATATGTTACTGTTAAATTTAATATGTCGTGATTAATATAACTTATAATTATCTGTGTGATCTATGATAAATTTATGTAATATACAATATATATTCTTTATAAATAATGTGGTAAGGAAAAAAATAAGAATTTTGGAGAATATAAAATTATATGTTTATGAAAACCAATTAAAGTTATCAAAATATAATATAAACAAATAGAATAAATATAAATTTTAGAATTAACATGTCCGAAATATATATTTATATATATAAAGAAAATATATAAAAAAAATATACAAGAACCTTGAATTCCTCGAAATGAAGATTTTAGCTCAAAATAAACCAAATCACGTATGTAAGTATAAAAACTAGCTTAGCTATGATAAGGGCGAAAACACACAGCAAGGAACGTGGCACATGGTTTTTGTAGATAATTTAAAACATGCGAAAACATTTAAAACATGCCTTGCACATATTCATGAAACGCCCAGCGCACGCCGTCTCAAAATCACCCCCCGGAGTGTTTTCAATAAAATTTTATCCTTGTATTTACCCTTGCTTGGCAGTTATCGATAACAGTGTATGCCATTTTTCAGTGGACCCCCTCCCCCCTACAGCGGGGAGCTAAGAACACGACGAGCCGTTCTTCCCTGTGTGATTTCGCCCCGAGTATCGAAACCAACAACTCAATTCTTCGAAAGTTGAGAAATAAATGATCGTGAAATGCATTACCGAAAAATAAAAAACCGTTTCTTTCAACACCTGTTTCATATTAACAAAAATTTATTATAAAAAAATCATTTTTTACAAAAGAAAAATTTGGTTTTTTTCAGTTTATGAATTCGATGAACGGCTTATGAGTCATAAACCGTCCTCCGATTTCATAAATTATGACATTGCCTGGACGTACGTTCCCACTTCTTGTCGGAATAGAGTCTGTATACTTACTTTTTCCGAGAAAGGTGTATTGAAGCGTATAAAAATAATAATAAGTTTTTAAAATCTTTTCACTTTATTTAAACTGTGCACATGTTTTCGAGTGTAAATTTTTATTATTAATTTGATACACCTTGACTGGAGGCCCCCTAGATTCTGAAGCCTAATCAGCGTAAATCCGGCACTGTATATATGTATGTATATGTACATATATTTTTGATTTTTAAATGCTTTTTACTATTACTAAATTATGTTCACAATACATCTTATAACTATTTCAATAGCTACTGATCTACTGATCATTTTCTGTTTTACAATTTGAATTTAATTTTGTTAGTAATCATAGTATTATATTATTCTAATGGTAATGTAGAGCATAATAGGAAAAAGAGCTCAAAAAACTATTGACAATTCTTATAAATGCTCATTATATGTACATCTAATACATAATATTAATTAAAAACTCTCTAAAGTCGATGACCTAAAGCAGATTGTGTTAAGGTAATCTATGTTTACGTACATATGTATATTGAATGATTCGTACAGATGCATTTATATATATATATATATATATATATATATATATATATATATATATATATATATATATATATATATATATATATATATATATATATATATATATATATATATATATAATATTAAATACAGTAAGGAGGTATGTATATTATATATTTATTTATTTATTTTACTGTCACAAATCAATACACACTCGCCATTACAGATTTGCTCCAATGCGACGGGTGTACGTTAATGAAATACATAAACAATCAGAAATCAGAAATACTGTAATACATACATATACAATCAGAATATATAGAATATAACAAATTAATCAGAAATAATAATCATAGTGACATCTATGGATTTCAGATTACTGTGTATAATTAATACAAATTATACACAGGCAGATTTTTGTGACAACAGGATTAGATTTTTTAATACCAATTTTCAGGAACCGTTTCAGCAATGATCAGATAAAATTGGTAAACTCTGATAGAGAAACGATCGATTTGGAGTCACAAAACCCCCAAATCTAACCAGCAGTGGCGAGGACGCGAACCTATGACCTCAGTGATGCTAAATATATACGCTATCACTAAGCCAAACTGCTGGCTACGTATATATGAAGTATATACTAGGTATGTTATGAAGCATCTTCGAAATGTCTGGTGTACTCTGGTTTACGTGTTTCTAATATTATAAAATATATTATATAATGTTCTTCGTAATCGGATTCGATGTGAAATATTCACCCACGAGGGTAATATCATAATATGACACCTCTATGTATGTACATTGCATAGACGAAAATTAGGTTTGCCTGTGATTAATTGAATAACGTAACAAAACCGTGCCGTGCCGAATGTTGGAACAGCCTACTTTATATTCGAGATTCGTAATCTGGCCAGCGATACTAATTCTATGCACTACATAGTTTTGTACTGAATAGAATCCCGTTTCTGATCCGACTTTTGTGATTTGATACACTGTTTTTGTTACATAAAATATCATAAAAGCTTTTTTTAATTTTTATTTTCGTAGATTGGTTCTTTTAACGTATATTTTTAGGTATAAGATGCGTATTTTTTGATGACTAATTGTGTTAGTTATTTTTTGATGATGAAATCATACATAGGTATATGTACATATTTGATTTTATACTTAAAATATGCGCATTTTACATATGATATTATGTTCATATAAAATTAAACAATTATTTAAATACAGTCTCTACTTTAGTTTTTCTTTTTTTAATAAATTGTTATAATTTTATTTTGATCTTGACTGCTAAGCGCAAATTAACTTTTAGTTGGTGGTATATAATAATTATTTTTATAAAATTCATATCGTTTTTCAGGAATATGTATGTACATACATACATACATACTCGTACGTATGTATATGTTTCGATTATTTGAGTATTTAAATGCTTTAAAAATCGATATATTAATATGCTACACATGCTTTAATGAAGTTTTAAATTGTTTTTTTTAAACTACACAATTTCCTCCTTAAATTAAGAAAAACATATAATTTTTACTTTATCATTGTTATATACGTAGTAGCTAGAGATGAAAGTATCGATCACTGATCACATCTAATGAAATGTGTACTCTTTAAGAAAAGAATCCAGTATAATCTTTGTATCAATTCCACTTAAATAAAAAAATAACACATTTGACAAACCGGAAGTGGGATTTTTTCTCTTATAAAAGTAAAAAATGTTGTGACCACACAATTTATTCCACACTACTGAGCGTATTGAGTTGACAATTTACATTCGTATTCTTTATAATAATAATTTAACTTTCTAACCTAACCTAACCTAACCTAAACATCACCGAAATCAAAGTAATCAGCAATGCAAGACATACACCTAATCGATTCACATTCATAGGATCTTGCGTGAATACTTCTTCCAAGGTTGTAGTTATGTTTCCACTGCTTATTTGAAGATATGTATGGATGTATGTGAAAGTTGTTGACAAAAAAAATTATTATTAAAACACTAGCATATAAATAAATAACATTAGTATACAAATTTATTTGCGTCCGTCCGCTGGCAAGTTTGAATGAGTATTTCTTTTTTTACCTGTTGTAGCCACCCCGAAGAGAAACACTTATGACAAATTGCCGTAATAAAACACGAAACGTTTTCCCTTTTTTTCTCGTTATTTTATTTTCGGGAACATAAAGAAAGAGGAGATAATAAAAATAAGCGATTAAAAAAATACACGGGAACAATATATCTCCTTGAGGTCAAGCGGCAACTTGAAATATCAACCTTGAAATTTAATTAAAAGCCCTCTCATCCTTTAAATTGTACGCAAATTTGCGGCCGTTACACGAGCGTTCGGGAAAATTGTCTCGCCGGAAAATTAAAGAAAAAACGTCGTAAAAATTTTATCGCGTTCGCGATTTTTATCGCCGAGAGCCGTTATCGCAATATACAGCTCGTTCCATTCAACGACGAACAAAGTCCACTTAGTAACAAAATAATAAAAAAAAAGCGGAAAATCCTACTTTTACGGATACTTCTAAACCTAACGGACGCACTAAATCTATCCGGATAAACATAGATTTACAAAACGATCTCAATTTTCAACATTTTCGCGGAAGTTGTACATATGTACATGCGATAATCGCGTTGGATTTCTCAATATTAAATGTGATGTGTTAATGATGCATTACGAAATTATATTATAGATCAAAATATAATAATATATATATTAAAACGGACAGGATGTTTATGTATATTTTTGGATTTTGATTTTTAAATGCTTTTTATTGTGTATTACTAAATTATGTTCACAATACATCTTTTATCTATTTTAATAGCTACTCATCTACTGGACATTTTCTATTTTACAATTTTAATTTAATTTTGTTAGTTATCATAGTATTATATTATTATCATTTTAATGTACAGCATAATAGGAAAAAGAGCTCAAAAACCTATTTACAGTTCTTATAAATGCTCATAATACATCTAATATGTACATAATATTAAATAAAGATTCTCTAAAATCGACGATCTAAAGCAGATTGTGTTTAGGTAATCTGTATTTATACCTGTATAGACAGTTTGTTGTAATCACCGAGACTCTTCACAAGTGTGTTACATAGTATGGTTATTAGTGATTCTGTCATAGAATGTACTGGTTAATTTAGTAGTAATGTCTGTAACTAACGGGATATTATTTATGGCATGCAGTTTTTTCAAGTTGTATATATGGGTGTGTTATAAATTATTCTAAGGGACTTATTTTGTATTATTTGGAGATAGCAAAGTTAGTATTCGAGGCATTATTCCATTCAGGTGAAGCATGGGTTAATTATGGTAATATGAGGGCGCGATATAATTTTATTTTATTTTGAGTTGATAAATAGCTATGGCGATTAAATTTTGGGTATATCGAAGATATACCCCACATCGCCTTGCATTTCGCTGCCTCAATGTGAGGTGGCCATCTCATTCTTTTATCGAACGTTACTCCTAAATATTTTATTACTGAATGCCATTTCAGACTTTCTCCAGAGGAGATGATCGTGTATGTATGTATATGGCAAGTGCTTCAAGTATGGAGATTTCAAAAAGTCAAATTTTAGAATTAATTAATCTTAAGTTTTGATTAAATTCCGATTCTTATTTCATTTCCAATTCCGAGTTCGAATTTGTGTCCCGATTCGTTATTCCTATTTCATTTCCGATTCCCGATTCCTATTTCAGTTCCAATTTCCAATTCCTATTTCATTTCCGGTGCTATTTCAATTGGGGTTCCGATTACGATTCCAATTTCTCTTCCAAATGCAGAGCTGACTTCATTTATTACGATTACGAGAACAATTTGTTGTTGTTTGTTATTATTATTATACGTATTGTTTTATGTTAATGCATGCATTATTTTTCCGAAACCACCCGTTGATACTTTAACGGGTAATTTAATAAAAAATATAGTAATTAAATATTAACTCAAGAAAAAAATCTAGTAAATTATATGATGAAAGCACAAGTCAACATTTATCTGAAATTAATTCAACTTTAATATTTTTAATATGAATATAGCATAAATTCTTGGGACGTGCATGATAAACATATTTAATTTTAGCTTTAGCATAATTTTGTACGGTAGATTATCATTGATACTTAAACAATTCACACCTAGGACTTAAATATACCTACAATGGAAACACCTGCTCTTTGTAGGCTTAAGTTGAAATGTAAATAACAATAATAAGAGGGAAGCAAAAAGTTGACATTTTGTATTAAGAAAAACCTGATAGGGGTTTCGTGTTTTTGTTTGCAATTACAAAAAGGTTAATAACCCTCGAACTAGGGAGCAATAAATACGAATTGAATCATCCATTTTCATTTACAAGTTGGGAAAATTTTCAGTAGGTTTCACGGGCAGTAAAATGAATCTAAATAAAATACTTTTAAAGTCTCGTTTCCGTGCATTGAATTGGCAACGAACAGAATACCACCATTCGTACGTTCATTGTTATGAAACGGTAAAAAATATTCTTCACCGAAGGGTTTTCCCTGATGTTTACTTTGGCAGTCGCTTATTGTTTATGGGTTTTGCCGAGGACCTGTGTCGACCTTATAAATGGTAATTTTTCATACTTTCGGCTCCGTTTGCCCCGAGCGGCAGGTGCGTGCTGCTAATTACCATTTATTTTGTTGGCACCATTACCATTCATCAGGCTTACGACCTTTATCTAGAGAAGCTCTGCGACAACAACAAAGTTCACTTCAGAAACTCTTTCTGTTTGTTCTTGCTCCGAGGCAAGCGAGCATTGACAAATTATTCGCACTTCCGCTCGACTACGGCGTAAAGCTTCATAGGATCCGTTGACTCTTTTGAAATGGGATCGGTATATGTAAGCGCGTTGTTCGCGAGAGACATGTGAGAAGAGAAAAAAAAAGGGAAATAATCCATTATGTAATACAATATAAACGTAAGTGACACTGTTGTTTTATCGAGTGTTAAACGCTTTGACGTGTTGGTAAATCTGGGTGAGGAACATTGAAACATTTCCGAAAAAGATAACCGAAACTCATTTATCATTTCGTATTGACATTTTTCGTACAATGCGTGCTGCTGATACTTCAAGTGTCAATTTTTCTCTGAAAAACTTATTTTTCTTTCGTGTTGATTAAGTATTATTCTTTAGTATGTATACATATACACAAAAATTCCTATACTTTTATATATGTAAGTACATTTAGCTAAAATAATGAGATGGGCAGCTCACATTGAGGCAGCGAAATGCAAGCGATGCGTGGTATATCCTCAATATACCCAATATTTAATCGCCATACTTCTTTATCAACTCAAAATAAAATAAAACTATATCGCGCGCTCATATTACCACTATTAACCTATGCTTCACCTGTATGGAATAACGCCTCGAATACTAACCTTTCCAATATCCAAATAATACAAAATAAATCCCTAGAAATAATTTATAACACACCCATATATACTAACTTGAAAAAACTGCATGCCATAAATAATATTCCGTTAATTAGAGACATAACTAATAATTTAACTGGTAGATTCTATGACAGAATCACATAACACTGTTCGACACGAAAAATGGTTCAGAGACAAGATATGACTTTTCTTATAGATCTATTCCCAGTAAACACGAATCTGGTAATAAAAAATGTTGATTGGCTCGAGATTCGGAGATATATGTATTTTTTAAGTCGCGCGATTTTTCTATATCTTGGTGTTGTTCGGTCGATGTCTCAAAATCTGTCAATTTCCTGTTCAAAATGAATATTGGAATTTATTGTCGGGTATTTTATCTTCCATTTGTAGTACTTTTCAGTTTTCAAATCTCTCTAAATAGCCGTCCAGTTCAAATCAAAAGTACGTATTTTCACTTGGGATTTTTTCCCACTGTTATAACTATTTTATATTGAGTTTTTTCTATTGAAACATGTTTATTGGGATAGTGTTCTGACCACACTGTTTTTTTTTTCGTTTAAAAGGGTTAATTGGAAATGCGCTGAACTTTAAATCGGTAAAATTGCGAGCAAAAAGCTCGTACTAGTATTTACTCGTATTTACACGAATCTGAATTGAATTAATAGGGATAATATATTAAATTATCTTTATATGAGAATTAAATAAAATTGCACTTAGAAAAATCATATTTCGACTATTCTTGCGGATTAATAACAAAAATTCGTTTATTTTATCGAGGTAAGCCAGTTATCAAATTGGGGGTCCACCTTAGGCCACTTACTATTTATCATTCTTATAAATAACCTCCATAAAATTTTATTCAATGCATCATGTCTGTTATTTGCTGACGACGTCAAATTATTCTTTTCTATCGAGGATAAGAGGCAAACTTCTCTTCTTCAAACTGATATTAACGCTGTCTTGAGTTAAGTTCTATTTTAGGTCTAGAGTTTAATATTAATAAATTTGCAATTTTGAGCTATGGACATGTATATTCGCTCTATTGTCACCGATATTCCATTGGATCTGTCTTTTTATGAATCTATGGTTGATTTGAGTATCACTTTTGGTTCTCAACTCACCTTTCACAACCACATCAAGACAGTCGCTGACGTTTCCTTTCGTCGACTCTGATTTATCTTGAGATATTCTATGTAGATAATTCTCCAACCCTTTGTCTTATCGCTTGCTTTTCAACTCGCTTGTGAGAAGCAACCTAGAGTATAATGCGATTGTGTGGAATCCGCATGAACTAATTAATCTTTAATGATTGACAAAATGCAAAAGCATTTCTTTGTTTCCTCTATAGAAACGAGTTAAAGGGTATTACTAGAGACGCGTATTTTGGGCATTTTTCTATTAATTCTAAATTGATGCATAAATTCGGAATAGACCCTAATAGATGCTAAATTCGTAAAATATGCGATTAGATGCTAAAATAACAAACAAAAGTGAAATTTGCATAAAATTTATAAAGTTAATAGACAATTTAGAAGGGTCTTCCTACCCCTTTGCCCATTTATTATGTGAAGACATTGAGGGGATAAAACAGAGCTTGCAGTTTACCATAGACGTTGTTTTTCCTGTCGAAACCAAGCAACTGCTTTTGTCTACTAAAGTAAACAAACCAAGACAATTGGAGCTGTGTATCCAAAAGGCTGCTAAAAAAAACGTCTTAAAACTAGACTTGCACTCAAAACTTAATGAGAAAAATCTATTCCTCCAAACAGTAAAATATTCAATCCATCTGTGGCAGGTACACAATCTAATATTAATGTTAAAGAAACAGTTTTGTTTTTTTAGAAACCTGCCATTGTTGAATGTATTAACAAAGGCTCAATATTTGGAAGGATATCAACACTTTTTTAGACAATTAATAGAGAATTTAAAAAGTGAATCCACGTCGGACATATTGCTATTATTGATGACAACAAAAATTAAATATGAAGAGTTTGGTTGTGCAGCTCTAAAATCTATTTGGTGTCCCGTCAATAGTGTGGATGCCGAAAAGTATTTTAGTAAATACAATATAATTGTTACCGATCGTTACACGAATCTCAAAAAATACTCTTTAGAAATATGTTACATGTTGAGTTTTAGTAAATTTTAATTGGTATTATATTTTTATATTCATATTTTTTGTCTTTGTATTTTTATATTCATGTTTTTTTCATTGTAATTTTAATTCCAAAACATTTTTGAATTTTTCTATTATTTTTTAAGTATTTTATATAAATATAAATTGTATATAAATTTTATTAAAATTCATCGAAAAATAGATGCCCAAAATACGTGTCTCTAGGTATTACCCATATCTCTACCCTACTCCTTTCCATTTGGCCATGTTTGGGTACAATTCCTTTGAACTTTGGAAAAACTTCTCATTAATTCATTTTATTCTCCAGCTTCTACGTAGTAATACGACTTGCCCGTCGTTGCTGGAACAGTTGGTACTTTATGTCCCTAATAATTATGTGCGAGGTAGACATCATCATTTGATGGTTGTACGTCCTTTCCACACAGCTCTTTATCGAATGGCTTCTATTCCAAAAGCTAATAAGTGACAGAAAGACATGACTAAAAATTTACAGAATTTGGTGTCATATTAAAATTGCGATGTCATATAACTATTATTTTTATTCCTGTATCAATTCCTTTTCCAAAACCACCCGTTGAAATATCAACGGGCACAACACTAGTATTGTATATATTGATGCTTTCTGCGTCTATAGGAAAGGAAATTTGATATAAAAAATATATTAATGTAATAATCTGAGAAGATGATTAATACTTTCAATAAAGTATGGTATCTTTGCAGTTTTTAAAGTTAATACCTAACATATATTTTAATATACTGTAAATCGATATTTGAAAATTTGGTAATTTTAATTTAATTTAATTAAGTTTGGTAATTTTCCAAATTTCGATATTTGGAAGTAAAAGCTGCTTAATTTTTGGAATACAATTATATATATATATATATATATATATATATATATATATATATATATATATATATATATATATATATATATATAAATAAAATAAACTTTTTAGAATATTTTTTTGTACTGAAATTATTATAAATAAATAAAATACATAAGCATGTATGTACATAGATAAGACTATACTAAATATCGTAGAGTTGTGCGACACATGCGAAATAAATTCTTAATTAATTGTCTTTGAATAATATTCTAGTCTATATGTCGTTATATTATGAATGTGTACACAACCTTAAATTTGAGATGGTAGGTCGATTTGCATACGAACTCATATATGGTAATTCGGTATGTCTTCAAACTCAAAGTTGCGTGTAGTTAAAAGTTAGCTCCACGGCTCATTAATGCTGCATTTGCCCGGGTGTCGTCTTATTAGCATTAAACTAAACTAACTTACATTTTAATAATAAAACACGGCAGCTTTGCGTATACATACGTGTATAAATTTAGCGCGAAATCTATACCGCGTAAATTTCTCCGTGAAACGGTTCTTACTTTTTATTACGAACGCGAAAAGAAAATCCGAATATCGCTCAATGGAGCATCGCGCGTGAATTTATGGCGCGGAAAATGCGTGACGAAGTTAACGGCGATAATCTTGCGTTTTGAGCGGTTCAAACCCGTGAATTTGGAGAGGTTGGTAAATAATTAGAGAGGATCAGGAAGCCGGGAAATTCGCGATGCAACCCTCGAGTCCCGGCCGAGACTTCAATCTCCCGTCACAAGTTAATTAATCCGTTATGAAAACGGGGAAACGCCGTGAAATATTTACGCGCGTTCGGAAGGGTTGGCCGGGCCGGGTTTTGGTGATCTTTTGCAACTTTATTATAAGTTGAAAGGGTGGATTTTTGGGAGGGGGGTGGAGAGAGAGCGGGTAAAATGCGGTCAGGGTTTGATTAATGTTACGGAGACTCCTCAGGTCGTTTGTCTCGTCTGTGCCGAAGGCCGTGGAAGCTGCGGATGGAGCGAAAGGCTAAAGTTTTCCGGGAAGGTGGTTTCGTAGTTCGGTGAAGAAGTTTAATCAAAGCTCTGTGACAGATCAATTCGCGCGGCTAATTCGACGTTGCCGTTTAACTGCTGCTCGGAGACTGTATCTGATGTATTGATCATCGTTATGTGTGACTGGATGGTAATTTGAAATCGAATATGTATGTAGTTTGACTAATTAACTGTCGTACTTAATGCTAGAGTGGTACGAGCAAGTTATTATTTGATTTTGAAATAATGTGCCGTCTTCATCTTAGTTGATTTATATATTTTTCGAAAACCCCAATCAATATATGTATATGCTATGATTTCGTACTAACAGAAAATATACATTCACTTAGCGTTTCAGTTAAGCTATTAAGTCATTACATACATATTGTTATGTACCTCGTTTATCAATGTAGTTCCCACAATAATCATATTCAATTTCTCACAATAATCAATTTTTTGGTTTTGAGTTTTTATTTTAATATCGAATACGTAAGGTGTTGATATTATTACTTTATTTATGGAAGACGTTTATATTTTATACTAATGAAAATTTATATATTTAAAATATGATCTTGCAGACAGACAAACTTGCAAATAACCCCCCCCCCCCCCCCGTCGAGGATAAAAATATTATATAAAAATTGACAGTATCTTTATTAAAAAGTCAGTATCAATGCTAATTTATTTCAGCCTGAAAAATACAAATAATACAGATATTAATAATACATATATCAGATTCTATATAAATAATCAATAATCAATAATAAAAAATCAGTAGTAAATAATAATAATTTAAAATATACAAAACTCCGAAATCAATTGTATGGTAATCTCTTTTTCTTTTGCTTTTCTCGATTTTACAAATTCCATAATGGATAGTTTAAAAATATTTAATTTATTTTAATAATACTATAACAATAATATATACTTTTATTAAAATTTACTTTCAGTAGCACAGAACGCAAATGCTAACTGGTGACTAAAAGTCATTTAAATAAATTTTTATTCTATTTACTACAATAAATTGAAATTAAATATTGTATACAGATTGAAATTCAATATTCTCTACCACACTCATTTTATTATTATTTATTACTTTACTTTATTTTTAATTATTAATTATTTATTACTATTTTTAAACAAATTTTATCCACGGCGGGGGTTTTTCGCACGGGGGGTTAATGTCAAGGGGGTTTTTGGCCTTTGGAAACGAATAGTAATACCTGTATATGTGTTTATTACTATTCGTTTCCAAAACGATACGTCCAAATATCAATGCGTACAGCATTACTTAGTTATGTATTCATATAGAAAGTATGTACAATGATTCACCAATTCCTTATCATTATTTAACTATATTATAAAAAAAAATGAATGTGAGACTTTTATTTCTACTATAAATAAAGTCAATTTTGTACCTTGATTATGTGACGTCTAACATCAGTTTAACGTCAACCGGGAGCGAGTTGACAAATTCGAATTAATTTATTTATCAAGAAATTAGCTGAAGCACGGAAAATGCTGGTATGGGTACACAATTTCCCACCGTACCGGATGTAGGGTGGCCACGCTTCGTCGTCGTCTTGTCGGGGCAAATTTGCACGGAAAATACATATAGATACACTATAAAGGTATGCCTACATACATATATACATATGTACGTGCAATACTTATATTATACATCACGTAACGAACCACCGCCACAGCCTCCGCCTGGGAACATTTTATGTCGGCCTTGCTCTATAATTCCACGACGCGTCTCCACCGCCTACCGCCATTAATCATTCACAGCCAAATCAAATGTATGAATACGTAATCCGGAGATGTCTCGGCAGATGCGGGGCGGTAACGAGGCTGCGATACCGGAGCTGAGGTATATAAGGCTCGGTTTAAAACACGAGAAAACACAGGGGACACGGTCGCTTTTCCTCGCGGCGGGGAAAATCTCCTCGTCTCCTATGCGGCTGGAAAATCTCTTTGGCCGCCGCGATCTCCTAAATCACTCGCAACCCCAAAGACGCTTACGCCACTTCCGAGGGGCAAATATGAATCTGATGTCTTGAAAGGCGATGCCTGCGAACTCCCACCGGCGATATAACAATGAGCATTGTTCGAAGAGATTGTGTAAGAGAGAAGCTCGACCAAAAATACGAGGCGAAAGCGCGGTGAGATTAACGCTGAAGCTTGTACAGATTGCGCTAAAGGCCTTTCTCGGCTGAAATTGCTTTTTTATACATTGTCTTTAATTTAATGCCCGACCTATATTGGTTGGTGGTATGCAATAATGTGTGTCTCCATAATTGCGGTTGAATAAAGTATTATATAATACAAAGTAATAAATAAAACTGCTCTATGTATGTACATATAGGCATATATTACCTACATACAATGTTTTTTTGTGTTTCCGCAATGCCAAATCACAATTTTTAACTATAGATGACCAAATTTGGTATGCAAACTTCCTTTTGTAAGGTTTTTATTCATCCATTCGTACAATAGTCAGCTTTGAAATATTTTATTTTATATAACCTTGATACATACATATGTATATATCAAGAACGCCTAACAGGTAGAACCCAAAACGCCTTCCAAGGCAATTAATTATATACATTGCAACATCTTTACATAAATCGCTATATTTCAAGAGGCTGGAGAACACGAAATTAACAATAAATTAATTAATAAACAAATCCATCAATGGATTTAAAATTGTACATAATGTTTTACATATCATATATAAATCAAATTCAGATATTTGTGACAGCGGGGAGGATGACTTTTGATGGAAGAACCGTTTCAACAATGAAATCAGATAAATTGTCAAACTCTGATAAGAAACGATCGACTTGGAATCACAAATATCCAAGTCTGACGAGCATTTTTAAAGATTATCACGGGATCGAACCCGGTAACCTCTCGGAGCTACACATAAATGCAACCACCGAACTATACTGCTGGCTTATGTATTTATTTATTTTTTATTACATTTTATAACAGGAAGGTCTTACAGGTAAACCCCAATGCGCCTTCCTGGCCAATTACAAACGTTGCAGCATGTTTATTACACAAGTCGCTGAATTACAAGACACTGAAAAACTCAAATTAACTTAAATCAATTAAGCAAATTAACGAGACATCTATGAATATACATACATTTTATTGTACATTAATCATACTCAAATAGTGGTGACATAGTAGGTAGGAAGGTTTTTAGCCATTTAATCGGGAACCGTTTCAACAATGAAATCAGATAAATTGGCAAACTCTGAAACGATCGACCTGGAGTCACAAATATCCAAGTCTGATCAGCAGGTCTACAGATATACTCAGAAAAACTCTTTTCGATCGAGGTCAGCTCATGGGATCGAACCCGGCGCCTCCCGGTGTTAGGCAGAAGCTTAATGACCGAGCTATTCTGCTGGCTAAACATGTCATGTGGAAAAATAAAAAAATATCAAAAAAATATGAAAATTAGATTTAAGTGAATGATTTTTGATTGTATTGCAATAAAATGTTATGGTATTTAATTAAAAATACATCCTTTAAGTTACTAAAAGTTCACTCGCAATAATAAACACGCATTTAAAACAAAGAGGATACATAAAGAGATATTAATAAATACTAATCTTAAGTCTATTAAATAAAAACCAATTTAAAACCAAAAATATGATTTAGAATAATAATAGCTTTTCCAAAAACTTTCCGTAAAGCGATTTGTCAATTTTGACGTTTCAATACAAACTTATAGTTTGGATTAATATTATTCAATGATGCAAAACTCCACCTGTTCATCAATTAAAATAGATTAAAAATGCTAGTTTTATTAAAATTTTCAGCATTTTATATAATAAAGCTTTTTGTTAATTGTATTCTTGTTCTTGGGAAACGTTGAAGTCCTTCTCTTACCTTCTTATGGCTCTTTTTACGAAATTTTGTTTTATCGACTAAGATACAATTTGTATTTGTAATAATTCCTTTCAAGTTCTTCCATAAATTCATCTTTCTGCTTACATTAAATGTTATGACACATTCTTGCATTTAATATGCAAAGTTTAATTCTACTTTCATAAAATAATATATAAGCGTTTAAAAATTTGACATGTGTATTTTTATTATACTACGGAATTTAATATAATATTGAAAACAGACTACAATACGAAAAATATCAATGAAACAAATAATTTAAATATTTCCCGCTTGGAAATGTTAAAAATTTCAATATTCAGCCAACATTGTGTCTCAACATTACGTTCGCAACCGAACAAGTTTGCACTCACGTCTACTTTTTATATGTTTAACTGTTACGTACATCCCACAACAACATACAAACACGCCACGACTACGACTAGGTATAAATTTCTCGGACAAAACCGCAAACTTTCGGGCCACTGTTAATTGCAGACGACAATAAATATTTTAGCCTTTCGAGTCGTTAAGCATGCACAACATCCGGAAAAACCGAAACCGTGCCACGAATTGCCGCAAGCGTTCCTCTCATTCGTGCCACTATCAAGTCTCGCATAATGGGCTTTTGATCTCAAAACCCATTTTCATTTGCCAAGTCTCTGCGCTGAAGTTGGCAATTAAAAAATAATGGATATTGTACGGCGAGTGCGGTTCCAAGGGACGTTGTCGTACAACAGAAATAGTTCGCGAATAGGGTATGCGAGCTTTCGGGACGATCGTATATTATGAAAGTGGGGTATGTCGATAAATCAACAATATCCCGTTCGCGATAAATCAAAGCTTCAAAGACCAACCCCTTGTACATATTTTTATTCATTGTCCGTTTCGTGGGATTTTATGTTGAAATTTTTAATCGCTTCGGTACCTTTTTCGGTCCTGTAATTTATATTTGTATTACTATATTTTATTTATTTTATTTTATTTTTTTATTTAATTTACACCAAGAAGGCCTAACAGGTAAACCCAATGCGTCTTCCTGGCTAAAGACAATTATATAAACATATATGTACACCATTCATATATACACAAATACTTCCTAGTATACACAAATACACATTCATACATACATAAATATAAAAATACACATATATACATATACATACATACACACCTACACATATATATATATATTCACATATACATACATATACATATATATATACATATACACATACACATACAATACATACATCCATATAAATACAAACATTATACATGCATATACACATAAATTAAACATTATACATGCATATACACGCATCCGTATAAACTAAACATCCTTCAAGTATATGCTCCTACTGCAGATGCCGAAGATATTAAAATAAATGCGTTCTATGCTTCACTACTCGATACATTGTCAAATATCTCAAACAAAGAAATGACCATCATTCTTGGTGATTTTAATGCCAAAGTCGGTAATAATAGCAACATTGATAACATAGTAGGTAAATATGGATTGGGTATTCAAAATGAGAGAGGAGAGAAACTTATAAGTTTCTGCATTGAAAATAAAATGTCCATTATGAATACTTGGTTTCAACATCATCCTAGGCGATTGTACACTTGGATATCTCCTGGGGATCGTCACCGCAACCAAATCGATTATGTATTAATAAATTCTAGATGGAAATCATCGATACATAACGTCAAAACATATCCAGGTGCAGATTGCGGATCGGACCATAACTTACTTGTTGCTAAATTTCGACTGAAATTGAAAATGATTAAAAGACATCAAAATAAAGCAATTAAACTCACCAATGATGATGTAATTAATTTTGGCAATGTAATCAGAGAAAAAGATGCAGAATTCCAAATAAATCCTAATGTAGATGTAGAAGAGTCTTGGAAAATTTTTAAAGATCTCATAATTCGGTATGCCAGAAAACATCAAACACCGCAAAATGAACATCGTAAGTCTTTTATCTCTGATTCAACTTGGGTTAAGATAAAAGAACGTAAAAGACTTAAACAAACTGGCATAACATCGACAGAATATCTTGAAAGGTATGCAATATTACATAAAGATATTCAAAGGAGTTGTAGGCGGGATAAAGCTAAATATATAAATGACATATGTGAGGAGATAGAAAAACACGCATTAAAGAATCAGGCAAGGGATATTTTTCACAAAGTAAAAATCGTCACTCAAAAATTTTCACCCAAAACTTGGACAATAGATGATCAATTTGGAAACACGCTTACAGATATTGATGTGATACTCAACCGATGGAAAGAATACTGTTCGGAATTGTACAGTGGTAGTTCGTCGACCTCAATTGTTTCCCTAATTGATGATGTCAGGGAGCCTGACATCTTGACATCTGAAGTTGTAAATGCCATAAAGAAACTGAAATGTAAAAAGTCTCCTGGCAGCGATGGTATACAAGCTGAACTTCTGAAAGAGCTTGGTGAAACTGCGATAAAGGCGCTATGTAATATGTGCAACAAGATCTGGGTAAACGGAGTATGGCCGAAAGATTGGGTCAATTCAATATTCATTCCCTTACACAAGAAAGGATCTACAAAAAAATGCGAGAATTACAGGACCTTAGCCTTAATATCGCACTCTAGTAAAGTATTGCTGTATATCATTAAAGATCGTTTGAGCAGTTACCTTGGATGGCAAATACCGAACGAACAAGCAGGGTTTGTAAAAGGCAAAGGGACGAGGGAACAAATACTGAATATACGTCAACTCATTGAAAAATGTCGGGAGTTTCAAACTCCAGCCGTTCTTTGTTTTATAGACTATAAAAAAGCTTTTGACTTTGTGAACTGGGACTATCTGTGGAAAGTTCTACTGGACATGGGAGTCCCCATGCATCTTGTAAAGATAATACATAACTTGTATAATGATAACAATGCAGTAGTTCGAATCAATTCGCTAAACTCGACAAATTTTCGAGTACAACGTGGAGTAAGGCAAGGGTGTATATTATCTCCAGACCTATTTAATATATATGGAGAGTATATAATGCGTAAAGCACTGGATGGTTGGAAGGGTGGAGTGTCCTATCCAATCTTCGGTATGCGGATGACACAACGCTCATAGCTAATAATCATGAAGAAATGGCCGAACTGATCCGTCGTGTTGAGACAGAGAGTAATGTGCTTGGCCTCCAGATAAACCGCCCCAAAACAAAAATTATGATAATTGACCGTCACCAACAGCTGCAAAACAACAACTCAGCTTTAAACGGTATAGATGTGGTTGATAATTTTGTCTATCTGGGGTCACTCATATCTAACAACGGCGGCAGCGAATTGGAAATACGGCGCCGGATTACATTAGCAAAATCGGCAATGTCACAACTAACGAAGATTTGGAAGAATAGAGCCATTACAACTGCTGTCAAAATCCGTCTCGTGAAGAGTCTCGTTTTTTCTGTCTGCCTTTATGGTGTCGAGACGTGGACCATGAAGGCGGCGGATAGACGGAGAATCGATGCCTTCGAGATGTGGTCCTGGAGACGGCTACTGCGCGTGCCTTGGACCGACAAACGCACGAATGTGTCTATTCTTGAAGAATTGAAAATCAAGGATAGATTGTCAACAATATGCCTGAAACGTATATTGCAGTTCTTCGGCCACATTGCACGAAGAGGTGAGGAGAGCCTGGAGCGGTTGGTTGTGGTTGGTAGCGTCGAAGGCAGAAGAGCCAGAGGCAGATCCCCCGCACGCTGGACTGACCAAGTATCTGCAGCGACGGGCGCTTCCACGGTAGCAAGTCTTCGCCTGGCCGAATTTAGAACTGAATGGAGGCAGCTGGTTGACCGCACATCATAGTCACGATCCTCAGTGATGAGGGAACGGACAGCAATATATATTTTATTTTATTTTTATTTTTTACATATATACCAGGAAGGCCTTACAGGTAAATCCCAATGCGCCTTCCTGGCCAATTACAAATACAAATACAGCATTTTTATTATAAGTCGTTGAATTGCGAGACACTGAAAAAACTCGCAAATTAACGAGACATCTATGAATTGTACATAAATTTTTATTGTACATCAATCAAATTTTTCAAATAGTGGTGACATAGTAGGTAGGAAGGATTTTTAGCCAATTTTTTTTTCCGGGAACCGTTTCAACAATGAAATCAGAGAAAATTGGCAAACTCTGATAGGAAACGATCAACCTGGAGTCACAAATCCAGGTCTGACCAACAGCATACTCTGAAAAATTCATTTTCATTCAGGGATAGAACCCGGCACCTTCTTGACGGTAAGCAGAAGCTTAACGTCCGAGCTATGCTGCTGGCTATATATACATACACATAAATACATAAATATATATACACATAAATACATAAATCATTACAATTAGTTATCGAGTTCAATTGACTCATATTAAATAGTTCTGACATAAAAATTAATTCATTAGGAACAAAATTCAAACTACTAGGATTAAAATCACCCAAGATCATGACTTTCCTGCCAACCAAAACATTAAAATTATTTTGTAAATTTGAAAAAAATGAATTTATAATTCGGAGGAGATTCATTCGGAGGAAAATACAGTACACATATTAAAATAGAAAAATTCTTTAAGCGAAGTATAGTATATTTATATACATATACATATACTCATATGTAGTTTGACGTTTGTGCTTTCAATTGAACTGAATCCCAAAAGAGCTATAAAATTCCATAAATTCAAATTTAGTATGCTACCAATGAATAGAAATGTATTAGGCTACATATGTATGTATGTAAATTTTGATATACGTACGTATATTCATATATATATATGAATATATATATATATATATATATATATATATATATATATATATATATATATATATATATATATATATATACATATATATTTAGGATCCGGATGTGAAGGATTCCAAGTGAAACGCAGATTAAGTCAGAACTATGTATTTATTAACACATGTCTTCGGGCTTGTTCTCAAACAAGTGACCATAACAACACGCATCCGGTCTTTCCCATGCATACCACACACACTCTATCTCGGCTCGTTTAAAAATCATCCCTACATATATATACATATATATATATATATATATATATATATATATATATATATATATATATATATATATATATATATATATATATATATATATATATATATATATATATATATATATATATATATATATATATATATATATATATATATATATATATATATATACATATATATATATATATATATATATATATATATATATATATATATATATATATATATATATATATATATATATATATATATATGTATATGTATATATATATATATATATATATATATATATATATATATATATATATATATATATATATATATATATATTTATATATATATATATGAATATACGTACGTATATCTATATATATATGAAAAAAAAAAAAAAAAAAAATATATATATATATATATATATATATATATATATATATATATATATGTATATATATATATATATATATATATATATATATATATATATATATATATGTATATATATATATATATATATATATATATATATATATATATATATATATATATATATATATATATATATATATAGCTCGTTTAAAAATCATCCCTACATATATATATATATATATATATATATATATATATATATATATATATATATATATATATATATATATATATATATATATATATATATATATATATATATATATATATATATATATATATGTACATATATATATATATATATATATATATATATATATATATATATATGTATATGTATATATATATATATATATATATATATATATATATATTTATATCATCATCATCATTTACAGCCATTCGCCATCCACTGCTGGATGAAGGCCTCTCCAACACGCTTCCACTCGTCTCTGTTTTGCGCAACACTCATCCATCTCATTCCGCACATTTTCCTAATTTCGTTCACCCATCTTCCTTGCGGTCTTCCTTTTACTCTTTTGCCTTCTCTCGGGTACCATTCAAGCACTTCTTTTGTCCACCTTTCGTCCATCCTCCTAGCTACGTGACCCGCCCATTGCCATTTCAATCTCTTCACTCTATCCACTATGTCCACTACCCTTGTCATATTTCTCACCCACGTGTTCCGCTTCCTGTCTTTCCTCGTTATGCCAAGCATACAGCGTTCCATACTTCTTTGAGTGCATTGGATTTTATTTTGCATCTTGGCGTTCAGTGTCCAAGTTTCACATCCATACGTCATCACTGGCAAAACGCATTGATCAAAGATCCTTTTCTTCAGGCAGAGTGGCATTTTTGATTTAAAAACAGCATTCATCCGTCCAAATGCACTCCACCCTAATTTCATACGTCTCTTTATCTCTTCATTTTTACTACCAGACATGTCAATTATTTGACCTAAATATAAATAATTATTTACTACTTCTACTGGTTTATCATCTAAGGGGATGCTATCAGGCATGCAATAACTATTGAACATTAGTTTAGTCTTATCTACGTTAATTTTTAATCCTACTTTTCTACTTTCCCTGTCCAGCTGTGTTAGTCTGATGAGTAGGTCAGCTGAATCACGAGCAACTAGAACTATATCGTCTGCGAACCGAAGGTGACTCAAAAAGCGACCATTGATGCTTACTCCGGCTGTATCCCAATCCAATTTCCTGAAAACTCCCTCAAGCACCGCATTGAATAACTTGGGCGAGATTGTATCTCCTTGTCTTACTCCTTTTCCTATGCTAAATCTATCTGTACCTGAAAAAATTTTAACCGAAGCTGTGGCATTCTTATCTAGGCACAATGGCCGTTGATATTCGTTGGCGGTGGTCCATTGTGCTGAAATTTGCCCTAAACCCTGCCTGCTCTATAGGATATTCTTCAGCCTTTCTGTAATAACCTTCGTGAAGAGCTTGTAGACCGCTGAAAGTAGACTAATGGGTCGGTAGTTCTTGATATCGCTTTTGTCGCCTTTTTTGTGTATTAAAATGATAGTTGCGTTATTCCATCCTTCTGGTATAGCTTGGTTCTGGATGCATTTGCTGAAAAGCCTAGCTAAGATATTAATTAGGGGGGGGCCGCCACATTTTAGTAAGTCAATGGGAATATTATCTTCCCCTGGGGTTTTACCGTTCTTTGCAGTTTTTAGCGCGGCCTCTACTTCGCTAGGCAATACTGCAGGAACCCTTTGGCCGTGTGTCGATTCCAAAGCGGGGAATTGGCTGTTGTCGTTCTCGTATAGTTTTGCATAGAACGTGTAAACTCTGTCTATGATTTCTTCTCTATTCCTAATTATTACTCCGCTCTCTGATCTGATTGCGATCATTTGGTTTTTGCCTAAGAAAAGATCCTGTTTGCACTTTTTCAGGCTACGGTTATTCTTAATGGTATTTTCTATTAGCTTGCTGTTAAAATCCCTGACATCCCTGACTATTCTCTTTTTAATTTCCTTATTTACTAGATTGTATTCTTGCTTATTATTATCCCTATCTAAATTCCTTTTATGCTTAATTAGGTTTTTTGTTTCCGCTGAAATTTTGCTTAATTTAATCTGTTTCCTGAATCAACCTAATTTCTTACCTGTTGAGGTTAGAACCGAACTAATTACAGTGTTCAATTCCTCGATGTCTGCTTCTGGGTTTAATTTCCCGTATCGATTTCCAAGTTCGAGTTCGAATTCCTTTTTCCTAGACCTTAGTTGAGCGAAATCTGGAGAGTTACTGCATCCTTTTATTAATTTCTCACGTTCGCAAGTTATAATAATGGCCATCTTGGCACGGACTAATCTGTGATCGCTACCTATATCTACTTTACTTAAAACACTAACGTCTTTAACGGAGTGCAGGGCATTTGTTAGGATGAAATCGATCTCGTTTCTGTCTCCTTTAGGACTCTCCCAAGTCCACTTATTGTTGGTGTTTTTCCTGAAAAATGAATTAGTGATAAAGAGCCTGTTGTGTTCTGCGAATTCTATGAGGCGATCGCCTCTGTCGTTTCTTTGGCCGGTACCAAATATATATATATATGTATATATATATATATATATATATATATATATATATATATATATATATATATATATATATATATATATATATAATTTGTTTTTTAGAATATAAATGCGAACTTATTTAAAAAGCAGTGCATTTTATAAAATTGGGAACAATATATTAAAAAAAAATTGTTTTTTTTTCTTCAAAAATATATGAATATCAGGAAAACTACATATGTATTTATATACATTTCATTTTAATTTATTCAATCTGACATTAGATCATTACGATCTTCCTTATATATTTTTTTAACCGTTTCTAATAAAAATTGGACGATTTAAGTAATTGGCATATAAATAATAAAATAATAAATGATATAATCGGCTTCAAAATTTATAAACTGATTTAATGGAAAAATATATGCGTAAAATTTCCTTATTAAAAATCACACTTATTTTTGATATTACACTAGCTCGATGCTTTTATTTTTGTTTAATCAAATGATTACACTGAGCAACAAAAAATATTACCTTAGTGGAAACATCAATCTTTATGAAGTTTGACCCATTGAATTTGAATATGACAATGATTTTGGTTTCTTTTCATTTATGAGATATGAGCGTTTAAAAAATGCGCAATTTTTACAGATTTTTGGCTTTTGCAGTCTTTAACTCGAAATCTAAAATTGTTTTGCCAAATGTGAATATTAAAATCAAAAGTCAGTTTTTTTTTCTATTTATTGTGAGTTTTTATTGCTTTAAAATACTTTTAATTACATATCTAACGAATTTTAAAAGTCAAAAATATACGTTTTTTTAGACTTTTTTTCCCGAATATATCCATTGGGCCAGTTTTATATAATTCACTACGTTTACAAGAATTGGTTTGCAATCTAAATATATATTTTTTATTATCTCTACTTACTAATCCGAGTGGTGAATTATTTTAATTTTTAATTCAATTATTTTTCTAATTCTCACAAAATATCGTAGAATAAATAAAAATTACTATTAAGTGATGTGATTAATATGTCTGAACATGAAAAAACAATATTTAATTTTTTCACGTAAATTAAGATACATAGTATGTATGTACATATTTAACAGATAACCAGCAGCGTGGTCTAGTGGTGAGTATTGAATTATTTCGTGCTTTATGGGTTCGATTCCCACTAAGAGTCTCGTTGTTGGCCATACCTTGGTTTGTCGAGGTCGATCGTTTTTTTTTAGAATTTGCCAACTTTTCTGATTTTAATTGAAACGGTTCCTGTAAAATCGGCTTTTCCTTCCCAATTTTCTGTTGCAAACCTTAAGCTATCGTTATATCTCAGTTTTCGCCAGATTTCTCACCATAGATGTCTCTATGGTTGTTTATCGAATGTAAAAATTCGTATTGTTACATGAAAAATGTTTGTTATATCTGACCATAGATTTCAGGTATTGTTTCGATTTACATGTGTATGTATGTAATAATTGTGTATTTAGATGTCTCGTTAATTATGAGTTTTCAATGTCTCGTAATAAATTAGCCATAGTGACGACCTGGAGCTAATCTGTAATGTCGCTATGGCGAAATTGTAAAAAATAAATAAATATGTACACATAGGTACATATCTATGTTATTTTCTATTAAGTTAATTTATATTGATAATATGATAAATGTGAGGCTTCCGTGTAGTTTAGTGCATTCGCTCTATATAGCTGATGTGCGTATGAGTGTAATTTACGTCAAAACTTTTTGCTCGGTTAAATTAATACAAGTAAATAAATTCAACGTTAAGGCAGACGTCTTGCGATTTTTATTTTGCTGCGATTTCGAATAAAATCCACTCGCAGCATAAAAGTGGCTAAGAAATTTAAATTATCTACAAGCCGCGGGGGCGAGACAATAAATTTATAGCCAGATAAATCACGTGTAACTTCACTTGTTTTACATAATCTCCTTAAAATTTCAACTTTAATGTATGGAGTATCATTTTATTAGGGGGCGTCGAGCTAACGCGCAACCGGAAAACTGAGGTCCAAAATGCAAAAGTTATGGCCCACCGCAACGATGTTTGCCAAGTGTTTTCAAAATATACGTACGACAATAACAACTGTCATTTGTGCTCGTATTACCTTATTTTTTATTCCATTTGTTTCATTTTTTTTTTTTTTTTATTATGACGACGTTCAAGTGAAGCGAAAATAATTTCCAGAACGAAAATCTCCCCGAAACGTTTTCATCATAACGGTTTTCTTTAATCTCTCGCCTGTTTTATTTAACTTTTTTTTTCTCCGTTTGCCAGTCTCACGAGAGCGGCAGTTAATGTTTAAAAAGGGAATAAAGCGATCTTTGTTGCTCGAAATGGGCGAAAATTTTAACAAAAATTTCGCAAAACACCCCCTGTTGAAATTAAAAATATACAATAACGGCCGACCGGACTTTGTAAACGAGTAAATATTATTTCGTTTGTTTGAAATCAAATATCGGTTTCCTTTGTTGCCTTATTATTCGCTTCTTATTGCCACATTATTAAATACAAGGTTTCTTCGCAATTATGTTTTCATAAAATGCCACTTTTGCTAATTGAGTATTAATTTTTATAATCTAAAAATATGCTATCGATTTCGTCTAGACACTTTCATTCTCGTTTACTTTATTTATTCACAGCTAATTCAAATTTCAATGACTCAATATAAAATACATACACGTATGTAAAATTGCAAGTTAAGCATTCAAATGTGTTTAAACTCATTCACAAACGTGTGTACTTAGTTTTAAGAATATATTGAACACTTAGAGTGTGCTGAGTATGCTACATACAATTTTATCAAAATCTAAAGACCGCTTTTAATTATCGGGTAGGACTTATAATTTAAAACAAATATTTATATATCATCAAAGGAATTCACAATTCAAACTTAATCATATTTTGCAGTTCGTTAAAAGTGCTTTAAATATAATAGTTTATTTAAGAAATATAAAATAATAAGTCCGAGTCAAATTAACTGTTACCTTTGGGTTAATTAGTAGACACTATAATTTAACGCATATTTTAATGAAAGAACTTTTCAAGTTTCAATAAAAAATTTACTCTGCAAATATTTTTATTCATTCATTAATATTAAAATTTAATAGATTTTATAGTAAAAAAATAATAAAAAGTATACTTTATATATATTTTTTTTTATCTGATATGTTTACGGAAAAATGTTTATTGAATTCACTTTTGTAAACATTTTTTTCAAATTATAATAACCAGATAAAGTTACTTTATAAAATAAATAAAAATTAAAGATCAAATGGCTCAACACTTAGCATTAGATTTGGAATTTTGGACTGACCAATCACTAGCATCTTTGACCAATCCAGTCAATCAGAAGCGACTTTGACGACAGGTAATCAGAAACAAATTACATACAGACGTCGTTTCGGTTTTATATACATTCATGTCTAGTGTTGTACCCGATGAAAAATCTTCGCATGGATATTGGCATATTAAGTTATTAAATAATAATAAAAAATTAAAAGAAATGTATCGGTTTTGTGTTCGATCCGCATGCGGTCGAATTTTTTTCAAATATCTTTTAAATATATTTATATTTATTTGTAAGTGTTGAAAAAAAAATGGTAAAAACTACCTACCTATGTATGTATATGTAAACAATATAAAACACCAATAGAAAAATGAATGAATTATTTAATTAATTTAATAAATTTTCAATAAATGGTGGTAAATGCTCAGAGAGTTAGCGCCGTCTATTTGCCCCGAGGAAACATTGGTATCAAACAGTATATATAGAAGTTTTTTTCTTTGGCTATTATATTCGCATACGTTTTGTTGGCAGTGGTTTGGCTGTGACGTACATATATATGTATGTTGAATCGAAGCGACTATTATAGTACGGTGGGTGATACACACAGAATAGCGATATTATTTATTTATTTAAAGTTTGGACCATTGTAGCATACAGGAATTCCTAATGCGCCAACGGAAGCAATAATTCATTATGAAATTATTATTCGCTATAATATATGTATATTCGCATTAATAATAATTATATTATTATTAATGCAATTATTATTCGCACATTAACTTCTAGATTATATTGAAGAGTATTCAAAGGTAAGTGGAGTCAGGTCGAGGTACAAGAAAACACGCAGGCAGGTTCCAGGTCTTTATTGCTGCTCGTCCGGTGGAGGTCAGGTTCCGAATGCCACCGTTCGAGAGCGCACCATACTTATAAATATTCAGCGCTCAGCGCATACACGTTATGACACGTAAACAAGTATAGTCATTGGTCAAGGAGTCGGGTGCAGCCTTTGGCCGCAACGCCCGACTCCACCATTGGTCGGCGTCACCATGACGTCACCGGTCTACGGGGCGTCTCTCTATGTAACGTTACAATATATATGTACATTCGTCTTTGTTATAAAGTTTCAATGTCTTAAATATGTGTATAATTAATGTAATTAATTGTCCAGGAAGACCCCAATGCGCTTTCCTGGACAATTAATTACAAACAATGCAGCATTTTATTATTACATAAATCACTGTATTTCGAGAAGCTGAAGGACACGAAACTAACAATTAATTAAATTAATTAAATAATTAATCCATTGAGACATCTATGGAGTTTAGACTTGTACATACATTTTTACAAATTGTACATACATAATAATACAGAAGATTTGTGACAACAGGTAGGAAGATTTTTTTGCCAATTCTAAGGAACCGTTTCAACAATGATCAGATAAAATTGGCAAACTCTGAAAATAAACGATCGACTTGAACTCACAAACACCCAAGTCTGACCTGCAGTATAGCGGGTTTGACCCCAATACACGCTACTACTGAGCCATACTGCTGGCTAATATATACATATGTAAATATGAAAAAAAATAAGATACTCTATATACATATATATAATTGAATGTCTGTATGTATGTCCCGTATAGGCTCCTAAACCACTGAACCGATTACGATGGAACTTCCAGTATTTGTTAAATGCATGTCCGGGAAGATTTCTGTGAAAAACACTGGAACGGAAACGGGAAAAACGGGAATGAGTGTCATTCGCTCTAATTTCAAATGTTTTCGCGCCGCGACCAAGGTGTTCGCTGCCTGCGTTGTTCCGAAAAATGGGAACGGGAATGGGAACGGAAACGGAAACGGGAACGGGAATTGCATTTATTGTGGCATTGCAACGCATGCCGGGTTCAGCTAGTCTATATATACATATAAAATTGAATGTCTGTATGTGTGTCTCATATAGGCTCCTAAACCACTGAACCGATTACGATGGAACTTTCAGTATTTGTTGAATGCATGTCGGGGAAAATAACTGTGAAAAAAAAATCGCCCAAAAACGGGAATAAGTTTCATTGCAACGAAATAATTTCAAATTTGTTCGATGCCTGCGTTTTTCCGACAAATGGGAATGGGAACGGGAATGCGTTATTGTGGCATTGCAACGCATGCCGGGTTCAGCTAGTCTGATATAAAATTTAATTATATGACAGACCTACAGTTGATACAAATCCCGAGCTAAATTCAAGCTATATAAATCTTCCTTTACCTCGTATGAAATAACTTTTCCAATAAAATCTAACCCCATCACCCCTTGGCAAAGCGGCCCGGTGCAAAGATGCAACTCACGTGCCTCAAAACGAAGAGGGCAAAAACTAGATACCCTTTGATGCGCGAACGAACGGTCAGTACGTCCCTGATCCTTCCGGTCACGTCCTGCAAAGGACCGGACCACGTCGAACGAAACACAAACCATCGCAAAAAATCTAACACCACGTCGGCAACAACTTGAAGCGGTATTTTGCGAAAGTTTCGCATTGCCACGACACACGGTGCCAGAGTAAACATGATATCCGTTTATCAAGCGCTTTGCTGATCTCAACACATCTCTCAGATTTCACCCTAACGTAAGTTTCTACGTAAATACATACATACATACGTATATATACATCCGTGTACCTTATCCCAGCCGTGCTGAATTTCTTCGAGCGTGCTCTTTTTACTTATTTTTTTATATATACATATGTATGTGTATTTATTTATTTTTTCTTCCGTGCGACAACTTTCCCCAAGCCGCGTTGCCTAAATACATACGTGTACGTATGTTTCCACTATGAAAATGGATACGTCGGTTTTCATGCGGATCGTTAAGGACATATTTTATCTTTTTCATATTTCCACCATAACGTATGACATCAATTTCGGATCTGTATCGGGCGTATTCCTCTCGCGATTTTGATACATTTTTTATGTGCGTCTTATATCCGCGCGCTTATATATCATCGCGCCGGGCGTCCAATTTCGCAGCAAATGTTTCGACTCGTGAAATGGAGCAAATTTACAGCACAGATGAAAAAAAAATACATATTTATATTATACACAGGCTTGGACACGTGTCTCGGATATGTGTATACGTACTGTGCGGTCGAGAAAGCCTTCGTGCGTGCTAGTTAGAAGTAATCTAATACCATCCGTATTATTTCAAAATGGGACGATTTTATTTATTGTGTTACAATTTAAGTTAAAGCAAACTTTGTAAGAAAATTAAGTCAACAGTATCATGTTAAAATTTCAAAAATAATCATTCCATTGCTTATTATTGATGAACGGAAATGATATATAATACAAAGAGCAACAAATTTCAAGGCAGTAAAAATTATATGAATTTAGTACAGACGTGTTTGAAATTGCAATTAAATTTAAATAATATTCCAATCAGGAATTAGTCCTTTCAAAACGTTAAGTAAATCGACTATAATATTTAAGGTTTTATATATGTACAGTACTTCAACTTTTAAGTATCTTTTAAGTTTTAGTACAGCAAGTGAACTTTATTATGACATAATTGTCTTAAATACGGGGGTCTTACTCGACCCCGGTTCGGCACACTCGTTCGATCTCAACGCTATGTCCTTCAAGGGTTAAATAAGGCCAATACTATTATAGACGCACTGTAGGATATAATCGAGGTCATTTTGCTACGCACACACCACGCTCCACTCCAAATTTTGCCATCCCCAATTCATAGATGATTTTCAAATTAGTTATAATTTTATTTTTCAAAAATATCGTGTATACAACCGCAAATAGGACGCCAAATTGGAGACGTCACCGACGGGAATACGAGCTTACATTAGGATATTTTTCAGCGTGACGCGAAAGGCTTAAGCAAACGCCCCATTACCATAATACCCGCATCAGGAAACAATGTACGGAGCCCGCTCGACTGGGAGGAGAGAGTGCGATAATCCTGAATATTTTACCAAATAATCATACACAAATGGTACATTTATTAGACGTGGCAATTTACGATGGGACCACCCCCTCCCTCTCACCTACCCACCTCCCCTCAGCATCCACTTGCGAAATTCGGGTAAATATCGCGCGCCGCGCGTCGGTACATAATTGCCGACGCGTACGCAAACGACACCGACAAGACGACATGACGAATAGTCCTCATTTGAATCACTTAGTTCTCTCACTCGAGGGCTAGTGATAAATGCGACAGAAATAATTATAAATGGTACTTTGCTACCTGAATTAAAAATCAGGTACGAAAATCGGATCGGTCGCGATCGGATCGGATGAGCGAGATCTGTCTCAATTTGAGTAGTGTTTCTGTGTGTTTTTTTGATTATTTTTTTAATACAATTTAAGTGAATTTATTCTGTTTTTGCGTTGTAATTGTATTTATTAAAAAGTAAAGTTGTGTTAAATGTTCGATAAAGGTAAATGGAATTAAATTAAATTGTCAGAGTTCATCGCCTTCAAAAATACGCTCACACTAAATTTCATTAAACATTTTCTTTTGTACATTTTAATTTATTATTTTTTTATTTTTGACAACTGAATTTTACTTTTTAAATAAATAAATGACACTAGTAAATTTTCTTGCTTGTGTTTATTTATTATGTTTAATTTGTTTTAATTTCAAGTGATAAATAATCTAATATATTATTTCGAAAGAAACTTTGTATGTAAGTAAATATTGTTGATTGTAAAATAGTTGGGAACATCAAAAACAAGTCAAAATTTCCATGACGACATGGGGATAGGGGACGGGGGGCGCCGGGGTCGAATGCCCCCGGGGGAGCCGCCGAATTCCGGTATAATTTATAATACATCTAAATATATACATAATTCCGAAAGAGACTTTGTAAGTTTGTAGCTATAGTTGGTTGGAAATCTAAAACAAGTCAGTTTATATGAAGATTTGATTGGTTGCATATATTTTTTTTCAATTCAAATAAATTTAATAAATAAAAACAAATGAATATTTACTATTAAATTCGCCATGTTCACACTGTTTATATTACAAATACTGAGCGAAGCCGGGTAAAACAACTAGTGTTTGATATTCTTAAGTTAAATTTCTGTTTGTGCAATAGTTTAATTTAAATTTAAATATATATATATATATGTATATATATATATATATATATATATATATATATATATATATATATATATATATATATATATATATATATATATATATATATATTTATATCATCATCATCATTTATATTCTACATATACATATATAAATTAATTGACGTTATATTTGGATATACGACCATTCACTTTTCCAGTATAGTATTTCAGTGTAATATGTAAATTTATAAATATTGAATTGTTATGAAAATCGATTAAAACATATGAAAAGGTCTTCGTAATTTAATTGATTATTAAAAAAAAAGTGAAATTATTTAAAATTGAATAATTGCACAGTTTCACATTCACAAAAATAGATTTGATGAATATGTTATATAAATTACACGCGAGTGTATCGTCTATTCGATGCTTCGCTCGAATTTATTATCTCGTTTAATCAACGACCGTGTTGATTTATATGTAAAAGCTACGGAATTGCGTTGTAGTAGTACCATCTTAATAACTTAAACATTATCTTTCTTAATTTTCTCCGTTACTACGCGCAGACACTAATAATTTCTTAGGTTAATACGCAGCATGAAAGCAGATAATGATTATAACTCACATGGGATTATTAAAGCAGCGTCGAATAAAATATTACGCCCATAAATATAAATAACAACACACGGGTATTTACTATTATGTATAATGAACGCACGCTGATTCCGTTTTCAGGGGGAATTTTATTACGAAAAAATAAGGATAATAATCTAGTTCAGACACGAGGTGTTTGAGAGAGTGTGTGTTTCTAAAACTTGGCGCTTTCCATTCCGACATCGAATATAATTCCGCTAGATTTATCTGTGCATTTTTTCACGTGAAATTCGCATGCATCGCAAAGATAAAGGCTTATGCCCGAAGAGCGCGAAGAAGAAAAAAAAGAAAAAAATAATACTCATTTTTCAAGACTATTTCCCTGCAAAGTTGCCTACCGCGTAGCCGGTAAAGGTCTCACGATGCAAAGGGCTTCGGGGGTGGGAAATAAACTGAGGGTGTGAGATTCGGGGGTGATGTTGCTCCTTTTACTCGCATTTTTGACGTAATAAATCATAATCCTTGAACTCCATTTTCTTCCGCGAGCTAGTCCGCTTGCACCTAATAGTGTTATATACGAAAAGCTTTGGCGCACGCCCGGGCACTAAACACGTTAACCGAAGTAAAAGCTCCATATTTGTAAGACGTACAACTACATGAGCTGTCTATTTCGTGTTTTTGTACGAGAATGGATATATTTTTATTATAATTATTAATATCAGATAGTATACAGACGAATGAATAGATGCAACTGGCAAAAAAGCAGCCTTTGATCAATGTGTTTTACCGCTAATGACGTATGAATGAGAAACTTAGCTCTTAAGAGGGCTGTACATCCGAAACCTTAATTTTGTTACCGTTCCTTTCTTCGATATATATATTGAGTGTATCTATTTATTGAGTGAATGCGACAGTATATATATATATATATATATATATATATATATATATATATATATATATATATATATATATATATATATATATATATATATATATATCAATATATATATATATATATATATATATATATATATATATATATATATATATATATATATATATATATATATATATATATATTGAGTGAATGCGACAGTTGCGCTTCGACCAGATAAAACGTATTTTAAATTGACAGAATCGAAGTTTCGTATTCTACTATTTTCACCTCCAAAACTGGACCAATTTTTAAAAAACATTCATCATCGGTATGAGAAAGATACTTTCTGTGCATCGGCGTATATTTTTTTAAATCGACCGTTAAATAAGCACGCTGGACCCGTTTCGTGGGTGTTAAAAAGAGGTGATTTTATAGATGTTTGGCGGCTCCTAGCTCCTATAAAAAATAATTAATCAAAAAAATAAAACAATAGATGCACCCCAATGGTAGATATCCATAGCATATTAAAAAATAATTTCTCTAGTGCCATAATTGAGGAAGAGAGAAGTATAGTACGTTTGTATGGACAAGGTGCTGCTGTCCAGCCCTCTTAAGAGGGCTGTATATCTGAAACCTTAATTTTTTTGCCGTTCCTTTCTTCGATATATATATTGAGTGAATGTATATATTGAGTGATAATAACTATTCGACCATATAATACCTATTTTAATGCTAAACAGATTAAGACTCGAGAAATTATATATTACATATATTAAGTACTAAGTTCGTCACTATGGCTAATTTATTACAAGACATTGAAAACTCATAATTAACGAAACATCTAAATACACAATTATTACATACATACACATGTAAATTTAAACAACACCTGACATCTATGGTCAGACATTACAAACATCGTAAAAAATACGATCAATAACATATTTCAAGTAACAGTTCTAATTTTTACATTCAATAATCATCCACAGAGACATATATGGAGATAAATCTGACAAAACCTGAGATATAACAATAACTCAAGGTTTGCAATAGAAGGAAAAGGTAGGAAATAGGGTAGGAAAAGCTAATTTTACAGGAACCGTTTCAATGAAAATCAAAAAAAATGGCGAATTGAAACGATCGACCTCGACAAATGAAGGTCTGACCAACAACGAGACTCTAGTGGCAATCGAACCCGTGACACCTTCCACGAAATAATACAACACTCACCACTAATTATATACGTATTATCAAGAAAAATTATCAAACAATTGAAATTGAAATCAAGAAAAGGAAGAACAAAAAGTTTCAATATGAGGGGAGAAGTTGTTAAAAGAAGAGCAATAATTTCCATTTTTTACTATTTTTAAAAGAATAATCATTTATTGCAATTTGATTCGGTCGATTATGATTCGTCTTGACTGTTTAATGAGAATTCAAAGTAGTCGTTTCGCTAAAAACTGAAAAAAAACATGATTTATTCATATTCCTGTCATTGTTTTGATAAGAAAGGTTTTTGGGAGCTTTTTTGGGCTATCGAAAAACTTCACGAATTTTATCAAATTTAATATGATTGTATTTTGACCCTAAAATGCATATTTTACATCCACATGATTTTAGGCATTTTTGTCTTTAAAGAAGATACCCATTTTGTACCAACAAATGTATTTAAATTTCTCAAACTAACATATTTTCGTATTCAGAACGGCGTCTAGCCTTTTCAAAGCCTTCAGGCAAACAAACATTTTGCGCCTTGTTATAAATGAAATCTAAATGGAATATGACATAAAAAAATAAAATAAAAAACATTTATAAACTCCGTTTAGATAAGAATTTTTAAATTGAATTTATTTAAAGCACGAAATATTCGTACATTAAATAAATTACCATTATTTGTAAAATATGGACACAAAAACGTAGTGAGCTCTCTATCGGAGATACCTCCATTTATAGCATTCGATTTCAACAATTGTTTGAATCGTCAATTTTTGATCGACCAATCAATGAACTAACAAAACAGAACGAATACCAAGTCAAATTTATTTTTATTGTCAAAACAAGCAAAGCAAATTGAATCAACGAATCAATTTCGAAACTGCAACGAAGCGGATCTGATACGTATACATACAAATATATTATATTACATCCTCTTCTCCCTCCAATTCTCATAATTATCATTTTTGATCAATTTACTATCATGTATTTAGTATACGTATAGTACATATATAACCAGTGGCGAGGACTAGTGGTCAGTATATTATGCTTTCGAGCAAAGTGGTCACGGGTTCGAGTACCACCAGTGGCTGTTGGTCAGGCCTTGGCTTGTGAATCCAGGTCGATCGTTTCCTATCAGAGTCAATTTTTCTGATTTTCATTGAAACGGTTCTAGTAAATCTCCTTTCCTATCTTTCTTGCTAATCTCAAGTTATTCAGCGTCTTGAGGTTCACCAATTTGATTATAAAATGCTGCAAAAATGTCTCCATAGATGTCACTGTGGATGTTTGTGTGAATTCGCATTGTATAAAATGCTTATATACATACATTGATTGTATTGTATCTTTATTAGTACACTCGTCGTTTTGGAGCGATCTGTAAAGGCAAGTTAACGTTATATAAAATAAAATATAATATATTATACTGCAAACTATTATATGTATGTATGTCAAACCTGGTGGAAACTTTTATAGAAATATTATCTACTAAACCTCTTGATAAATAAGTGATTCTTTGATGACAACAGCTACATATAGTGATTCTGATTTCTCGATGTCACCACTATTTGAAGTATGATTGATGTACAACAAAATGTATGTACAATTCATAGATGTCTCGTTAATTTGCGAGTTTTTCAGTGTCTCGTAATTTAACGACTTGTAATAAAAATGCTGCATTTGTAATTGTAATTGTAATTTGTAATTGGCCAGGAAAGCGCATTGGGATTTACCTGTAAGGCCTTCCTGGTATATATGTAAAAATAAATAAAATAAAATAAATTTCCAAACTATTCCTCGCTAAGGTATATGGAGATAATAATTTGTAGACTTTCATGGTAATATACCGAATTCTATAAACATGTCATATTAAATTTTTGAGGTTGCGATTTGGAGGTGTTCGTTCATCCAGATTTGTCCCTCTTCAAAAATATTTACACGATTTGCGTGAAATCTCCCACCGCCCCCTCCCCCTCCTGTCCCTCAAATTGCTCGTTTCGGCGAACAACAATGGCTCGGTTTATTTTCGGATCCTGTCTTAATTTCGGTTCAAGCACTTTGGACTGGGATGAGGGGGATGGTTTTCACCGTTTTCGCTGTCGGTGACTCGTTGAACTCGCCGCCTAATTAGGCATCCTTCCGTATCTTTTCCGCCGATTGTCTGCTTATAATTTAATCTTGCCTTAACATAATTGATTATGCGAAATCGGCCGATCGGAATAATTTTATGAGGGACTCGCACCGATCGCTTCCAGAGTCTTGTTGCGATTAGCCTTAATTAAATATTCATTTGCGCAGCTAGCTCGAAAATTGCGCTCTTAGAGTACCTTCTACGAATTCCTCCGCCTTATTTCTCTCTCGTTTTATCGGAAGAAAGCGTGGGTATTGAATTTTTGATGATTTTTTTTACCCGGGAGTAATTTTTGGCTAAAAGTATTTAATTGTGTTTCAATTCACTCGAAAATTGGATTTCGTATATAAAATATTCACGTATAAATATCAAAGTAAGAAAAATTATAGCAATTAATCTATACACAAAATATATGTCGAAAAGTTGGCCATATAATTATTTATTTATACTTTACATTTAAGTGGCATTATTATTACTTTACATTGAAAGCTTTTAATATCTTTGTATGATCATTTAATACTTCGCTGAATTTAAATCTAAATTAGTCCCAATTAGACTAATTTAGATTTAACTTTTTCAAGTTAGTATACACATGTATATATATACTACTTGAAAAAATTGCATGCAATAATTAATATTACGTTTGTTACAGACGTTATTAACAAACTAACCAGTAGACTCCATGACAGAATCACTAATAACCATACTAACACACTTGTGAAGAGTCTCGGTGATTACAAAAAAATGTCTATAACCTTCAAGTATAAACACAGATTACAATCTGCAATCTGCTTTAAATCGTCGACTTTAAAGTCTTTGATTAATATTATGTATTAGATGAATTATGAAAATTTATAAGAATTGTAAATAGGTTTATGAGTTGATTTTCTATTGATTTAAATTTTTAAATGTTTTATTAATTTTCTCGAAAATACGGCAAAAATCTAATTTTAACTTAGATTGAAGATTACAAAATGTTCTTGAATAGTTCCATTTTATTCCTTTTTTATAAGCTTAAATTTTTATATTTTTCAATTTTCATCCACCTAAACAGCGCTGAGAAATTTGACTATTATTAAATGTAAATGAATAGAATATTTCATGGCATATTGCAGTTGAATATTCAATATACCTCTACATCATTATATTATATTATTGATAATAGATTTATTTAAATTTAAACAAAAATGTACTTCCATCTATTTATGTTTAGTGAATGACTATAATGGAAAATATTCTATTAATAAATTTGAGAGTATTTAAATTTATTTTATATACAATTTAACGTTGGTATGTATTTATGTGTTAATAAACGACCATTATTGTAATATTTTAAGCATTATCATGTCCCTAATCGTCGTTATTAAATTTAACTTTATAAATAAAAGGGTTTTCTTTGTCGTAAAACGATCTGCGTCGTTGCGAGTCGGGAAGGGGTGGATTTTTTTGTATTATTATTTTCGTTTCGCATTTTATTTTGTGACAAATGGGAGTCCGCGTTCAAGTGATGTGTAAAAATGCAGAACAATACCGGCTCGTAACGATGTTTGATATTAAAAATTCAGATGAGAAATGATGCACGGATTATTGCCCGGCGGGAAAAACCTCCGGAAAAATGTAATTGCATTTATTGCGTGTACTGCGGTAACTCAATTTACCTTTTTTTGTTGCCCGCAGAGAGAGAGAGAGAGAGAGAGAGCGAGAGATAGAACGAGCAGACTGGGATACAGAGGGAAGGGATGTTGGGCAATAACGACACACGTTTCCGTACAATAAAGACAAAAGCAATCGCAGTTAAATTTTATGATTATGAAAGCGATATGTGGACAGACGAACCGCGCAATGTACCTGCACGCTGGGGAAATTTGCTCGCGTTGATGGCCGTGCAAAACCGGAAGCGCAATCTTCGACATTGGCAACCGCGAAAAACAACAATAGCCGGTCGTGGAATTTGAGGGGCTTTGTCTAATTGCTCGACTGGGAATCATAATAGGAACCGTGGGTCGATATGCAAATGGTCATACCTCGTCGCCTAACCGATTACGGGGCGACCGTTTAGTCATTCGACGGTCGTTAAACACTTCATTACGGCAATTAGGAGCGCGTCTTCCGGAATGTTCGATTTAATTAATATTATCAACACGATGAAGTAAGTTGAAATGTGCGTAAGTTGGGCCTCTAGATCTCTCCGGTTTTATTTATGGGCTGCTTCCATCGAAGGTGCTCAATAGTGAAATACAGCTTGTGAAAATTTGGTGTTAAAGTTTCAATCACTTTCGATACCGCTTTCTAGCTTTTTTATTTATTTATTATGTATGTGTGTGTACTCACACACATACATATACAAATAAAATAATTAAAACGAAATAAAATATAACACAAGTCTAACTGAATCCAGACTCATTTAAAAAAAGTCAATCCATAATCGTTGCCATATCTTATCAATTTAAGGATGGTAGAATGGAGATGATAACTACGATGAGAACTGATATCATTTACAAATAACCGCATTGATTGAGTAGAGCTAAGAGGAGCTTTTAGTTGAAAAACAGATTCAAATATATGAAGAAGGACAATCAATGAGAATTCACAATTTTATAGAAAAAAATCAAAACATTGACGATCCTTCCATCGTGAGATTTATTCATTTTTAAATAAAATAAAAGACAATTATTCAATGACATATGAGTATTTAAAAAATTATATTTAGTATATTTTGAAACCTTACATTGATTTCGTTCTAAGGAGTAAGAATTATTTAAATAAAATGGAGACAATACTGTGAAATTGTACTTTTAAATGATTTATAATTAATTTATCTCAATTACTTCTATGGCAATCACACATTTGATTTGTCGGATCGATTTAGTAAATTAAGATTAATATTGTGACGTCATTCAATTTAGTATCACATTTCATGTTTGGCGTTACAATAGTACTTTGAATTTATTAAATTTAGATTCAGAAAATCAAATGATATTATTCTCATTCAAGTTACTGAGAAAAATATCAAGATTTTTAAGAACTTCGAAGTATTAATAATACCAAGGCCAAACATTTCTGAATTACTAAACGAATAAAATAAGAACTCGATATGTATTGTATTAAAATATGAAAAATTTATAATATTATCAAATGATAAATAGCATTACTTAACGTATAATATTCTGAAAAATCTATAAATAAAATAATACTAAATCGAAATACCTATTAATTTATATCTCCTGAGAACTACGTCGTTCACAAAGTAGATTATTTATGGAAATGTATTCTAAAAATAATGAATAGCATTGTGGCCCGATTTAACTTTAATACGTTTATTTTATTTTAACGTGGAAAACATACTAAAATATTAAATGTTTTTGAAATCAAAATACCTGTGATTGTTATTTAAATAATACGTCATAAAATAAAAGTTGATGAAACAATATGCTTTTTTCATGTAAATGAAAATTTACCTACTACAACTTGCTGCTCGTATCAACTTTCAGCGCGTCAATATACAATATTATATTAAACTTTCTCCGAAGAATATTTCACAATAAAAATAAACGCCGGTTGTTTATTTACATCTGACGTTGTATCTTTAAGGTTTCGTAATGAATATTTTCCGGGTATCTGATTAAGATTCGCGCGCTGAAATCTGAATCCTCTCTCCCCTTGTTTCCGACTTTATTTATGCCCGTTATGAGGCCCCATTCAACGTTATGACTTACGAAAATAATAAACCAGAATCTCAACTCTCTCCGCATTCCGAAAATATTGTCGTCTCCCAGTCGACCCAATAAAAAAAGATTAAAAAATACCATTAAGCCGGACTCGCACACATATTAAATTGTTCTTCATAGCGGGGTGGAAAACCTCTCCGCAAGTATACATAATATAATAAAAATTGCATTGCAACTTGTTAGCGACGAAGACGCCGCGATGCAATAATCTTGGAGAATATATAATGTAGAAAAGAAAAATAAAATATTGCCGTGCAAATCGAAAAAGATCTCATATTTATAGCGCGCCACTGGAGTGACTCCTCTCCCATGGCTTTATTTTCCCTTATATTTCAATGACAATATTGACAGCTTGAGATATGAACGCTCCACGCTATTCACTTGCCGCTATTCAAAAATACATACACACATCCCTGCCCGAAAAGAAGTACCCGAAAGAAGCAAAAAAAAAAGAAATAGAAAAAAAGAAGAAAAATAAACACGCGCGCGCGAGCTTTTCTTTGCCGGATGGTGAAAACTCTTTTTCGATTATCCATATATCTCAACAAGTGGATAAAGGGGTGACGCTTAAACCCACTTATTTTGAACAATTTTTAACTTTCTGTGGGTGTATGCCGAAGTACGATATTATTAATGAGACGTACATAGAATATGAAGTGTGCTTGGAAGTTTTTTATGAAGCTGCTTGACAGCAATAACATAATTCTACGGTTTGATTATTATTTCCTATGACTCTATACGTCTGATGGGGTATTCAATTTATCAATTTATATATCTGTAACTAAGAGATTAATGTCTAAGTTTACCAAAAATTATATACACACCGTTGCGTTTGAAATCTTCAGGTCTCGAGTGTGTCTCGAGTATTTGATTTCAATTAACATTTCTGCTATTACAAGTACTTAATATTCATTCAGAGGGCAAACAGCTAAATCTAAATATAGCACAATTTTCACAATGACATTTAGAGGTCTTCTGTTGTAAAAAACAAATGTTATTTTAAGAAGATGTAATACAATTAGTAAATTTTTGGTAGTTGATAAAAAAAATGCTGGTCAGATTTATTAATTTAAAAATACTTAAAAATAGGAAAGGCGGAAGAGCCTATGAACTCAAGGGATTGGATACTACATAAAGGAGTACAAAATTACAAATATCGAATACGATAATGAAAATAAACAACAGAAAATACAAAGCATAAACTTAACTTATAAAGGGAAGAACTACAAAAACCCATTTATTTTAAGGAAATCGTCAAGTTTATTTTTAAAAAGGTTAAAGTAACTAAGAGTTTCTAATTCATTGGATAGACTTTTCCAAACTTTAATCTCTCAATTTGAAATGATGGATTCTCTGATTATTTTTTAGTAAATATCTTTTTGGAGTCTGAGAGTATGACCTCTCGATGAGTATTATTTTTAAACGAATGTACGTATGTTTATCATAAGATAATTAATGGTTATTCGTGATTTTAAAGGCTTTAATTACTTTTTTAATGGTTATTTATGATTTTATAGACTTATTCTATTCGTATCCAAAGTATAAAGATTCATTCTTTTAAATCTCATATCATATGAAAGCGATTTAAATTCGGAAGGCATTTTTGTAATTCTTCATTGGCTATTTCATGAATGTAATTCATGAATGTAATTCTTCATTCTAAACAAATAACATATTTTTAAAATAAGCGTTCAAAATGGAATAAACAAATTCAAGTTTTGGTATGATTTTATTTTATTTTATTTTTACATAGATATGGAATATATCTATACGTACATACAGGAATACCCCAATGCGCATTCCTGGACAATTAATTACAAACAATGCAGCTTTTTATTATTACATAAATAGAAGCTAAAGAACATGAAATAACAATTATTAATTAATACATTACAGAATTAATCCATTGAGACATTTATGGATTTAGATTTTTTACATATTTTTTGACAAATTATCCACACAATAAATACAGAAGATTTGTGACAACAGGAAAGATGATTTTTTACCGTTTCAACAATGATCAGATAAAATTGGCAAACTCTGATAAGAAACGATCAATTTGGAGTCACAAATACCCCCAAATCTAACCAGCAGTATGGCGGATCGAACCCACTGATCACTTGGTGCTAAACATACACGCTCCCATTAACCCACACTGCTGGCTAATATATGTCTTGTAAATTTTGGCCAATTTAGATAATTATGATAAATAAATCTAATTTAATTCTTGAAAAATTGGTTCTTCCCATTATTTTCAACATTATGCCAGATCATTTTTACAACATTATTTAATCGAATTTGATGATATTTATTGTCGATTAATTAAAATCATGTTGTTTTTTTTATGTTTCTTGTATAATATATATTTATAAGAGCACTTACTAAAAATAAATCTAAAAATTCAAGTGACAAGTTATGGCCGATTCGGATTAATGTACAGGATTAAACCTCCGTGGCTTGTCAGTGACGCTCGGGTTTATTTTCTCCTCCTCCTCTCATTTTTTACTTCTTCTCCTTTAAGTAATTTCACTTCTCATCTCGTCTTATCCGACATCTTATCTGTCGTCCATTGTGTACGCACACATTCGGCCGTTGTAAATGAGACCGTGTCATCCCGAGGACCGACGAACGCCAAGTTTTATCTTAAAACTGTTTGTTTATGTAAATTATCTCAAAGTTTAGCTTAATAAATTTCCCGGAAAGAATGCGGTGGGACAGTTTATAGGATTCTCAACCCAACCCCTCCCCCCATTCCCTCGCCGTGCCCTTTACAAGCCGGGAAAATGGGGGTCAGGAGAGACGCCAGTACGACACGGTGACATAAATTACTGTTCTTCTTTTTTTTTGCGTGTTGTCACCGTAGACAGTGTCCCATGAAAATTTATTAAAATGTAAACATAACTTTTTACTGTTACGCTGCGATACGGCGCTTAAGCAATAAGGCTTTTCGGCTTTTTGGTAAAAATGTCTGTATTTGTCACGCTTATACCTCGAGGCCGATTGCCGGGATAATGTATGCGGCCGAAGCGAATTCAAAATATTTCTTTTGCGACACCTTAAAAAATTACCGCATATTTATGCATGGAAAAAACAAATACATACGTAATCCGACCGTGCTTGGGCGATTTCATTATTAATGCGAATTCAAATTGGTAGTTTATCTTTTTTTTAAATATTTTTAACGCTATATTAAATCATTTTCTTTGATTATTATAACATGCATAACATGCAAAATTTTATTAATAAAAACAGCATATATTTTATCGAGTATTATATAATTTCAGAGTATTATATATGTATGTTACAGTCCAAGTGTTCACTCCAGTTCTTTCATGAACATACTATGTACATAGTTTGTTCTTACACAAACAATAGGTTTTCGTGTAGTTACGTGCTAACAGTCAAAAGCTATCTTCAAATAGTCCACGAGGTGTCGCATGAAACTTTAAACTGTCAATACTTTTGAACTGTCAAAACTTTGAGATGTTGAAAGACCGAGTATTTACAGGGTTTTCCATTATGTATTCCGTGAAGAAATATGAATATTGACAAAAAAATATATGATGAAAAATATACGGCAAAAAAATACAATTTAAATACGGATATTTGAAATTTTAATTTTGCCTACGGCGTGTTTTTGATACTTATTAAATGAGGATAATTTTTCCTGATATTCTTACCTTAAAAATATCTACTAATTTTTCATATACTGCTTTTAAAGTACCTGTAAGTCGTCCCTCCCCATTAAATTAATTCTCCCCCCCCCCTCTCTCTCCCTAAAAAAAATATTTTGCAGACCTCGAGATGCCCAGTTTGGCGGGATATTTAATATGAAAAACGCTTAAAAATAATTGTTTTTTAAATTAAATTTGTTTATTGCAAAATAGGCAAAGATTTAAAGAAAAATTTGCAAATGCAAAAATTTAAGATTTGTTTGTCTTTATATTACATATATTCTGAAAATATTCCATACTTTCGGAAATTTAATAATGGCTCTAAGATAAATTAATGATGATAAGACAAATTTCAAGGTAGATTTTTTTCTCGTTGTTTTATAATTTCCGTCTTGTACACGGAAGTGACTAAAAATAATTATATATTTCGAATAACACTCATACGTATTCTTTTAAATTAAAATATTTAAATTATTATGATAATTTAAATGAAAATGGAAATTCTGAAACTGAACAAAAAGCATTCGCCACTCATGCACTAGGTTGTTAATGATAATTGATGCATCACGTACATACTATATATTATATATGTATGTACATATTTGCATCACGTTATATGGCACCGATGATGATGATTTATTTTCATTACCTAAGTTTAACAATACAGCTTTTAAAGCATCGCAAAAACACAGCAATCTATCCCCTAAATGTAATTGCAAAGTTATGAAGATATTACCGTGAAATGTGCACACACGACTGGAAACACGTACGGGATAATTAAGTTTTTCACTCTTCGCACGTTGAATTTACAATGCGACCCACTATTGTGCGATTCGTTTTTTTTTTAAATAATTACGCCATTACTCTTCACTATGTCGGAGAAAAATGAAAATAAATTGCCGTTGTATTTTCCCTAACACGCTCATTATTTCGCGTGCATTACATTTCACATTTTGTGCAAAATGCGCTATTGCGAAATTCGACCGCGCACCTACATACATATCTCTAAAGTGTCCCTCGTAATTATCATACACATAATATGTTAATGTGATTGTCTAACCTTCGGAAATTCTTTCGAAAATTCGTACAGTGGGATTAGAGAATTTAAAATTCATCGTATAATAATTGAGATGCGTAAATGGTCAGGTGAAGGATAAATTTTTAGCAAGCGATCCGTAACGTGAAAATAAGTACTCTCTGGGGATGAATTTTGCTTAATTTTGCTACCTAATGAGCTAATTACTTCGCATTAAAAAATGTTCTTTGCGTACACAAAAACGACATTTTATTTTTAATGCCTTCTATAGAATCTACGCCGAATTTTTAACTCAAAGAAATTCCGAAAATACTTTAATAATAATTACATATATTTAATAATAATTTGTTATGTTGACATAGTAAATTTTCTATTCGCGTTCGATATGATACTATTTTTTATGTAACGGTCAGTATTTTAATTAAATATTCAGTTTATTTCGACAGTTGGTTTGTAATTTGGCATATACATAGATTTATATTTTGCTATACCCCACAATGAAATGATTTTTTAAGCCGAAGACACTTGATTTTTAGAAGCTTTTTATTAGTTTCACTCTGTTAGTTCAGTGACATTCCTGTAAAAAAAATTGATCTTATTTTGAACCACTTCCACTCTTCAGGTCGCTTTGATATCTTACAGACATACGGGGGCTTGCTAAGCTTGAAGAAAGTTAATGTCTTCGGCAAAAAGATAGAGGAGTTTAAGTCGTTAAAAATTTCATCGGAATCCTGTGTCAGATTTAAGCGATGACAGCTAGCTATCCAAACACGTGTATCTACAACCCCTTCACAATAATTAGCTGTAACGTGGCACAGAGAATGCTGGAGAGAGATGTTCTGGAACGTCTACACTCCTAATTTGAAGACCAATGAAGGTCTTGATCCTTCGGAATGAATATAATATATTTAGGATCAAGACTTTTTGCTGCCGAGCAAGCCTACGGTGATATTAGCACAGTGAAATTACAAAATGTAATGCGCATTAAAGAATTAGACTGCTCTAAATCAAGTGACAAAATACAACATTCTGGAAAACTCAAAAGCATAAAATAAAATAACTATGGTAATAAAAAGCTTTTTATCAGTGATAAATAAAAAAAATAAAAACACGTACGGACATGATTTAAAAGTCACATTATATACATATACACCCCGAGCTTTTATATTTGGTCATATAAAGAAAGTCTTCTTAGATTACTTAAATTTTTACATCTTGTGTACTTATTTAACAAATTACATTTTTATACTTTTATCTTATTATTTATATATTTTTTTTTTATTTAACACTTATAATTAAATTTTATACAATAATATTTTGATTAATCCTGTAAAATTATTTTCTGAACAACTTTGTATGTACCATTTATGTAAGCACGTTAAATAAAATCAAAATTTTAACTGCTTTTAATTATACTAACGACTTTTATAATTTCATTCCACAAATCCTTACATATACATAGTTGTTTCTGTACGATATATACGAGTTTATTCCTACTTTGACTTTAAAACTGAAATACCACATAAGCTTTAACTTTGTTTATCTCTTTGGAAACACTGGAAGTTTAATTTTGTTTGGTTTTAGTATACACATTGCAAAATTTCATCTCAAATCATCTTGTTCATGTATCATACAATAGATTGTATTCAGATCATAGTACATTTTGAAATCTGACTGATTCTGAGGATCACATGAAGTGATCACGATTTTTGATCACTTTATGCGGTCCTAGTTTTGTTTATATAAAATTTTTTATTCGACAAAGAATCGCCTTTATTATTAATTTCTTCAATATTGAAACCATGTTGTGTCCTAGTGTAATTTGGCACTTTTAGAAATATCTGTGTACGTCGTTGGCGAGACTAAATCTTCTTAAAGTTTTGTCGTCGCGAGATTACGCCCCATCGTGATACTGCGCCAACATAGTTTTTCCCCTCTCTTCCGCTAAATTGTGAGATTTTCCCGCCGCTTTTCCGGCAAAAACATTTTCCCTCCTTTCGCGTGATTGTTGGCCTATCGTGACCCATATTTTCCAAAACGGTATCTCCTCGCACAATATCCGCACCAAATGCGTAGACAACAAACCCGAACCTCCCAAAAATGCCCTACACGTTAAAAATACAAAGCCTCATATAAGTATATAAACATTCGAAATTATATTTAACATCGCTTTAAAATCCCATCGAATTAATTCGAATGCATTTCTGTGTAATGTTGCACAAATCCGCTCTGATGTAAATCATTAATGCACCATAGCCCCGGATATTCACAAATGACCATTAAAAACACCGCAACGATTTTTATTTATAAATTTTGCGTGTTTTATATAAATTGAATGAGGTTTTTAGTTTGAATCCATCCATGCAAGTAATGCACGTGCGCACATATACATATGTACGTGGAGTCCTTTGAATCTTTTGAATCGGGCTTGCATGTCTTCGAAACTATCGTACTGACGTGGTTTTGCTCGCTTTGACTTTGATTCGAATTTCGAAATGGACGACGACATTCGTTGTGGAAATTAGCAAACCGACGACGTAAACATTGAATCTGCCGCTAAAATGGGAAACGCGCCTGAGTTGCGGTCAAATGCGATGCAACTGCAGTTGTTAGTGTGATAGCTGTGCGGTTGCGGTTCGGAATATTACCATTATTACTAAATAGATGCGATTATTTAAATGAAACTTTGTACAATGTCAAGCATATATTTAAAAGCGTACATAAAGTTAAAATCAAAGTATGCTACGGTTAAAAAGTTATAGTGATTGTCATCCGTTTTATTGCCGCACATTTTCAAGGACGCGCGTACTAAATGTCACGCGCGACTAAAGAATTGCAGACGAACGGTTTGAATAAAAAATAATGATTTATTTATATATTCAGTACCAGAGCTGATTTCGGACTAACTTAAATTCTAACAGTGATGAGTTTATACACTCTTATTTAAAATAATTAATGTGTTGAAGACAAGTGCTGTACAATTTCGGTTAGTCAGTACGTGAGGTGTGCTACAAATCAATGGTACTATTTATTAAAATAGGTGTCTCTTGTCTTTTCTGGTTAGTCGTTTTATTATTAATATTAATTACACGTCATGTGGCAATGAAGGATTCATACATTATGGTGTCATACAAGTGACGAATTGGTGATATTTGAATATAACAGTAGAGGGTTGTCCTCAGTCCTTAACTCGCGCTATCAATGTTTTAAATTTGCATATTTTTTATTATTTTTATATTCTCTTACATTGTAATCTATTGTATTTTAAATAGAAATAGAATACTTTGTACATAACTCTTTTATGTTTCACTTACGATAACAATTAAGAAAAAAAAATTGCCTCTGATCCGAACGTTTTCATACTTTGCCATATTGATCATTTTGGTCATCAATATAAGTAAAGGTATCATCCACCATTACGATGGTGAACAAATATCGTATTAGACGCGTTTGAAAATACTGCATCTTCCTTCACGGTGACGTCTATCGTTGTCGTTGACGTCTATCGTCCACACTGTCCCATTTGTCCACACTGTTCTATGGTAGATTGTGCCGCTGCGCTACAAATGGTGGCCGCATGCTCATTATGCTTCATGCTCATTTCATACTATCGTCTCGGCTTTTGCCATCTTAAACTTGCCAGAAAGTTCCAACTCAATTTTAAGAATTGCCAATCATCAATGTACATCGAAATGTCATCTGCGCAACCCCATGAATATCTCGTCTTTCGTACGTGCTGAAATTCAAACAGTCAAAATTCAATAGAAATGAGCGTGCAGCCGCGTAGTTTGCAATCATTTGTAGCAAACCCTATTGTGCACTTTACCATACTCATGATCAAAGTTTACGGGGAGAATCGGTGATTTCTAAACAAAATATAGAAGAGGTTAGTTTTTAAAAAACATTTTTTTTCATTTTATTATAAAAGTGGTTCTATATAAATATTACTATTTTTAATATTTCATTTTTGTTTAATTTATGTCCAGTTTATGATTTCCCATTTCTCTGCCTCATACGTTAGATACTACGTACGGCTAGTTGGCAATTGAATATTAGGGATTTAGCCGGCATGTAAGCCCGTCGTTGATCCCGAAGCTCGCATTATGGGATTAAGCGCATGGAGGCTGCATTATCGCACTTATTCCCCCGGTTGAACGCATCCGGGGAGCTTTTGGCCGGAAACGGAACTGGCCACACCCTCGCCTCGCCTCAGTGCAATTTAGCACCGGCGCCATTTTAAAAATAAAATAAAATGGAAAAAAAAGTCTCGCGGTGATTACCCGCAGAAGAGAAACCGAGATTTGGCCATTGAATAAGACCGCGAATAATGGTTGGTATATCTTATTCGCCTTTGAGTCAGAGGCTACAAAATACTTTTTTTTACATATTATTTATTTATTTACAATATAACAATAAAATGACCAGTGTGACCTAACAGGTTGCCCCTTACTTTTAAAATTATAGCCCAATTTAAGAGCTAATATTTTAGTTTTAGTGATTTTTTAATAGATATCGATACTTAACACTTTCTGCACTGTGATGGATAACGAGTGATCAGGATTTATATTTTAGGTATTTTATTTCTTCAAATATACTGAATTCAGGATCTTCATTTTTACTTTATCTATGTACGTAGTAACAATAGATGAAGTTTTGTGATCATGCGAAAATTCGAACTCAAGATTTTGACTGATTCGAACTCAGAATCGATTACTGATCACGTTTTCATGATCTAGAAAAAATGTGTGTGTGTGTGTCTGTGTGTGTTTGTGTCTGTGTATTTTTTTATTTGTTTCCCATCGAAACCTCAATAATTCGAATTATGTCATTACGAAATAAAAATATTGATCAACATCAACAGAAATTATTATTTTAGCGAGAAGCTCCTTGTACACGTGCCTCACAGATCCGATATTGGAGGGAATTCAGTACGCGCCGTGCTCAACGCTCAGTATGAAAATGATATCCACCTTGGAATGACAGCTCTGCTTCAGCCTTTTTTTCATTTCTTGCACTTATTTTATATTAGCCAACGTTTAAACCAGCAGCGTGCACTAGTGGTTAGCATATTATGCTGTCGAGTAGAGTGGTCACGGTTTGATTCCCACCAGTAGCTGTTGGCCAGACCTTGGCTTGTGACTCCAGGTCGATCGTTTCCTATCGGAGTAAGCCATTTTTTTCTGATTTAAATTGAAACGCTTCCTGTAAATTGGCATCTTCTTTCTAATCTCAAGTTAGTCAGCGTCTTGAGGTCCGCAAATTTGTATGTATAATAAAATGCTGTTAGAGTTTCTCCATAGATGTCACTGTGAATGTATGAATTCGCATTGTATAAAACGCTTGTATTGATTGTAGTATTGTATTGTATTTGTATTAGAACACTCGTCACGATTTTTAAAGGCGAGTGTACATGTTCGATAGAATTAAAAGATAAAATACCTTATAAAATTAATTAGTCTCGCAGATTTTTGCATTATTTTAACTACATATACATTTTTAACTGGACACTTGGTGTCCAGTACAGTGGTTAGCTAATTTTTAGCACAGTAAGACAAGTGTTAAATAAAAATTAGCTCTACGAGTACTTAGTTCTACTTATAAACATACCTAATATCAGTTATTTGAATATGTTCAAAGTATTATAATATATAGCAAACATAGTGAGATATAGCAATTTAAATATATTATAGAAGGCTCATATACATACATATGTATGTACATATGAAAGTTTTGAGACAAATCATGTTTCTACTTACTAAGCTGAAATTATAGCAAAATTACTTCTAACTGAAACCAGTCTAAGCCGATCTGAAGTTAGTTAAAAAAATATATATTTTTTAATTTATTAGAATGGATTTTAAAGTGCTTTTTGACTAAATGAAAGATAAATCAAACTGCGATTTACGGGGAAAATTATATTTTTCTGTGTTCAAATTGCATACACTTGAAGCACTTTGTCGACTTTCATACCTGGGTTTTGTTTGTTCGCGAAACTTTTTAAGTTCATTGTCTTTGAAGTGTGTTTGCCATACTTACTCCAAACAAGTATGAGATTATATTTCAAAATTGTTTATACCGCTGTCGTCTGAGATTATTGACTTTTCAAACCACAATACAAACTTATAATTGAGACGCTCCGTATCATATATGTATGTATATCATAAAATTTAATTATGCCATTAGTGACATGGCGCGAAATTTTTATTTGCAATATTAAAATACCTCGACTCCCTTCTCGTCTCTCCGTTGATGTATTATTCTTATTTTTGCACAAAATTGGAAGCATTATGAAATTAAGGGATGATTGCCGCCGCCTATGTTATTGCATAAAATATCCTCGGGGGTGAATTAGTGCCGTTTCGTCTCCTGTGTCATTTTTTTTGTATGTGCCCCAGAAAAATAAATAAACGTCGAAAAAGGCGAACGCCCCAGGCGACGCCATACCGACACGACTGAAAGCCCATAAACTCCAAATTTGAAAATAAAATAATAATAGGTTTACCAGGGCAATTTTTCAACCATTGTATCCTCATTTTTCGATTGATTCGCGCTCTCTGCGCAAAACGAACCGGGTTGAAGTATTTAAGCCCAATGAATTTCAAATGAATGTGCCTCGTTAATTCGAAATGTACTCTGAATCGTTAGTAGTGTCCGTTTTCAATTAACCATTCATTGAAATAAATAGCAACGTCGAGTTGAAAATACTGAATTGAAGACTCGTCAAGGAGATTTCTTCAGACTCGTCGAGAGGATTTTTTAAAGGAGATTTCTCAGAAAATTGTACTTCAGCTCGATGAAACAATATGAATATCGCTGTGCAGTAGAGTTGAAGTTTGGTTTCAAGCCAAACCTACAAATATAAAAACAGAGCTTCTCAAATATTTATACATGTACATACATACATACAAAAATATTATAATATAGATAATTTTAATAGAAGAATATCAACAATAAATTTCAAACATTAAATTAACCATGGTAGTAGGCTAAATAAGGATATCGATTCCAATAGCTGAACTACCTTTTTTATGAGCTTTAAATACGCCATTCGTATTACATTTTATCATCACAATTGCGATATAGTCCTTCTTAAATAAATCAGATAGTAACAGCAAATTCTGACTGGAGTCTTTAACCAGTAGCGTGGACTAGTGTTAGCATATTATGCTTTCGAGTGGAGTGGCCACGGTTCGATTCCGACTAGTAGCTGTTGGCCAGACCTTGGTTTGTGACTCCAGGTCGATCGTTTCTGTAAATTGGCATCTCCTTTCTAATATCTCTTCCAAATCTCAATTTATTCAGCGTCTTAAAGTTTTACTAATCTATATATAAAAAATCTTGTCTGTCTGTCTCTCTCATATAGGCTCCTAAGCCACTCAACCAATTACTATGAAACTTTCAGGATTTGTTGTATGCATGTCCGGTAAGCTTTCTGTGAAAAAAACCTCTTAATAATAATATTCGTAATTAAGATTTTACCGACGCGAAAGTTTGAAGCGCCACTGTGTAGTCAAGGAAATGTACTCGTTAGTAACCACGTTACCAGTTGGTTTATGACGACACGGTTTTGAAGAGACACGAGTTGAGCTCCAACCATCACTTGAAACGGGAACGGGAACACAACGTGAACGGGAAAGGGAATTAAATGCGTTATTGTAGCATTGCAACGCATGTCGGGTTCAGCTAGTTAATATAACAGCCAGCAGAATAGCTCGGTCGTTAAGATTCTGCTTAGCGTCGAGAGACGCCGGGTTCAATCTCATGAGCTGACCTCGATTGAAAAGAATTTTTCTGAGTATATCTGTAGTACTGCTGGTCAGACCTGGATATTTGTGACTCCAGGTCGATCGTTTCATATCAGATTTTGCCAATTTTCTCTGATTTCATTGTTGAAAAGGTTCCTGGTAAAATTGGCCAAATATCTTTCCTACTTACTATGTCACCACTATTTGAGATTGATTAATGTACAATCAATTTATGTACAATTCATGGGTTTGGTGAAAACGATCAACAAGCGCCAGACAGACTGAACCACAGATTAACTGGATGGCTGCTTTAAACGCAATTCTCGACTTCATGAATGATAGATTGCAAATCAGATGACGAGTAACCTTTCGATGTGCACAGACGCAATTAGTAAAATGGTAATTATTAAAATTGAGTTGGATCTTTCTGGGGAGTTTTTAATAATTTAATAAGGAAAAATTCGGAACTAAAGTATCAGAAGCACAGAACGTATACAGGGTAGGTATGTCGGGACTTCGGGTAGATTTCGCTTAGTATACGTGCGAGCAGTGCGCACGCATAAGGTACACGTGTCGTTAATCTGTGGTTCAGTCTGTCTGGCGCTTTTCGATCGTTTGCACCACATCTACAATTCATAGATGTCTTGTTAATTTACGAGTTTTTCACAGTGTCTCGTAATTCAGCGACTTGTATAATAATAAAAAAAATGCTGCAATATTTGTAATTGGCCAAGAAGGCGCATTGGGGTTACCTGGTATATACATACATATGTATGTAAAAAATAAATAAATAAATAATAACAAAATGCTGCAAAAATGTCTCCATATATGTATGTATGTATGTCACTGTGGATGATGTTTGTATGAATTCGCATTGTATAAAATTCTTGTATTAATTGTGTTATTGTATTGGAGCGATCTGTAAAGGCGAGTGTACTAGTTCGATTGAAATAAAATAAAATAAAATAATACCACCTTAGCTCAACATAAGCGAGCTAAGCTAACGTAGTGACTGAAGGACTAAAGTATTTTTTTCACTTGATTTTTTTTTTAAAGATATTTCCGGAACGAGCTCAAAAGTAGTGTCCTCTCCCAGGTCGTAATATAATTCGGGGGTTTGCAACCGCTGGTGTCCGATCAATAATTCCGGTCACGTGCAGATCGAACCACATGCTGTGATGCATTGTTAATCAGGCATTCTGGCATTGTGCGCGGTGCCTAATCAAAGAGCGAGACCCCACTCTCAAAACAACCCATTCACCCCTTGCTTCGGTTGTAATTTGATGTCAAAACCAAAATCAGGGCTCGACTTACGGCCCGTTTGTCTTGTTGCTTGTTTTCCCTCTGAATTATCTTGCCGATCGCCGATATTTATATGCATGGAAATCTATCGAATTACACGCGTGCCGAGTCAATAAACTCCATGTATGATATACATACATACCAATCCATATACCAATAAATATATACATAAATATATTCGATGCTTCCTATTTCCGAATAATGCTATAATATGTAGACATTATACACACGAAACATCACATCACGTCCTCCATTATTGTAAAATACATTTACATTTTTTTCAGCATATTATGCTTTAAACACTAACATTAAAAGAAAATAATATTATTATACAAATATATGTATACTAAGAAGAATATGAATTTGTAAAATTAATAAAATATAGAGTGAAAAAAGAAAAAGTTATAGGCGTTTAAACAATTAAAATCTGACATAGCAAGAGGGTGGCGAAAAGGGAAAAAACGATTGGAATAGTGTGGATAAATCCGGCAATGTAGACAATAGAGGTCACCGAAAATGATAATGGAGTAATTTTCAAACGTGTCTATTAACGATTATTTTTCACCGTCGTAATAGCGGACTTGAATTCCACATAGGTATATTGATGAACAAACCGAGCAAAATCGCAAAGTTTCAAAACGTTCGGATAAGAACCCAAATTTAATCACACGAAATCAGATGAAAAAAAATCGAAAGCGAAGTAAGAAGAGGCTAGTTATAGTAATTTAGATCATTGAATCATTCGGGATTAGAATGTACATCATATGTATTGTATGAAAAGTAAAAATAAAGGTCAGGAGCGCTAACTCGTGAATACGAAGACACATTGGTGGTTATTTTGATTGTACATATGTGTTATATATATTCATATATTATGGTGAATTTCATAGTCATTATGCGTGATAAATGGTCATTGCGTTGATCTCGATTGTTTTTAATGCATTTACGATGCAGTTTGTCTGTTTGTTGCTGTCTAAATACAATACATCACACATTATGCAATACACAACATAGCTATATCAATAACTCAATTTATCTAAATCGCTCAAAGAATGCAATATACGTAAATCTTTGACTTATATAAGTATTTGTGATAAAAACCTTGTAAAAAAGTAGGTTTAAAAATATCGAAAGCAGAAAAAGAAAAATAAAGTCCATACGTATGTATGCTATTTTTTATTTTTATATATATGAGTAATTTATCTTTATTTATGTGTTTATGTGTATATGTATGTATATTGTTTGTATGTTTATGGATGTATGTAATGTATGTGTATATGTATATGTATATGTGTATGTATGTATATGTGAATATATATATATATATATATATATATATATATATATATATATATATATATATATATATATATATATATATATATATATATATATATATATATATATATATATATATATATATATATATATATATATATATGTATATATATATATATATATATATATATATATATATATATATATATATATGTATATATGTGTATTTTTATATTTATGTATGTATGTATGTGTATTTGTGTATACGTGTAAGTATTTGTGTATATATGGATGGTGTACATATATGTTTATATAATTGTCTTTGGCCAGGAAGGCGCATTGGGCTTACCTATGTGACAAAATGTAGAGATAATTAGCTTGATATATTATATAGGTACATACATATGTATATACATATATGTATGCATAAATGATAGAAAAAAATTCACTTTCAAGATGGTTTCGTTAAGTGTCAATTATTCAAAGGCTATGAAATATCGATATTTTATATGGAAAAAACGCTTTATTTTCAGTATACATAAATCTTGACTAGAGTGATTTAAGATTTGATTTTAAATAAGAATCAACTATTTATTATCCATGACTATAAGACATTCTTGTTTACTGGTTCTTGCAATGGATACAAATTGATTAATTGAATTTGTTTAAACTTATAATTCATTCAGATCAATCAGTCGCAGTCGCCAATCGCAAACTAACGAATTTAAACGAATTCGCAAATTAAATTTGTATCATTATCTCGCCGATCGCTGATCACGCTCAAATACACTGAGAAATTCCCAATAATAAATTTTATCAAAACGGGTAGGAGTGATCCCTTTCGATGATGATAACGACATTACTTCACAAGTCAAGGAAGGAAGAAGCTAACTTTCCAGGCACGCCTTTATAATCAATTTCGTTTTATTTAACAAATTTAAATTTCAGATCTTTCTCGCCGGCCGAACTTCTTCCGATATTCGCAATACACGGCCGAATTTCGAATTATCTCACTTTTCGAATTAGTTAAATTCTTACCGTTCGTCCTTTCGTTCGTTGCCAACTCCCGGCGGGGCTCGTATTCAATTAATCATTCATTTTTCGATTAAATAACGAAGTAGTTTAAATCTCGTTCGTCCCCGCAGCCAAACGTATGAATAAAATATGAACCAACGAATACATTAAATGTAAGCAAAAAAAAAGAAATACCTTCATGCATATATGTAATTCATCAAAACCATAACTTATACGTTTGGACAAATTACATCAAGGATTGATAAGGTAATGTCAAAAATAACTTTCGAAAAATTTTTATGATACATTATTTCTATTGTTGAGAACAAGCGATCATAAAATTGAAATCAGAAATTTTTTGCTGAAAACTATAAGTATTATACATATTTCATTTATTAATTTTTTCTAGCTCGTTGATTTGAATAATTGTATTAATCAAATCAACGAGCAATTGATTTGAATAATTGAATTGATGTAAGGAAATACCGAACATATCAACCTCATTCAGTTCCCCGTTAAAAATACGATAATCACGTTGTATGTAAATAGGAATATTTTAGGGAATTGGTTTTGAAAGGATTAAGTAAAAAAAGTGCAACGTGTCTAGAATACCTAACTGTGATCCTGAAACCAACCTTACCCACTAAATCGGAACAATCAAGGAAACCATTTAGGAGCTTAGACACGAATGTAGCATCAGTGAGTCGTCGCTTGACAGAAACATTGTTAAAGGATAGGATTTTTAAAACATCAAGAACATCAATAGTATGGGCGTAGGTAGGAAAACGGTAGCGTAAGTATTTAATAAATTTTAGTTGGACTTTTTCAATACAATTAATATGGGATAGATAAAAAGGTGACCATTTGATATATGTAACTGTATCAGTTATATCAAATATAGCATCCATCATATGTATGTACGTTATCAATATATGTATTCCGAGTATTGCAACCGTTCAAATACCAAAAATACTGAGTTCAGAAATCATATCCGCATTCATAGAATATTTTATATTTGTAGAGCTATTTTTAAACGCACATTCGTACCGATTGATTGGCAAAATCAAGTTCGCATCAATAACGGCCCACGGCATCATCTCGTGACCGTCTCAGCAATAACTTCCGTTTGAGTATAATATAAAAGCTCGGCGGACGTAACGCAGTTACCATTATTCTTTCTTGGATAGGATTCGATGTGAAAGATATTATGCCCTCGGGAGCCTTTCCAACTTCATTTGCTGTGTGCGAAGCCCTCGATCCTCTCGCCCCGTTGCGAAACTACTGGCAACATACTATACACTATCCTCTCCCACCCTCGTCCCAAGTTCAAGTCTTATTCCCACGAGAACGTATGCACTGGTAAAATATTCACTCATCCTTTCAACGTGTCTGCTCGTTACAATAGCGAAAATATATAAACATATAGACGAGAAAAGTAGGTGGATGTTAGTATAATATAATATTAACAAAAGCCAACGCTACCAAACGAAACGAACGTACACGATATTACCAAGAATGTATATAAAATATATACATATTATAGTATGTACCTATATGTATTTATAATAGTAATCTGGCGGCAAAACTACGCTACGTTGCATTTATACCCTTTTAAAGTACTTCACCCACAGTGTATTTTGTTTTAAACATAATAATAGGGGAACGTTCTAGCTGTACTGAAATTCGTTTGGATAAATGTTATATAAGTATAATGTGTATTGCTCGTGTAAATGAAGGCCTTCTTTTATGCATGATGAAATTGTGTGGTAGTTCGTGGATGAATACAGTACAATTATATATTTACGTATATATTGGGTATAAATGGCATTGAAGATGTGTTGTTGCCTTCGTTTGAAATATATTCCAGACGCATATAATTGGGGTTCTCATTTAGCGGGAAACACAAATCCCCTGGTGATTTTCTCACTGTCTATTATTTAAAATATGCCTCGATTTTAAATATTATATTTGTTTTATCATTTCTATTATCTATATATTTTTGTATGCCTTTCAACTGGAATAAAAATCATAATTATCAATAATATAAAGCTTCGTTTAAAAGTATACTACCTAAATTTTATTTTTTTAAACTTTGATTAAAAGGAAAAACTTGAATCGTTTGAAAGGGCCTAATAAAATTGAACATTCAATGAAAGAGCTATGTTTCTAATAAAAATAGAAGAAACTATATATATATATATATATATATATATATATATATATATATATATATATATATATATATATATATATATATATATATATATATATATATATATATATATATATATATATATATATATATATATATATAGATACATATATGTACACGTTAAGTAGAAGAGTAAACTGATTGGATAGCTACATATATATATATATATAAAAAAAATATTGTGATTATGATTTTTTGGGTTAAATCAAAATCATTGAAATGATCATTTTTCTCAAAATTAAAATAATATAAGAGTGCTTTAATTTTCTCTTGAAAAAGCACTACCCAAAATTGAGAAGGGATTGGAATAAAATGTTTAAATATATTATAAAATTAAATTATATAAAACATAGATATTTGGATTTATAGCGTTTTATTCATACTTAATGATATAAAAAAGTTGTGAAGTCGAACTTCGACATCAATAGTCCAAAACAAAAATAACTTCTTTCGAGTTCCCGCAAAAACGGAAACTTTATAGGATTCTGATTTTATTTTAAATAAAAAAATAACTTTTATGTTATTTTTCTTCCATTTTCATCCTCCCTAACATAACGTTATTAATACCGTGCGTTCGTTGTGCCGTTTTTCGTGTACAAAAATGAGTTAAGCAAAAGCAAAAAAAAAAGGAGCATACATTTTCGTGGATAACGATACTTTTTATATCTTCTCATTAATCTTTCGTAGCGTCGGATGTACCTACATACTACGACATTTTTAACGACAGCTCATTAGTTTTATTTTACTTTATTTTATGATTGATGTTTCACTTAATGAGAGCTGGAAATCCGTGAAACAAGTTAATCTCCGACTGGGATTTTCCCTCGCCACCGTTAATTTTCATCATCACGCCATCATATCATTTAACGCAGGTATTTTATTTAATATTTTTCATATACACGTTTTCGATTCGCTCGCAAGGGCTTTATGTACATACTATACCCGTTCTATATTTGTTTTTGTCGATGAGCGTCATTCGCTATATATTACACAAAGGTACTTATATAAATAATGCACGCTTTTCCATCCGTAAACGATCGCGACCAAACAAAGGTTTTTCCTGACCCTTTTCTATTTTTCCTCGCTTTTATAGTCTTTGTGTTTCATTTTGGTCATTTGCACTTCAGACGACGGATCCCACGTGTGATTTCCCGCAGTAAATTTCACTTGCTATGATGATGAAACCCAAATAAACAAATCATTATTTATATACACTGCCTAGTTTATATTTCGCGATATATAAAATCTATGAAATTTCAGATTTTTTTTTGTAGTTTGAAATTTTCTTTTTAATTTTTCACCATCATCTTTATAATTATCTGCAGCCATTCGCCATCCACTTTCAAGAAGATTCTTCCATTGCTTCCATAAATATTTTCTTGTCAAAGCGTATCCTAAAAACTGTCTTAATTTTGTCCATACTACAGTTGAAGTGTATCTTCCAGTTGTAATATTATATATTTTGACTAGTAGGAATATATTCCATCTAACATGGTACCAAACTAACTTTATAATTGAAGTGTAATTTTAGTTGTAATATATTTTGAGTTGTTGGAATAAATTGCGTCTAGCCCACATAAGTTAATTCATTTGGATAATTACATTCCAACCGGTCAAAATATGTACATTACAACTGAAAATACTTCTCAACTCTAAGTTGGTACTAGGTTAGATGGAGAGGTAAGGTTTTCTTGAAAACGTCACACGACTAGTAAATTAAGTTGAAAAGTCACATTTTGTTTTGAACAAATTCTTAGAGCTATTGTAATACGATATTAATTACCATAATTCGTAATATGTAGCAAATATTGATTTTAAATACACTTCGATATATACACCCCAATTTTATACTTTATTGAGTACCATTTGAATACTTTCCTTGTCAATTTTCCAAACTTTATTTTAGCCATAATACCCATTTATCGCTATTTCTGAGTTTTCACTGTCTCGAATAATGTTAGCTCCTCGCTAAACCGATCATACAAAGTTTCAATATTCCATTTCTTCTATTGTATGTATATGTGAAGATATTTAACTGCTTTGAAAATCTAAAAGACCAACAAATCTTATGATTATCTATTTAAAACCATAGACTATTTTTGAGTTAAATAGTCTATGGTTTTAAACAGATAATTGAGTCAAATAGTCTATGGTTTTAAATAGGTATTTTTGGTTGAAGTTTGTGGTCAAAAAGATCATATAATAAGTAGTTATATTTTTTACACGTATTTTTCAACTTTCACCTGAGCAACGCTGGGTAATTCGACTTTATAATAGAGATAATTTTGATTACTTTGTTATAAATAGATTTTGAATGTTTATTAAAATTAATACATAAATACTTCCATTTGATCGTCAGCTAATATATACATATTTACATATACATATGTACATACACACAGTTTCAAGTGAACTATAATTATTTAAGCCAGTAAAAAACTAGTAGTATCATATATAATAAAATATAAATAAAAGTGTGTATCCTGTATATTGGATCACGATACATATACATATATGCATATGTGAAATCGATCGAGGAAAACGCCCGACGGAAAATATTTATCAAGTCGTCCGGTCCACACCAAAAGAAGTATTATGTGCGAACAGAGAGAAGAGAGCCTTTTTGCAAAACAAACTCTGGCCAATATCCGCCTATTTGTGTCCTTTCACGCCGGTGCCTTCCACCACTTACAAACTCGTTGCAGCAGTGGGACGGACAATGCCATAGAAACCGATATAATGGGGCCATAAAATAAAATACACGTCCATATTATGTACGTATGTATGGCGTAATATTCGCGAATCGCATGAAAGAGCCGTAAAGCGAAAGGGTTGTCCGGCCGACAGATGGCCGAACTGGCCAACGGCCAAACAACCCCCTCTGGTCAAAAAGAGAAACAGCCCTTGGCAGTTCTTTTGTGTCGGAAAACTTTCGACTTTGGGGGATATATGTATGTATGTATATAGTGTGAGGGGAAGATAAGAGTAGACGGGGCTCGGGTGCCGATAGTTCGAGATCGGTGCTAATTTCCACGCTGCATCTGGTCATCAAAGACATTCCACTTTTCAATACTTATAATGTAGAAAACTTCATTTAATTTCATTATTATTTTAAGTGAAAACTTATCTACGTAGAGTATTCCATTTAACGTTGTGAAATGTTGCAACCCCACTCCCTTGAGCTAGAGGAAAGAACCTCCGACTCTTCCTATGTCTATGTAATTCATGTGACGTAGTCTTATCTACATACATATTAATAACTTGTGTATATATTGGAAACAAATATATGTATGTAAATTGTATACGGATAGAAACATCGTTTAGCTTTATTTAATGGTACACATGTAGGCATGACGTAATAAAAAACATGAATTAGTTCCTATTTTAATATAAAAAGTAAAATAAATAAAAAGTATATGTACCATGACATAAATTGAACAATATTTACTGCTGGCTAAACGATGTTTCTGCCGTTATACAATTTAATAATAATAATAATCTAATATATAATTTCGAAAGAGACTTTTTATGTACGTATTGTGGGTTGGGAAATGTTGGGAAAGTTTATATGACGACAATTCGATTTTTTTTTGGATTCAAATACATTTAATAAAAAAAACAAATGAATATTTACTATTAGATTACCCATGCTTAAGCTGTTTATATTACAAATATTGAGCGAAGCCGGGTAAAACAACTTGTATAATAATACATTTTATTCCAGACGATAGGGAGAATAGTGCAATCCCCATCGCCCATATAAATAATGTATAGATAATAAATACAGTATTATTGGAAGATAATAAAATAAATATATAAATAATAATAATAATAAATAATAAAAATAAATGATAATAATAATAAATAATAAAAATAAATAATAATAATAAAAAATTAATTAATCAATCAATTTACATGCATTTGTTTCCAAATAAATACACAAGTTATTAACATACAAGACTTTGTGAAATTAAAGACCTATACCACTTCTTGGGAGTCCTCACAAATCTTACCTGTTTCTTTTGTGATGTGTATCTTTCACTTTTATTATATAGTGTAAAAATACTATGAAAATTGAATTTGCAATAGAGGTGATGAAGCAGCTGGTGTGGATGTTGACTGTTATTATATTGTCAAATATAAAGTCATTCCAACCAACCGTGAAAGTCATCCAGACTTAAAAATGGTCATTCTATAAAATACATCGTGTATTTATTTATTTATATATATATATTTAGCTATCAAGCTAATTTAAAAAATACATCTTAATTATTATACTTAACTCTAAAATTTATAATTAACTTATATGTACTGTCCCTCACAGAGGTGTCTCTTCGCACCTCGCAGGAATGCATCCATGTTTTTAGCAGACCTGACGTACTCAGGGAGGGCATTATACATGAGCACACCCCTGTGAAAAACACCCCCAGCCGTCTTATTCTTTCTTACTCTACTTACAACTAGTTTGTCCTTATTTCTAGTATAAAAACTATGTTTATCTCTATTCCTTATTATATAATCATCAAAATACTTAGGTAATAACTTATGATCTAACTTATAAACAAAAGACAATGTACTAATATTTAGACTAATTCTAATACTCATCCATCCTAATTCATCTAACATACTTCCAATACTCTTAAATCTACTCACATTCAAAATAGCTCTCATAGCTTTATTCTGTATTTTTTGCATTTTTTCTAAATCTTGGCCACTAAACAAATTAAGCACAGTGGCACAATAAACCACATGTGGCAAGACAATTGAATTAAACACTAAAATTTTACTTTTTTTACTTAAAATATTTCTTAATCTACATAATACACCAACTTTTCTAGCCATTTTTTTTATTATATAGTCAGCGTGCATTTTAAAATTTAGTCCTGAATCTATGTATACACCTAAGTATTTTATATTTTCAACTTTTTCAATTAACTTATCATCAATTCTAATTTCATTCAATATATTTTTATTTTTACCATTCAACCACATCATTTTTGTTTTATTCACATTCAACTTTAATTTATTTTCACACAACCAGTCATTCACATAATTTAATTCTATATTTAAAATCTCAGACATTACATCAACATTCTTTCCAATTATATATATCAATGTATCATCTGCAAACAAATGTATTTTACACATCTTAATTACCTTAACAATATCGTTTATATATAGTATAAATAATAAGGGTCCCAATTTGGACCCTTGCGGCACTCCATGAGGTGTTACAAATTCAGAGGATAACACCTTATCAATTTTACTCTTTGCCTTCTATTATTTAAGTATGATTGAAGCCACTTTAATACTATACCATTTATTCCTAACTTATATAATTTTTGTAATAAAATATTCCTATCTACTGTCTCGAACGCTCGCTTAAAATCTAGAAAAACTGCTCCAACAACCATGCTAGATTCATCCATCGTCTCCATCCAATCAGAAACTACCAATTGGATAGCGGTTTCTGTTGAATGTTTCACTCTAAATCCAGACTGTTCCACAACCAAACAATCATTTATACTAATGAACTCTTTCAATTGAATCATAACGATTAATGTATAAACGAAGTGTATGGTAAAGCTATTGCATACCAGCGAATAAGTTGTGGATTAAACTCCCGGTAATTTCTATCTTGGCAAATATTATGTATGCATGTAAAAATATAATAAAATAATTTTTAAAACGTAGATTGAATGAATTGGATGTAAATCAGCTTTAGATTCAATAAACGGCGCCACGTCTCATATAACTTGTCAAACAATCATTGAATCATTTCAGGAATTTTATATTTTGAATGATTGCAAATTTAACTTACGCCCTGATCGTTAGATTACCTTTTTAGTAAATCTACATATATAAACATATAATATCATCAAATCAATCTCTTTTTCCAATTTCTAGCTGTCTAATTGAATACTACTTTCATACTTCGTCAGAATTACAGAAACATTATAATGTAATAAAACTTAATGAAATAGTCATATCGATAGTTATGTACATCTAATATACGTGTGTAATTTATTTAATGTAATGTTTGAGATAGCGTTATGATTCTGCAAATTACCCCAGTTCTAAACGCTAATTTCGGGATATATTGGTATACCATATATCCCGAATCATTATCGTACGATACAGCCGAAACACTTGCAATATAATAAATTAATATTATTTATTGCAAATTTACTGCCAAGGTTATAGCGAAATTATTAATAAGCTATGTATAGAAATAGTTACATGATAATTAATTTATATTATGTATAGCTTTTAGATTATTTTACTATTCAATGATGGTGTGGAATTGTTATGAAACCTGCAAGAAGTAGTTGATGTAAATCTGAAATTTTTATTCCATACAAAAAATTGAAAATACATATCAATAGAAATGCATTTATTTTTTATGTATAGTTTTCGTTCGATCTCGTATTTGATTGTTTTGATTATGGATCCATACTGAATTTTTTATTTTAAATTTGAGACTTGGCAAAGAAGTAGTGAATCGATTCATTTTGAACGTTTATTTCAACATGTTTCGAATTTGCAATTAATAAAAAATTGTAGTGACTGATTGAATACCTAATCGACGTTCATACTTCGGTCGGGATTAGCGAAGTTTTTCCGACTTGACGGATGGCGGACTTGGTTCGCTTTCGCCTTTTAGAGTGTCAACGTCGACCCAAATTATAATAACGCTTTCATTTTTGGCGATGTCGTCTAGCTTATCAAGTTGTATAACAATTTAAAGCCCCCATAGAATTTCGCCCATAAATTACTCCGTATTTCGAAACACTACAAACGTAATTATAAACTTTGCGCAGCGGCATTAAAACAAATGATGAATCGAGATATTTCCGTCATAGTGCGTGTTATTGAATTTATATTGCTAATATTATTATTACGTTTAAGAAAATTTCCTAACTGTTTGCGGTTTTGCCGAAATTATATTTCGAAACGACGACGGCGTAAGCGACGTACCTATGTACATACATAGGGAATCGCGGAGTGAGGATCGCTCTCTTCAAGTTAACTTTTCACAAGTAGATCCCTAGGGAGAGAAGGAGGAAACTGACTGCAAAGTCTCTACGCAACCTGATGAAATGGCAGATTGAAAGACAAATCTTGTAAATTGTTTCCCGGCTCGTGAAATAAATCAAATTATCCGTCTAGACGTTTGTAAAGATGTTTATAATGCAATCACAATATCCATATTATTACATATGTACTAGTGTTGTACCCGATGACACATCATCGCATGGGTGTTGGCATATTAAGTGATTAAATAAAAAAAATTGAAAGCGATCAATGTAGTATCAGTGTAGTTCCCACAATAATCAAATTAAAGTTCCTGTAAAGGGATAGTCAGATAAGAGAGGAGTGCCGGACCTTGCCCAACCCAGGAATGCCGGACTTTGCCCAATCCAAAACATAAAAATCATTTATATAGATCACGATTCGATCACATAAGTTAGTCATCGCCATCGAGACTCGGAGAGTGGTAGTCATTAATATCAACCCCGGAAGTGACGGTCAGCACATCAGCAGAACAAATTAAACCAAAGTTAATAAGTGAAACAAAGTTCTACGTATGTCATTTTAAATTCATCGTCGTTCCATAATTAAATCTGCAGTTTTCGAATATATCTACCAATAACATAAATGAAACGTTTTTATGATAATAAAGAAATCTTGGTTTGTCAACTGAGTAATTTAAAAAATATATAAACTGCGTTTTGGAACATGAAAATACATATATACTAGTGTTGTACCCGATGAAATATCATCGCATGGGTGTTGGCTTTTTAAGTAATTAAATTTAAAAAAATTAAAAGCGATGTGTCGTCGGTCATGTGTTCGATCCCCACGCCGTCGATTTTTTTTCAAATACCTTTTAAATATATTTAATTTAATATTTATATTTAATTGTTTAATATGAAAAAAATGGTAAAAACCACCTAGCTACCTACACATGAACAATATAAAACAAAAAACATAAAAATTAATTAATTAATTAAATAAATTTTCAATAGATGGCTGTTAATTCTTTGCCAAGCGGAATCGGTAGGAAAGAGAATACATACATACGGAAGTTGTTTTTCTTTTGTGATCGTATTCGTATATACGTTTTGGCAGAGGTTTAGCTGGGACGTACATATTTATTTTTTTACAATTTCGCTATAGTGACATTACAGATTCGCTCCAGGTCGTCAATATGGCTAATTTGTTACGAGACATTGAAAACTCATAATTAACGAGACATCTAAATACTACATAATAAAAATACATAGACATCTAAATACTACATAGTAAAAAAAATGTAAATCGAAACAATAGCTGTCATCTATGGTCAGATATTACAAACATCGTATAAATACGATTAATAACATTTTTCATGTAACAATACGAATTCTTACATTCAATAAACAACCACAGAAACATCTATGGTGAGAAATCTGGCAAAACGTGAGATATAACAATAAATCACAAAGTTTTCAACAGAAAATTGGGAAGGAAAAGCCAATATTACAGGAACTGTTTCAATGAAAATCAGAAAAATTGGAAAATTCTGATCTGAAGAAACGATTGACCTCGACAAACCAAGGTCTGGCCAACAACGAGACTCTTAGTGGGAATCGAACCCGTGACATCAAGCACGAAAGAATTCAATACTCACCACTAGACCACGCTGCTGGTTAATATGTACCTATACATATATCGAATCGAAACGACTATTAGGGCGAAATCACACAGCGGTGAATGTGGGACGTGGGTTTTTTATAGATAGTTTTAAACATATAGAAAAAATGTCGCGTTCATGATATGCGTACAAGGTATAGTCCTTTCAAAACGTCCAAGAAAAGACCCCCTAGGTGTGTTCGGTAAAATTGTACCCTTGTAATTATCCCTGCTTGACAGTGATCGATAACGGTTTTAAGAAATGTAGGGGACGTTCCACATACCACATACCGCGATGTGTGATTTCACCCTTATAGTACGGCGAACGTTATCTCAGATAGAATAGCGATATTATTTATATGATGCATAATTGATACGGATATTCAATATTGAATGACTGTATTGATTTGGTTGTTTACAATAAATAGAAATATACCAAGAGCTTTGAGATGTTATTCTGATTTAAGTTCGTATTATATGTATGTACATCAACATACATACATATTTACGTTCATATTAGTTGTATTTATACGGCTAAAGGTTCAGTGTGTAGATGATTTCCCTAAAGGATTTACCTAAAGGTATTGTAAAATACATACATATTCAGTTATATCCGGAAATTCTCTATACCATAACGTATCTATAAAATTGTTATCCTTAATTTGGTTTCATTCTGTCTAGAAAGTAACGAGAAGACTTAAAATAAAAAAAATTCATAAATATATGCCGCACTGCAATCTATGATGGATAAGTGACCAGGACTCATATTTTATTTTGATTTATATTTTATTTTTGTAGCTAAAAGCAATTATTAACCTTGCAGTTTTTGCATTATATAAACTTAAACTTTTGAATGCTGACCAACGTCAGCCGGCGTTTTGCCAACAAGTCCATGGGTCTGAAAAACGCCGATAGGCGTAGTATTTTGAGCATGTACAAAGTTAACAATAATACTACACGCTAAGCCTTTCCAGGTAGCATTGAACATGGGTCGTGTAATCCGTGTCATTTGTCAACTGATTAACTGACTGATTTACACCGCAATTTCTGAATTTATATCCATAACAAAATTTCCCGATGGAAATCTCTAGATGCTGAGTATTTTAGATTGTGACTTGGCATTTAGGTTGTGAGCATTACATTTTAACAACAAACAAGAAGATGGAACTAGTTTTGGAAAAATACATTCGTTAATAGACTTATTTTGTTTATTTTATATTGTTGCAAAATATATTTATTTATTTTAAAGCTCAGACCATTGTGGCATTACAGGAATTCCTAGTGCGCCACAATGGTCAAAAAATATAACACAAAAAAAAAAAATAACAATTAAACATAAATTAATACATAACGAAAATAATATACTAATCAATTATACATAAAAAATACATTTATCAATACATTTAAACATAAACATAAATACATCCATACATAAGCATATAAAAAAACAATAGCATTTAATAATAGCAGATAACGTAAAAATAGCAAATATAAAATATTACATAAGGAATGTCTTGCACCTACTGCAGTTCCAATAAATAAGAACCAACTGCAAATACAAAACATCCCTGTGAGGCCCAAATGGAAGAGATAGTCTAAAAACACAATATTATATAAGAGAGTTTAAACACACCTTTACATTAGTTATCTAGAGTTTGTTTGGATTAGCTACAATTTTTATAGCAGCTTTCTATTGGATTTCTAAATAATTCTAGTTGAAACTATTTATATTAGGCTCTCAACAGAAAATACGTCAGCACTCAAAGGGTAGCAAATTTACAAAAGAATTTTGACCATGACCAATAATCACAACACTTTTATATACTTCACTAGCTGTAAGATTTTAGACATTTTTTGCAAAAATTTAACTGAATGGTGACTGTAATATTCAAAATCATATGTCTATATACCCATATTTCTACCCTACTTCTTTCCTTTTGAACATGCTTGAGTATAATTCCCTTGAACTTAGGAGAAACTTCTCATTAATTTTTCTCCATCTTCTACGTGGTAGAACATCATGTCCGTCTTTGCTGGAACAGTTGGAACTTTATGTCCCTAATAATTATGTCCGTGGTAGACATCATCATTTGATGGACGTTACTCCTGCCTGTACAGTTATTTATCGGATGGCTCATATTCCAAGAGCTATCCGACTTCTTAATGAAATCGCTACTGCTGTGCCTGAATGTGATATTTTCCACCTCAGTGATCGTAGTTTACCAGAGTTTTAAAACCTGTTTGTCTGGTAGTCTGCGTTTATCATTACTTTTATTATTGTATGTGATACATGAGTGGAATTTTGATCTACTTTCTTCCATTTGGGCCTCGCAGGGATGTTTTGTATTTACGGCTGGTTCTTATATATTGCTACTGGCAAGACAATCCATACGATATATTCTGTTTATTTGATATTTTTACTTTATCTGTGTACTATTATTATAACGCTATTGTTATTAATGATTATGTATAAATGTGTTTTTTGTCTGTGTATATACATATGTAGATATGTATGTACAAATATATATTTATTTTTCTCATCTCTCTGTATTTTTTCGAACATTGTGGCGCATTAGGGACTCCTGTAATGCCACAATGGTTATGCCAAACTTAAATAAATAAATATTATTATGAGAGAGATGATCTCGGATTAATAGCGATTTTAAATGCGATTTATTATGTCCATATGAAATTATTATGTATAATACGTTCCTCGTGAAAAATTATAATTAAAATATGAAAAAAAAATGTTACCAGCTACTATTGTACCATGTACTATTGTACTAGTGGGCAGATTATTCATTTGCAGATAGCACACAATGTCACAATAGAAAGAATTGTAGATGATGTACGGTGTCATTTATTTCTGCGTAACTCGTAAAATGGCCATAGGTCGTAATGACGCGTATGTGACTTCATTAAGGTCCATCGCCATCATCCCCCTTCCCTCCCCACTGTCCGTGTGACCTCATGTTTTCTTTATGAGACTCAAATCCCAATTTGCAATGCATTCGTGCGCCACCTATAAATCTTAAGACGAAAAGCTTTACTTTCCTTTTATCGCCCCCGCTGTTTTTCTCTTTTTTCCCGCTCGTTCTCGACGCTAATAAAACCTAGTTTTGCGGCATTTAACGGGAAACCTTATGGTAAAATTATGCCGGTCGACGTTCGAACGATCCTCTACAGCCGTAAAGACAATACCGAATATTTCGGTCAAATTCGTACAAACACAAAACGAAGCGGGAAAAAAAACACACTGTTACAGTGCCAATTCGGCGAACCCAATTAACTTTCAGCGTCGAATCTAAAAGTTATATCGACTTTATAAAGCATTGTATGTACATACATACATATATACATATGCATGTATATACATACATATGTACGTGCTTGGGTTATTTATGTTCGTCATACATTATTTATGCTAATTCTGTTTTGGCGAGTTACGAGTTTAAGCGTTTCAACTTGCTCATTATGTCTTTTCGTTTGTCGCGAGCTTAAATTTCTCGTTCGTTATTATACACTTGATGAGATTTTCAGCTTCTAAGGATAAAATATTTATTTTGACCTATTCATTAATATATACATACATACATACATAAATAGAATTATTTTGTTGACATTCATAGCTGAGAGCGAGTATTCATTTATATATAATATAACTAGTTGTTTTACCCGGCTTCGCTTAGTATTTGTAATATAAACAGTTTAAACATGGCGAATCTAAAAGTTAATATTCATTAAATATTCATTGGTTTTTTTATTAAATTTATTTGAATCGAAAAAAATAAACATATATGTAATATCGAATCGTCATAAAAACGTCGATTTGTTTTCGATGTTAACAACCAACATAACATATTTATTTACATACTTACATACTTACAAAATCTCTTTCGAAATTATATATTTACTAGTTGTTTTACCCAGCTTCGCTCAGTATTTTTAATATAAATAGCTTAAACATGGTGAATCTAATAGTAAATATTCATTTTTTTTTTTTATTAAATTTATTTGAATCGAAAAAAAAAATCTAATCGTCGTCATAGAAACTTCGTTTTCGAAGTTCCCAACCAAAAATACTTACATACATATATATTTTATTTATTTTATTTTTATTTTATTTTTTATTTTACATATATACCAGGAAGGCCTTACAGGTAAATCCCAATGCGCCTTCCTGGCCAATTACAAATACAAATACAGCATTTTTATTATAAGTCGTTGAATTGCGAGACACTGAAAAAACTCGCAAATTAACGAGACATCTATGAATTGTACATAAATTTTTATTGTACATCAATCAAATTTTTCAAATAGTGGTGACATAGTAGGTAGGAAGGATTTTTAGCCAATTTTTTTTTCCGGGAACCGTTTCAACAATGAAATCAGAGAAAATTGGCAAACTCTGATAGGAAACGATCAACCTGGAGTCACAAATCCAGGTCTGACCAACAGCATACTCTGAAAAATTCATTTTCATTCAGGGATAGAACCCGGCACCTTCTTGACGGTAAGCAGAAGCTTAACGTCCGAGCTATGCTGCTGGCTCTCTTTCGAAATTAAATATGAGATATATAATTTATTTAATAAAGTCTCTTTCGAAATTATATATGAGATATATAATTTATATAAGATATATGTATAATATATAACACGGCTCGGTGGTTGCGTTTTTATTTAGCACCAAGAGGTTGCCGGGTTTGATCTTGTGCTAATCTTTAATACTGCTTGGATATTTGTTACTCCAAGTCGATCGTTTCTTATCAGAGTTTGCCAATTTATCCGATTTCATTGTTGAAACGGTTCCCTCATCAAATTGACAAAATCCATCTTACCCGCTGTCACAAATATCTGAATTTGATTTATGTACAATATGTAAAAATGTATGTACAAGTTCAATCCATAGATGTTTCTATGGATTAATTCATTACTTAATTATTTGTTAATTTCGTGTTCTTCGGCCTCTTGAAATACAGTGATTTATGTAATAAAATTGTCTAGGAAGGCGTATTGGGGTCTACCTGTCTGGCCTTCCTGGTTTATGAAAAAAAAATAATAATAATAAAAGTAAAGTAAAAAATCAAGCGATTAAAGCGTAATAAGAAAAAAAGCTATAAAACCTATCAAAATTTTATAATAATAATACATTTTATACATACAACTGTATATATATTTTTGATATAGATCTTGCTATTCTTTTACCGATATTCCCGTTCATATTGATTATTTTCGATATTCCTTTTTTTGATTTAAATTTCTATTGTTGGATTATTTTTCTTAGTAATATGTACATATGTATGTACATACACATATCCCATATTTATTTAGCATTATTCAATGCTTTGCTTCTTTTTTTTCATTGTTTTTATTAATCTTTAGAAGCTTTTTTTGTGTCAATATTATATATGTTGTAATGCCGTTTGTTTCTTTTGTTTAAAATAAATAAATATTAGTTTTAATAAAGACGCAGTGTGTAGTTATTTTAAAGTCAAGGATCCTAAGCTTTCTTCTAATAGTTTTGAGAACTATTTTGAATGTATTATATCAAAGTAAAAGAAGAAATAAAGTGGCGTATGAAAAATACAGTGCATTTGGACGAATGAATGTTGTTTTTAAATCAAAAATGCCAATCTGTCTGAATATAAATCGTCGATCAATGCGTTTGGCCAGTAGTAAAACTTGGACACTGAACGCCAAAATCCTAGAAAAAATCCAATGCACTCAAATAAGTACGGAACGCTGTATGCTCGGCATAACAAGGAAAGACAGAAAGTGCAATACGTGGGTGAGATGTATGACAGGGGTAGTAGTGAACATAGTGAAATTAAAGTAAAAACATTGAAATGGCAATATGTGGGCCACGTGGCTAGAAGCATGGACGAAATGTGGACAAAAGAAGTGCTAGAATGGTATCTGAGAGAATATTAAGGGGTAAAAGAAAGACCACAGGGAAGATGGGTAGACAAAATTAGGAAAATATGTGGGTTGAGATGGATGAGAGTTGCGCAAAACCGAAACGAGTGAGTGGAAGCGTGTTGGAGAGGCTTTCATCCAGCAGTGGATGGTGAGTGGTTGTAGATGATGATGATATCAAATTATGTCGTTTAATTTATTTGGAAATGAGTAATTTGTAAATGTCATAGTACTAAATTTAAATTTGATGTTAGCAAATAATATTTTTATTTTTTACATTTACCATTTATTTGGCTCACTTGCATTCAATTTGTAAGGACATACATATAATATGTACAAATACAGGCTAAGCTCGAATGTTTTTAATGCGAATAGTATTGTATGGGTAAGGGATTATCGCAATGGTATTTCCGGGCCTTTTGTCTCGGGATTCTTCACGGGACTTCCCCTCCTGCCGATCTGTAATTTCTGCGAGAGCAGAGCCCATAACGAGCTTAACTTTTCTTCGAATTACCATTATTCCGAAGCCGAGGAAAAGGTAAAAAGTTTTCCATCGGAGAAAAACGTGTTTCCTTCGGCTTTTGTTTCGGCAACCGGCACCGGTCGCGTTTGCCAGTTCCTTTCTTACGCCGTTTCTTAACCGCTCCACTTAAGGATAATAACGTTTTTGAAACTTTTATTTGCCGTAAATGGATGGACAGGCGGCGTTTATTCATCAAAACAAACAACAGAGAGAAACCACAATTACCAACTTGTTTTCGAAATCATAACTCGAGTCTACGCCCCGTTGAATATCTACCTCGCAAGCCCTCATACCATACAATACATAACATTTCACTTAGAGAAATAAAATTCAATCTGATCTAATATCACTATAGTATGAATATACAAACTTCGAGCTCCAATGATTGAAAAATAAATAAATTAAATATTTGCTGTTAAAATTATTAATTTTTAAAGTGCTGTCTCGAATTTTTAGATACATACTAGCTGAACCCGGCATGCGTTGCAATGCCACAATAATGCATACAATTCCCGTTCCCGTTCCCGTTCCCGTTCCCGTTCCCGTTCTCGTTCCCGTTCCTGTTCCCGTTCCCATTTGTCGGAATAATGCAGACAGCGAACACATTTGAAATTATTCAATTGTTTGTTTATTTTACCCTAACAATGCAGGTCGCGACGTGAAAACATTTCAAATTATTGCGTTGCAAGCCACTCATTCCCGTTTTTGGGCAATTTTTTTTTACAGTAAGCTTCCCAGACATGTATGCAACAAATCCTGAAAGTTTCATTGTAATCGGTTGAGTGATTTTGTAGTCTATACGAGATAGACAGACAAACAGCAAACGGACATTCATTTTTACATACCTCTTTTTTAGTTCACTTACGATTACAATTCAAGAAAAAATTTGCCTCTTATCCGATCGTTTTCATACTTTGCCATATTGCTCATTTTGGTCATCAATATAAGGAAATGTATTCTCCGCCATTCCGAAGGAGAAAAAATGTCGTTTTAGACGCGTTTGAAATTTGAATTTCTGAAAAGTTCCTGACGCTTATCCAGTTTTTAGTTTTAAACATAGATGGCGGTAGTAAAATAAAATTATTGGTATTTTTATTCAAAATAATAATTTTATATACAAATTATAGAAGAGGTATGTTTTTAAAAAACTTTTTTTTATAATATAATTAATTTTTTAGTAGCCTCTTCTTATTTCACTTTCGATTTTTTCGTCTGACGAAATTTGGATTCTTGTTTTCAAACTTTGCCAGTTTGCTCGGTTTCCAGTTTCAAGTCCACCATTACGATGGTGAAAATAATGGTAATAGACACGTTTGAAAATACTCCATCATCTTTCTCGGTGACGTCTATTTTTCACATATTGCATTTGTCCACACTGTGCTGATCATTTTTTCCCTTCTCGCCACCCTCTATCTTTGTGAGATTTTAATTGTTTAAACGCCTAAAACCTTTTTTTTCCACTCTATAGTTTAAAAACATATAATATACATATATGTAGGTGTAGATTTTGTTAACTTATCACCTTTGTATTCCATGTAAGGATATGTACGAAAAATATATACTGAAAAATTCGTATGTAAAAAGAAAGCTTTGTATAGAGAATAGTGTGCTTGTTTACGGGCAAATTTCATTTTTTTTTTCTTTTTGCTGATGTCATAAATTTTCCAGTTAACGTCGTTGAAAGTTCCGAAGCACTGCATTAACATTGTATTTAACGTGTTTCATTATGGCAGGTAACGCGATTTCACGCGACAGAAGCTGCGGACCTACTTTTCTTATCGTCAAAGCTATTTCGTCCACCGTAAAAGCATTTGCGAATTCAAAACTATAAAGTGCTTTTTGTCTCGTTGTCCTAAAGCTCACTACAGGCTCACAAAATAAACCTGTGCGTTACTAAGTGCCAATTTTTGGCGACACAAACTGTTATGGTATCACACGTTCTTGTGGTTCTTGCTAAAAATATTTCCATAATTGAAGATTTCTTAAATTAGAATTCACTGAAAACAATTATTTGTACTTCAATAGTAAAAAAAATTTTTCAAGCAGAGTTACAAACGATTACAAACTCTTTAAATATATTAAAACGGTTTCAATAATAAGAATACTATATGTACATTCAATATTGATGATTGACTTTTCTGATATTTTATTTTTATTTTTATATTTTATTTTTGTATTATATTTTATCAATAATTACATACATACATACTTTGTAATAAAAGACTCGCTTTCAATTTTTACTTTATCTACGTACATAGTAACAAAAGATGAAGTTTTGTGATCATGTGATTTTGACTGATTCGAGATTTCGACTTATTCGAACTCAGAATCGATCACTGATCACGTTTTTATGATCTAGTTAAAACGTGTGTGTGTGTGTGTGTGTTTGTTATTATGTGTGCTGTGTATTTTGAGGATTTTTTGAACACCGTTAGTAAAATCGAACTGAAACTTAGCATCGGTTATAGAAATGCTTATAGATATAACGTAATTTATTTTCAAATTTTTAAGTTGACCAGAAATGGTACCTCCCCTTACACATAGGTGTCTTTTTTTAAGTTTTCGGATTCATTTATCTCCCAAACTACTCAACAGATCAGACAATCAGAAATTTTTTTACACGTAATAGAAATTATAAATTTTATACACCGATATTCTCAACCGGATAACCGATAACTCAACCGGAACTAGTAATTTTACCTTTGGGTGTATTGAACAAAAATTTCATATCTAGCTCTTTTATGTATTGGCAGAATTTTTTTTTGAGAACAAATTTTTCAATATTTCTCGAAATGAAGAAAATTGAACTAATACCACTTTCAAATATAACGTCTCATATGTGTATGTATGTAACTACGTTCATAAGTATATGTATGTATGTACGAAAGCAATATTTCAACGAAAAAATCGAAGCCTATTAGGACTGAAACAAATGTATTTCAAAAAAATGTCTTATTATTTTATCTTACATATTATTTTCCCTTACATATTATTTTCTCTTACATATTATTATCTCTTACATATTATTATGTCTTATTATTATCTCTTTCATACATATGTATGTAGTTGAGACTCTTGCCATAGTGCTTATATTTTTCTTCGAGAATTTATATCGAAATTTTTACAACTAGTAGATTTCAGATCTGTATATACTGTATGTTTTATGCAATATCAAGCCAGTAGATAGCCTCAAACGCGAATTATTAGAATATGGCCGTTCCAAACGACTTAATTGGAGTTTGTACAAGTGAAATACAGTTTGAATGTGCAAATTCGGAGCACGCACTTTGAATAGTAGTACGTGGCTACATAGTACCTAGGACTACATATAACCAGGGCTGTGCATTATGCAATCAAAAAAACACCCTCATTCCAAGTTTTTATTATTTTTGGTGAATATTTTGATTTACTTTATATTTTTCCGTGATTTCATTTTTGAAACATCACAGACATTTTCATACATCAAAGACATTTTTTCAAACATTACACATAAAGACATTTATGGACAAACACCAAATATGTTGATACAGAGCTCAATTGCGATAAATACATAATGTGGGTTGTATTTTATAAAAATCAACAAATTAGAGATGCTAGAAATTTGATTTTGTGGGAAACCTAGAAGAGGGGAGGAATACAGATATATTGGATACGTCACAATAATTAAGCCAGATTAATCGGCAAATTCTTGTAGGAGACGATCGATCTGTGTTTTAAAACCAGCAAGATCTCGCCAGCAACATGGCCGGTACTTGAACCCACAACCTCTCTATTTGTATACAGTGAACTACGCAGTGCTTCCAAACACATTATACAATGTAAAACTATGTAGATATTTATTACAAACTGCAAGACTGTTTGCAAAAATCAACAAATCTGGATGCCAGCATTTGCAAAAGTGGAATGGAATGCCGGTTCTATTTATTTATTTATTAAATTTATACCAAGCCTTAGGCCTGGTATAAATTAAATAAGGCCTATTTATATTATATATATATATATATATATATATATATATATATATATATATATATATATGGCCTAACATGTAACCCCAATACGCTTTCCTGGCCGGAAACATTGTACATTTGATACAAGTATTATTACTTTTATACAAAGTAAATATATGTACATATATGAATTAACGTCCACAGAGAGATCTATGGTCAAATTTGTAAATTTTCATCATTTTTAAACAATTCAGCGAAATTTAGTAAATACATATCAATTAACAGATGGTCGGACCACTTTTGTACACTGACAGCCGACCCAAGTACATAAGTCTGACAGTGCTCAATTTTACTCGTCCGAAATACTCAGTCTGGCTTACTTGTATCGTGTCAACCCGGTACTAACCTGTGATCTACGATGTGTATGCTCAAATTTTTATTTGTTGATACTTCGTGATTCTTATATGTAACATTCCTATAAGTTCACTATCTAGAAAAGCAGCAACACTTTCAATTTGGGTATTCAGAATCCCAAAACTTTAATTTCCGACTCTTTTTCACAGCCCTGGATGCGGCGAATGAAACGCACGGACCAAAGTTACTGGAGTCGTATTTTGCACCGAAAACAATAAACAATACGCGGTGCACGAGTCCTCCCGGAGGGACCGGAGGATCCTGCAGATGAACGAGTGCTCGGAGCTTCCCAGGCGAAAGTACAAAGGGCGATATAATGCACGGTTGGATTGTGTATAAAGAGAGCGAGCGCTCGACAAACAATACCACAATTAAGGACCCGGTGAGGGTGGAATAGGGGAAGGTGAGGACGATGTAGACAATCGCTCGTACCCTCGACAATGAGGGGTTGAAATATTAGCGTCTAATATTAAGCACACCCTCGCTCAAACACCACAAGCCCCATTCCCGTATCCCGAGTGAGAGTCACCTTGGGTTTTTTCGGTTCGTTATGGACTTTGAATCTTTTTTATTATTATTATTTATTCTGTCCCGTTGTGTTTGTTGACGCAATGTCTCTAAGGTTTGTTTGCTCGGTGTATTAACGGGGTATTTTTTTCGGCGTCGTTTAAATTTCGATAATCTTTCATTGTTTGCGTCGTAAATACGTTTTATTTATTTCGACGACGGTATTGAATCGCGTTGCGTGTTTGAAGATCGGATGATGGGATATTTAATAAATTGGATTTGCTTTGAGGGGATTGCTTCTGGGCTCTGGGCCTCGCTTGGACTTGGCGAAATTCCGAGAGAAACTCAAGTATAATCGCAATATTTCAAGGCTTGAATCTGAGAAGCGATTCTATATTATTATGTGATAATAAAAAGCAATCCTTTATTTGGTTAAAAATATTTGTAATAAACACAAAAGAAAATATATTATTTTTCATATACATACATACATTTACAACAAATCGAAAATTTTCTCCTCGATACACATATGTGCATGTGTACATATTGTTAAGTGTCACGTGTCGCTATGGCGCACCTTGATCTAATTTTATATAAATATTTACATGAATCATATATGCGAATAATAAAACCATGAAAATGATAAAATAGTGTAATCTAAATATAAAATATTGAACGTCTGTCTGTCTCGTATAGACTCCTAAACCAATCAGCCGATAACGATGGAACTTTCAGGATTTGTTGTATGCATATCCGGGAAGATTACTGTGAAGTATTGTGTAAAGGAAATGTAAATGTAATGTAAATGTGAAGATTATTGTGTAAAGGAATTGTGTTTGTTGGCAACCAAGTTAACAGGTTGGATTATGGCGACATGGCGTTGAAGAGACTGAGTGGCTTGCAACGCAATAATTTCAAATGTTTTCGCGTCGCGACCTACGTTGTTAGGGTAAAATAAACAAACAATTGAATAATTTCAAATGTGTTCGCTGCCTTCATTTTTCCGAAAAATGGGAACGGGAACGAGAACGAGATCGGGAAAGCAACAGGAACGGGAACGGGAATTGCATGCGTTATTGTGGCATTGCAACGCATGCCGGGTTCAGCTAGTCGTTAATAAGATTAACATCATCGGATTCAGTATATATGTATGTATAAACCGTACCGAAGTACGACACAACATCCGATTCAACTCAGTTAAAGAGTTTCTTTTATTCAGAACTTTAAAACTTAAAACAAAAATAAAATAAAAAAATCATACGATGTTGTTTGAACCATTATCATCCAAACCAATTTTTTAAAAATACAAATAATATATTTAAAAATATACGTACAATGTAGTTTTACAAACTTTTTATTAGTTTCACTTGATTTTGGTTCATTGCGCAAAACTTATGAGCTGATTCCGAACCACGCCCGCCTTTCCGATCGTTTTCATCTCCGACAGAGAAATTAAAATAAAAATTTCATCAAAATTGGCGGTCAAATTGACGTGATGACACCTGGATAGTCGTGACGACATTCTCACCACCCATTTACAGCTCATTGCATACTTGAACAGTAACAGTAACATACTTGAAAGGATTATTTTCAAATAAAAATAAGACCGCTCCATTAGTGTTCAAAGCAAGAGAACAAAAAAACAATAATTTTTCTAAGAAATTGACAATAGAAAATTTTGAACCGTTTTTTGTGACAATTGAACCATATTTTGTGTGAAAAGTGGCTTAAAATAAATATGAAAAATCTTTCAAATTTACCTGAATACGTTATATTCCAATATATTTTCTTTCATTCCAAGTATTTGAATATCTACAATTTTTTACACCCATATTTGATGAATATTCGCTTGTTTCTTTGTTTGTTTGCTATACAAATGACCAAATTTGGAATTCTCTCACACTTTCGAAACCATGAAAACGTGAAAAATCAGTCGGTCACAAAACTTCATATATTGATACCACGTACATTGAAAGAGTAAAAATATGTATTAAAAAAGGTTGTTAGCATATGTATGTATATGCATGTGCATGTATGATTCATTACATACAAAATAATCTTAATTAAATCCTTCCCCGGGAGCTCATCTCAGCCTGAGTCCCAAAAATAAACTAATATGAGGCTTGTAAAAAAAATAGCCAGTATTTTTGACGTGTATAGAAAAATAGGAATTTCCGAATGTTGAATCGGGTCACGTCACGTGCGAAGACCACAGGCGGCGCGCGAAAATGTCATGAATTATTATATAACCTTAAAACCCAGTGCGGCGGTTTAGGGCCTCCAGCCTCAGGCTCGGACTTGGACTTATTTAATAAAGATATTTGTCTGCAAGTGTGTGTGAGTGCTTTTTTTTCTCGCGTGTTTGACGTTCGCGTGGAAAAAATACCCGAACACTTAGTATGCGGCCCGGTGTCGGCCCGGGATAAACACGTTGGGGCCTCCAATATGAGACCGATGCGCCACGGGAATCCCTAAGCCCCCAAGAAAATCTTAAGCCTCAAAGTAAATGTATATATTTCTGTTTTTTTCTCTCGATATGCTACCCTTTTCCACCTATCCCGCTCCGCTGACGCCATTTCTTCATATCTTCTGTCTCCAATTTCGACCCTTTCGATTCGGCGATTTCATTTTAGTCTACGTGTATATTTTCGATCGTGTGTTAATTTATTGATTTATCAAAATTTCAATGTATGTACACCATATTTTACTGAAAACAATTCCCTTTACACTGCTGGTAGGTTTTGATTTTAAAAAGCTTTTCCTTATCCATGCATTTATTACAATACATTTTAAGTCTATTTTGATACCTAATGTTCCAGTGATCATTATCTATACTGTCTTATTTTAATGTAAATACTAAAGGGGTCTTCTACAAATCGCTGCAAATGATGCAACTGCATGCTGCATGGTATTTGATGTCTCGACGAAATTCGCGACTGTTTGAATTTAAACATGTACGAAAGACGATATATTAATTGGGTCGCGCAGATGACATTTCGATGTGCATTGATGATTGGCAATTATTAAAATTGAGTTGGATCTTTCTGGCAAGTTTATAAAGGCAAAAGTCGAGACAAAAGTATCACGATCACAAGGTGAGTGGAGAGGTATATTGAGAATCTGACATAGAGTTCGCATAAGTGCGAGCAGTACTACCGGCAAAATATATGCGTGCGAAAGAGACATCCATACGTTCGACATCGATACAAGTTCGAGTGAACTTGCGGTCAAACAGTCGCGAATTTCGTCGAGACGAAAAATACCGAAATTGAAATGAGCATGCAGTCGCGTGTTTTGCAGCGATTTGTAGCGGAGCTATATTTAAGGCATAATAGCAACATATCTCGGTGGTTACGTTGATATTAAGCACCCAGAGGTCACCGGGTTCAATCCTAAAAGCGGCCCATACCTCTTAGTAATATATTTAATTACATTAATTTAAGCCGGGATCATAATTTTGATTGAAACCCCAATCATTGAAATCTTTTTGATTGAAACCCCAATCATTGAAATCATTTTGATTGAAATTTTAATCCCACACATTTGTACATTTGTTGTTGAAATATTGATTAAATTGCCTATTTATTTTAATAATTTTATTATTTGTTTATATACATTTATTTTACTTGAGTTTTTTTTAACATAGTTTTTTTACTTAAGTTTTTTATATATTTATTTTTGTACACATGAAGGGTATGCACATCTTTTTATAATCGCCGAAACTCTTCACAAGTTTATAACCATGGTTTTAGTGATTCTATTGTAGAACTTTCGTTTTTCGGTTTATTTATCTATGCCTTACCAATTTTCAGTATGTATACATACATTTGTACATATTTTTTACGTGTATGGAAAAAAAATGGTTGACCTAACATACTTCCCCGTGGGACACCTGCGGCATTACTGGTAGATAAAAATAAAGGATTGTAAGAGATGCATGGTCTCAATTTGAATCTCTAGCTTAGTTCTAATGGCAGTACGAAATAGATTCATCTGGAAGGACCAGATCAATGTTCTGAAACGGAAAAATAAGAGTATATTTTTTATTACAATTGTGTTTAAATTTTAGCATGAAGGAAAATATTCTAGACATAAAATAAAATATAAAAAATTAGAAGAAAAGAAGTTACTGGTTTGAATTCACACTTTTATTATTAGCTATATGTGTACTAAATTCTAGAATTATTTCTCACTTCTGCAAAACTGCGCTTTATCATTTTTTTAACAATAAATGATACTTCAAAAGCTTTTTTATTCGATTTCATATTTAAATATACATATACCGTAAATAAATAAGTATTCAATTATTTCTTTATTATAATATAGAAGTTGTTTTACCCGGCTTCGCTCAGTATTTGTAATATAAACAGCTTAAACATGGCGAATCTAGTAGTAAATATGCATTTGTTTTTTTATTAAATTTATTTGAATCGAAAAAAATATAATATTCAACCAATTGAATTGTCGTCATAGAAACTTTGTTTCGTTTACGAAGTTCCCAACCAAAGATACTTAAATACAAAGTTTGTTTCGAAATTATATATTAGATACATATGTATATACATATATATATATATGGGAAAACTTGAGTAAAATTTACTGTGACATAATGCCAGCAACATTAAATTAATTTAACCACTTCAAAATTTGTTATCTGCATCCATATTTTGGAAATTTGGAGTAATTATATTATGTGCAACGCGCGTGACGATAATCCGGATTTTCCACGCGCATGCATTCCGGACATAGTCCAGCCTCCAATCCCGGAATTAGTGCCCGCAATGACGGACAGCTGGCCCCCCATGATTGATGATTGTCAGGTCATCCGAACGTTCAATGTCAGCAAAAAGGAACGGGGAACAAGGTATATGATACGACTTTAAACAAAAATACAACAATTTTTCTCATGGCAATTCGCAATCCATCAACGCGGCCCGCTGACCCAAATACGCGCCCATCTTCCGATCGCACAGATCAATCTTGGAACAAAACGCCTCTATCCAGAGACGTTTCCCGAAATAATATTGGAAAAAGTACAAAACATACGTACGTGTAATATGCGACCCATCATTTTTCAAATTCGACAGATCAATCCTTACCAGACCAATCCAATTTTTAGCAGTCTCAAGACTACTGGAGTCAAAACACCAGTTTCGTAAATTGAATTACGTACAAAATGATAATTCCAAAGTTTTTATTTTACAGAGGTACATTATTTTTGAAAACATCAATAGAATTTACAATCACTTATTTATCATTTATAGAAACTGATTCATATATGTATATACTTTTAGTATACTGATGCATAAGAACTTATGTAAACTAACAACATACATAGCTCAGAGATTAGCGTGTAATGCTTTCAATTATGGTCATGAGTTCATTTCCTGACCCGTTGCTGCTGGCCAGACCTTGGATATGTGACTCCAGGTCGATCGTTGCCTATGAGAGTTTGCCAATTTATCTGATTTCATTGTTGAAAGGGTTAAAATTAAATCGGAAACCTCTCTTCATTAGTCACCATTGTTTGAATATGGTTTCAAATTTATTTTTATTTATTTAGCTAAAAACAGTCATATACAATTATTTAATAAAACACATATAAACAAACGGACCTAAATTAACATAAATTTTAACAATCGTATGAATAAATGGCAGTCGAAATTAAACAATATACTTAATAACTATGAAATAATCACAATTTACCCAATAACTATGAAATAATAACAATATACTTAATAACTATGAAATAATACAATATATGTACTTAATAACTATGAAATTATAACAATATACTTGAAACTATGAAACTAATGCAACAACAAATCACCTAATCTTTTCCAGAAAACAAAATTTATAATAATAACATAGATATTAGGTAATTGGTGCTTGTACACGCTGGTTTACCATCCCTAATCGTCTGATCTCAACCTATTAGGCCTGATCTCAACAGATTGAAACGATTCCAATAAATTGGTATACTATCCTGCCTCTCTCAAAAATTTGAGTTTATAGTATCTCGAATTAGCTGATATATCAAATGCTGTAAAAATGTTTTTTTTTTCAAAGTCGTCAATACTTGTCTCTATGATGCTCTGTAAATTGTTAATTGATGTTTATTAATTATTTACCTGCTAGGCCTTCCTGGTATATATAATATGTATGTATATACATATACAGTTAGTCCTCGACTTACGACGATTCACATTTACGATCCCTTTGAGAGAAACTGAGTGGCACATATTTGGGAGAAATAAGCAAATATCCACATTCTGAGTTGAATAAAATTGATTATTTTTTTTAACATTTTGACGTTTTATACGAAATTCGACTAACGACCGATTTGACTTACGACATTGGTGCAAGAATGTATCTCCGTCGTAAGTCGAGGAATACCTGTATGAGCATATTACATACGTATAAATAGAAAATAAAATAAAATTTTATATAACTTTCATAACATATTTGAAATCATAACATTTAAAATACTCATGCTGTAATTTTAAAAAAATCATTTATTTCATCGTTGTCACTATTAATTTTCCATTTCCTTAGAGGAAAAAAAGCATTCTAATCAACTAAAAGCAGGTAATTTATGAATAAGGATTTGCCCTTTAAGGTTTATTGCAAAAATAAAAACACCAGACTTTGTATTTTAAAAGGAATCATTATCGTCATAAATTTGATTTGAAAATATTATTCCAATTATCATTTATTACAGGACTTCATACACTTTTAGTATAACCTTGATGCAATACTGCGGACTTTGATGCAATACTTCAAGCAAGTCACAAGATTATTTGATTTGATTTTTATTATTACTAAATTTTATTCACAATACATCTTATATCTATTTTAATAGCTATTGATCTACTAATCATTTTCTATTTTACAATTTTAATTTAATTTTGTTAGTAATCATAGTATTATATTATTCTAATGTTAATGTACAGTATAATAGGAAAAACAGCTCAAAAACCTATTTACAATTTTTATAAATGCTCATAATACATTTAATACATAATAGTAATTAAAAACTCTATAAAGTCAGCGATCTAAAGCAGATTTTGTTTAGGTATTCTACAAGATCATTTAATTATCATTCAAAGAAAATAATGCGTCGTTTTTCCTCAATTCTACCAAATACATACTGTAGCGTGGACGTGTAGAGAAGTTTCAGAAATCAGAGTGAAAGATACAGCAAGTGGTAGAGTAGTTTATTGTTGTTAAATCGACGATCTAGCTCCGAATGAAGCACAGAACAAATCCCCCGGTTATTTATACACAGCGTGTACTCAGCACAGACAGATCATTGGTCAATGGGTCACGTGACCTTATTGGTTGTTGAATACGGTGAGAAGCGTTAGTAAGCTAGTGGTCTACGAACGCTAACCACCTAAACTGTACATTACAATATTATCGAAATTTAAAAGATAATTTCAGATTTATTTCGATTTCATAGTAGAGTTTTTTTTATTCCGTAAGTTTCGAATAAATTTCCAATTGAAATGAAGACTGTTATAATGTATATTGTATATGTATGTGGGTTTCGCCCATTACACGGATGAAGGGTTTAGGGCTAGGGATGTTTACACACGACTAGGGCTGCGGTCACATCTAGCTGTCGTCGATACAAACCGGAAACGATCCGTGACGCTCTATTAGAGTTGCAAATCATTTGCGGGCCACGTCGTATGTGCCCCTAAATTCTCTCATCCTCCATTTGCCCTCCCCCAAACCATATTTGCCATTCGACAAATTTCCCATATCGATATTGCGCACGTATCAAAATAAAACTCATGCGAGGAGGAAAATGTAGCAGAAAAATTTGGCGATGCATGTAAATGTAATGGTTTATATCCACCGTTACTAGGATCGATTGATTTTTTTTCTTTTACATTACTTTTTAGTATACATTCCTATTGAATGCTTTTAAAATCAATTGTACTATATGACTAAGTGACTTTGCAAAGAATTTTAAACTTTTTGGATAAGCATATCCTAATTACACTCAATAAGTAGTATTTCGGGATACTACGCTGAGAAAAATGTATCTACTATAAACTTGTGATCTATTTCTGTACATTTTTTAATGTGCAAATAATGGCATATCTGTATAAAACGGTTAACTATCAGGGTCCCAATAAATTTAGTAATAAATTCCATAAACTGAACTATCGATTTTCCCTGACAAGCTCTCAATACAATTACCGTCATTACGTTTGCGAACTGGCGAAATCAAGTTTTCAACGGTCAACGATTAATTGCGTAGTTGTTTCCGGTTTACTTTCGACAGTTGTCTTAACAACCATTAAGCAACTGTCCAAGTAGTAAAAGTCTCGTAAAGAAGAAACAACTTTCCTCGTAGACAACGTTCATAAATGACACGAGACGTATTCGACACCCATTACCACAGAATAAACTACTCGACCGCTATCTGGACCAGTTCAGGGAGTTCGGAATTTTATATCCAGTCAATGCTTTATTCTTGTATATTGCACTCTCAGAGCACGATGACAATGGCGATTTGTAAAAACATTGAGTAATTAATGCAATATTCACAATTAAAAGTCAGTAAACTGGAGTATAGTTATTTATTTATACGTTCAAAAAATTGGTCATTTTACACAGAAAAAATGCAATGCAAATAAAATATAAAACAAAGAAACTACAACATGTTGAAAAATAATTGGTGGTAAACCAAGTCATATCAAGAATGTGGTTACATCCAATTGATCTGCCCAGTACATGGAATCTGATTAAGCTCACCAATTCAGAACAGTCGATGATGCCATTAAGAATATCGAATAAACATAAAGTTTCATTAATTATTCTTATGTCACACAATTTTAATAAACACATTTTTTTTAAATGATAATGCTTCTGATATAACTGCTGCTGTTATGTATTTAAAAATATATATTTAATTCATATATTTTAGAGAATAAGGAGTTCAAATGGTAGAACTGTATTCTAATTGATTTCTTATTATAGTAATATGTATAACATTTTTAATGTATGTATATTTTTAAATAGGGCAGAGTTCCTTATTAGAAAACCCAGTGATTTGATAGCAATTTTTGTATTATAATTTTTGTGAGAATTGAATGTTGATTTTCCATCATTAACTCCCTGATCTTAGATTTGCAATGATGTCGGTAAAATTTCATTACTTTACAATTTGATCTACTGAATCTAACAACTGAACATTTTATTATACTTAAAAAAAGGTTATTAGAAGAACACCAACCATTTAAAGAGCTCGAATTTGTTTGTAGTGTAGCACTATCGTTGGTGTCTTTGATACATTAAAATATTTTCAAATCTGCAAATAAGAGCACTTTAACGTCATTAAATATATTTATTATATAATCTATATAAATTTTTAATATCACTGGTTCTATGTGAGAGCGTTGGAGAACACCACTAGTTGAATTACAGGAATACTATTTGGAAAGTCCTCATCTTAATATTGAACCTGATTTGTTGCAATTTTCAAAATGCTACCCAGGTCATTTTAGTCTTGTTGACATATCATTATTGTGCTCTAAAGACGCGATATGAAGAAATAAATGTATTTTGTTATGTATATCAGCGTTTATACCATTGTTTCTGTATAATCATGCTTTCGGTTAGAATACAAAAGCGGTTCAAATCAGATATCACGTAATGGTCGAAATTGAAACTTTGCATGGCAAGAACCCAACCGCTCTCCTCTATGCATTGCGAGAAGTTTGCAAAAGCGATACACTGAATCTTAACATAGTTTCTCGTTATACATTGCGATGCCGTGACGGTGCGACAATAGCATCAGAATTAAACTCCGAGCGAGCAAGAGTTGGATATCAAATTATTCAGAATTTGACAAACTTGGCGATGTCTTAGAATCGAAAAATAAATTACCACCGCCGAGGGAGATCAATACAATCGCTCGCGAATATCCGAGTTTCATAATTTTCAGGGCGGGTTTCGCTGCTTGAAGAGTTTCGGCATAAAAATTTATCGCTGACAGGAAATCTGCGCGTGAAGGTGGGTTGGGGTGGGTTTTTTAGTACGGGTCTCGCGCGGGATTAAGACTTCAATTCGATTTAAGGTCTCGCGAACGGGCCATTTCTTCACCGGAAGAGTTACGACGCTGTAACTCGCATCCGGACACGGATAAACCAATAAATAGCTGGGTGTGAGGCGGTCGTCTAATGCGGCCAGATTAAAAAGGACCCCGAGAAAAGGACACCGGACGCGGCATTGTCACGATATACGACCGCGATACAATGAAAAAAAAATGCAGCCAAAATTAACTCCGAAAGAAGTACGAGTCTAAAGTCCCATATATCAAGGGATCTTGGCCATTCGAGTTTACGACCACTACTGGTATTCTACAAGGAAGCTATAAAGTCTCTGCTAAAAGTAATTGATCACTCACTTTTTCCCTCTTTTTGTAGTGGAATGCTTTTCAAATTATATTATAATTTTGTCTTTCATCCATCGTCTTCGTGCGTTCAGGATGCTCACGCTGTTGGTATTTCATGCCTCACACTGAGTGTCAGAGCATTTTTTGCCATATGTAGTTATTAAAAAGATATTATATACAATGTGCAATGTTATTTGTATACACCGATTTCGAAATAGTCTTCAATAAAGTTGATCACAATATTTTAATTCTAAAATTAATGAATTAAATTAATTATATCCATTCATGTTCATTTCTCTTGAAACACTCCTTTGAAATTTTGAGGGGCTAAATTCAAAATCCCTCTTTTTTGGAAGACTTTAAATTTTGGGTCCCTTGACGTAGTAGGGAGCTTCGTTGTAGAAAACTTTAACTGTCTGTGAGATCCAGAATCAATATTCCCATTAACTTGCCTCTATAATATAACAAAACAAATACATTTTAATACTCGTTTTTTTTTTTTATTAAATTGACTGTCACAAACAAACAACCATATATAGTAAGTCTCTTTCGAAATTATATGTATACCAGAATCCGGCGCCCATGCGATGATATTTCCCATAACACCCATGCGATGATATTTCATCGGGTAAAACATTTATATATAACATATAACTTTATTTTAGTTCGTGTATCCATTCCTTTCCGAAACCACCCGTTGAAATTAACGGGCACAACACTAGTCTTTTTATAATCACCGAGACTAGTCACAAGTGTATTAATAAATAATATTATTGTTCAAAAATTACGTTTAAAGTAGGTACGTCTTAAGTATATTCTTGTAGGTACTGATCCAGTATCTACAAAATCCAGTGATCCAGTGATTATTATCTTCTTTTTTTAATATCTTCATTATCTTGTTAGAATTTATAATTTTCTCTTATTTTAATATGTTTAGTTAAAGCGTAATAGTTTAAAGCTCGAAAACCTATAAAACTTGTATCTAATTATAGATATTTACAAACATACATAAATTTATTTCTTACCCAAGAATTATATTATGTTATTTTTCCCTTTATCCATCTCGGAGGGCTAGGGAAATATATGTATAAGGTTGGTTTTTTTTTATTATTTTGAACATGTTTGAAATTATATATGTATTAACTTTTGACGTCAAGTCTTTCTCTATCTTAAATACGTAAATTATAAAATGGAGAGTCTCATTGATTGTGCATATAAATATAAGTACCAAATTCATGTGTTTAAAACTGTTTAAACATTTATTAAAATGATAAATTAGTTTTAAACATAAGGCATAATTCACCTAATATAAATCGTAATTGAATTTTTAAAAATATCTTCTACGAAAACAACTATTAAGTAACAAAATAGTTAGATAATATTTAGGACTCTTCACTATGTACATACTTCATAAATAAAATTCAATGTATCCTTATAATAAAACAACACCAAATACGAACATTGTAGGAAAAAAGGTTCATTCAACAAAAGGTTCAACATTCAACTATGAATTTTTCAACGAATCGTTCCAGTCTCGAACTTCTATTTTATTTTTTTACACGAACCCATTTACATCCCTACGACACGCACTCAATCCGACCGAACAACAATCTCTACGCGAATCTTGCGCAAAACCTCTTAACATCTCTCGGAAATAACCATCAAATATATAAATGTTCGTGTATCTTGCGGTCGTTTCCACGGATAACGTCTTCCAAAGTGGCCGATCTACTACTGCTTCGACGACTTGACACGCTACTACGTCCTCAACAGAGATTTTTTCCACCCCCAACCTACTCACCCTTTATCGTTTGCAAAAAGGGGACCGAATAGAGACAACAGATGCCTTCGTTGTTATTGAAGGTGGATGAGAACACGCTCAGGCGGAAGTTTGCCTTTATTTGTAGATATAATATAATTGAGAATCTGACCAGTTTTTTTCAATATTAGGAGAAGTCAGAAAATATATCCAATATCACTGTAAAAAATAGCTGAAAGGACATGCAAACATCCCTGAGGATATGAGGATGAACAATAGAGTACTCGTTACATAATATTTAAGAATAGAATAAATAAATATTGTTTTTATAAACTTCATCGGTGAATCATTTTGAATACTTTGAAAACTATTCAACTGAAAATTATAAATAACTAATTTTGGAATGACGTTGGTCTAATTAACTTTTTTTTTAATAGCGGTCGGAGATTTTAACCAAAAGTAAATAAAAAGGGGCTATAAACCAGTGTTAATTAAATTAAATGTCAGTGTTAATTAAATGAAATTAAATATTCGATTAAAAATGTGTATATTTAAAAAGGTTTTTTCCACAAGCCACATTTAAGTATTTATTTCTATCCTCATAAATTAATGAAACAAAATTATGTTTAAAATAATATATAATAGAAGTATGACAAAGGTGGTTGATGTAATGGTGAGAGTAATGGAATTGAAATAGCAATGGGTGGGTCTCGTAGCTAGAAGAATGGGCGATAGATAGATAAAAGAAGTGCTCAAAAGGTACCCGAAGGAATGTAAAAGGGTGCAAAGAAGGCCACAGGGATATGGGTATGGGAGCATGTTAGAGAGACCTTGGATGGAAAATGTATTGTATGAATTTATTGTACAAAATAAATCGAAATGTGTGTATATAAAAAAACCTAATGTACTAAAATATAAAAAAATAATTATAAAATAAAATGAAAAGGCAATTTAAACAATATTTCAACAAAAAATGTACGACAATATAAACTACTAGTGTAGGGCCCGTTGATTTCAACGGGTGGTTTCGAAAAGAAATTGAAACTCGAATAAAAATAAAGTTAAAGATATGGAATCGACTGGTTTCGGAAAGACACAAAAAAATGGAAATTATGAAAAAAATTAAAAATATGAAAAAAATGAAAAATATGAAAAAAATGAAAAAAATGAAAAAAATGAAAAATATGAAAAAAATGAAAAAACTGAAAATAATGAAAAAAAAAATGAAAAAAATGGAAATAATGAAAAAGATGAAAAATTTGAAAAAAATGAAAAAAATGAAAAAACTGAAAATAAAAAAAATTTGTTCCCCATACTGGTTGATGGTTGATCATAAGAAATCGGAAATCGAAAAAGATTGTCGACGAAAGCCGAAGATACGCGAATGATTGGTTCCCCATACTTCTATAGGATAATCGAATATTAAGTAATTTTAGAGCGTTTTTTCTGTCGAGGCTGTAGTCTAATGGCAAGCGACCTGTTCTGGGCAAGGGGGCCTTAGTTCGATTCCGTGATTTGGAATTAATTTTATTTTTAAAATATCGCTAAAATATAAATTAATTTCAATAATTTCAATTAAAAATATATATTTAATTGGTTTATATGAAAAGAAAAAAAAATGGTTCAAAACGTCGCTAAATAAAATTATTATAATTACGTATTTTTATATGAATTATAAGGCGAAATGAAGAATTGGTTTTGGCGTGATGCACGTGACCATTAGCTCAATTAAGACCCATATTCAGGCTATTTGGGGTGATCGGTTCGAGTCGTGACAAAGTCGTCTCGTCGAAAAATGAATTAATCGATTTTTATCGATTCGTTCATTATGTTCGGCGAGAGTTAGGACACACACACACACACACACACACACACACACACACACACACACACACACACACACACACACACACACACACACACACACACACACACACACACACACACACACACACACACACACACACACACACACACACACACACACACACACACACACACACACACACACACACACACACACACACACACACACACACACACACACACACACACACACACACACACACACACACACACACACACACACACACACACACACACACACACACACACACACACACACACACACACACACACACACACACACACACACACACACACACACACACACACACACACACACACACACACACACACACACACACACACACACACACACACACACACACACACACACACACACACACACACACACACACACACACACACACACACACACACACACACACACACACACACACACACACACACACACACACACACACACACACACACACACACACACACACACACACACACACACACACACACACACACACACACACACACACACACACACACACACACACACACACACACACACACACACACACACACACACACACACACACACACACACACACACACACACACACACACACACACACACACACACACACACACACACACACACACACACACACACACACACACACACACACACACACACACACACACACACACACACACACACACACACACACACACACACACACACACACACACACACACACACACACACACACACACACACACACACACACACACACACACACACACACACACACACACACACACACACACACACACACACACACACACACACACACACACACACACACACACACACACACACACACACACACACACACACACACACACACACACACACACACACACACACACACACACACACACACACACACACACACACACACACACACACACACACACACACACACACACACACACACACACACACACACACACACACACACACACACACACACACACACACACACACACACACACACACACACACACACACACACACACACACACACACACACACACACACACACACACACACACACACACACACACACACACACACACACACACACACACACACACACACACACACACACACACACACACACACACACACACACACACACACACACACACACACACACACACACACACACACACACACACACACACACACACACACACACACACACACACACACACACACACACACACACACACACACACACACACACACACACACACACACACACACACACACACACACACACACACACACACACACACACACACACACACACACACACACACACACACACACACACACACACACACACACACACACACACACACACACACACACACACACACACACACACACACACACACACACACACACACACACACACACACACACACACACACACACACACACACACACACACACACACACACACACACACACACACACACACACACACACACACACACACACACACACACACACACACACACACACACACACACACACACACACACACACACACACACACACACACACACACACACACACACACACACACACACACACACACACACACACACACACACACACACACACACACACACACACACACACACACACACACACACACACACACACACACACACACACACACACACACACACACACACACACACACACACACACACACACACACACACACACACACACACACACACACACACACACACACACACACACACACACACACACACACACACACACACACACACACACACACACACACACACACACACACACACACACACACACACACACACACACACACACACACACACACACACACACACACACACACACACACACACACACACACACACACACACACACACACACACACACACACACACACACACACACACACACACACACACACACACACACACACACACACACACACACACACACACACACACACACACACACACACACACACACACACACACACACACACACACACACACACACACACACACACACACACACACACACACACACACACACACACACACACACACACACACACACACACACACACACACACACACACACACACACACACACACACACACACACACACACACACACACACACACACACACACACACACACACACACACACACACACACACACACACACACACACACACACACACACACACACACACACACACACACACACACACACACACACACACACACACACACACACACACACACACACACACACACACACACACACACACACACACACACACACACACACACACACACACACACACACACACACACACACACACACACACACACACACACACACACACACACACACACACACACACACACACACACACACACACACACACACACACACACACACACACACACACACACACACACACACACACACACACACACACACACACACACACACACACACACACACACACACACACACACACACACACACACACACACACACACACACACACACACACACACACACACACACACACACACACACACACACACACACACACACACACACACACACACACACACACACACACACACACACACACACACACACACACACACACACACACACACACACACACACACACACACACACACACACACACACACACACACACACACACACACACACACACACACACACACACACACACACACACACACACACACACACACACAGATTACCACACACACACACACACACACACACACACACACACACACACACACACACACACACACACACACACACACACACACACACACACACACACACACACACACACACACACACACACACACACACACACACACACACACACACACACACACACACACACACACACACATAATATAAAGTCACTGTGGCTAATATGTTAAAAATAAAAATAAATAAAATTAATTAATTAATTAATAGTTAATTTCGAGTTCATCAGCATCTCGAAACAGCAATCAATGTAATAAAAAATACTGCAATGTTTGTAATTGACTACCTGTTAGGTTTTAGGTTTACCTGTTAGGCCTTTCTGGTATATATGTATCTTTGTAAAATTAAATATGTACATATTATATATAAGTATAATATATATATATATATATATATATATATATTTATATATATATATATATATATATATATATATATATATATATATATATATATATATATATATATATATATATATATATATATATATATAGAAGCCCCCAGGCTGTTGGAGGTGTCGGGGGCGTGGAGGGCGAAGCCCCCAGGACTCACACACACAAATTCATTCATCATTTCGAACGGGTTGAATTGCTAAGTGTATAATGTGCCACTTTTATTATGATTAACATTTCGTGCGCGTACGCCTATAAATTACCTTATATTATACTAATTATAACTTTATTTTTATTCGTATTTTAATTCCTTTTTGAAACCACCCGTTGAAATCAACGGGTACAACACTAGTAATATATAAAATTATATACTCAAAGGAGTTGACAGATCATAGAAAGGACAGACAGAAATTTCAACAGTCGAGGCCCGGATCTAAGCTTACAAACACTTACATACAATAAGCAAATTCAATTGAAAAATACATGAAATTCAATACTTTTTGACTTGGCCTGGCACGTGTAGTGCTTCCGCGTATTGACACAAAAATGTAGCATTATTTGTCGTAACGTCGGAATTAGCCCCGGACAAACATGTCGGATACATATCTCGTGTTTGCCGACAAACTAGGTACAATAAATTCCCACGTTTAATTGTAGGATTGTCGCTGCTCACACCAGATTTGTTCAGCAGACGGTGAACAGTCTCCATCCCAACCACCCTCTCCCCCCGCCCTTAAACCCCCTTTCATCCGTGAAACAACGAAAACGTCTAATATTTCAGCCGCTCAATATTTACATACTGGGTGGTGGGTGGTTCGGTGAGGGGGGAATGGGTGCAAACTAGAGGTGGACTGTATCATTTTTTCAGATTAGCCCAAATCCTACTTTGGCCTCGTGTTTTCGTCCCTCGGCTATAATCTCCGAGGCTTGCTTCAAATAGAATATACGTACATACATACGTACATGTATACAGCTCAGCCTTTATAGTTATTTCTTTTTATTTAACATGGGTACAAAACATGTATACTGGAAGGATTTTTACATTTCTTATAATACCTATAATCTTAGATGCTTTTTTAAAAATAAACTGGTTAAATCCTACTATTTTCACTAGCCTCTTCTTAGCTCGCTTTCGATTTTTTCGTCTGACAAAATTTGGGTTCTTATCCACACTCTTCCGATCGTTTCCAAACTTTGCCATTTTGCTGGGTTTGCTCATCAATATATGTGGAAATGACGTCCGCCATTACGATGGTGAAAAATAATCGTTATAGACACGTTTGAAAATACTCCATCATATGTCTCGATGACGTCTATCGTCCACATTGTTCGTTCACATTGACTGTCCACATTGATCGTTACTAGCCTCTTCTTACTTTATATTTCTTTTCGCCACCATCTCACTAAGTCAGATTTTAATTGTTTAAGGATTGTCAGATTTAATTATATAACGCTACTGACTACTAAACGTCAAGGTCTCCAAAATCTTTGCATTTTTACACTTGTTTATTACGATTATTTTTCAACATCGAACTATGGGAACCGATTTGAATATATATCGCTAACCAAACCGCGCAAAATTTCAAAGTTTCAAACCGATCGAAAGAATGTAGGAATATTGTCTGAACCATTGGCGAAGTGACATACATATATGAAAGCCTTGTAAAAAACTCGAAAATTGTTTATTTAATAGAATTAAATTATAAATATTATTCGAAAAGAACTGTATCAATAAAAACCTCATTATTTTCATTAAAAATCTTTATTTCTTAAAAAATGTATTTTTCTTCAAACTTTTACCAATGCTATTGTATGGTGTTGTTTTTTAGCGTAAGTTCAAGTAATTCTTTTTTCTATAAAATAGAGTGTGTCAGAATCCAATGTTTGTGCAAAATTCTCAACATTTCTAATAAGGCATTTTATTATAGTCATTCCACAATTCATTTAAATTATATGAAAAACAGCTCTATTTTAAATTTTAAAAAGTACTTTCATTCAAATAAAAAGAAAATTTTGTTTCCGTAGTTAACCTGTCACACGTCTCATTTAAGGTTTTGTTGTAGACACTCGAGGCATATGTATGTATATACATAAACCACTGGCTAAGAACCCCTGCAGTACCCAAATGAAGACTTTTGGTACAATGTCGTCCGACTTAAATGTTTAGCTCATCCGAATAATAATTGCACAGTTCTATGATTAAATAAAACTACATTGGTATATTTTTACATATATTGTGTATCCTTAAAATTTGAAATAAAATTAAAGTAAAAAGGTTTGCCCCACTTTGTATACGGTACGAGTTGTACCTAGATGAAGCTTTGGATTCGGCAAAGTCAATACAAGGAATGTACTATTGGCAAAATAAACAATTACAAGAGGTATTCCATTTGACTTTTAAATATAAAATCACCTTACATAGTTAATTTATTCAGCGAGGGGGTGAATTACGACCCGCCCTCTCACCCTTCAACCGCTTATTTTAGTTCGGCAATAAAACGGCTCGTTGCAATCTAGACGAGAGATCTCGGGCGAAACTCTTATGTATGGTAATGAGTGCGGGATACAATGCCGCCAAAGTGGAACTTTACCATAACTTCCTTGTAAATGTTTAACTTCCGGAAAATGCGAGATAATCTCCAGCTTACCCGAGCCCGCAGAGGAGTGAGACGAAATCAATGTCACCCGTTCAAAAAATAAGGAAAAGCTCCGAGAGTCTGAAATGTCGACTACGATGTATTGAACTCTGAATTATTAATCGTATTACATATATTATGAATATATATATATATATATATATATATATATATATATATATATATATATATATATATATATATATATATTGTAGCTACATATATCGATGAATATACATACACATTTTGAATGAACCCTCGGATAGATTGTCTTGCCGGGAATGTGTGCATCATATTTGCAAATGAGCAAATACAAAGGGTCGTAGACTGTGCTAATTACAAGGGAAGCTATCGGCTTTGTTGGAATAACTTGATCCTTGGTGTGTTCGAATGTAGTAGAAGCTGCAGTACTGACTCATTGTTACTGGAGCCTTTGTGTTTGTCGGTATACAGTATTACATATAGAATGTTTTCAGAAATTGAAATTTTTATATTTTTATATATTCAAATGCATCAACATTACTCGGGTGTATGAAAATCAGGAGAAAAAACCTCCAACCCTTTAGAAAACCCAATTCTACAGTACATATGCAATTGGATATTCCAACTATTCACCTTCAGTTCCAATACTTTGATTTTGAATTTCAAAGTGGATAAAAACACTTGTCTGGCATTTCTGAGGCATTTTTGTATAGGAATACTTAAATTCACGACTCCAAGCCCTTCTTTAAACACGACCATGTTAGGACACTGAGATTTCAAAGCGGGTAAACAAACTCGCCCAGCACTGCATGGGCGTTTTTTATAAGCTTTGATCTGTTAATATAGTAATATTCCTGCGCCGTGGACTAGTGGTTAACATATTATGCTATCGAGTAGGGTGGTAACGGGTTCGAGTCCCACTAGAGTCCCACTGCTGACCAGATCTTGGTTTGCGACTCCAGGTCGATCGCTTATTATCAGAGTTTGCTGATTTTTTTGATTTTCGTTGAAACGGTTCCTGTAAAAATTGGCATCTCCTTTCCTATCTCTCTTGATAATATCAAGTTATTCAGTGTCTTGAAGTTCGCCAATTTGATTATAAAATGCTGCGAAAATTTCTCCATAAATGTCACTGTGGATGTTTGTATGAATTCGCATTTTATAAAATGCTTATGTATATTTATTGTTGTATATCTGCATAAATGCACTCGTCGCTTTGGAACGATCTGTAAAGGTGAGTGTTCATGTTCTATCAAAATAAAATAAAATAAAACGGTTCCTGTCCATTAAAAATTGATTGCTATGATATTTTACCATCTTACGGGGGTTAGCTAACATTGAAGTAAGCTAATGTCTCCGACATGAATCTAAGGAGTTCACAAATGAAAATTACGTCGAAATCTTGTGTCAGATCGAAGCGATGACAGCTATTTAACCAAACACGGCTTTCTACCACCCCTTCACAACTGGATGTTAATTTTTATTTTACTTTATTTTTATCTTTAATTTATACCAGGAAGGCCTAACAGGTAACCCCAATGCGCCTTGCTGGCCAAAAATTGGTATTTGTATCAAATGCACAATGGCCTTGCTGGCCATTGTGCATTTGATACAAATATTATTAGTATTATACAAAGTACATAAATACATATCAATTAAGATCCACAGACATATAAATGTTCAAATTTGTAAATTTACAGCATTTTAAACAATTTAGCAAAATTCAGTAAATATATGTACATATATCAATTAACATGTCTGTACATAGACATTTATGGTGAAATTTGTAAATTTGCCGCATTTTATACAATTCAATGAAATTCGATATTGCTGAAAACTCGAGATATTGCGATAAAATGGGTAAGGTTGCTAATTTTTTGGAACCGTTTCAATGAAAATTAGATAAATTGGCAAACTTTGATAGGAAACGATCAACCTGGAGTCATAAATCCAAGGTCTGGCCAGCAGAAACCAGTGTGATTTGAACCTGTGACCATTCTGTTCAAAGCATTATATGCTAAATACTAAAGTTAAAGTTTTATATCTTTGAAGGATATGTATGTAGGTCAGTTGCTTTTGGTCCATCGTGCACGAAATACCATTATTGCTAAAATTGAACATCATCCACGCCACAGGCATTCAAATGTGATACGCCATTAACTTTCGATCCTCTCTCATTGGGCGAATTGAGTGATCCAAAATAGAATCGGCTTTGGGCGAAAAATTCTTTCCTCTTGTGAAACGTACCCACTCGAACCGTTGAAATTTCACCCAATTCGGCAAATTCATTTAGCGTCCGGAAGCGGCGAAATAAAATTCATTACCTTTCAAAGACAAAAATGGGGGGTTTGCCAAAAGGGATTCAACCGTCTTCGGCAATGGCGGCAAAGAGGCTCTTTTCACCGACGACCATTTTGCAGTTTATTAAGACTGTTCGAATTAAAATTTATCGTGGCAGATTTTAAAAAGACCGTTACCCGGGAGTCGCGAGGAGATATTTTAATTGCAAAACGGGCGGCCCGAACATTTGGGGAAATTTTCAAATAAACTCAAATTTTAAACGGTCGTAGAATGCAGAAGAGTGACAAATTTAGTACCGAATGCTTCAAACCATCGTCGTATAATAGAATAAGACCGAAAGTTCATTCTTGGTTAAATCAATTTAGTAAAATCTACAAGTATGTACGTACATACATATATTCATGTTATTATACATATGTATAGGTATATAGTAAAATACATATAATATATATAAAAACCGACTGTCGGTAAATATGTATATAAATATGTGACAGACGAAGGGCGCAGTATGGGAATCAAAACGCCGGGAAGCGTGGTAGTGGGGGGGGGGGCGGAGGCGTTGGGGGGCGCGGGGGGCGAAGAACCAGGGCATACACACACACACACACATTCATTCATCATTTCGAACGGGTTGGACTGCTAAGTGTATAATATGCCACTTTTATTACGATTAATGTTAAGTGCGCGTGCGCCTATAAATTACCTTACATTATACATATAACTTTATTTTTATTCGTGGAGTATGTACATATATGTTGTGCTTACAGATATGTAATAAAGTTAATACACGCGAACGAGGCGCACAACCAATCAGCGAGAAGTGGTACACGTGGACTAAAATGTTTGACCAATTAGAGCAACAACGATACATTCTGACCAATGGGTGCATTTGAAGCATCTGCCAAATTCCTATAGGAATGTGGCGTGACGACCGATTGTGTGGAAGAGATGCGGGGAAGCGGGGAAGTGGGGAAGTAGGGGTATGTGGAGTGTCTGACATGTGCTCCTGATATTGAGCATCTGACTTGGAACGGGTGACGTCAGCATCAAATGCGCTGCGCATGGGCGTACAAACATTTAACGCAATTTATATTACAGAATTTTTTTTTCTGTAATATAAATATATGTATGTATATGGCTAAAATTGCTTAACCCTGTGTTGATATCCAAATAGTCAGATGTATTATGCTTTAGTTATGAAGAGTTTATTTGATATAACATGTAACTTTATTTTAATATCGTGTATCAATTCCTTTCCGAAACCACCCGTTGAAATCAACGGGCAAAACACTAGTTATTTTATAGTTTTAAAATTGACATTTTTACATACCTCTTCTTACTTCGCCTTACGATTATTTCATATGATAAAAACTTTTAAAACTTAAAACTAGGGTTAATTTAATATTATAAACATATGTATAATAATACTTATTCACTCGATGCACAGCAAGTTTTGTCGTGAATACAATTTTTAGTATAATCTAATAAACATTTTACATGTACATATGTTCATATATTTTCATTAGCTTTACGTATTTTAACGTCCACATAAGACATATTCAAATATTACAAGTCAACCTACATATCTATTGTAGCAGGCCTTTGACTTAAACACCCATTATTTAGCATCGAATGTGCGAAACGGCGCCAAATTGCCGATGTTTACCATCCGATTCGGATAACACCTGTAATTTAGTCTCTTGCACCTTCGCTTTCGCACTCCCCTGAAGGGGATTAACTCAAAACGAGGGTGGGGTAGGGAAAAAAAGCACACCCGCCACCGCCTTAGGGATTACGTCAAATGAAAAAGGCTTATTCAGATCATCGCTTTATACACGAAAAAGCTCTAAGTGCAAAAGTAAACAGGCGCATAGAAAAAATGATCCGGGTCGACGCGGAGCTTTAACCGGGATGTACATAGGATGCTGGGGGGTAAGTTCGGGATGGGTGAGTGGGGGGTTGTAAAAGCGGCTCGCTAATGCGACGGCCGCAAAAGCACATGGCCGCATCCCCGAATTACATATTTAATTGTAACGTTAATCTTGCCCGCCCTTATGGTCGCCTATGTAATTCTTGCCCTGACTTATTCATGATCCACGGAAAAACCCCGTGACCTAAAGGGATCACACACGCTAATTATTTTATCTTGTAACTCACTCTGCGAGTTTGTTCGCAAGAAACTGTTGCGCACTAATTTTCCAAAGGGTGGAACAAGTTTTTTTGCAGTTTGAAAATCTTACCATGAATCTTCTACGACATGCATTTAAGTTATAAACTTTTTTACATATTGTTCAATTAAAATTAAAATAAGAAAAACATTATTAAATACAATAGTAACTGGACATTATTTGACCCGTTATAATTGAAAAAAGTCCACTTTACTTCATTTATACCTACATATATACATATATAATGTTTTGCGTTTAAAAATATGTAATAACACTTTGAGTGATCTAAAAATATATATGAGAGATAATGAGAACCTATAAAGTAAATTTTATAAAATATAGAGTGAAAAAGAAAAATTTATAGGCGTGTAAACAATTAAGATGTGTTAAACAAAAAAAAATATCGAGGTGGTGGCGAAAATGGATATAAAGCAAGAAGAGGCTAAAGCGATCGATGTGAACGATCAATGTCAACGAACATTTTGGACGATTAACGTCACCGTGTAATGCGATGCAGTGTTTTCAAACGATTTATTTTCACCATCGTAATGGCGGATGTCACTTCCACTTATATTGATGACCAAACCGAGCAAAATGGCAAAGTTTGAAAACGATCAGATAAGAACCCAAACTTCGTCACATGACCAAATCGTTTCTGAACTAAGAAGAGGTTAGTAATAGTAATAAAAATACTGGTGGCCTGTAATGCGTTTATTCTGCTATTCCGAGATTTTTACATATCAAATTAAAAAAAGTAATAACAATTTGTCAAATTAAGTCACACAGAAATAGTGTTTTTGGAACTGAAAATTAGACCATTTTCAAATATTAAGGCTAGAGAAAATACAGTACATATTTGAATTCGCGGCAGATTTCATTACGCAATAATTAATGGTGAAGTAAGATGTTCTGATCTCATTTGGAAGTGTTCATTTTAAGATTTACGTATATTAAAAGTTCATGACAAAGCTTTTCAACTAATAGGAATCTATGTATGTAGGTACATAGAATCAGAGTTTGCTTACTGCAAAGACTGCTGAAATAAAATTTAAGACATTTTTTAAGATTATTTATAAACAATAAAAAGCTTTAAAAAATCAATTTCAAATAACTTAATATAATATACTGCAATATTAAAGTTTTAATATAAGTAATTTGATGTATCATTTGTTCATAAAAAAATCATTTTTAGTTTCAAAGGTCAAAAAAAATATATATATTACATATAAATCATTTGTGAATTATTATTATAATATCAGAAATATGCTTAAATATTTTATAAGTAAAAAAAATATATTAATACATTTAAAATTACCAATCTTTATGTAATAAAATCATTAATGTATTAATATCGTAAATCGTAAAAATAAATAACAACGAATTAAAAACTAAACATTTTCGAGCATAAAATCGAGACTTGTTTAATTTATTTTACTATAAATAATCTCTGAAAATTTAAAAAAAATAATGATTCAATTGGGGTGAAAATATTCACACGTCTCTCATACTAATCCTAGACAATTTGTGATTATAATATTAGTAAATTTCATTCCAAACGTATCTAAATACATTCATACGATCTAAAGTATGGCCGATTTTTTTAGGAATCAATTATTAAATAATCACACGCATTTTTTTGGAAATGGCATTTCAAAAACACCGCTATTTTTTAAACTGGATTTATCATTTTGAATTTTTTGCAATTTTACTAAATTTATCTCCGAAAATTTGTACGGTATATGCAGATAGCGATAATTGTATAGGAAAACGCTTGATCAAATTGATAGCGGCTATTAGCCCTGTTCATATCGAGCAGGTTTAACTGTATAATAAATTGTAAGAATTTCAAATTACATATTCTGAATGCAAATTCACATCAAATGATCTATAAATCACACTACTACCATATATAAATTTTAAGTATGCTATTTTTTCACTTATATTTGACTTGTCAACGGAAAATTTCAGCATATCCTTTCGTTTGTACTTAATTTATAAATAGTCCATAGATAATATTATTTGCATGATATGTATGTATTCATATGTCTGTACATTGTATTTAGAATGTCTATATTGTGTCCTGAATAAATATTGTCCGTGTTCAATTTCTCGAAAATGAATTAGGTGTGTGGAGAGAGAGAAATGTTTTTATACTTAAGCAAATATAAATTTATATTTGCCACATAAAGGACAAAGCAAAATGTTATTTTTCAGTGCACTTGGTAAACACAAAGCAAAATACATTTTCGTCTGTGTATGGGTATACATGTACTACTACATAAACAAAAGGATTATCCCATTAAAGCCTTTTCACAAATAATGAAATTCATCTTATCCTCTCTAATGGTTTCAACCCCTGCTCTAAACATGTGTACATTTTTTGAGCGACAATTTTCAACAGAAAAAAGTACTGTAATTTTAATTTCAATATTTCCACGTATTTTTCGAATGAAACGAAACGTGAAAATTCATTGCTCTAAAATGTTTTTGACATATTGAAACCATCGTCGATGAGCAGTTTTTTTTTTGTTTGCATGATGTACGAGCAAAGGAACATTTGTGTAGAACTCGAAATGAAACAAAATAAAAACCTTTAGTCTTTGCGCTTTTACAGTGCTTTTCAATGCCTATTTCCAAAGCAGACAGAGAGAGAGACTGATCAACCCATAATATCACATCAGCATGATTTTTCATCTCGCTAAAAGCATCAAAGCCCAACGAGAACACAATACGAGAAATATCTCCACACTGGATATTATAAATAGCGAATTCTCAGGTTTGAAATTTTAACACGGTAATATCACGACGTCGCAGTAACGACAGGTCGTTTACGCTTACGATATTCGTCGACCGATTTCGAAATGGCCGAATAGTTCCACATAACCTCAGAGGGGGACACCAGGGAGAGAGGATGCTGGGGGTCATATTTACTTTTCAATACGATGCAAAACGTGATCGGGGTATAGACGCGCCAATATCGGCCCACACGAAACCTGCGGCGAAAACCACCCCTAATCGCGACCCATTCGAATACGCAAAAACACGCGAAAAATAAGTGAGACAGAGAGACATACGAGGGAAAACTACCCCTGCAACGTGGCCTTTCAGTTCTCAACCACACTTTTCACACACGGTAGTCAGTATTCTTAGGGGCCGAACGGCAAGAATGATTTACTTTCAATACACGCTCTCTCGTACCTCAACTAAAATTATGAAAATAATTGAAATTTACAAAAAATCTAATATATAATTTGACTTTGTAAATATTTTTGGTTGGGATTTGGTTGGGAACTTCGAAAAAAAGTCAAAATTTCCATGACAACATGGGAACTAGGGGGCGGTGGGGGGTGAAGGCCCGGGGGGCGCCAGGGGCATTCGCTGGGGGGGGGGACTTCGTAAACAAAACATTTTCTATGACGATTCGATATTATTTTTTTCGATTCAAATAAATTTAATAAAAAAACAAATAAATATTTACTATTAGATTCGCCATGTTTAAGCTGTTTATATTACAAATACTGAGCAAAGCCGGGTAAAACAACTAGTATACATATGTATAAAATCAAGATTTTTAGTTTCTCTATTAGATTTAGCCTACTGAATACAAAAATAAAATGAGTACTGATTATTAACTAGTTTCACTAGGTTTGTTACTTCTAGCGGTTCTGATTTCTCGATGATTTTCATTTCTCGAGAAATAAGAATTCTCAATTAAACTTCTTAAATTTCTCGAGAATTCTCAAGAAATTTTGATAAATGAAAAAATTTATATAACACAATAAAGTAAAATTTTTCAAGTTAAGTTTAAATTAACACATAATTTTTTTCGCATTATTGGAATGTAATTTTTGTATTCATTTTGTATTGCTTTCTGCCGATTCCCACGTATTATTTCTTCTTATCGGAGAGGTTTCCATAATCACCAAAGCAAATATGACACCGCCAGCCGAGTAGATTAATATAAATAAGTAGTAATAGAAAAAAATCAAGGTCAAAAATTACGGTAAATGCATTCAGAGGATAATTGAGGGTAGTCAGAAGATATTTCTTGCGTATTTCTAAAGATTGACGCGTTTGCAATGTCTAGGTCAAAATTAGATAAAGATCAATCAGAAAGTAGTCAAAATAAGATAAGAAAAGAACATAAGATAAGGCACGTTCGAAAGTTAGAAATTTGTAAACAATTTTTCATCATTTCCAGTCATCTTATTAAAACCTTCTAAGAAGTATGCATATTAAGTATAAATCCACCCTTTCAAATGCAGCTTTATAAAGGGCAGTGGTTGTAAACGTTTTGAAAATATTCGACAAAAAAATATTGTTGTATAATAAAAAATGTTTTATAGAATTTCTCGAGAAATTATAAAATTTCTTAAAAAATGAGAATTCTCAATTTGGCATTTTTTTCGAGAAATTCTCGAGAAGAAACACTAGTTACTTCCTAAGATGTTTGTGAACCACTTCCACCCGTTCGATCGCTTTGATATTAAGGCAACTTGGTGGTTAAAAAGTCATCTATTGATATTTCATATATTTATATATGTATGTATGTATGTATGTATGTACACATTATATGTTCGTGATCAAATAAAAATAAAAAATAAAATTTTAATTTTAATAACCTGCATAAAAAGAAAAATATAATAAAAAAAATAATAATAAAAAAAGTTGCACTGATGATTCAAAAAAAGTTGAATTTTGATAAATATCACGCCGTATCGCTATCCTAACTCGAAAACCTCGTAAATCCACTTTGATCAAAAACGATATTTTTATATTTTCTTTTTTTCACATTTTCACATTTTCACATTTTCACATTTTCACATCCACCCTTCTACATATATAAAACATTTTAAACCATAAACGCGATGTAATTGATAGAAGACAACGGTCGTTATTTTAAAAACAACAGTTTTCATTATTTTAAAAATAAAAATGCTTTAAAAAAGTTTTCCTTTAAAGAATTTCCCTATCAATAATATCTTCCATTCAAAGTCTACATTCAATGCACTAGTTATTAAAAAATATATTGAATGCGATCTACTTTTAATATTATAATTAATTAAATTAATCATTGTCATCTGATTTGACAAATGAAGCTTTGATAATGTTTATTAATTAACTGCTAATGCATTTCCACATGTATGTATGTAAAAATCGAAGTACATATGTATGTATTCAATTTGTGTATTTATTAATCCATGTATATGTATATTTTTTCTTAATCTATTTAGTGCACTGGTGGCTTTGGAGCAATCTTTTAGGCGAGTGTGCATGATTAATCGATAAAAATATATATAAATGTTTAAGTAAGTTTAAATGATTTTACTTAAAAATCTTTATACATATACGTACATATGTATATACATAAATACATATGTATATGTATGCAGGATGTCCACTGTGTATCCTTTCGACTATGGAGATCAACATAAGCCCCTTTGTTTGGGCCAAAACACCGGGACAAGTGATTGCCATGCGGGCAAAATAAGCCCAAAACGGATATATGCGGATCGTCGAATGTGTGTATAAAACTGTGCAATGGCTGTAGGTGGCGTAGCATACGCTTCTGTGGAAAATCCTAAAATGCTAGTATCGCCAAACCAAATTCGGATGTTGTTTTGTAACTTTTGCCGTCTACGTATGCAAATTCATTGATAATTCCAGGTTCAATATTTTATCAAAATTGTTTAGCTATGATATTAGATAATTAACGTTTGAGATTCGCCTCGAATATGAAATATAGCTGGGAGTTCTATACCCTGTTTGTAGTGTCTTGAAACTCCTAATGTTCCAATTTAGGATATTTCATATAAAATTTACTCTAAATACTATTACATATTCTACTATAATGTACATATGTACATATATACTGAATATTATTTTTGAAGTAAAACTTCAAAGGTTTATTGCGATATCACCCCGTCATGGAAATTTGCAACGCTGAAATATTGTACGAAAACAAGTAACTTGAGTGTAAAGATCCCATCGTCTCACCTTTCCCTCACCTTAAGAATAGTAAAAAAGTAAGAAAAGTACTAAAATATTAAAAATAAATATAAAAATTATAGCAATATATATAATATATTAAATGGCAATCTTGGTGGAATACCTTTATACGAATCAAAATAAGATGTACAAATACTAGACGATTAATGCAAAGAATTATTTTATTGTTTTTAAATTTATTCCAGGAAGGCCTAACAGTTAATCCCAATGTGCCTTCCTTGCCAGAAACATTGTACATTTGAAACAAATATTATTAGTACCTATACAAAGAACATACATAAATGCATATCAATTAATATCCACAAAAAAAAAAAAAAAAAAAAAATATATATATATATATATATATATATATATATATATATATATATATATATATATACATATATACATTGAGTTATGTTGTTGGTGTTCAAAGTGAAACATCACTTTATTTAAGTGATATTAAGTATTTACATATAATACCACTCTCATATCATCATATCTAAGAAATTTAACCTGTCGTATGTACATATGTATGTATTTACATAGTTTGGAATGATATCGTTCATGTATAATACATACATACTTGAGATTTTAATAAATAAAACATATCTTTATGAAACCACATTGCATGATCAAGTTCTACTAATGAGTATCTGAAATTTCTCTTAATTAAAAAAAACTCCTTTGAACTAAATCTAAATACACATCAAGTAAGACCAGGATAGGTTTGTGAGGGTTCAAATCATCAAATAGAGATGAAGGGTCTTACTCCAGTTTCATTCAACGTTGCAAATTTTCGTGATGCATGATTGCATCACGAAATGGTACGATGGTACTTTATTTACGACGGTATAATGAATTGATTTGAATAGCTTTGATGTGACTGATGCCACATCAAAGCAATCCATTATACCATCCGTAAAGAAGTTTAGTATCAATGTCTATAAAATAGAAATATATTGCATGATACATATGTAGATACCTTACATTTTGTATTTTGTTATAGGTATATGTATGTATATAAAAATATATCAAATTAATTCTTCAAAGGTGTGATATATAATATTAAACCATTACCGTTAATATTCTACTATATTTATTGACACTTAAAAAGTCTTGCAAGTTCTATTATATTACATCATACTCTGGAAAATCTCATCCGACAATTTGCAGCGCATTATTTTCATTATTTTATTCCATGTAATACAAGTCTCGTACTTTCTTGAACAGGCGGTACTATAATCTTTGTTAAAGTGCACGTAATGGAGTTAGAGCCATATTATAAAAGTTAAAATTTTATTCTGTCTCTTCTTTTCCGCGTTCGGAGCGGTCTGCGTTTAAGCGCATTACCATTTTAAAAGCCCCCGAGCTACCAGCTACGTCCGATCGCAATTTGGAGAGTTTTTCCGCAAATATTTTCGCAGATCCGTACCGAATTCGAGTTGTCGAAGTCGTCCGATACTAGACTTGTATGAGATGAGATGGGGAGGGGGGCTCGAACTCTGGCAATGGCCCCGGGCCCCCCAGGATTAATGTGTAAATTTATGCTAATAATAAAGCCGGGATATTCGGCCGGATTCGGGCAGCTCGCAAGGTTCCACTTTATTGAATTTACGTCTCGGCCATATTTATGCTTATCGTGATGTGTCCCGGCAAGCTGGGTCATCTTCGGAATTATGGCGGTTCTCCGAATATGTCGTAGTCTTCGCTCTACCCTCCACTCCTGTCTGATATAGTCCTGTATAGCCTATCGTGGTCCCCTTTGAGATGTTTATTATTTGACGTAACGCATTTTTGCGTCGGTCAAACAAGGGGATAGCCCCAATGCAATTTGTTGCAGTTATGTGATTGAATTTAATATTGAATCAAATACAAGAAATTTGGGATTATGATTTTCATTCATACAATGAGATTCAATTCCGCTCTTGTGCTATGTACTGTCATGTTCCAAGAGGCAGTTTAAATATTTTTTAAATTACTTGGTTAACAAACCAAGATTTCTTTATTATGTTGCATGGGGGTGGGAGGATCCAAATAAAAGGCCAAAGTCACTTCACAGCATTTATTGGAAGATTAAGGAGATCCACGCACTGCCAGTGCTCCGCCCAGAATACCGTCATATGGCCTAAGTACCTGCTTATAAAGGGCAGGTCGCTCACTGCATCTTCTTCGACGCGTTTGTTTACCTATCGTTATAGTCACGTACCATATACGCAGTCCCACAATTTCGCGCTGTCAGTTCTGAGAACTCTAGCGAGAACTGACCGAATGCCGTTACCGACCACTAAGTCAATTCGGGGGACTCCATTGACAGCCGACTGCATTTAAGCCTGGAGATAATCCTCGAAAACCAATTAAAACGGCGGCTTCCACATATGCTACAATTATCTACTACGGTAGAGCATATGCTAAAATTATCATAAAAACGTTACATTTATGTATGTTATCGGTAGATATATTCGAAAGCTACAGATGTAATTATGGAACGATGAAGAATTTAAAATGAGATACGTAGAACTTTGTTTCACTAATTAGCTTTGGTTCACTTTGTTCTGCTGCTGTTCTGACCGTCGATTACGAAGTCGATATAAATGACTACCACTCTCGGAGTCTCGATGGTGATGACTAACTTATGTAATCGAATTGTGATCTATATAAATGATTTTTATCTTTTGGGCTGGCCAAAGACCGGCATTCCTGGGTTGGGCAAAGTCCGGCACTCTTGTATTTATCTGATTATCCCTTTACATGAAATTTAATGGATTTGTTACTCACGTATATGAATGTGAGAAAGTGGATTTAATTATTGTGGGAACTATGTATGTACGAGGTACATAGCAGTACCTTAATATTGTTTCATCATATTATAATGTATCCACTCTCTGGTATGGTATTTCTTCGATGTTTTCTTTTTTTGAAACGTTTGGCCTATATTCAGCATGTGCTCTAAATTTAAAATGTATCTCCCTATACCCATAATATAATATGTTCTATGTACGAGTATTTTCGTCTTAAAGAAGATAAAGTACATAAGTGCCTTCATTTTATACTGTACTCAAAATTTTACTACTTTATATACATTCAATCTATGAAATTTGAAATATATGCAATACATATGTACATATGAATAAGATGATTGGTTCTGGATCATTTCATTACTTAATATTATTTTATATTTTTCAATATTATCTACTACAACTCGTGCACATGTACAAACATCTAACAATATATCAACATACTGTAGCGTAGACGTGTAGATAAGTTTCCGAGATCGGAGTGAAAGTCATAACAAGTATGTAGTATTAGAGGTATAGGTTTTTTTGTTGTTCCGTCGACGAGCTAGCGCCGAATGAATCACGAAACAGCAAATCAGTTGAAGTACCTTTCAGGAAACTTGAAATAATTAAAAGTTGTTTAAGATCTTCAATGCCTCAGGATTTCAATTTTACCATTTATCATTTAATTCCCAAATATCGCGGTCGGTATCTCGACAAATATTGCAGCCTAATTTAAGGTCGAGATGTAATCTAAAAAATGTTAAATCGTACGTATTTTAAATTAAAATTGTATTTATGTAAATATTTCAAATCACGAAACACGAACTCAAAACTTACAAAAAATAAATGTCATATTCTACCGACCGCTATACGCACGAACCATGTTGTACTTCCTGACCAAAATGCAATGCAAAGCTGAAACGAAATGTAGTTGGCCATCGCGGGTCGAGTGGGGGTGAATGCGATAATATGTACATTTTACGAAAGTCTCATGCTAGATAGGTTCGACTATAGATTATAATAAATGTATTAAAATTCTTTAACCCTTTTAATACTGACCAACGCCGATCGTTCTATGGGCCTGAAATACGCCGATAGGCGTTGTATTTTGAGCATGTACAAAGTAAACAAGAACACTACCCGCTAAGCCTTTATAGGTAGCATTGAAAAAAAATGCATTGAACATGGGACGTGTAATCCATGTCATTGATTTGTCCACGTTTATAAAGACTGGCTTACACCGGAATTTCTGAATTTATAACCATAGCAGAATTTCCCGATGGAAATCCCGAACTGCTGAGTATTTTACATTGTGGCTTGGTATTTAAATTGTGAGCATTACATTTTAGCAACAACGAAGAAGATGGAACTACTTTTGAAAAAATACCTTCGTTAATAGACTTGTTTTGTTTATTTTATATTGTTGCAAGATATATTAGAGAGTCTAAACACACCTTTACAAAACTCGAAATCTTCGGCGGTAGTTATCTAGGGTTTGTTAGGATTAGCTACAATCTTTAGACCTGTTTTCTATTGGATTTCTAAATAATTCTGGTTGGAAGTGTTGGGGAAATTTTCAGCATGGCGGGCTTTCAACAGAAAAGTCGTCAGTACTGAAAGTGTTAAAAATCAGCTGATAACTAAAAATAAAACTATCACTGTTTGGTCTGTGTACATATATTAAGCTTGTATTGGTTAGAAAGTTTGTTTTGGAGGAAGAAACAATGAAATTTGAGGTAATGAGTTGCTGCCGGAAATATGTATACTCATTTATGCCGGGAACCTTACAGTTTAGAATAGTTTATTAATACTAAGATTGCTTTAATGATTTGTTTTAAAAATAGTTTATCAATGTATGATTGTCCATAAATGAGTTTATGTATTTACAGAAATGAACTTTTCAATCATCTGATAAATTAAATCAGCTGATAACTAAAAATAAAACTATCACTGTTTGCTGGAACCACACTATAAAAAATGTGGCCTTGCTTTTTAGTTGGTGGAAAACTTATTCTAAATCATATTAACAATTAGATACAACATAACTTCTTATTGAATACTTATCTCGCAAATAACACTCAGTGAAGAGATGTACTTTTAGCAGTGAAATATCAGATCTGACATATTTGGCCAAAAATCAATATATATCGTGTATTACCTTACAAGAAGCTACACGCCAAATTTGAAATTTATATATACATATGTGACTTAAAACTATAAATATTTATATATTAGAGATAACGAGAACCTATAGAGCAAATTTTATAAAATATAGAGTGAATTATAGGCTTTTAAACAATTAAAATCTGATATGGCCATTTCACGGCGAACAGGTTAGAAGACAGTAAGGTTGGCGTTGGCGTTGTAGACGTCAGGCAACTCGACGAGCTCGAAATTTGAAACGCGTTGTATACGATATTTTATCTCCAACGTAATGGCAGACGATACATTAACGAATATTGATGACCAAAATGAGCAATATGGCGAAGTATGAAAACGATCGGATAAGAGATAAGAGATATAAAAAATGACTTCTTAAACGAAAACCATGTGAACTGTATAAGAGGTGTGTAAAAAATAATTTCTAGTACAAAAGATAACACTAGAACAGAACCTTTCGCTTATATGTACAATAGCCAACAAATCCAATTAAAAATGTTTACACTTATAAACAGTATGTATGTATGTAGTTTATTCTTTCCTCTCAAGAGTACCTGTGTCAGGGACATACATACACATACATATAATACAATCCTCGCCTTTATTACCGTCACTACTTGGTTCAATAGGGTAGAACGAATCGCTCGTATGTCGGTTGGTCGGTCGCAACGTAAGTACACACACGACACATTCACATGTTTTTACGAGCATGACCTTTCTGTAAGGGGGATTAACATTCCCGAAACGGGCGAAAGCTTAAAGCTCACAACCTACAACCCCGGGACAGGCCGGCCTTTTTTCATTAAATATTCAGTAATGATCCCAAAGGAACGACATCTTTTTCCATTCGTCCCGGAAGTTTCCCGCTTCATGCCAATTAGTCTCACGAGATGTTCGCGGGGAGATTTGAACCGGCACCTCTCACATCCGGCACATTCGCGCCCTTTTTCTTTACGGAATATTACTCGCCCACATTATGCAGCTCTGACGAGGGAAAGGGTGGCGCAATTAATTATTCATAGAAAGGCCTCGGGGCCTCTTTGCCACGGCAAATGTTCGCCGTTTGCCTTACGCCCGTTTTACACCTACAAAGTCCCAGACCGCGTACTGATACAGCGCCCAGACTCCTGCACACGTCCCGCGGCCATACGCCTCTTTGGTGGATAATTTTAATTAAGAGGAATCCGGCAGAGGTAAAAATATTCCGGTTGAAACGATTTCAAAACGACTCACCTCGCGTTCTCGTCGCTTCAGGTGGATTCATATTTTTAATTGCATCCGACTCGCCGTGGAGAACAAACCAACTATCGGAATTGTGCATTAAGGAGCTTTTAATTTATCACTAAGTGTGTAGTTAGCGTTTGCCTTTTCTATATAAGCGTGTAGTGTTGAGGAGTTCTTTATTTTGTAGGTATAAATTTGTAACTAAGAACTACATCAAACTATAATATCTATATATACTATATATAAAAACGGTGTGTCGGTAAATATGTACAAGACAGAACGTGGACAAGTATGGGGAACCAATCACAGCCGAGCATTCGAGAAGCGGGGATTTGAAATACACGCTTCTTTCATCACTAGCACATGGGTGAAACATCAGCTTCGGCAGTCGGCAGCCGGCCGCAGCCGGTGGTAGTCGGAAGTTGCAGCGGCAAACGAGTGAATTGATTTCGAATGCGATTTCCATATTGATTTCGTTTTTGATTTTGATTTGGTTTGATGTTTGACTTCAGTCTGTGAAGTGGGGGGGGGGTATCATGTATCAATTTTATTTCTGCAACCACCCGTTGAAATTTCAACGGGCACAACACTAATACTTGTTTGTCTGTTACGTATGCGTTCCTATACCATTCAACCGATTGCGATGAACATTACAGGTGTTATTATGTGTAAGTCTACGATGGTTTCTGTTAAAAATATCGCCCAAAAACGGGAACGGAAACGGGAAAAACGGGAATGAGTGGCATTGCAACGCAATTATTTCAATTTTTTTCGCGTCTCCACCTGCGTTGTTAGGGTAAAATAAACAATCAATTGAATAATTTCAAATGTGTTCGCTTCCTGCGATTTTCCGCTGGTAAACGCTGGATCAGTAAGATTACCACGACTTTATCTCGGAAACTGATAAAACGGGAACGGCAACGGGAATTGCACGCGTTATTGTAGCATTACAACGCATGCCGGGTTTAGCTAGTCTTATATATAAAAACCGAAACGGCGTCTGTAATTCGTTTCTGATTGGCTGTCGTCAAAGTCGTTTCTTATTAGCTGAATTGGTCAAAAACGTTTGTGATTGGTCGTTTGTTAAACAATTTTTTTCCGATTTTAAATATATGTTTCAAACCCATGACTTTATCTATGTATTTGAGGAATATAAGAAGATCACAAAACAAAATTTGTTAATTAAACATACATACATACACATTCACACCGGTACCGGTTATGAAAGCATTTTCAATGGAAATTGATCGCAAATGGAGAGGAAATTACACAAGACAAAAGTTCTACTTCCGGTTGTCAGATTTTGTTCAAAATTTCTTAATACTTAAAATCATTATAATTATGATACATGTTAAATATCAAGAAAATAAAAATAATTTAATAGGACAAAAATTGCTTTAAAAAAAAATACTACTTCCGGTTTACAAATTCAGACCAAAACTTTATCAGCTCTAATGTAATACATGAAGAATACAAATATAAATTTTCAGCTTGATACGTAGTGTGGAAATAATCGTGGTCACAACTTTTTTGACTTTTCTAAGAGGAAAAAATCCCACTTCGGGTTTATTAAATTTAGTGATTTTATTTTATTTTCATCGCATTGATACAAGAACTATACTTGAATTTTTCCGTGAAGAGCACACATGTTTAATAATTGAATTTTCCGATTGCGTATTCTGAGTTTTCCATATGATGGATCAAAATTCAGCGCTTTCTTTAATTATAATACAATTTACCAAATTCATGACGTGATATTATACATTCGAATGCAAATCGCTATAAATAAATTGACATTTGACCCGAAATCGCGATACTCGGATCCTCCGCAACGCGAATAATTTTGTTCGATTTGCAAAATTATTAATTCGATTGCATCACTCCATTATAACGAGCGCAACCGCTAATGACAAGATTCGATTTTACGACTTTATAACAAGCGAAATAGAACAAAACTGCACAAAATCACGCACGTACATATAGTATCTCCGATCGGCATTTGACAACTTTTGAAATTGCAACGTCATCGAATTAAAATGGATTAAACTTTTTACCTTCCATATCTACCTATGTTTGTACGTTTTTAAAATGGAATGGCTGATGATGATTATATTAAATTGAATCGATTTATTTTTGTTCAGTCAGCTTCGAATGAATTTACTTGCAATTTTAAAACGATGTATATGAATATACCAGGAAGGCCTAAAAGGTAAACCCCAATGCAACTTACTGGTCAAATATAAAAATTGAAAAACAATTTATAAAGAATTTTTGCTATAATTATTTAGAAATGTCTGTGGAAAATCCTCACTTGACAACAATATAACGCCTAAAGCCACTTCTGTTATTATAACATTTCTCTGGATCATATACATAAATTGTCCATTTTTATTTTAAAACTATTAAAACTATGTCCCTAATATTTATGTGCGTGGTAGACATAATCATTTGATGGCTGTACCTCCTGCTCGCACAGTTCTTTTTCGAATGGCTCCTATTCCAAGAGCTATTCTACTTCTCAATGAAATCGTTGCTGCCGTGCCTGAATGCGATATTTTCCGCCTAAGTGAGCGTAGATTATCGGATATTATTTTAACATATTTATCTGGTAACCTACGCTCATCATTATTCTCTTAATTTGAATGTGATGTATGTGTGGAATCTTAATCTACTCTCTTCCATTTGGGCCTTGTCTGTAGCTTATTTGTAGCTTGTTCTTATTTATCGGCACAGGTTGCAGGTGCAAGACATTCCCTTCTTTGTATTTTTACTTTAATTATTACTATAAAGTTTTTATGATTGTGTTAAATGCTTTATTATTTTTTGTATCTTAATTTTTTGCTTTTGCTTTTTGTTCTTTCTATTATTTATTTTTATTTTTTGTCTTCTCTTTCTCTTATTTTATTATGTAGGCCATTGTGGTGCATTAGGTTCTTCCTGTAATGCCACAATGGTCCAAAACGTTAAATAAATAAAATGCATCCCTGAGCAATCAAGGTGAAAAACACACAGAGATCGACGCGTACGAGAATTGTGCTGTGAAGAAACGAGGGGGAGGGTCGAGCAGGTATGCAGTTGTACACATAAATAATGTCTAATTAATAAAATACCGAATTTCAGAAATACAGGACTTCGATCGGGCATATGATTAATTTTCCCGAACGGAGCCACGTCCAATAATACGGTGTGCAATAAAGTTAACAACGTGTAATAATAGCATTAGCAGGAAGTGTATAAATCAGTATTGTGTGTGTTGTGTTGTACGGGGTTGCGGTACGTGACAACGGAATCGGGGGCAAATGTGACTGGAGGCTGGATGTCGCGGCGAGTTGCGGTTTGATCATTAGGGGCGGCGGGCACAGGGACGTACGCTGGCCAGTCCAGTCAATCAATCACAGGCCGGGGGGCGGCAGCTGTCGCCGCCTGTCCGACCGCACACACTGCCACCCCCTCCCACCCTAAGTCATGTCGCACATCGCCGACACTGACAAAACCGCTACTTTCACGTATCTAATTTTGACCTGGCAAAAACACTACGCTTTATATTGCTTGGAAGTCAAATATATCCCTGTGACTCCAGGTCAATCGTTACCTATCAAAGTTTGTCAATTTATCTGATTTTCATTGAAACGGTTCCAACAAACTGGAAACCTTACTTAAAAATCTCCAAAATACACAGACACCCATACTAACATACTAACGCACGCCCATTTTTTTATAGACCATGAAATTATGATCAGTGATCGATTCTGAGTCCGAATCAGTCAAAATCTCGAGTTAGAATTTTCACATGATCACAAAACTTCATCTATCGTTACTACGTACATTGATAAAGTGAAAATATTTTTTTATCAGCGAAATCAGGACCATTTTAATCTCTATATGTATATTTATATTATGAACTAGTGAATAGCCCGAAGAAATATCATCGCATGGGTATAAAATTATTATATACCCGTATAAAACTAAAAAAAAAACCGTTATTTTCGTAGACTCTCATAGATAGTTTTCAATTCTTTATTTGTAATCATTTTCAATTCTTAAAGTTAACGTTAACAAAATGTAATATTTTCCGATTATACACAAACGGTCATTGACCTCGTAACGTTGAATATTATTATTACACATAACAAATTACGTGCATATACATATGATGTGTATTTACAACACGTATTCTGGGCGAGGATATGGCGTGCGACGCGAGCTCGTGAGGGCCATTGCGTTTGGATCGGAGGGTCCGAGGATCGATTCCCGGCGCCCGCGGTGAATGAAATCAATTTTTTTCTCGAATATCGTCAAAATATAAATAATTTAAATTATAATTATAATTAAATTGAAAATTAATACATAAAAAATGGTTCAAAACCTCGCTAAATGAAATTATTAAAATTACGTATTTTTATATGGCGAGAAGGAATATTTCAATTAATGTTTAAAAAAAAAAGGCGAAATGAAAAATTGGATTTGGCGTGATGTCCGAGACCATTAGCTCAATTTAGACCCATATTCAGGCTATTTGGGGTGATCGGTTCGAGTCGTGACAAAGTCGTCTCGTCGAAAAATGAATTAATCGATTTTTATCGATTCGTTCATTATGTTCGGCGAGAGTTAGGACACACACACACACACCCACACACACACACACACCCACACACACACCCACACACACAGATTACCGTATTTATATATATGATAAAAGCTTCAATATTTAATTTATACTATTATTTTAAGGCAAACATGTCTTAATTACATAGCTTTGAAATATGCCACAGGCTAAAATTTCAAAGTAAATATGTTTTTGAACCCAGTTTATGGACCTCTTAGAAATTAACGACGCCCCAGGGATTAAAAAGCAACTCCTTTTGCATTTGACAATAAGACGCCTCTTCAATCAAGCCACACTTTACCTACCTACATACATACAAAGGTTTTACAAAAAATAGTAGATAATATCTGCTTTTTCTTTTGTAATATTAAAATAAATTAAAAAAACGGTAAACCATGTATACGTACATATCCAGCAAGCAGCAGTATGACTCGGTGATTGCGTTTATATTTAGCACCGAGAGGTTACCGGGCTCGATCTCGAGCTAATCTTTAATACTGCTGGTCAGACAGGGATTCCAAGTCGATCGTTTCCTATCAGAATTTTTCAATTTATCTGATTTCATTGTTGAAACGGTTCCTCCATCAAATTGGCAAAAACCATCCTATCCGCTATGTCACAAATATCTGAATTTGATTTATATACAATATGTAAAAATGTATGTACAAGTCTAAATCCATATATATCTCTATGGATTAATTAATTTTTTATTTCGTGTTCTTCAGCCTCTCGAAATACAGCGATTTAAGTAATAAAAATGCTGCAATGCTTGTGATTAATTGTCTAGGAAGGCATATTGGGGTTTACCTGTTAGGCCTTTCTGGTATATTTCCAGCAGTATAGCTCAGTGGTAGCGTGTATGTTTAGCACCAAGTGATTATTGGGTTTGAGCCCGCTATACTGCTGGTCAAACTTGGGTGTTTTTTTGTGAGTCCAAGTCATTCGTTTCTTATCAGAGTTTGACAATTTTATCTGATCATTGTTGAAACGGTTCCTTAAAATTGGCAAAATATCATATTTCCTGTTGTCACAAATCTTCTGTATTTATTGTGTGTATAATTTGTAAAAAAATATGTACAAGTCTAAAATCCAAAGATGTCTCAATGGATTAATTCTGTAACTAATTAATTAATTAATTGTTATTTCGTGTTCTTCAGCTTCTAGAAATACAGTGATTTATGTAATAAAAATGCTGCATTGTTTGTAAAAAATTGTCTAGGAAGGCGCATTAGAGTCTTCCTGTCAAGCCTTCCTGGTGTAAAAAAAAAATATATATATATTATTCAGCAGTACATATAACCGAAAAGCATTGAGCAAACTCGGTTTTCAATGGCCACTGTGGATATATTCACGAACGACATGAGGTCATAGTAGCGAGTGCACGCGTACTAACGAAAGTGCGCATGCGCATATGAATATTTTCATAGGAATCAAGCAATATTGTGCCGTATCGTAGCGCTCTTTAATGTACATATGTATATGTTAGCCAATTTTGCCTTGTACTCCTTCAAGTATGAACGTGCCGAAAACGGGCAGTATAGTATTGTAACGAGGGAACATGAAAGAGAGTATCCACTGACTAAGTGCATTCGTGGATGAAAAATCCTCCCCCGGATTAGGCTAACGAGATTCAGTAAGTGCCCGAACAAAGGATACGCTGGAGTTCTCACAGACCTGTGTGAGTGGGTGCGTTAATAATAGACTCCAGAGTAGACCATTAAGAGAGCTGGATACGCGAAACCTTATTTTTTTTTGCCGTCCCTTTATTCGATATATGTATATTGAGTGAATGCGACAATATATATTGAGTGAATGCGACAGTTGCGCTTCGACCAGATAATACCTATTTTAAATTTTTCGTATTTTTTTAAAAAATCAACCGTTAAATAAGCACGTTGGACTCTTGTCGTGGGTGTAAAAACGAGGCGATTTTATAGATGTTTGGTGGCTTCTAGCTCCTATAAAAAATAACTAATCAAAAAAATAAAAAGACAAAAACATGCCTGTGGTAGATATCCATAGTATATTAATAAATAATTTCTCTAGTGCCATTATTGAGGAAGGGAGAAGTGTAATACGTTTGTATGGACAATGCGCTGGTGTCCAGCCCTCTTAAGTACCTAGACAATATACACATTAATCTATGTAAAATAAATAAATAAATCTATGTAAATTAAAATAAAATAAAACATGTATAAGCTCTCGGATACGATTGCATTCCTTAGACGTGAAACAATATAGTCTCTAAACCTCTCCAAGTGGCCTTTTAGAGCATTTTCGTCGTCTTGGGCCATTTATCGAACTACACGGAGAGAGAGAGACTCTCGAAAAGCCACAACTAATCTCGACCGCAACATTCGCGCGTTTTGTCTCAGATCGGTTCGGAGTTCTCCAGCTCCAGTTTGCCAGATTCATTGCGCCAAGTCAACCGTGACCTAATCCAGCAATTCAATTTGCCGAATTCGCAACGCACACCGAGTCGTTGAAATTCGGCCACCGCAAGCGTCCAAGACGACGCCGTTAACTGCCGAAAGTTACTATCGACGGTCAACTGACTGACGGGGGTGGTGGATGGGTGGGTGAGTGGGAGGGTGGGTGTAGATGCTGGAGGCAGACGATCAGAATTGACAGTGTCGTCTCGTCCGTACAAAACAAACTTCGGCCATCCGATAGTTGGGCTATAGGTGGCCGATTATCTGTCGGCGTACCCCCTTCTGCTCGTTAGTTGCGGCCCTTCGCATAATCCCCAATGATTAACAATTCGCTTTGACCCTTGATTTGAGCCGGCCCGATAACTCGGTTTAACTGCTCCAATAATTATCTCGGCCACACCACCGCTCGATACTTGTCGATTGCGTCCTCAAACCACGAATGTTCATTTGTGTGTATATGAAATTGATATAAAAAATCGGATGTAACCAACACATGACTTTATCTATGTATTTGAGGAATATAAGGTCACAAAACTAAATTTGATATTGAACCGTACAGACACATTCACACATACCGGCAGCATTATGAAATACTAATAGCTATGACAGCATTTTCGATACAAATTGAGCGCCAATGTATGGAAACTTGCACTACACAAAAGTTCTACTTCCGGTTGTCGGATTTTGTTCAAATTTTTTTGTTACGACAAAATTACTATCAGTATTATACAAATTAAATATCAAGAAAATAAAAATAATATAAAAGGTCAAAATAAAATAATGAAATATTGTTTTAAAAAAAAATACTACTTTCGGTTTACGAATTATGACCAAAACCTTATAAGCTCTAAGTTTGTACATAAATAATACAAAAAATAAATTTTCAGCTTGATACGTTAAGGGGTGTGGACAGAATCGTGGTCACAACATTTTTAACCTTTCTAAGAGGAAAAAATCCCACTTCTGGTTTATTAAATTTAGTGATATTTTATATAACTCCTTTTAGCTTCACTTTGCCTCTTATCCGATCGTTTTCATACTTTGCCATATTGTTATTATTTTCATAACATTGATATAAGAATTATACTTGAATTTTTTCGTAAAGAGCACACATGTTTAAGGGGTCGAAAAAAATAGTAGAAGAAAAATCAAACATAAGCAAACTACCACTTCCGGTTGACGGATGCTTACCAAATTTTACAAATATTGCAAAATTTTAGTTCAAGAACCCAAAACTTTTCTGAGAAAAACATTAAAAACCTCGATTCTCTAGACTAAAAGTAGATTCTCTAGACTAAAACTTCCGGTTCAGGTAAAAATATTTAAAAAATCTTAGATTATAAAAATTATAATTTCTATTAGATGTAAAAAAATTTCAGTTCGATTCAATTAGTGGTTTGGGATATAATTGAATTCAAAAACCGTGTTCACCGCTTATGTGCGTACTTAGTATTCAAATTAAAAAGAAAAAAAATGTTTCTACATTATTTAAAATAATATTAATTATAACCAAAAAAATTAAATGAAAAACCACGTGCTGTTTAAAAGAATCCATAATTCAATGAAAATTCAAAGTTCCTCAATACATTATCCTCCTATTTATTTTATCTTATAAAGAAATAAACTTTCAACGAAACATTTTTTACAATACTTGGAATACAAACTCATTATACACAGTCTTTATTTTCAACTTTAACAAAGATAAAATATTCCAAAACTTATAATATTCAAAAACCTATATATTCGTATACTAAAATATACAACATATATTTATTAAATTTATTTAAATTCTTATTCACCTTTGTTATTAATAAAATATGTCGAGTGGTAGTTTTTCATTTTGACACACTTCCTTTTTTTGTCTTGACGTCGCACATGCTACTTTCACGTGAAGTGCGCATTCCGTTGGGAAAAAATAAAATGGATTTTCCATGTTTAATACCACACCGATACGGGTCACAGTTCCTCACTATTTCAATTCAATAAACACTTTCATGAAATACTAAAATATAATATATATGTATGTATATATATATATAAATGCTAAAAATGTGAGACTGTTCTAATCCATTGTCTTACATCGTAATTCGTAAGGATTATTTAAATTTACATATTTAGACTGCCTATACTCACTGGATATATGTACATATGTGTTTACCAGCAGTAAACACATATATACAGTATACAGTAGTATTAACCAGCAGCGTAGTCTAGTGGTGAGTATTGAATTCTTTCGTGCTTGATGTCACGGGTTCGATTCCAACTAAGAGTCTCGTTGTTGGCCAGACCTTGGTTTGTCGAGGTCGATCGTTTCTTATCAGAACTTGCCAATTTTCTGTTGCAAACCTTGAGTTTTTGTTATATCTCAGGTTTTGCTAGATTTCTCACTATAGATGTCTCTGTGGTTGTTTATCGAATGTAAAAATTCATATTGTTAGATGACAAATGTTATTAATCGTATTTATACGATGTTTGTAATATCTGACCATAGATGTCAGGTATTGTTTCGATTTACGTGTGTATGTGTGTAAAAATTATGTATTTTAGATGTCTCGTTAATTATGAGTTTTCAATGTCTTGTAATTAATTAGCCATAGTGACGACCTGGAGCTAATCTGTAATGTCACTATGGTGAAATTGTAAAGAATAAATAAATAAATATGCATGTGTGCTATACAAATATTGTGAATATAAAATAATTGAAAAACGAATAGTACTTTTCTCTATAGCCGGATTTGCTATACTTGAACATCCGTTCTTCGTCGAAAATTGTATCGGCAACCGGCGGATATTTGTTCGCAAGACAGGAAATTGTACTCTTGACGTATCCCCTAAGTGACGTGATTTATATTGTCATAATTTTAATGGGAAACAGTACGTCATGTACCCCGCAACCTCACATTCGAATCAAGACGTAAATCTTTATCTCGCAGCCCGCCAGAAAATTTACAACACCAAATTCGGCACGGCCAAAGCAAAGAGAAAACCTTGCGAGAGAGATACCTTATAACCCGAGTAATAATATATCTTTATCCAGAATCGCGGCCACACTATTTTTTTATTTATACCGAGAGAAGAACGAACGCACACACGTACACTTGTACAGGGTGGGGCAGAAACAATTAACCGTTAGTATCTTGAAAATTTAACAAATCAATGTTAAATATTCACTAAATAAAAACAAATTACACATAAGATTTACAACGCAAAGTCATTTTAGAATGTCATATATGTATGTAGATGAACTAAGCATATTGTCCAGGAATGTCTATCACTTTCCTTAAGCAAGATCTCTAAGATTCTTTGAATTTTTACTCGAATTTTATCATCCAACTCCTCGATAGATCGATTTCGGTGTACTTGTGTACATTTTACATCCAAATATTTCATTTGCTTATGAACATATGTAGATATGTAGTAGTTTGTTCATACACGAACCAATCTGACCAGTTATAGTGTACACAAAAGAACAAATTGACAAACAGAATAGCTTATTCATCCAAAAACTATTAGCCACAAGTATTTTCAGTCCCATCCTCTATGTATGTATATGTATAATGTATATGTATGCTTACCCTGGGTTGCAATATTAGTCAAATTAACGGAAACGGGAATTATAGCAAACGATGTGATGCGGTTGAAGGGGACATTTTCAAGATTCTTATCGTTTGATTGTTACAAACCCACCCTGTAGAAAATAAATGTAATTATTTATGGCCGTATCGGGTATAAAAATCGATGTGAGAAACCCTTCTAATGAGATTGTGCCATATTTTTGCGGCGATTCATCTTGCTCTTTCGATGGCCTCATGCCGTGTCAGATATCACTCGCGCATTTTTTCCCGGTTCGAGGTATAAATCAATGTTCCATGGGGGTGTTCCATGGGGGGTTGGTAGGTGTTATCGAGGGGGTCATCGCAACAGCTGGATGTGCCCAATGAAGCGGCCAAGGTGATCCATCAAAGCACGCTCTTGCGCATTCATCAAGTGTTTCGACCGAGCCCGGCTTCATTTGAATCCGAAACAAACAATTACTTGTAACAACTTGTGACGCGAAAGGGTTAATTCCCATCACTGCCACACTGTGACAATCAATCTACGGTGTCTTGGTAACTTTTCGCCAATCGAATTATACGCCATTTGGAGTTCGTTCGCACCTCTCTCTAGCCGGTTGTGATGTTTTCGTATAAATTATAGCTGTGTTTGGTTCGACAGGTGGATTGTTTTCTGGCGGAAATTTTCCGACCAGCCCGACTTCCGATATTCGTCAAGGAAAATTATCGCGTTTTGATTAGATTAATTCTCGCTTCCCTCCCAAACACTTTCCTCTCGCCTCCGGGGACTAATTTGGCGAAAATTCCTTTCGCGCTTATTTTTCTACTCCCTCCATACTTTCTTATACATGTAGAGTAATGTTCACTTTCTATATATTCCTTAATTGAATTATTCTCATATAAGAGAGCGCACTTTTCTTTCGCAGAATATTCAATTATATCACGAGCAGACATTTTCACATTTGAATAAATACAAAGGAAATCAAAATTTTGTACTTGCTACTTCTCCTATTCAAATACGTATGTGTGTATTATGAAAATATTACAGATATGAAATAATATTTCAACATTTTTGAACTGCACCTAAACAGAAGTACGAATTATAAAATATTAAGTGAAATAAGTGAAGTATAAAAGAGCGATGCGGTGCAAACGATCGACAAGCGCCAGACAGACTGAACCATGGATTAACGACACGTGTAACTTATGCGTGCGCACTGCTCGTACTTACACTAAGCGAAATCTAGCCGAAGTCCCGACATACCTACCCTGTATACGTTCTGTGCTTCTGATACTTTAGTTCCGATTTTTTTCCTTATTAAATTATTAAAAACTTGCCAGAAAGATCCAACTCAATTTTAATAATTGCATTTGTGCACATCGAAAGGTTACTCGTCATCTGATGTGCAATCTGTCATTCGTCGAGAATTCCATCCAGTTAATCTGTGGTTCAGTCTGTCTGGCGCTTGTCGATCGTTTGCACCAAACCCATTTTATTTACATTAAAACATTTCATATTTTTTTCTATAATATAAATATATATGGCTATGATTGCTTATCTCTGTGTTGACATCCAAACGTATTTTACTGTCAGATTTATTATATGTCAGTTATGTAGAGTTTATATGATATACGAATGATATTAATAAATATATTATATTAAATAATACAAGTGACTTATGACTTAGAAGTGGTTATGGTCCATATCAGTGTTGAAAATATAAATCAAAGTAAAAACCGCTTTCTAAGTATAATATAAAATTATGAAACTAAGCATAATATTCAAATCTTTATTTTTTACACTCAATCTAAGAAAATTTAAATATACTTACATATATACTTACATATATACATACATATATATATATATATATATATATATATATATATATATATATATATATATATATATATATATATATATATATATATATATATATATATATATATATATATATCATCATCATCATCATCATCATCATCATCATTTACAGCCATTCGCCATCCACTGCTGGATGAAGGCCTCTCCAACACGCTTCCACTCGTCTCTGTTTTGCGCAACACTCATCCATCTCATTCCGCACATTTTCCTAATTTCGTTCACCCATCTTCCTTGCGGTCTTCCTTTTACTCTTTTGCCTTCTCTCGGGTACCATTCAAGCACTTCTTTTGTCCACCTTTCGTCCATCCTCCTAGCTACGTGACCCGCCCATTGCCATTTCAATCTCTTCACTCTATCCACTATGTCCACTACCCTTGTCATATTTCTCACCCACGTGTTCCGCTTCCTGTCTTTCCTCGTTATGCCAAGCATACAGCGTTCCATACTTCTTTGAGTGCATTGGATTTTATTTTGCATCTTGGCGTTCAGTGTCCAAGTTTCACATCCATACGTCATCACTGGCAAAACGCATTGATCAAAGATCCTTTTCTTCAGGCAGAGTGGCATTTTTGATTTAAAAACAGCATTCATCCGTCCAAATGCACTCCACCCTAATTTCATACGTCTCTTTATCTCTTCATTTTTACTACCAGACATGTCAATTATTTGACCTAAATATAAATAATTATTTACTACTTCTACTGGTTTATCATCTAAGGGGATGCTATCAGGCATGCAATAACTATTGAACATTAGTTTAGTCTTATCTACGTTAATTTTTAATCCTACTTTTCTACTTTCCCTGTCCAGCTGTGTTAGTCTGATAAGTAGGTCAGCTGAATCACGAGCTACTAAAACTATATCGTCTGCGAACCGAAGGTGACTCAAAAAGCGACCGTTGATGCTTACTCCGGCTGTATCCCAATCCAATTTCCTGAAAACTCCCTCAAGCACCGCATTGAATAACTTGGGCGAGATTGTATCTCCTTGTCTTACTCCTTTTCCTATGCTAAATCTATCTGTACCTGAAAAAATTTTAACCGAAGCTGTGGCATTCTTATATATTGCAGCTAACAGTCCCACATAGGGTTCCGGCACTCCCTGTGTTTTTAGAGCGTTAAGTACTGCATTATGACTAACTGTATCGAAGGCTTTCTCATAATCGACGAAACCTAGGCACAATGGCCGTTGATATTCGTTGGCGCGCTCGATTAGTTCGCCAACTACTTGGAGGTGGTCCATTGTGCTGAAATTTGCCCTAAACCCTGCCTGCTCTATAGGATATTCTTCAGCCTTTCTGTAATAACCTTCGTGAAGAGCTTGTAGACCGCTGAAAGTAGACTAATGGGTCGGTAGTTCTTGATATCGCTTTTGTCGCCTTTTTTGTGTATTAAAATGATAGTTGCGTTATTCCATCCTTCTGGTATAGCTTGGTTCTGGATGCATTTGCTGAAAAGCCTAGCTAAGATATTAATTAGGGGGGGGCCGCCACATTTTAGTAAGTCAATGGGAATATTATCTTCCCCTGGGGATTTACCGTTCTTTGCAGTTTTTAGCGCGGCCTCTACTTCGCTAGGCAATACTGCAGGAACCCTTTGGCCGTGTGTCGATTCCAGAGCGGGGAATTGGCCGTTGTCGTTCTCGTATAGTTTTGCATAGAACGTGTAAACTCTGTCTATGATTTCTTCTCTATTCCTAATTATTACTCCGCTCTCTGATCTGATTGCGATCATTTGGTTTTTGCCTAAGAAAAGATCCTGTTTGCACTTTTTCAGGCTACGGTTATTCTTAATGGTATTTTCTATTAGCTTGCTGTTAAAATCCCTGACATCCCTGACTATTCTCTTTTTAATTTCCTTATTTACTAGATTGTATTCTTGCTTATTATTATCCCTATCTAAATTCCTTTTATGCTTAATTAGGTTTTTTGTTTCCGCTGAAATTTTGCTTAATTTAATCTGTTTCCTGAATCCACCTAATTTCTTACCTGTTGAGGTTAGAACCGAACTAATTACAGTGTTCAATTCCTCGATGTCTGCTTCTGGGTTTAATTTCCCGTATCGATTTCCAAGTTCGAGTTCGAATTCCTTTTTCCTAGACCTTAGTTGAGCGAAATCTGGAGAGTTACTGCATCCTTTTATTAATTTCCTACGTTCGCAATTTATATTAATGGCCATCTTGGCACGGACTAATCTGTGATCGCTACCTATATCTACTTTACTTAAAACACTAACGTCTTTAACGGAGTGCAGGGCATTTGTTAGGATGAAATCGATCTCGTTTCTGTCTCCTTTAGGACTCTCCCAAGTCCACTTATTGTTGGTGTTTTTCCTGAAAAATGAATTAGTGATAAAGAGCCTGTTGTGTTCTGCGAATTCTATGAGGCGATCGCCTCTGTCGTTTCTTTGGCCGGTACCAAAATTGCCTACTGCTCTTTCAGTATTTGCCTTTTGTCCTATTTTTGCGTTAAAGTCGCCCATGATTATTTTAAAGTGGTGACGGCTATTATCGTATGCGTCCTGTATTTTTTCGTAGAAGTCTTCTATTTCCTCGTCTGGGTGGCTAGATGTGGGGGCGTACACTTGGAAGATTTGACAAGTGTACCTGCTCGAGATTCTTAATACTATATAGCATATACGTTCCGATATGTCGCTTATTTCTATAATATTTCTTTCTATTCTCTTATTGATAAGAAACCCTACTCCTCCTATTCTACCATTTGGTAGCCCTCTCCAGTAGAGACAGTTACCACTTTTTAGGATTATTTGGTTTTGCTGTTTTCGTCTTACTTCACTAAGTCCTATTATATCCCATTTGATATTTTCTAATTCATTCTCTAATGCAAGCACACTTCCTTCACTCGATAACGTTCTTACATTGTACGTGGCTAAATACAGGTTTCTATTAGCTAAGCTATCATCCATCGTCACTCTTACCTTGTTGGAGGTTTGGATATTATTTTTCTCGCATTTATCCAAGATGTGTTGAGAAAAAGGCGGTACTTGAGAGAGATTTCCATTCAAGGAGTGAGTTCTTACCGCCATAGACTCTTCTCTGTGGTCAGCTTTGACAGATAGTCATCCTAGGTATCACTTGGATCACTTATGAGTTATTACATGCCATTTAACAGGGTTACTTTGTAAGTGAAAGTAGTTAGTTATGATAATAATAGATTAGCAATTGTTATACTACTTTTTTACAGATCTTTATCGTGAGACGCCTCTTTGGAGACAACGGATTTATATATGTGAGTGCGGTTTGCAATTTAATATTTTAATAATAAATTTAGTAAAGAATATAAAATTACACGAATTACTTTAATATAAATTAAATATGAAAAAGAACTATTAGACAGTTGGGAAACACCGTTTCTGTTTGCTATTATTCTATTAAGTAAAGTTCGTTAAAAATTTTTGTCTGAAAGCAATTATGTGGAAGATTTATTGCTTCTGTGGGACCGAATTTTGACTGGCGACCCTTATTTTTTTTGTATTCAGGTAGGGAGATGTATCTCGTTCGTATACGCTTTTGTAACTGACACAAAATTAACACAAAATTTTTCGCAATCACTGATATTAAAAACGCTGTTAACGGCCGATCGTCTGTTTATTTTTACACTTAAATTATACTAGGATGCAATTAGTAAAATAAGTGATTAGATGGTTAATTTTTAGATTAAATTTCGTGCAATAGCCGGGTTTAAGCGAGTAATAGCGGGAAGAACGCAGAAGCACGTCTTCCCCGCATGACACGAAAGACCGAACTCATATATATATATATATATATATATATATATATATATATATATATATATATATATATATATATATATATATATATATATATATATATATAGTATATATATATATATATATATATATATATATATATATATATATATATATATATATATATATATATATATATATATATGTACGTGTGTATGTAGACTAATAATTTATTAAAAACATCTGGATAAATCCGCATCTATTCCAATTTTTCCATTTTGCAGCACAATGACTTAACTTCGCACTCTTTATATGCATTGTCACGTTCCAGGGGTTTTTTGTCTTTTTAAAAAGTTGATTAGGATGATGACGATTCAGTCAACATCTCGTTCAATATTTCTTCATTATTTTCATTTAATTAAATTTTAAAGTTCCGATACAAGTTAAAACGTAAGAGATTATTTTATTTTTCAAAGGGTACTACAATTTTGACTATCTCTAGTATATTCGAAAAGCACTTTTGAACTTGATCTTAAAAGTCGAACTTAATATTGGAACGATGAACTTGAGAGACGCGTAGAACTCTAACTATTTTAGGTATGGTTAATATAGTGAATCTGATGATTTATAATGTTTATCTTAGAGTGCGTATTTTATCTTATCGATTTTATGGTTTTGTTATTTCCATATAAGATTCATGTACTAATTCAAAATAAGATCAAGGCACTTTATAGTGGCTAGGATATGTAACAGTATGCATGTACATATATGTAGATGATCTTGTAAGCATTTGCATTATTTTGGTGTATTTAAGATGATTTTATAAGTAAATATAATACTGCAGCCGCCGAGGAAAATATCTCACTCCAACTTTAACTCACGTTAAAGAAATATTTTTTTATTCAACTCGGGAAATCATTTTCATATAATTCTCCAAAGAAATCAACTCGTAAAGTTTAAAACTTTTTCACGATTAATTTGGAACCATAAATTTTATTTTCGTTTGTTTTAAATCACTCTAGAAAGATTAATCGCTTTTTTTGCCGAATGGCATTGATGAATATTAAGACGAGTGCGAAGAGTGACCGACTTTTTTTTCATCCCGACGCTCAACAAACTTCTTTTTGTTTCGCGTTTTCCTTTTTTACAAGGCTCTTTTTTTCATTTTTAAACCCCTTCCTTCCGGTTTCAAAAAGATCGAGCTTGATCGTAAAGCGTGTTTTAAATTTGATTTATGGCCCGGCACGTGTACGGTATCTAAAGTTTCACACACACACGTCTTTGCCCGTATTCATCAAAAGCTCTGTATGCACTTTAGCGACCAACCCAGGTGCATTAGTCTAGCCGTGCAGTTTTCCGCATCTTAAAGGAAACTATCCCACATCCTTAATGTCACATTACACATGCTTTTAGAGCGACCTCAAGTTATTCCGAACCATTTGCCCACCCTCAGGTGCCTTGAGAGAGATATCTCACACACTTCATTACCCTCGCCTAAAAACCGCCAACTATTTCATATTCCATACTCATTCTGGGTAGTGCTACTAAGTATTTATTTTAATTTATTAATAAAAATTCAGATGAGACGAACCCACGACTTTATCTATGTTTTTGAAGGATATAAGAAAGATAAAAACCAAATTCGATAGTTAAACATACAAACACGTTCACACATACCGGTTATGAGGGCATTTTCGATGCAAATTAAGCGCAAATGTAGGGAAACTTACACAAGAAAATATTCTACTTCCGATTGTCGAAATTTGTTCAAATTTTTTTTGTTACTTAAAATCACGGGTCTACGTGACGAGCCAGAATGTTAAATTACAGAGAACACAAATATCGGAAGGCAAAGATCGAAAATCGAAAGATCTTAAATCGAAAGATCAAAAAAAAAAGTGCATGGTAAACGGTACATACTCACTTAATTTGCGCGAGCAGGGTACAACAGTAACAAGAGGAACAGGCTTTTTCTCCCGTATTCTGCGCGCGCACATTAATACGGGAGGAAAATCCTGTTCTTCTTGTTCCTGTTGTATCCTGCTCGCGCAAATTAAGTGAGTATGTACCGTTTACCATGCATTCTTTTTTTTTTGATCTTTCGATTTTCGATCTTTGCCTTCCGATATTTGTGTTTTCTGTAATTTAACATTCTGGCTCGTCACGGAGACCAAAAATCGCTATGTATACTATACAATTTAAATATCAAGAAGATAAAAATAATTTAAAAGGTCAAAATAAAATAATAAAATATTGTTTTAAAAAAAAATAGAACTTCCGGTCTAGGAATTGTGACCTAAACTTTATCAACTCTAAGTTAGTACAAAAAGAATACAAATATACATTTTCAGCTTGATAAGTTTAGGGGTGTGGTAAAAACCGTGTGGTTACAACATTTTGGCTATTCTAAGAGGAAAAAATCCCACTTCCGGTTTATTAAATTTAATGGTTTTTTTTTATTTTCATCACATTGACACAAGGATTATACTCGAATTTTCTTTTGAAGAGCACACACGTTTAAGGGATCGAAAAAAATA